>NC_064565.1:51263032-51925810 GCF_937001465.1 Orcinus orca
CCTCCAAGGCCAAGCCATTTCTCACTAGGCAGGCTGTAATGGATACCTATTTGCTACACCTGTAATTTCATTCCTAGTATTTCATTGTGGTTTTGATTTACATTTTCCTAATGACTAATAATGTTGAGTCTCTTTTCATGAGCTTATTGGTCACTTTTATATCTTTTGGGAGGTAAATGTCTATCCTTTGTCTATTTTTTGAATTTGGTTATTTGCCTTTTATTATTGATTTGTAAGAGTTTTTAAAAAATATATTCTGGATGCAAGTTGCATATCAGATGTATGTATGTGCAAACATTTCCCCCCCATTTTGTGGGTAGTCTTTTCACTTCCTTGATGATAGCTTTTGCAACCAAAGTGTTAAATTTCAAAGAAGTCCAATTTATGTACTTTTTCCTTTGTTGCTTGTGCATTGGGTCGTATCTAAGAAACCACTGCCTAATCCAAGGACAAGAAGATTTATCCCTAGGTTTTGTTTTTAAGTGTTTTATAGTTTTAGCTCTTACATATACGTCTTTGATCCATTTTGAGTTAACTTTTATGTATGGTGTGAGGAAGTGGGTCCAACATTTTTTACATGTTGATATCCAGTTGTCCAATTGTTGAAAAGACTTTCTCCATTAAATTGCTATGCCATCCTTATTGAAAATCAATTAACCATAAATGTAAGGCTTTTACACTTATTTCTGGGCTCTCAGTTCTATTTGATTGATCTATGTGTCTATCTTTTTTTTTTAATTTATTTATTTTTGGCTGCGTTGGGTTTTTGTTGCTACGCTCAGACTTTCTCTAGTTGCGGTGAGTGGGGGCTTCTCTTGTTGCAGAGCACAGGCTCTAGGCGCATGCGTTTCAGTAGTTGTGATACGCGAGCTCAGTAGTTGTGGCTCGCGGGCTCTGGAGCTCAGGCTCAGTAGTTGTGGCGCACGGGCTTAGCTGCTCCATGGCATGTGGGATCTTCCCAGACCAGGGCTCAAACCTGTGTTCCCTTCACTGGCAGGTGGATTCTTAACCACTGCGCCACCAGGGAAGTCCCTATATGTCTATCCTTATGCCAGTATCACATGGTCTTGATTATGTAAGCTTTGTAGTAAGTTTTGAAATAAGGAAGTGTGATTCCTCCAACTTTGTTCTTCATTTTCAATATAGCTATTATGGATCGCTTGCATTTCCATATGAATTTTGGAATCAGCTTGTCAATTTCTGCAAAAGAAAAAGTCATCTGGGATTTGGATAGGGATTGCATTTAATGTGCAGATAAATTTGGGGAGTATTGCCATCTTAAACATATTGTTTTCTGATCTATAAATATAGGATCTCTTTCCATTTATTTATATATTTTTTGTATTGTTTATTGGTAATGTATAGAAATCCAAATGATTTTTTATATATTGGTCTTGTGTTTTGCAAATTTTCTCAACTTGTTTATTAGTCCCAATATTTTTTGGTGAATTCCTTAGGATTTTCTATAAACAATGTCATCTGCAAATAGAGATAGTTTTACTTTTTCCTTTCCAGTCTGGATACTTTTTATTTCTTTTCCTTATCTAATTGCCCTGGTTACAACCACCAATAAAATATTAAACACAAGTAAGAGCAGACATGCTGTCTTGCTCTTGATCTTAGGGGAAGAGCACTGAATCTTTCACCCGTGTGCTGTTAGCTGTGAGGTTTTTGTGGATGCCCTTTATCAGATAGAGGAAATTCCTCCTATTTCTAGTCTGCTGAGTGTTTTTACAATGAGAGGCTGCTGTGTTTTGTTAAATACTTTTGCTGTGTCTATTGAAATGACCATGTCATTTTTGTCCTTTTTTCTATTAATATAGCTTATTATAGTAATTGATTTTTGGATATTAAACCTTGCATTCTTGGGATAAATCTCACTTGGTCTTGGTGAATAGTCCTTTTTATACATTGCTGGATTTGACTTGCTAGTATTATGTTCAGTGTTTTTCCATTTATATTCATAATAAATATTGGTCTGTAACTACTATTGGTCTGTAACTTCTTTTCTTGTAATGTTTTTGAATATTTTTTGTATCACAGCAATACTGGCCTTACAGCGTGAGTTGAGACGTGTTCTCCTTTATTTTTTGGAAGAGTTTGTGAAGGATTGGTAATAATTCTTAAAAAGTTTGGTAGAGTTTACCGGTGAAGCCAGCTGGGCTTGGGGTTTTCTTTGCAGGAAGTTAAAAATCACTAAATCAACTTCTTCAGTTGTTATAGTTCTATTCAGGTTTTCTATTTATTCCTGAGTGAATTGTGGTAGTTTGTATCTTTCTAGAAATTTGTTCTTTTCTTCTAAGTTATCTGATTTTTTGACAGTCTTTCTATCCTGTTCCTTTAAGGAGTCCTATCATATCAGTTTTTCTACCGAGTATAAAAACCATAATCAGTTTGAAAAAATTTTAATTTAGATATTAAGCAACCCTATTTTTTTTATTATTAACAGGAATAAAGGTTAATAAAGATTGTAAATGATTCTGTTTTTACTACATAATTTTGGTTAATTCACAAGGATACTAAAATGAAAAATAAATTCTTTGATCTATATATAATAACCAATAAGTAAGTAAAAGACTGATTAGTATTGATTATCCCATTGAAATATTATTTTAATTTATGCCTAACATGTTGCTAGATTTTAAGGCTCAGTTTGACTGTCTCTGGTTCTTAAGAACCTTTAGCCTTGATTCCACCTCCCCTATTTGAACTTTAGAACATGTTTTTCTCAAGGACTATATGTGACTAGATATTCTTGTGTAAGTTGTAACAATTCGCTTTGGAAATCAGAGACAGGTAAACTCCTCTGCATAATAGGAGTCATCCAAAGACTTGGATTATTTTCTAAATTATTTAGAATTTGACAAAACTCAAAGAATTTTCCAAGATTCGTCTTCTGTGATTTTAAAATGCAAGTGCAAAGTAGAGAAATATAATCTGCAAGGTTGATGTGTTTACACTCAACTCAAAAGCTCTGTTATGTCCATGAACTTTCTGAAACTTTTCCTCAGCACTTTAGACTTCCCCATATTTCCTCCAAAAGAACAGTGAATAAATAAGCTTAAAACTCTTAAGATATTTGAGGGAATCTGTTTCACAGTTCTGAATGTTGATACTGGGAAAATTTTAAGCCTTAAAAACATATTCACATCTCCTTTGATGATAATTTGATCTCACAAATATCTTATTTTATAAAAAGTGGTTGTTGAGGTTATAATAGTAGTAATAGTAACAATAATGATAATAGTAACAATGGTTTTCTGCCCAAAATATAGACATTCTAAATGATATTTATTCTTATAAAATATTGATTTATATTCTGTCTAAATCATCTGTGACTTCAGATATATTCTGAAATAAATTATATAAGGTATTACTTACCTAAGTAAGCAATCACTATAAATTTTACATATGTGTGTACAGTCATAAGTACATATGTATATATGTATTTTCCTGTGTTCATTTGTTTACATAATTTTGGCCTCACAGCTATCACTTTCTTTTTGATTCCTTGAACTTCCCAAATATACTTTCCTGCTTCAGAGCCTTTGTATCTGCTTTTCCCTCTGCATTGAGGGTCTAGACCCCAGCTTGCGTCCTTCCGTCCTTAAGGTCTTGGCTCAAATATAATCTCAGAGAAGACTTCCTTGACCACTTCTGTTATGAACTGAATTGTGTCCCCCCAAAATACATAAATTGAAACTCTAACCCTCAATGGAACTGTATTTGTAGATAAATCCTTTAACAAGGTAATTAAGATTATGTAAGACCATAATGGTGGAGCCCTAATCTGATAGAACTGGTGGTGCCCTTATTGGAAGAGGAAGAGACACCAGGAGTGCACATGCACAGAGGAAAAGCCATATGAGGACAAAACAAGAAGGCAGCCATCTACAAGCCAAGGAGAGAAGCCTCCAGAAAAACTAAACCTGACTATACCTTGATCATGGACTTCCAGCCTCCAGAACTGTGAGAATATAAATTTCTGTTGTTTAAGCCACCCAGTCTGTGATATTTTGTCATGGCAGCCCTAGATGTCTAACACAGCCTCCACTCCAGTTGCTTTCTGTAGCACTTTTACGAATTTGAAATACTCTATTAATTCACTTATTTACTTGTTTATTATCAGATTGTCCTTTCCTAAGGCCAGAGACCTTGTCATTCATGCCTTATACCTGTGCTTAGTAGTTAGAAGGTGCTCAATAAATAATTCATTGAACAAATAACCAAAGTATCCAGGAGCACAGTGGACTGGGTATTGTGGATAATGGATAACTATGGATGCTAATCTCTGTTTTTTCATATTCAGTAGATTGCTATTTTCAATCTCAGGAAGAATACTACAGCTTCTTCAGTCCAAAGGTTAAAAATCCAAGTGTTTATAGGAGTCAAGCAGATGTTGTAAGTGAATATGGTACCTTGTGTAAATAAAATAGAAAATATTTTCTATTTTCTATTGGGGTACGTAGCAAACTGGAGAATTCACTGTCAATCTAAAGACAACTGCTTCTCAGTCAACTATTACCTTGGGCCCAATGTTGCCAGATCTAATATTTAAAAAGAAGCCAAAAATGTACATTTCTATGTGAAATCTTCTGATTTTAAAAAGTTGACAACTAATACAAACTTGTATAAAACACTGCAGGCCAAAACCACCACCAACAACAACAACAACAATAAAAGAAAAAGTGTGCAAAGGTAGACAGGAGGACTTCAGGGAGATCTGAGGCTAGGCTAATGATGGTTCTCCTTTCACAGCAGATACTAGAGGTCCTCCCTGCCCAGGAGAACCTGGATTTCTCCACACTACATAATCTCCCTCTTCTTTCTCTCTCACTCAGTCTTATTCTGCATCCTCACCCACCTCAGCTTCCTTTATCATATCTCTTCCTTTTTTCAATCTTGCTTTTGCCTCAGAGCTGCCAATGTCCTTTATGAGGGCCTTGCACACAAAATTTCTGAAAAAATATTTGTTTTTGATCCAAGGAGGTGGGGGATAGGAACAGGGATGCTGCCCAGGGATAAGTACTCCCTACTCTCAGACTTAAGAAGAGCATTATTGAAATCAAAATACATCACACAGAAGGTCTAGTTGCCATCTTTGTGTGCTATGATGGAGAGCACAATAAAATGGTAGCTACCATTTATTAAGCTGCTACAAAATGTTAGAAATCTTAGAAAAAATAGTTAGTGTTTATTGAGTGTTTGCTTATCACCATGTAGGGAACTCTATGCTTGACAGAAATCAAGAAAAGTGCAGATAGCTCCCACAATTCCTTTCGCAAAGGTCCAGGAATTCAGAAACTATTAATCATGAAGCAAGGCCATATAGAATTTACTTGCAAAATTCTGTAGCTTCTGTTACTTTCCAATTCTAGCTTTTTGTGTGTTTGGTTTTTGTCTTGTCACCTCTGTATATCTCTTGAAACAAAAAGTTCTGTATTTATCCTTGGGGTTGGCGAAAACGAGGAAAAGGCGAGGAGCTTAGTTTCCACTCTTGGTTTGGTTGCATCTTTACACAGGAAGAGGAGTGATGCTTGGGAAGAAGAATCTCAAGAGAAAAAATAGAGACAGGAGAAAAGAAAGGGAATCGGTTGAAGGAGTAGGCTGAGGCCAAGGAGGACGGCCTGGGTCTAAGGGGTGGAAACTCATATGTGTTTCCCATTCAGTGAAAATAAAAAAAGGAAAACTTGGCAGTCCCAAAAAAAGTTGTCTGTTATTTTTATGATTATGTGAGTGAGCTAAACGAATCTTTCTCATTTCACCATTCCGTTGCCCTATTTGTTCCTAAAATCCTGCCTGATTCCTCCAAAGCTCTTTTAATCCTGAGATTGGTGTTCCTGGGACCTGCTCCCTCCTTGGAAAAGCCCCTCTCTCTTCTTCTTTCACTTACACTCAGTGGTTTAAGTGAGCCAGTGGTCTAAGTGAACTCCTGATCTCATATTCGTGGTGACAACTGAGCATCCAGACTGGGTGCTTACCGTGCTTTCAGAGGAAAGTCTAAATCGCAGTATCTTTGTTTCCCCAACTAGCACAATGATGGGCAGATGGAACTCAATTCATTGAGCGGGACTAACTAGTGGGACTTCATTTGTTATTATATAAATAAATGAATGAGTGTTTCATAATGGGGTCCTTAAGTTTCTCAAAGGAAGACTGTTCTTAATGCTGGTGCATAAATCCTGGGTTAGGAATACAAGGGCGCTTAAGGCAAATGTGAGGTAATCGGATTTCTGATGAAGTGTGAAAAGAAGGCTAAAGAGAAGGTTGTTTGGCTCTGAATTTTCCATTCTTCCTTCCCCTTTCTCCTTCCCTTCTCCTGCCTTGCCACCTCAGATCCTCCCTCACCAGCCGCTGGGCAGATGTGAGACTGAGAACTGGACCTGAAGTTCCACACTGGGGATGGCTGAGGAGCAGGGTGTGAGGAGAAAAGAGGGAAGTCATCAGGGCACACTTCACATCAGGGCTGCCTGGACCACTGACTCAAGGCAAGAAGAGTCTCAACCCCGGTCCTGCTCAGGAAAGTAGATAAATGAACTGTCCCCTGTACAATTTACTTAACATTCTGACAAGTTCTGACATTCTGATAAGTTCTTCAGCAAACTTAGAATAGAAAAAGAATGGTATTATGGAAAAAAATAGTTCTCAGCTTTTTTATGATTTTCTGTTGCTGAAAGAGTACTAAAATTTCATCTGGGACTTCCCTGACGGTGCAGTGGTTAAGAATCCGCCTGCCAATTCAGGGGACACGGGTTCGAGCCCTGCTCCGGAAAGATCCCACATACCGTGGAGCAACTAAGCCCATGCACCACAACTACTGAGCCCGCATGCCACAACTACTGAAGCCTGTGCGCCTAGAGCCCGTGCTCTGCAACAAGAGAAACCACCGCAATGAGAAGCCTGTGCACCGCAACGAAGAGTAGCCCCCGCTCACCAAAACTAGAGAAAGCCCACGCGCAGCGAAGAAAATAAATAATGCAGCCCAAAATAAATAAATAAATAAAATATTAAATTACTTCCAAAAAACTTATAATAAATAAATAAATAAAATTTCATCTGAAGCTTAAACTGATTATTTCACTCTATCTGAAAATTACTTTGCTCTGAGAATCTCCTGTTGGTTGAAACAGAAAATTAGCTTATAAAGAACATAGGACTTTTATAATATATGTAGATTATAACATATATCTATGTTAAACTTGGGGAGAGGGTAAGGATTGGGATTATATATAATTAGACAAATATCTATGAATGTGTATAGTTATATACTATAACTGTAGTGTATTTCTTATTAGAAATTATGACTCTATAATTCCAAAGTGCAAATGCAACCCATCCTTGCCTGTAGACAAGGTGCAGGCTCACCATAAAATCCACACACTTTTGTTCTCAGAACATTTGTTTCTGATGGAGCAAAGTGTCCATTTCAAGGATTGGGGAGTTTTCTTTAAAATTCAGGAACTAATTTTGAATGTATTAACATCCAAAGGGCCAATAGGAACTAATTTACTACCTGACAATTGCTGGTGTGAGGAAAATATGGCCCCCAAACGAGGAAAGACACTGGTCTGAAAATAATTTTAACTTGAAAAAATATACAAAATGTGAACTCAGGCTATCTCAACAGCCTCAGAATAATCTTGTGCTAGCAGAGAGGAATGAGGACTGAAAATCAACACTGAAAATACAGGAACATTGCCTTCGTTTTATTGGTTAACCTCTTCATTTTGTAATTCTGTGAAAATCCCATGAGCATTTTGAATTTTTCAAAATATTTTTCTATATTTCATTTTTTAAAGCAACAAATCATTCAGGACTCATACTTTCTTTAGCTAAAGGCTTGTCATTGATCTTCCTTTACTGTCAGTTAGCTTTTAACCAAAGATATTTTCCACTTTAGCTATCATAAGATTTTAATATTTGCTGATACAAACTTTTTTCCTTTCCCTGGACCCCAAGGCAGAAGACCTGTTATTATTGTACATTTTTCCTGTTTAGAACTTGAGCTTCTTTTCAGAGTTTCATAAAAATCTATTTCTCTAATATCACTGAAATATTTATAGACAGGGTCTTAATTTAAATCCAAACTAGCCCCCAACATCAGTCTCCCAAGTTTTAGCAAAGTGAGATCAATCTTAATCTAAGCTTTTCTAAAAAGGATAAATTTATAACTAAACATAACGCTTGCTTAATAATATTTAGTCTTCTAACTTGATTTTCTTGGCTACTGCATCTAGAACAACAATTTCACTTTTTCTATGCAGCTATTCTCGAGATCTCTATTCTTGACTGCCTCCCTAAATTTTTGGAAAGACTCATAATAAAAATTTCCATAGGTTCTGTTTTAACTTTTCCATTCTTACTCATCTTTACTTTCCATGAGGCAATCCAATAACGAAAGCAATGTTAGTTAAAAATATTGTCTCTAAAGGCCTGTCAAAGCTTGGAATTTAGCACATACTTTGCAGAGATGTAGGGGTGATATAGAAGAGCACTCAGGTTTTTCTATTGCTGAAATAATGCTGGAAACCTCTTCCTACCCATGCCTTAAATTCCTCAGTATTTCTGGTTGCTCAACAACATATCTGGGAGCTTATAAGTCTTCTTAGAAATAACAGATTTACTTTGGAAAATAAGCACTTAGGAAATGTTCGATCACTTGTGACCAAGCACTAGTGCATTTTCCGAAGTATTCTAGGCAGACAGAGCAAATTAGAGAAAATTCTTACCTCTTGAAGGACGTAAGACAATGCACATCACCAATAAGGCAAGCACAGCAGAAGTGGCAACTCCAAGTACAATTTTTAACCATGTCTACATAAAATAAAGAAAATTAGACATATAAATGGTTTCTGCTAAATAGTAGAATTGGCAAGCTTTTGTTTACACCTAAATCCTCTTTCTCCCTCCCCATAAAGCTTTTGATTGTCTTCCACTGATCTGGCTATAATTGCTGGAATTCTTCCAGCTCTGCAAGGAGAACTGTTTCTACAGTATATTTAGAACAAATTTCCCAATCCCAACCCACTCCAGGAAGTACATACTTATGTACAAATCCTCACCTTCTAAACGATAGAAAACTCTGATTGCGCTCAATTCAGCCAGCCCCCATGCTTTAGCAAGTATCTGAGGCTGCATATACTAACCTTCATTTTTTCCAGATGTTTTTGAAAGTTAGCTAATTCTGACTTCAGAGCGTGGGTCACCGGATCTGTGAAAAACGTTGAAAGAAGTAAGTCTGTCTTCGTAGTTGGAAGCCGAAGCTAGGGCAAGGGTTTTTTTTTCTTTCCACAGACTTTTGAATACCGTGCCAAATTTCAAAAGATTTCTGTAAAATCAGAAACAGATTTTGGGGGCGTTCTTGGCCTTGAAATGAACTGTGAGTGGCTCAAGGGAGGTTTTATAGCATTCTCATCCTTGTAAATTCTACACCAACATCTGCTTACGTTGCCACACAGAAGTTTTTTTTTTAATTATTTTTTACAAGTTTAGGTTTCTGTTTCATTTTCTTCTAGAAATCACTTACAGATCACATTGGCAAGTCATTGGGTTTTGGATAACCTTTCTATTTGCAACCAAAAGAAGAATTTAAAATAATATAAAGTCCAGGTGTGTACAGTACACATATATCTCATTTTTAGCAGAGGGAGAAAATTAAAGTCACATAAGATTTTGTGAGAAAGACACCACATTACTGCAATTTCTTTTCTTCCTCTGGGAGATTATGAGGTACTGCAGACAGAAATGTTTTTCTTTCAGCACAATTTCTTTGTCCATATAGCACCATATGCACTTTCAGTAAATACAGAAGTTTAAAAATTCAACTGTCTAAACCCACGACTGCTTTACTTTAAAGAAATAAAATGCCATCTGGTGAAATTTAGGATGGGTTAGGTGTGTATGCACAGGCCAGAAAGATGGAAAGATCAGTAAGAATAATTTACCAGCAGACCTTTGAAAGAATGAAAATGGCTTTGCAAAAGTGATATTTTTGCTTCCCTCTCAGAATAGCTTCTGAGAGAGGAGAACAGTTAGTAATTATAAAGCCTTTAAAATAAATAAAAAAGCATTTGAGAAGAGAAGTAAGTTGTATGTACAATTTCATTTTGGATAAATTTACATAAATCCAAGGCAATTGGTCAACTTGACATCAGTAAAATGGTAGTCTGAATTAAAACACACACACACACATGCACACACACACACACACACACACACACCAGTTTCTTGGAGTATATCGGCTGGTTCAATGCAATTCATTTGGATAGATTCTGTTGTTCCACATAAATACGGTTGTTAACCTACTGTCTTTTAGTTCTTCCACTAATGGTTTTCTTTTTCGGACATTTGTAATGGTCTCAACCTGACTAAAACAAACTTCATGGTGAGATTTCATGGATTTTTCATGAAAAGTAACAAGGAAATGTTCCTGAAATCTTTTGCTGTTTGCTTTATTCAACTGGTCTGATTACCATGGGAGGCTTTCTCCAGCAAAGAGTAGGACGGTGGCTTATGAACTTCCTCTTAGACATTCTCCAGACATCCCTCCCTGAATTCCGGCCTTATGAAAATTCTGTTGAGGAAAATGAGTCATTAAGCACTTACTGGCAGAGAGATGTAACCACCCTGAGTTAGAGAGGAGCCCCTCCTTCCTTTCCAGTTGATGGGGTCAGCTCTTTACAAACTGAAGCTAGCATTAAGATAAACATCCAAGTCATGCTATATGCTTGTGGGCATCTCCGTGTGATTGTGAGATCCTCAAATGCAAGATAAAAGCCACCAGCCAGGTCCCAAATGGACTGCTCCCATGTGGGTCCTCTGGGACTGATTGCCTTCTTTGGAAAATTCACACAACGTGTTCTCAGAAGTTCTGTCCCAGCCTGCCAAAGCCTCAAAGTCCGCAAGTACTTTTTAGTGAGTTATTCCCATGACTTTACATCCTGAAGAGAAACTGACTATAATAAATGATTAGGGCATGATTAAAATGATTACTCTTGGCTTTAGCAATTAAAAATGCACTGATGTGTGTGACTGGTCTGAGTACCACTTAGGACTGCAGTCAAGTGTGGGTGTCTGCAAGAAAATCATTTTGACAGGATCTAAGGAGAAATCAGAGTGCTTTAAGAGGGAGAAATTTAGATTGAAACTGTTAGTGAGAAGGAAAATTATAGGCTAAAACACATTTCTTTAGTTTTGTTTGTTTTTTCCTTGGATGGTTGGGTGATTCAAACTGCAACTTCTGGAAAATTCTGACTGGTTTGAATGGTTTCAAGAAAAATGAGACTGACTGCAGAAATAAAGATGTCAAGATTTTTTCCATCTGATTCCATGAGTTAGGGATACATTGTTTATAACAGAACTGTAAATGTCCATCTCTTTGAGATAATGTGTAAATGCTCTAATTTTCATCCAAACAAGTACTCCCACAAAAAAATTTAGATTCTTTTAATATTATAACATCTTCACTGACTTTTTCTCCTTTTAGAGTCAAAATGAAAATGCTTATACTAACATTTTTTTAAACATTGAGGAAACTGACTACTATTCTTATTTTATACAGTTAGTTAATATCTAGTCAACATTTTTGTTGGGAAAGCAAATATGAATAAGCCACAGTGTGCATCTTCAGGAAGCTTGCATTCTTCTACAAGCTTGGCAAGTAAGTCCTTACATATTTGTTTCTTATCCCTCTCTGGAGCTCTTGCTGAGAATGAGCCTGAATCTAAGTTTGTGCTTAGTAGAAAAGAACCTACTTTTCTGGGTTTGTTGACTGCTGCACGGACTCAGAAGGAGAGACAGAAAGTAAACATGGCTCATGTTTGTGATTCTTAATTCAAGTCCTATTTTTGCCAAGACTGGGACTTTTCTCAGAAAGCAACTCTGGATCTATTCATTGCTCCAGAAATAGAAAGTATGACTTTGGCCTGTAAACAATTAAGAGCAAGAATTAGGATAGTAGTGGGCTTCCCTGGTGGCACAGTGGTTGAGAGTCCGCCTGCCGATGCAGGGGACACGGGTTCGTGCCCTGGTCCGGAAGATCCCACGTGCCCTGGAGCAGCTGGGCCCGTAAGCCATGGCCGCTGAGCCTGCGCGTCTGGAGCCTGTGCTCCGCAACGAGAGAGGCCACAACAGTGAGAGGCTCGCGTACCGCAAAAAAAAAAAAAAAAAAAAAAGAATTAGGATAGTAGAGGCTCAAGTGAGCTTTTTCCAGAGATGGACCGTATAAGGCTTAATTTAGAATATGACTGCATTTTAGTAAGCCCACTGGATAAGTTAACTATAACATAAATCCTTAGCTTGCTAAGAGAGCTTTCTAGAACTATTTAGTAATAGCCACTGTGTGTCTGCCAAAAATGATTTTGATTTAGATGTTTTCCGAGAAAACACATTCAGCTATATATTCCTACAGTGTGAAGGTTAAGATGATGCTGAAAGCATAAATAAGGATGTTGTGTTTTTAGTTGGGGGTAGGGAGATAAAGAGACATGCATTCATTAACCAAAAGCTAAAATAGATCAATTAAGGTTGAGTGATACTCTAAAATAAAAATTTGCTCCAAAGAAGGCCATGCCTGCCCATTTGGTTCCTCAGATTTGGTAAAATTTCCTGTCAACTGTTTTATACAAAGTGTTTTAATACATTTCATTTAACTCATACCAAAACTCATTTTAATGATTAGGAAACGGAGCCCTGAAAAATTAGGTAACTTGCCCAAGATTCCAACAGGAACCAATGTTACTATGTTATATTGCTTCTTTATGATAATTCCTGAAGCTGATTCCAAAGTAATAAATATGTTTTTAAAAATAAATAAATAAAATTTTTAATTAACATCTCATTGATTTTCTTTTGAAACACATCTTAAGGGGGTGATGGTAAAATAATTACAGCTAAAATATGCGTAATCCTCACATCTTCAGAGGACATTGTTACACATGACTCAAAAGACCACAGTCTTACTCTGCAGGGACTGTGTCCAAAATGTTAACTTGGTTAGAGTTTTGTTAGAATTGAGGTCTGATAATCAGAGCAGTAGTTATATAGTACCTGGGGTTAGAAGGTCTTCCTCCAGGGACTTGTTTAAATTAAGGGATTCATCAGAATACCCAACATCAAAGATATTTGAGACCTAAGTCAAGAAAAGCTAAGATTGGGACTTCCCTGGTGGCACAGTGGTTAAGAATCTGCCTCCCAATGCAGGGGATGCTGGTTCAATCCCTGGTCAGGGAACTAGATCCCACATGCCTGCTGCAACTAAGAGTTCGCATGCCACACTGAGGACCGCACAACCCACAACTAAGTCCTGGCACAACCTAAATAAATAAATAACTAATAATAATAATAATAAAAAGAAGAGCTAAGATTGTCAAAGCTCATAATAACTATCCCATAGTTATTGATCTGGAAGACGTGACATAACAGCATCAATGAAAAATGATACAGCTTAAACTACTTTTGAATCTGATTTATTTTCTAAAACCCCAGTTGTTACAAGAGGGAGAATATGAAGCAACATGCCTCCTAGTTTGTAATTGATACCTACTTTCTTAATAGATGTTATAATTAGATGCCAGTGGTTTATTATCCTCTAATAATTAGGGCAAGGTCTCCTTAGTGGCCCAGAGAGTTAACAGTCAAGTTGGATTAGAAAAGAAACAGTACGGAAACAACCTGTTTCTTTGGGTGTTTTGATGTAGTTTAAAAATGCAAATATTGGACTTCCCTGGTGGCTCACTTGTTAAGAATCTGCCTGCCAATGCAGGGGACATGGGTTCGAGACCAGGTCCAGGAAGATCCCACAAGCCGTGGAACAACTAAGCCCGTGTGCCACAACTACTGAGCCTGCGCTCTAGAGCCCACAAGCCGCAACTACTGAGTCTGTGTGCTGCAACTACTGAAGCCTGCGTGCCTAGAGCCTGTGCTCCACAACAAGAGAAGCAACCACAATAAGAAGCCAGTGCACCACAACGAAGAGTAGCCCCCCTTCGCCGCAACTAGAGAAAGCCTGCATGCAGCAATGAAGACCCAACACAGCCAAAAATAAATAAAATAAAATAAATAAATTTAAAAAAATAAAAATGCAAATATTACATTTCCTTAGAAGTAGTTAATCAATAGACTTGATCATATTAAATAGTTTAAATTGAATGTGTAAGCGTTTTATATACTTTGATAAAACTTATTAAAGACACTGCTACTTCACTAGTATTTTAGAGTAGAGAATATTACTACTAATAGCTAATGCTTACTGAACACTTTTATTAATCCTGACATTTTTCTAAGCACGGTACCTGTACTCTCTCATTTCATCTTCAGAACATTAGTACCATTATGATCTTCATTTGAAACATAAGGACATGGATGCACAGAAAATTTAAGTAACTCCCTCACAGTCATATAGCTTATGACTATGTGTTCATGAGCAATGTGGGCAGTAGCAATGGCACATGAACCCAAACAGTCTTATTCTATAACACGATTTGATTGGTCCATGTTTAAGTTACTGCCAAGAGGGTATATATAAGTATAGTGATGGGATGTGTAATCGAGACTGGATCTAGGAGGAGGTAAAGCAGAAGGAAGATATTAGATGGGCTAATAAGCTGGATATCTTGATGAGGCCAGTGATAGAATAGGAAGTAAAAGTTACCAGAAAGGAGCAGGTTTCAGTTTAAGATTTCAGTTCAAAGTGCTGACAAGGTCTAGGTGTGGATCCAGAAGTAGTGACTGAGGAAGAGGAAAGAAGGGAAGGTACCTAGAGATATAAATAGTTGTCAAAACAGTGAGAGGCAAGGGATCATTTGAGATGTATATCTGGGAACTTAATTTACCTCAAATTATGGCAATACTTGTGGAGGGGGAAGAAATACACTGACTCACATTCTAAGCTCTTTATAAAAGATTTGGAGAGATTCCCAGATCAAACTGGTAGAATGAACATGTACATCAATTTCTTTGCCTTCTGAAACACCATTAAACTGATTGCAAAAGGAAGAAAAGGATAAGGCATGTAACAATGGAGAGATGGAGAGAGTATCACCAGTGGATAAAGCAGAGCAGAAATAGCAACTGCCTGGGACACATCTAGAAAGAAACTTGCATGGAACAGTTCCAGAATTGAAATGGCATTTACCACTGAGGGCAAGAGAGAGAAATGGTGCTGGAAAAAAGGAGGCTAGTTAGACATCCATATACGGACTCTTCATCTCTGGATGCAAAACAGTCTGCAGCTGAGCATTTACCCCAGGCAAAAAACAAAAGATTAAATTTTAAGAGATATTACACTACTGTTGTGGAGTACCAGAGGAGCCAGCTGGGAGTCAGTGCAACAAAGTAAATTCACTCCTCCAGCTCAAGGGCTTCCTGACCTCTTATCCTTAAACAAAACCCACCAGGTGACAAGCCCCACCTGCATAACAGGGTCTCTCCATTCTTCACTCATTCTTATGTCTGCTACAAAAACCAAGCATCAGTAGACAAGGATAATATTTTTTTAAAAAAAAGAAGAATCCAAACCTTAAAACATGAAAGAAAAGTAAAGACACTAAGAAGGACAAGTAGGAAAAAAAAAAAGACACTCAAGAAAAATAGAAAAAAATGACCAGGAAGATAATTATGAGAACAGAAGACAACCTTTAAAAAAGCTTGAATTCAGCAATCCCACTTCTGGCTCATATCCAAAGGAAATGAAGATGGGATATCAAAGAGATATCTGCACTCACATGTTCATTGCAGCATTATTCACAATAGCCAAAATATGGAAACAACCTAAGTGTCCATCAACAGGTGAGTGGATAAGGAATTCTGGTATACATGTACAGTGGAATATTATTCAACCGTGAGAAAGAAGGGATCCTGTCATTTGTAACAAGATGGATGGATCTGGGAGGCATTATGCAAGGTGAAATAAACTAGACAAAGAAAGACAAATATGTCATGTTAACATTTACACATAAAATCTTTAAAAAAAATGTCAAACTCATAAACACAGAGTAGAAAAGTGGCTGCTGGGGAAATAGGGAGAGCTTGGTAAAGGGTACAAACTTTCAGCTATAAGCTGAATAAGGTCTGCGGATCTAATGTAAAGCATGGTGATTACAGGTGATAACACTGTATTGTACAAACAAAAGTTGCTAAGAGAGAAGAACTTAAATATTCTTACAAAAAATGTGAGGTGATGCATGTATTAATTAACTCAAGGGGGGTTCCTTTCATAATGTATATGTATATCAAATCACCACGATTTACACCTTAAATATCTTGCAATTTTACTTGTCAGTTATACCCCAATAAAGCTAAAATTTAAAAAAAATTTAAAAGCTTGAATTAGCATCCTCACTGTGATTCAATAAGATATTGCCACAATTTAGACAACAGGTTATGAAAAAGTAATATTAAAAAAGCTCTTACATATTGAAAATAACGATTGCCAAATTTTTAAAAATCGATATAGGTTTTGGGAAATGAAATTGAAGAAATCTCTCAGAACAGAAAGACGAAGATGGATAATATGATGAAAAAGGTAAGACCCATAGAATATGAACTCAGAAAGTCCAACATCCAATTAGTTGGAGTTTGAGAAAGAAATGTCAAAGAAAGCAGAGGGAAAGTATTATTATAGAATGAAGGCAAGAGAATTTCCCAAAGATGAAGAAGAAAATACATCTTCTGGGCCTACAAAATGCCCAGGGCAAAATATGAGAAAAAACTCATACAAAGACATATAACTGTGAACTTCTAAAATATTAATTACAAAGAGGAAATTCTAAATTCTTCCAGAGAGAAAAAATTGCCTACAAAAGGAGCAAGAATTAGACTGACAACAAATTTACCATCTGCCAACTAGATGCTGCAGAACAAAGGTGGAATGTTTTTAAAGTTCTGAGAGAAAATGCTTGTCACACTAGAATCTACTTAGTCAAGATAGGAGTCAAATATGAGGACAAAATGAAGATAGTTTCAGATGTATGAAAACTCAGAAAGCTTACACCCCAGATATCCTTTCTTAGGAAGGAACTTGAGGGTGTATTTCAGCAAAATGAGGCATGAAAGTACTGAAGTCATCATTCAGGGGAGAGAAAAGCTGAGCCAAGAAAGAAAGAATCTGGTCTTTGAGAACCCGATGCTAGCATTTTGGGAACGCCCGTCTCCAGTCTTTTCTAAAGACAGATCTATTCCTTTGCATAACTAATTTTTTCTAAGTTTGAATTGTTTTTCATGCCACTTGTAAAGAAGAGTCCCAGTAGTCACACAACTGATGGAAGTAATTGATGGTATTGATGTAAAGTAGGTAAGTAATTGATGGTATGTAAAAGTAGGATCTTACAAACATTCTCTACTAAGCAGCATGAGAAGTTCTGTTAGACCCACAGAGAAAGAAATGTAATCCTGCTAAACCATTTAGCTCAAAAGCAATACTTACCTAGTCACAATAGTTTGAGTGTTTATTGGTTTTACATTTTTACAATTCATGTAGACAAATCACAAAAGACTATTTTGTAGTCAGAAATTATTGATCAAAATGATTTATTTATTATTTATATGTTAATAAAATTAAATGTATAGCTAACAAAGTTGGAAAGTGGAAGGGGGGTGAAGAAACACAGATAGATGGACAAGAAAACACATGCCCTCATCTCCCAAAGCAGGCAGTCAAGAGATCTCATCCGTGATGAACAGAATAAGAATTGGAAGTACACATAACTGTCCCTGCCATGTCATCTCCAAATGGTGTTGAGGGCACAGTGTAGGAAGGGAATATTTACCTTAGTAGAAATATAGAACCATGTGATTTTTCATATTGTTTCAGAAAGTTTAAAAGATAAATCTGAAAATTCATATGATGAATTAGCAGGTCTTCTTCACTAAGTAGTCTCATACAGTAGGTGACATTTGTGGATTTGCCTGGGTAAACTGCCTGTTTCTACCATTTACCTATTTTTTTCTATTGTGCTATGGAGCAAATGTGTCTGGCAGACGGTGTAGGGAAAGATGATGATAGCAAAGTAAGATTTATGGATGAGAAAATAGGGAAGACATTACCAACATGGGCTCAAGTTTTTGCTTGTGTCACCTTCTCAATGAGGCTCCATCACTCCATTAAAATTGACCCCCCTCCACCTCCAGTTTTTCTTAGCTTACTCTTCTTTTTTTGCATAGATTTTGCCACTTCCCAATATCCTGGAATATATATGTATGTATTATTTTTATTGCTTATTCCTCTTTACCTCACATACTATCTCCATTTTTGGTTTGTTTCACTCATATAGCCCAAGGACATAGGAACAATTCTTGGTGTAAAGTAAGTGCTTAATAAATATTGTTATCTGAATGAATGCATGAAGAAGAATATAGAGGATTTGGTGCTCGCTGGCTGCTCACTGTGGGCCCAAGCTAGATATGGCTCAAAGAGAGCACCTCCAGGTGTGACCAGTAAAGGGCCAAGCTCACGATTATTAAACAATCAGATATTAACAATTGTTGTCTTAACAATTATCACTTAATCCTTGTGTTACTATTTCAGGGTGCCTTTCAACATGAATTGCAGTTTAGTTCATTATAACATGGAGAATTAGTAACAGGAGATTTTACTGCAGATATTCAGTTATTTTTTCCTGAGAACTGAGGAAAGATTACCAACTATGTATGAGAAGTATCTGTTTTATGGATTAGTAAAGTGAGAATTAGTTGAACTTCATGTCTACTTCCCTTGACATTCTAATTAGTGAAATTTCAATTAATACATAATCTAATCAATTCTGTGCTCCACTCTGATAATTTTTCTAATGTTGACCTGAAATAAATAGACTGCCAGATATTTCTCCAGCAAAGAGGGGTTTATTCGGGATCAGCAGAGAATTGCTATTTGGGGTCCGTGACCATGATGAGCCAAGTGCAATTTCCCCTGCACAGCAAGCAAAGGAGAACGCTTTATAGGGAGGAAAAGGAAGTTGAGAGGGCTGTAGTAAACAAAGAGCCCATAGCTTTTCATTGGCTGTGTCCTCGCCAGGAAAGAAGAGTACTTTTTCTTCTTCCTGTTGGGCCCTGCTATCCTTGAAGGGCGTAAGAGCTCCCTCTTCTGGTCTCCCAATTGTATTGATGTTTCTGTCTATTAATATTTTACATCTCCCCCTTTTGATCAAGATCTTTCTCTGAGGGACTCCCCTAGCAGTCCAGTGGTTAGGACTCCGAGCTTCCACTGCAGGGAGCACAGGTTCTATCCCTGGTCAGGAATATGTCGCGTGGCACAGCCAAAAAAAAATCTCTGAATGCATTGCTTATCAACATTTAGGTTTTCTGGTTTCAGTGACCTTTTATCTTTTACTGTCAGGAAGGACCTTTCCTAGGTATAATATCTTATATATCATACCTAGTGTCCAGATTAGAAAACTATTAAGGTCACATTAGAGAAACAAGGAGGAGTAGGAAGGAGAACTCCCAGGCATTTTTTATCTCAAGTCCATATGCTATCAAGATCATAGACACTGGAGATCATCTGAAGCATAATGTCATCATCAAAGTTTTGGCAACAAACTTCCAACATGCCTAGTCTGGATATTTTAGGAAAGCTGTCTTATTGATGTCATCTACTTCAGTTCTCTGAAATCTTTACTTTTAGGTCACCAGATGATGATCTAGTCAATGTTTGGTGCTTTCTTTAGGTGTGTCTTGTGAATTCAAGAGTCTATTCCTTGGAGTTTGACAGCACAAGGGTTGGTTAGTAGTACCTGATAGGGGCCTTTTGAGAAAGGTTGAAGAGAGGTATTCTGGAAGTGCCTTTTCCAGTAGATGAACCTCCAGGTTGCAAGGTATGATGCTTAAGGTCTTCATCTCCCAAGGGCACACTGTGAAATTATTGCTCTACCAAAGCATGATTATTTTTATTAGAAGCAATTAGGTCTTTGCAATATTGGAATATATCTCCTTTTCACAGTCGTGTGTCAAAAAAAGCAGGAGCCAAGTTCACTGGGCATCCCATGACTGTCTCAAAGGGTGAGAATTTGTGAGTTCCAAAAGGGGTGGATCTGAGACTTAGAAGGACCAATGGCAATGCTTTTGGCCAAGGTATTTGGGGGGCCTTGACCAATTCTGCCAATTGAGATTTTTTAATAATGTCGTTAATGCATTCAGCTAAACCAGAGGATTGGGGCTAGAAAGCGCAGGGAAAGTTTTCCAGATCAGACTTCAGGATTTGTGAGGAATTAGGACTCTCAGTTAAAGCCCAAGGCATTACTGTGCAGGTGAATTATTTTTCTTCTCAAGTGAAGGCAAAAATGTATTGGTTAGCTTCACCAACTGCAATACTAGAGAATGCACTGCATAAATCAGTTACAGTAAAGAATTTACTTCTGGTGGGAATGGATGTTAGTAATGTATGAGAGTTAGAAAAACAGCGTGTCAAGGGTTAGTACTGTTGTTTATTGCTTGGAGGTCCTGGACAAACCTCCACCTTTGGCCCTTAGTTTTTCTCACAGGTGAGAAAATGGGGCTAGTATGAGGGTTAATGAGGCCTTGAGCCTTGTAATCATTTGTTATGGGCTTTCTGCATTATAGGATTTCTTTACTTATAGGGTATTGATAATTTTGGGAAGAGGTCTTGAGGATTCTATTTGGAACTTGTTGGGAGGTGCACTGTGAATTTTGCCAACTTCATTTGGAGATTTTGCTCATAAGGAAAGTGGTAGCTTATTCAATAGGGACAAAAGATCAGTGTTTTCAGAAACAGCTCTAGTATCTTCAGGGACTGGACAAATAAATAATTCAAAGGGCTATTTAATTCACCTGGTTGATTATTTTGAGGACTACTGTCAAATCTCAGAATTATTTTCCACTTTTGGGAGGAAGAAATACCAGCATGATACTTCTCTAAGAAGTCTCAGCCTAATAAATGAATAAGGGTGGAGGAACAAAGGAGGAAAGGGGGTGTATCTCTCAAAGGGTCTAAACGCAAGGGAATAAGTTCAGAAACAGGAACTTCTTAAGGTTCATTAGAGATCCCCACTATTTTGACTGTTTTAGTACTCCAAGACAGGGGCTGCTTTGTTGTAGTGGGGCTGAGCACCAAGAGTGTGGTTCTGATGTTATTTAGGACTGGAAGAGAGTCATCCTCAGTCTAGAGAAATGTTTCTCCAAGCCAGTGAAGAAGCTTGAGAAGAGTCCCTGTAGGTCCTCGGAGCCATGTCATTGAGAATCAGGAGGATATTGGAAAAGCTGGTTAGAAGACTGAAGGCGCCTAAAGTGCTTAAATTTGCAATAATCTCTTTTTCAATGTTCTGGCTCTTTGTAACAGTAAAAGAAACTAGGAAGGTTTTGTTTTGTTTAGGACACTTCATTTGCTGGAGTTGAAGAATTTTGGCTGTATTTTTTTGAGGTGACTCATCTGGAGTTTGAGAGAGCTGGTTTGCCAGATTAGCTAAATCTGGAATAAGCATAGTTTCCCATTCCATTCTGGTCCTTTTTACTAGAAGGGAAAGGTCACAGTTCAGCTCATTAATAAGCATAAAATTAAAAGCTACTTAGGTAGAATCAGCATCTGAAAAAAAAAGCCAGAATTTTCTTTAAAAATAATCTGAAGTCGATTGTAAGAATCATGAACAGATTCATCAGATTCTATGTGCAAACTTGAATTTTGTTCCAACTAACAGGCTTTGGAAAAGCCCTAAGAATGACTCCATGAAGTTGCCTGGTGATTGCTTGAGCCTGATCAAATAATAAGTTAGGGGGCTGGTCTCCCATTTGTAATTTTAGAGATCTTTCAGGATTTTCCCAGTTAGTGGTTTTCATCCAATGCTGGGCTTGACCTTCACTGACAAATATATGAACTAGATGATAGAAGTCAGAGAAACCAGGTCAACAAGTTTGAATGACTATATTAAATTCCTCAGCAAATCTGTGAGGATCTTCAGTTACTCTGGAAAAATCTTTGGCTGTGGCTCGCAGTTCAGCTTTGCTTCAGGGGATATAAGAAATTAAAGGTTTAGCCTCTGAATCCACAGAAGGCTTAATTTAAAAAGGACAATTTCTGACAAGTTCAGAGGAAAAGGGAGTGGGTAGAGTTTCAGAAAAGGGGAAGTCTGGCAAGAGAATGAGTATAAGGGAACTGAGGGTATAGAGGAGACGTGGGTGGTGTAGAAGGAAAGGAGGAAGATGGTGCTGGTGACTGGTGCCTCAGTTAATCTTAAAAATCTTATTTTGCAGAGAAGCAATTTTAGACTCCTGATAATGTTGAGAAGCCTTAAAATACCAATTGAAATAAGCATTCCACTAAGCTCTGGAAATTTTTGAGCTATTGCAGTCCAATTCAGTTTTAAGGAAATTAAATTTAGAGATTCCGAAAGTTCTCCATAATGGCCATTGATATTCTAAATTGCCTTTGGTCAGGTGGGTCCATTTTTTTGGAAATGAACATGAGGAAAAAGCACAGCTTTTAAACATAAAATTGACCAGAGACCTTGTAGGGGGACACCCTCAAAATATTTAGATAACTGGGATCCTATTCTCAGAGGTTTTTCTCTCGAGTAGAGAACAATTTTCAAACAGCTTAAACAGCTTATAGCACAAACAGCTCAATTCAAACAGCTTGCAAGCAGTACCAGCCAATTCTAAGGAAACAGCTTGGTCCCAGAAGAGTGAGGCCAAAGGCTTTTTCAGCCAGTTTCCAGAGAATAGCCCCTTCCAAAGGAATAGGCCAAAGGCTGAAAACCAGCAGTTTCAGAGAAGCAGACCCTGTTCCCAAAGGAATTAGCCGAAGGCTTTTTTAGCCAGCTTCAGTTGAAACAGACTGATCTCAAAATCAAACCAAAATGCCAAAAAGGTACTCATATACAGAACAAGGCTTTAACCGGAAAGACAAAACCTTAAAATAGATTTCAAATAAATCCTGGAGAGCTTCAAATGCAAAGAGGATGTGAATTCTGATCCAGGAGAAAGAAGTGCTTTCAAACTCCAGGGTTGGCAAGAAAGCAGTGAGTGACAATGGGCTCTATTGTGGATACTGCACCTGTTTGCTAACCAACCCCAGAGCTATTGGAGGTCTTCTCTGGTCCCAGTACAGGTCAACATTTTGGTAGCTGGAAATATTTATTTGGAAATAAATAGATTGCCAGATATTTCTATAGCAAAGATAGGTTCATTCAGGATCAGTAGACAACTGTAATTCAGGATCTGCAACAATGTGAGCCACATGCAAGTCCCCGCACAGCAAAAGAAGAACTCTTTTACAGAGGGGAAAAGGAAGTTGGGAGGGCTATAGTAAACAAAGAGTCCATGGCTTTTCATTGGCCAAATCCTTGCCAGGAAAGAAGAGAAGGCTTTCTTCTTCCAGTTGGGCTCTGCTATCCTCCAGGGCATGAGAGCTCCCCCTTGTGGCTCCCCAACTGTACTTAATTGAGGTTTCTGTTTATTAATTTTTTACACCAGCAACTTGTAGTTTAAAATATATACATATAATAGTATCAGAATATTATAATTAATTATAAGAGCAATCATTTGATCAAATTCTAGAGAGAGAGAAAAAAGTCTGTGGAGTTCATGTGCCACATTTGTGGGACTTTAAAAACTTTTTATTGAGGTATAGTTGATGTACAATATTATATAAGTTTCAGGTGTATGACATAGTGATTCACAATTTTTAAAGGTTATACTCCATTTATAGTTATCATAAAATATTGGCTACATTCCCTGTGCTGTTCCATGCTCATGGTGGATGACTTGGTGTAACAATCAGTTTGAATGGCAAGGCTTAGCTAATGTGGTCAAGGAGTCGTATGGGAGCCTGTGGGATCCAAAAAGACTGTGGGCTGTCTGGACCATCTGGTGGCTAAGGGATTGTGCTTTTCCTCTAATTAGCACCGACTCTGATGCAGCAAGTTCTCCCTTTCATGCTGCCTCCTCAGAGCTCATACTGATGAACTGTCACAGGGGAGGAAGTTGTGAAGAAGGATAAAGGAAACAGCAGGCAGGAGAGAGGAAAAGCAGATGGTGGACTCTGTGGAAACACGCAGTCTGGTCAGGCATGAATTTGTTGTCCTATAATGTGATGCCACAACTGGTTACACTGAGGCATGAGTGCAAACCCACAATTTCTCTCTTGGCGAACACTGAAGGTCAGAGAAATTACTTTTGTTGTGATACAGAGGCATGGCCTTTTATTCTGTTGTTACCCTGTTCCTACTGTAACAGGAAAAAGGAACAACAACATTGCCTTCTCCCATATAAACTCCCATTTCCTGATGGAAGGTAAAAGAAGAAAATCCCCTTTGTTGAAAACAGGAGGGACCATGCTTGACTGCATGAGGACTTGCTCTAGTTTTGCTTTTATTCAAATAAAATATCCAATGTGCATTACTCGATATTTTCAAACGTAATCTTACAGCCCGAAGTACTATTTATGCCAGAATCTCCTTATCTGTATGATGCACACAATTTGTCCTTCGCTAAATGTAGGGTCCCTCCTTTGAAAAATCCATAGTCACTGACCTCTGGGTGCCATTACAGTATCAGCCTAGTGGTAAGCCTAATATTTCATAGAAGCACAGAGACTTCTATGGTTTCAGTATTTCTAACATGGTCATATCTTAGTTATAGACGAGATAAAAATACCCAGAAAAAAAATATTTTTTCATAATACTTCAGGAAAACATCCACTTGCTCTAAAATTCTTTTCTACCACCCCTCTGAATGTTTCCAGGACCAAAGAGGCAGCAAGGTTTTTGAGGAAAAGACACACTGTCGACCTTGTGTAAGATTTTATCCAATCTTGAATTTGTGGGCTAGAAAAGATTTGCAGGACACAAAACACTTTTAATCATTATTTTGCTACACTCTATTTAACAATTAGGTAATAGAATACTCCAGACATTAAACCAGTCACAGAAGCTTTGGTAAGAGAAAAAAATCAGATGGAGAACCAAGAACTAAGTACCTCATCTGATTTAGAGGACTTGAGGTATAGGGGCGGGGAGGGGAAAATGATGGGAATGTTGCCTTCCTTCTTCCACTTCCCTAGATCATAATGGTCTTCTCTGTAACAATAATCAATTGATTATGACTTGGTGAGATCTGGAAGAAAGCCATCCAAAGTGCTGTGCAGAACAAACTGTCGTTAACCTGGACGAGTGTGTGTGTGTATGTGTGTGTAAGACAGAGATATGAAGTCATCCAAGAGAACTAAAGGTGGAATAGTAACAGCCAACAATCTCCAGGAGAATAAAATCAGATGTTTGCGAGTCACAGATCTGTGTGGCAGACAAGCCCACGTTTTAAGACAAGGGAGATCTTGATTTCCCCCTTCAACAGGATTGATTTCCCCTTTCTCATGCTTTGACCCAGTGCTGATTCATCCCAGTTTTGACCATACCCTTTACTCAGTTGTCACTTTGGCCTTTGGGAGACAAAAGATACAGGAAAAAAGATAATAGGAGTGAACAGACATATAGAGAGGAAGGGTCAGAGAGGGCTCTAGCCTTGTTCACCTAAAGGTTAAGTCTAGTTTAGTACCCGGATATCAATCAAAGCGTGCCTCCTGCTTTTTCCTCACTTCACTTCAAACAGTGCCTATAATCTTGCTTTTGTAGAACAAAGAAGACTTTATCTTCTCTCTTTACCTGGGTTCCCTGGAAACAGATTCTGAGATGGAGAGATGCAAGCAAGGTTTGTTTTGGGGGTGAGATCGAGAGCAGAAAGATCTCTCAGCAGATCCACCAGTAGGCAAGTGAAGAGGGCAGGATGGGGCAGTGAAAGATGCTGACCAGCAGTACGATTGCAAAGGAAGCCTCATTATATGGGGATCTCAGGAACTTGGATGGCCCTTCAGAGTGTTCCCAAATGAAGTAAGGGAGGAGAGGCTTGTGTTCCCTCATTCATCAGTCATTGGGTTCAGGCCACCCCAAAAGGGCATAACCTTAGGGGAGAATGTTCCCAGGGCCTAGGGTAGTACCAAGTGAGGGAGGCAGCTGTGGGCTCTTGGGAGCCATATTCCCAGGGCTGGGCCTGGGGGTATCCCCGTCCTGAAGATGGGATCTGAGAAGAGAACTATGGTGTCCATTATGTTCTCTCACAAGTAATTGTTTTACCAGATTAAAAAAATATGCAAAACCAGGAAGATAAGACTTTGGAGAAAATAAGAGAATTCAAAGTTGGATAGTAACTTGCAAGGAGAAGATTGGAACTTCACATTTAAGCTGAGTTTTATCTATGTCCTTCTTAAAAAATAAAATGTCTAAAATGACACTATCCACTATAATGACAACTAGCCACATGTGTCGATTGAGCCCTTGAAATACGGCAAGTCCAAGTTGAGATGTATTAGACGTGTAAAATGCACGCATTTTGGAGACTTAGTGGGAAAAAAATAATGTGAAATATCTTATTAATAATTTTTACATTGTTAACATCAATATAATATTTCTGTTGTAGTGAGTTAAATAAAATGTTATTAAAATTAATCTCACCTGTGTAACTTTTTCAATGCAGCTATTGGCAAATTTTAAATTAATTATGTGTATCATATGTGTATTGGACAGAGCTGGTCCAGAATAATCTTAAATCTTGACAAAGTGTCATGATCTCAAGCCATAGCCTAAGATAGAGCAGCACTGAAAGGGCCACAGAATGGGGAGTGCAGAAACCATCTCCCCAGCTTACCAGAAATTCACTTCCCGCAGCCGCATAGCACAGGGAGATGAGCTCGGTGCTTCGTGACCACGTAGAGGGGTAGGATAGGGAGGATGGGAGGGAGACGCGAGAGGGAGGGGATATGGGGATATATGTATATGTATAGCTGATTCACTATGTTATAAAGCAGAAACTAACACAACATTGTAAAGCAATTATACTCCAATAAATATGTTAAAAAAATAGGTAGATAAATAGATAAATAAATAAAACAAATTCATTTCCCTGGCCTTACTAACACGGGAACTCCAAAGCGCCTTATTTAGCTCTTGAGAGACCAAGATAGCACCTGGGTCATACAACCAGTTGGGCCTCATTTGTAGAGTGGGAGTGGATGGAGGAAGTAAGCAAGATTCATTGTGCCATCCTCCTTGGGAACCAGAGCCTCTGGCAAGTAAAAGGTTTTGCTTTATTCATAAATCAACAGATTCTGACTCATTTCAAACCTTTTCCTCAGGACAAAGGAATTGTATCTGCCACAGCTCAGTGATCAGTTTGGGTGGACCAGGGAACAGCTGGAGCCCAGTGAGCAAGCTCTTGGACGTAGTGAAACAATTACTCCATATGCCAGGAACATGACCACATGCGGCACTAGATGACGACCAAACAGAACTGAGTCACACTGAGAGCAAAAATAAGGTAATGTAAAGAAGTGACTTGTATTTGTTTCTATCACCAACTGTGCAGCAGTCCTTTTGTACTGATTTTGTTGATTGCCATCAATTCTATGCCAGCCGTGTTTTCCCCAGCTCGTGATTTTATTTCAACATCATCCAGAACCACTCATTTCTCTCGCTCTCACTGCCAAAGACCGAGTCCAGATTTTCATCACCTCAGCCCGAATGACTGCAACCAGCTCCTTCCTTAATCTTTTTCCTTCCAAGTTTTCTCTCTTCAGTATGATTTAGCTTGTTAACTCCTTGTAGACCATCTTTTCTAAAACGCGTCACTCCACTGCGCAAAAAACTAGAATGACTTCATTTGTATTGTTCACCCAGTCAAACCCAAGCTCGGTCTGGCATTCCAATAGATGTGCAAAGCACATTCACTTCTCTTCTTCCTTCTTCCTCATTACCTCCGTTTGTAATGTATTTCCTACTCTTTCCCTTTTAAAATTATTTTAAAGAACTATGAACATCTATTATACACAAGGTATTATTCAAATTCCTTATTTACTCTAATTCAGAAGCTTTTCTCAATCCCTGGCTTTTCAGAACTCTACAATACCTATAATTTGTATACCACAAAATTATTGTACACTCATATTTTTCCTGATAATTTTGTGCCTATAATCTTTGAACTCTCAACCTATTTGTTAACTCCCCAAGGTCAGAGATTACTCCTTATACTTCAATTCAGGAAAGGAAATTAATATTTATTGAATGCCTTCTTTGTGTCAGTCACTGTAAAATGTGTCCAACATTTGTTATCTGCAATTTCTCTGTATCCACTTTTCCTTGTATGTGTGCTTTCCCTTCATTGTTTCCGTATTTCCCTGCCAGACTGCCCCAGTGCCTGATGCCAAATAACACCGACTAAAGTAAGAAGCAGATTTACTTGTGTTTTGGGACAACGATGGTAGAATTTCCACCAGTAATTTCTACTTGGGCTGCAGCCTCCTGCCTTGCTTCTGGGATTCCCTCTCTCTTCGACATTTTCTCCCTTCCTCTTTAGCCCCTTCTAAATGATTCTGTTTTATGCAAAACATTTAAGCTATTTCTTTGACTCATTACCAATGCCGTAAGAAGGTCTCATCTTCAAAAATAAGCACACACATTAGCGGGGGCATTCTAAAACCAAGGTATTTCTCTCTCTCAGAGTTATTCTGCGAGTTTTAGTTATTTAAAAATATATATATATCATACACACATTTTCTCGTTTCATCCTCTCAACAACTCATTTCATGGTCTTTCATGTAAGATAGGAATTTGGGGTTCAGTTATTGGTATTATAAACCTGATTGTTTGGATTCAGAAAATGAAATTATTTAGTGATAAAATACATTCTGTCCTTTTTCTAAATTTTTTGGTTAGAGAATTGGTCAGATGCATTTGAATCATTTCCTATGTGAAATTCAATGCTTATACACAAGAGAACATAGTTGGATATTTGAAAATTATAACTTCTTATGACTAATTCTCATATTCCTTTAGATATTACTGTATGAGTCTGAGTTCAATCTAGTTGGAGAAACCACAGAGTAATTTGAACAGGTAAATTTTAATATAAATAATTATTAACTACGATGGGATTGGAGTAACAGAGCATTAGCTAAGAAGAAGTAAAAAGAACCCTAAAGAATATCGAAATAGCAGACAAAGGAAGCAGCCACTTCCCTTGTGGCTGAGATAGGGCACCCAAGGCCGATTCAGACCTTATTGGATAGGGCAATTGCAGGTTACTGGAAGCAAGGAAGTTGCCATGGTGCCACCAGAACTTGCCGGAAGTCTGTCTACATTTTGGAGCATGCTAGAAATGTGCTCTCTAGGGACCAGGGAAAGCTGTTCAAGGGGAGGTGTCTTACTGGAGGTGCTCTACACAAAACTGCCTGGGAATATGCGGTTGCTGGTCACTGAGTGCTGTGGGCTGCCATTCAAGACCCTGGTGCTGGAGAAAGCCATGTGTACTGCAGGAACTGGATGCTAGAGAAGCCACTCAGGCTGCCGAAGCCTGAACCAGGAAACAAAACTGTTTCTTTCTGCACTGTCTCTCCAGCACCCTCTACAGGCAAACTTTAATGTCATGCCCACAGGCAAAGCAAAAATGTTTAAAGGGCCCAGATGCATCTTTAGGGAGCAGATAAAAAGGTTGAATTTGGAGATCAAAAGCAATAAATTGATAATTGTCACTGTTATTTTCTGATATTCCAGGGACTAAAAATGTTAGTATGGATATTCACAAAAATACCCCACCTCCCAGTGCACACTTCCAAGGTGGAAAAACCCTTTGTGGTTCAGGCATCCATCAAGCCTGGGATAATGAAGGGAGAGAAAGAAATGAACACAGTAAAACAATACTAATTTACATTAAAAGGAAGAGACTGGGAGAAGGAGTAGGGAAGATAAAAAGTAATACAGGATGATATAGGGAAGTAATTTTGAGGAGTTTTGAAAAGAGAAAAAGAGGTGGTGAAGTAGTTCTCATGCACAATGTTTTTGTTCTCATGTATAATGTATAATGTTCTCATGTATAATGTGTTTCTTTGGGAAACAGAGTTTAAAAGATTTGAAGATATTTTTATAATATGCAATTTCCATTTGGATTTTTTTTTTGCATGCCAGAAAAAATATTTAAATTAATTTTTAATTAGTCTGGCTGTTGATGTTAGGTTTCTTGTAATACAACTTCATGCTGAGAGAAGCTATAAACAGAGCCAGCTATATTTGGGTTACACTGACCATAACATTTTAAAGCCTTGTGAGTCCATCAGATTTTTAAACATTCAGATTTTTTTCCTTTTACACACCAAGAATAAACATAACAGAACTTAGTCTAATATCCTGCACATAAATATTTATTAAAGTATTATTTCTACATTTATTATTTCCAGTTAGGTTAGTCCTGATACTGTGTGGCAATCTTTTTCTCTGTTTCTAATTAGTCAGTTTGACTTCATCAAAGCATGTTTAAAAATCTTTACTACTTTCTTTATGTCCCCAATGTCCATCCTCAAATCCCAAACCCAACTCAGCAGATAGCCTAGTGATTGATGCCAGTAGAATAATTCCATCAGCCTCCTACTTCTGTACCTTTAAGCTGTATCTTTTATTCATATTTATGTTTCTCCTGCTTTAGAAGCAGCAGCAACTATCCTTCCACCAAACTTAGTCTTTCCTGTGCTCTTGGTTTCATCCTCTTTCTTCTCCCCCACATTTTGTTTCAACAATTATGTCCTCATCTCTCCCTCTTGAATCTTGACTCTCTCCTTGTTTCTTGACTCTAACTCCTTGGCCTGTACACAGGCTAGAAACTTTGGATTCCCTTTCAAAATTTTTCCCCCATCTCTTTCCTTCTTTTGATTTATTTTTTTACAATTCCCATTTAAAGATCATGTGTGCTTATTACATCCATTTCTTCACCTCCCCAAATTCACTCTTTGTTGAAGAATATCTACCAAGCTCACTTGGTATAGGTCAGTTTTCCTTAGCCCAAACACATAGTGCAGTCAAATTGAGCACTCATTTCAAAGCTTTCTAAAGAACATTTTTTAAGTATCCTAATCATTGGATATTGTGATTAAAGATGTACATGGCATCAACTATCCATCCCTCCATCCACCACCTTGGTTCCAGAGCAAACTATGATTGTCTAGGCATTCTTTTCTTCACACTGTTTATGAGGTAATGACCTTACCTGGGCCAGAAGATGACTCTGCGGGGCCAGTTGCTAAGGCCTTTGTCTTGCAGAATGTTGGAAAAATAGGATTGTGTCTCGAGTCATCTTTTGAACAGGATGGATATGATCAGAGCACAGGCATCTTACAATTTTCCTGCTGTGTCTAGCTTCATTCAGAGAAGTCCTGACCTCTCCCCATGACTGTTACATCAAAAGTTGGCATCTTCCTTCATCAGTCTAGCCCTTTTTCAAACCGTTACAGAGGAGTTGAATCTTTTTAATACTATTTTATAATTACTTAGGTAGATAAAATGATGTTTTTAAATTAAATGTTATGTTATCTACAAAACTCTCATCATTTGTTCTGGTCATTTTAGCATGATAAAAATCCTTACATCTTAGTGAATTAAGATCATTTCCATGCCTGTTAAGAGATTCAGAATGAAAGAACTAACAATCCAACAATCCATTCATCCTATGTGTGTACAATAAAATACAAGCACTCATGAAAACAAGCAGAAGGCAGAGTTTGAAGGAAATATTTAAGCTGAAAAAATGCTCATCTTTGGTTCATTATTATTTTATATATATATATAACTGAATTAAACATTTAAATTTCTTTCATAAATGTCAAAATAATGTCCAGTTTTTAAATTAGTATGTAAAAATTAATATATTTCATCAAATATATTCAACTTAAATAGTGGTTCAAATGTATTCTAACAACTGCATGGTTAAATATTACTTCCTATAAACAGTCTGTTCCTCTAGGGAGGGTGGGAGGGAGGGAGACGTAAGAGGGAAGAGATATGGGAACATATGTATATGTATAACTGATTCACTTTGTTATAAAGCAGAAACTAACACACCATTGTAAAGCAATTATACCCCAATAAAGATGTTAAAAAAAAAAAAAAAAAAGTCTGTTCCTCTTCTCACCTAGAATGTGGCCTTTAATTTGGATTTTAACTTATAAACTAATAGGGCTCAGCACTATCTAATGTCATCCTCAAATGAGATACTTATGAGATGATTAATTTCCTGTAAAGAGGGACTTGGTAATACTCTGTGTAGAAAATATCTAAAAATTTTAAAGAATATCTGCAATGCTTTGCTTTCCATATATATTTCATATTTTATAACCTATGATCTGAAAAAAAAAAGTTTAGAGATTTAGAAACAAATAAAAAACCACCACCATTTGTGCTGGACATAAATTACTGTTTATATGCTACAGTGGAATCTGTCTCTCTCTCTCTCTCTCTTATCATGCAATTGCTGGCCTTCTCAGTATAACATTATTATATTATTATTTTTTAAATTTGTATACAATTTTAAAGGTTACTTTCTATTTACAGTTATTACAAAATATTGGCTATATTCCCCGTGTTGTACAATACATCCTTAAGCCTCTCTTACACCCAATAGTTTGTACCTCCCACTCCCCCACCCCTATATTCCACCCCCATCTGCTGCTGGTAACCAGTAGTTTGTTCTCTATAGCTGTGAGTCTGCTTCTTTTTTGTTATATGCACTAGTTTGTTGTATTTTTTGTATTCCACATATAAGTGATATCATAGTGTATTTTTCATTCTCTGTCTGACTTATTTCATTTAGCATAATGCCCTCCAAGTCCATCCATATTGCTGCAAATGGCAAAATTTCATTCTTTTTTATAGCTGAGTAGTATTCCATAGTATATATATATACACCACATCTTCTTTATCCATTCCTCTGTTGATGGACACTTAGGTTGTTTCCATTATTATATTCTTCTTGAAGATGAAGACAGACTCTAATTAAAATTGTATCTACATGACAGACCTACTTAAGTCCTACAGCCACTTAATAAAAAAGTGTTGATCTTTCTATTTATATTGATACCTATCTTTGTATTGCACCTATAGAAGATCTGAACATTAAATCCTTCCTCTAGCTACACTGCATAGCATATTCATAGCAATCATGTTTCACCACAGCTACTACTTACTTCTTGAGATAAGCCCTCTGGGCTAAACATTGAGTGTTTATAATACTCATAATCAAACATAGGTCTAAAATTTACTATTATTAAGCTATACCCACAGCTGTGCTTCTAATACTGCTTCTGCTTTTCTGGAAACTCTTACTAATATATTCTATACATATATTATATTGGGAAATTACACAAGAAACCAAATGCATTTGACAACTACTGGGTGTGTTTCATGCAGTATCCAAAGTCTCATGACAGTTCCTCAAGGCTGTTATTAACTTCCTATAGTCTCAGAGAGATGAAATAACTCAAGTCACAAAGCTGGTGGGGATCCAAACCCAAGTTTGTCTCACTTCATGCTCTCCCCATAAAAACAAAGATATAAAATTGTATATCTAGTACGACTAATTAAGGAGAAATTCACAAACTGAAAAAAGACAAGCATTCACTTCAAATTAACTTCATAACTCTTAGAAGAAAATAAAATAATTTTCTTGTTTTTTCTTTATTGCTATGATTCATGTAGTTGTTTACCAGATTTTGGAAATGAGCACTTTGTTATGCTCAGGGTGCGTGAACATTACTTTCCAGGGATGTGCTCTCCGTTCTAGTTCTGAAAACATGAACTATGCTAGACGCTGGGAAGTGACACATGGATTTTGTCTTTGAAAAACAAAGGATGTCTGCTGAAGAGGTGGCAAAGAAGGACTTATACCTCTGTGGAAAGGCATCAGGGTGAGAAAGGATCAGGGTGACCAGAAAATTCTATAGCAAGAATATTTGGTAGGAAATATCAGTAACACCCAATAAGCAATTTACCTTGGGGCTGAACATTGTTAATTTTCTCACTTCCTGTAGTTCTTTCCCATTAGCACCTAAAAGTGTTCAAGTCTCTCATAGCTTAAAAGCAACGACAACAAGAAACACCAAAACAATCCTCTTTGGCTTTGGGTTCAACCAATTGAAAACAATGCCAGAAGCCTTCCTTTCCCTAAGCCTTCCTTTTCTGCTCTGATATAGGGACTATTAAATTGCAGGGAGGAAAATATTCACCTCTCTTATAGCGTTTTTCACTTTCAACAATTGCTTGTGACTTGCACTGATCATCCTGTGGAAAACCATTTCTTACCCATTTTTGTGTTGCCTCAATGCCTTATATTCAAAATATCTGTATAAACTATAAGTTACTGTATCTTAATTTCATATGGTCTGAAATGATTTCAGATTTTTGGTAGTAAGCCTTTACATTTCTTATGCCCAAGGTTGGCCAATGATCTATTGGCTTGGAAATGCTTGTTGTTGTAAAATTTCCTGACCCCTCTGGGCCTTTCAAACCTGCCTTAAGGCGCATGACTCCAGCCAGTGTACTTGTTCTGTGAGACCCCTGCAATGCCCTTCAGCAAATAGGAGCTACCTTCAAATGTGTAATGTATTCAGTAGATATTTAGCCCACAGCTGATATTACCACAAATCACTAAACAGGGTCTCCATATGAAAGGAGCCAGGGAGCCAGAAGCATGAACTATGAGAATGCTAGCGTTGTAAGGAAACTTTGATACCATTTAATACAATCTCTGATTTTCCAGGAAAGCAAACACAAGCCCTGTGAAGTGAGGTTGCTCAGTCACCCAACTAATAGAAGGTTTTGTGGGTACTGAAACTCAGGCATCTAACAGGGTGTCTACCTGTCATGAGCATATTCTGTTAAATGACCTTAAAATGTCATGAGTATTAAACTGTTCATTAACAATCAAAACGTTAGAATGATTACAACTGTTTTTGAATGCATGGTAGTTTGAGTTCTCAAGTACAATTGCATATTAAGTTTTATGCTACTTGAAACATGTATTTCAAACCTTTTCAGTAGAAATAATACCTCTTTATTGAAAAAAATTACTAGAAAACATAGATGAAAAAACCCTGATATTTGCTGACACCTTAAAAACAGTCTACATATGTTACAGTAGTATATTTAGCTATTTTATGCATTTGGTTTCTTGCATAATTTCCAAAATGTTCTAGAAGACAGCAATACTTTAAATGGAGTCAGCTGGAGTTTTAAAAAGTATTTTAAGAAAACCACAATCATCTGTCCTCTTGACAGAATGTTCTAGAAGACAGCAATACTTTAAATGGAGTCAGCTGGATTTTTAAAAAGTATTTTAAGGAAACCACAATCATCTTCTGTCCTGTTGCATTCTGAAGAGCTCTGACTGGTTAATATTCATCTTTGCTTAGGTCTTAATCAAAAGATTCAAATCTACTGTTAGATTGAATTTAATTAATCCAAAAACCACAGAAATTTACTTTTCACTCCCTCCAACATTTTGTTTCTCCTTAGTCATAGGAGGTAACTTTCTGTGGAGCAGACCATCTGTGAGACGGGGTAAGTGTGGGTTAAAATGGTCAGCTGTGGTTCTGTTTTTATCATGTGGTTCTTCCATGACAAAAGAGGCTGTTTATTTGCTGGGAGAATGTTCTGTTGTACTGGGCCCTGTGTCTATCTCCAAATGATCACACTTAGTTCAGGAATGCTGACAACGTCCCAGACACAGAGAGGTTACTCTTCTGCTTAGGACTAGGGAGTGGTAGAGGTAGGCATTTTCTATTTATTCTCTAATGATCCAGCATCTGCTGCCTGCTCAACCCTGTATGAACCCTGGACATCTCCACTGACACAGGAAATCTTCTGTGTATTCATAACTAGTCTGGATTTAGCCTCCATTCTTGTTAGGTAATTTTTGAGCATAGTGTTATGTTCATGGAGGGAAGGCTGTGGAAGTAAGCCTTGACCGGCCTGATGGCTGCTTCTCAATAATACCTTGCCTTTCATGGTGCTTCATATTTTTCAAAGTGCTTTCATATATACACACATATGACTTAATCACAAAAACTGGGAAGCAGAATTCTAAGAAGGCCTCCAAGATCTCCGCCTGCAGTATATATTCCCTGAAAATTCCCCCGACCTTGAGTGTGGGCGGGACCTGTGAGTATGATGGGATTACAGTTAAGATTGCCTTAGCGGAGTTGAGAGAGTCTCCTGCTGGCCGTGAAGAAGCAAAGAGCTGTGAGAGGCCCCGTGAGTAGGCCACGTGGTGAGGGTGCCCGTGGAGCTTAGAATGATCCCCAGTAGACAGCTAGCAAGAAAACAGGAATCCTAGTCTTCAGCTGCAAGGAGGTGACAGCCAGCAAACTGAAAGAGCTTGGAAGTGATTCTTCCCAGTGTATCTGGATGAGAACATCATCTGGCTGACGCCCTGATTTCGGCCTTCTGAGACACCGAGCAGAGGACCCCGCCTTGACCTCTGGCCTACAGAACATGTGCAATAATAAATGGGTGTTGTTTTAAGCCACTAAATTTGTGGTAATTTGTTACGAAGCAATAGAAAGCTAATAAAAGCAAAGGCAGATAATACCATAACCATTTCACCAACAAGGAGACTAATTCAGAAAGATGAACGGATTTGCTTAATTTTATTCTTAAAATTAGTGACAGGACTGAGATTAGTACCTCAGATCCACATTTATACCCGAGCATTCTTTCCACTGTACTATAATGCTCCACACTAATGAGTTTTACTGGTAGCTTTTCTTTACCTCTGCCCACTAACAAGGTAGAAATTGGAAGTATAATATATTGTCTTCTTGCATACAGCTCAACACAGAGTAAAGCAATGATTTTTATTAATTCTCACATCAGTTCTGTAGTATAATGAAAACAATCATCAAAATCACGTTAAATGTTAAGTTGATAATATTTTAAAAGAATCTTGAATCAAATGTCAATCTTCATCACTAAACAAACAATATTCTGAATAGTTAAGATCGGGAAATGTTATTGGTAATTCTACCCACTTTTTGTATTGTTTCTTAGGTAAATTATTTTTAAAAACGACTACAAAGTTCTTTATTTTGAGACAAGGCAAATCTAGGCCTTTGTGCACCATCATCGTTCCCCAAGCCTGGAAAACAAAAGAGAGAGAGAGCAAGAGGAAAAATTAAATGCACATTCATGGCTTCCCTGGTGGCACAGTGGTTAAGAATCCACCTACCAATGCAGGACACACGGGTTCGATCCCTGGTCTCAGAAGATCCCACATGCCCTGTGAGCCAACTACTGAGCCCGCGAGCCACAACTACTGAAGCCCGCGCACCTAGAGCCCGTGCTCCGCAACAAGAGAAGCCACCGCAATGAGAAGCCCGCACACTGCAACGAAGAGTAGCCCTCCCCCGTGCACAGCAACGAAGACCCAATGCAGCCAAAGATAAATATATAATTTTTTTTTAAGAAAAGCACATTCATTTAAGAATTCCTTTCGGCCAAAGTAAAATTAAGCCCACAGCAATTTACTTACTTGGCCACATTCTTTGCAGATTATCTCTCCATTTGTTTGATAGTCAGCAAACTTTGTTTGCAGTGCTTTGTTTCCTCTCACAATGTACAGTTTCCTAAAATTATCAAGGAATCAGAATCACCCCCTGAGAATTCACACAGGACCAGTATGCAGCACATTGCTGGGCTTGCCACTTGTCCACATGCGTGCACCAGCCAGCACCTCATCCCTTCTTCCAGATCAGCAGGCACCTCTCAAGGGGTATGTGGCCTTTTGTAGCTTCTTTCAAGTCTGCTGATTACTTTAACTAGACTTAAGTTGTTCAAGAAGTTGAGAACAAATATGAGCATTCACAAACTGATGTGCCTTGGATGAAAGTGGCTTTCACTTCTTTCCTGCCCCAGTGCATATATTTGAAAACTGTACACGAAATAGGGTTTATAATTTGGGGGCTGAGAAAGGAAAGTTCTGAAAAATAATGAATCTCATTTGTACTATTTTTGGAAGAACATTTACAATACAACCTGCTTCATCCCTTATAAAGAAATTTAAAATTAAGTCTTCCTGGACTTACTTGAACTCTGGTGTCATATTGACATGGTGCATCTTTTCAATTACATGGATATCTTCTCCAGAGCAGGCTAGCACACTACAGTTTTTACAGAGAAAACTTATTAATGATGGGTTGTCCTTGAATTGCTTTGCAATACTTCTCCTGATTTTCATTTTCTTTTCCAATATACTTTGCATCTGTAATTCCAAAATCTGCATCAAGAAAAGAATATTCAATGTGGTCTTTTTCATAGTTTCACTGAAGTAAGTCTCCTGGAATTCAGAGGTCTTAGACAGTTATGAAAATGTACACTTGACTCATGAAATTCTATACTTGGTCTAGAAATAGAAGTAATGAGGTGATGGCCCCCAAAGAACTTAGTATAGAATCTTCTCCTGTAATCACAGAAATATGGAATCCTCAGGTGTTCAGAACACAGCCCATTCCATTTTAGAAAAGTTCTGTTGTGAGAAAGTCTTTGGCAATATTAAAAAAAAAAAAAAATCCCTCTAAGCCCCACCTCCGTTAGTTTTAATTCTGTCTCATAAAATAAGTCTAATTTTTCTTCCACATGGAGTCTCTTTAAAGAACTAAACACTGTTACTTCATCACCCTTAGTCGTTTCTTATCCATGATAAGCCCCCAGTTTCTTTCATTTTTCTTCATATGTTGTAATTTCCAGACTCTTAGCTATCTTTATCTCCTCCATACATTTGTGACAGAAAATACTAGTTTCCCACTCAGCAGCCATTCTTCATAGGAACAGAACTATAATTTTATTCTGAGTGGAAATATGCCAGCTAAATGAGGACATTTCCAAGCCAGTGGCCTTTGAGACATAAGAAGATGTTGAGTGAAATTTCCAGGAAAGTTCCTTAAGTATCAGATAGTTGGCATGGGCACTGTTGCCTTTTCCATCTTCCTCTTCCTTCCTTCTTAGAGTGAACATACAGCAGCTGAAATTCTAAAAGCTTTGACCTTGAGAATGGAAGCCAAATAATAAAAGGGCAGAGAAGAGAGAGAGAGGAGTTTTGGCTTCCTCATGACGTCATGGAGCGATTGTATGGGTCTAGATTGCCCACTGCCCACATTCTTTATATGAGAGAATAAGTCCTTAAATTTTTCTATCCCCCATTCTGTGGCTAGTAGAGAAACTTATCAATATTTCATAACAGAGAAAATATAGCTTGTGAGAGATATAAAACCTGAGGTAGGGACTGGCCATTTCTCATACCTATACAATTTCACAATAGAAAACCTAGTTCTTAAATAATTTACCTCCAAACTAAACCTCTCAGAGATGACAAATTTATATTAAGTTGTGGAGGAAGCCATTGTTTTCCTTAAGATCGAAGGAAAGTTTTCAGTAAAAGTAAACTACCAGTGCTGAGGAGCAAAGCTGAATGGCCCATCTCTTTGGCTCTCGCCTCTGTGTTTTAGACCTTGATTTGAGGCAGCCATATTTAGCACAGAAAAGAGAACAAAACCTTGCAAGTGAGCCTGCAGGCTATGACATAGTTTAATCAGACAAGTATGAAGACTAATTTCCCATGTAAATTATAACAATGTAATGAATTGAAGTATTCTGTTCTTTAAAAGTTTAATTAGGTTGTTCTTGCAAGCTATTTACAGGTCAGGGAGCTGGTGCAAAGATGATTTGGCATACAGGAACAGATACATGTGGGCAATTAAGAAACAACTATGAGCTTGACAGAAAAAAAGGCAGCAAAACCGAGGTCAGTGTTTGGAAATGTAATCAGGACACCGGAAACCAAAAGAGTAGCTCTAAACTAGTAAAGAATATGAAACAATTAGAGGGGCAAAAAGAGAAAATAAATCATAACAAATATATGGGAGGCACAGCTATGATCAAAGCCCAAATAAAATGTAAAAATGTGGCAAATGTTGTTGGGTGAAGGCCAGGGAACATGTTTAACACCTTCAACTTGCTCCCAGAAGTCTGATTTGATTGAAGAAGCTTTTGGTTATGTATAAACTCAGTATAGGACATGGAAAATAAACCTCCCCTTATGTGTCAACTCTCACCATTGATTAGTGGTTGCCTGAAAGTTGTGTTGAGGAAGTTCTTAAATCAGAAGAAAGGAGTGCTTTGACCTGGTGGCAATGGGTGCTGGGGGCTTTGTACAGAGTAGTGGTGGCATATACCCCACGCCATTGCCATCCCTTCTCTGGGGTTGTCTACCTGGAGTAGTTTCAGGAGAGTAGGTCTCTTAGCCAAAGGAGACCTAAAAATATAGTCCATTCCAGGGCCCCCAAAGGGACTGGGTCTTTTTCTAGAGATTATCTGGAAAAATGTGACTCATAAACTCCAGAGATGGTTCTAGAGTTTATACAGAACAACAGGTCTTGAAATATCAACCTTTGAAAACATCCCACTTGACTGATTTATTTAGGACTTTAAATGTAAAACAATAACTTTCCAGGGGTATTATATGGCCACAAATGTTTGATCTGACGCCACAAAATGTTTGGTTTGCCTTATATTTAAAGGGGTTTTAAAATATAAATTCATGTAGAAACCTGGCCAGGAAACCTTGGAGTTGGTTATAGCAATGCACACCAATTTGAAAGCATCCCTTTTGTGAAACTCTATTTAGGGTAGAGCCAATTCCAATGTTAAGAAACTAACATTCACACCCATATGCAAGGGTGTGAATTTTCTTCTAAATGGATTGTTTGCTATTATAGTAGTTACAGTCTTTAATTCAGTGGTATGGGGGATTTCCTGAAATATTGTAGAACTACATTCTTCCTTCACTGCATTCCTCTCACAACTCAAATGACTCCATGTTAGTAAACTGAGATGCAGCTACATGATATATGATGTATTTTCTTACCATTCAGGGCTAGCCTCAATGTCTCTCCTTCTAAGAAGCCTTTCCCAAACACCAAACCTAAAGTGCTCATCTAGAAGCTTGTTTCACATTGTCCTGTTCTAATTCTCCAGCTCTTCTTTCCATTCGATGTATAAGTTGCCTTATTTCTGTTTATTGTTTCCCCTCCTCAAATCTCACCATGTACGTACTCGAATATAAGTTTCATGCAGCAGGGGTCTATCTGCGTTGCTTGCCGCTATGTTCTGTTTCTACAATGTTGCCTGACACACAGTAGGCAGTTCACAGATATTTCTGGAATGAAAAAATTGTGCCTGTACCGATTAGACCCGAACAAAATGACCAGGTGTGGTTGAACGAGTGAGTTGCACTAGTCTTTCTGGATTAGTGACAACCTAAATTTATATTATCAAAGTTTATAGAACGGCTCCCTGACAATTTCTGCCCACCATGGATCTTGATTCTTTGTATGTGAATCTGGACTCAGCACAGCTCATCAAACTGGAATTTATAATTCAGCACAGTTTCTGTCTGGAGACTTAGCCACAGAGATATCAATGGTAACCACAGACAGCCATTTTCAAGGGAAAACCAAAATTCAGAGCTGGCCCAAACCAATACCTTACGAGCATACTCCTCTGGTTTCATATTTTGAACACGGTCTATAGCTTTATACATCATTTTCTCTCGGAAATCATTAACTGTCTCACGTTCAATAACTCCTGAGCCTCTTTGGGCAACCAGGACGTAGGTGCTCTCGTCAGCTCTGGCTCGACCACGACTCTGAGAACAGAAAGAAATCAAGTCAATGAAGGACTATGCCTTGCTGTGAATGCTCCCATTTTTGTCCTGGAATGATATTCACTGCTCAGTCTCCCAGTCCTCCAATGATCCCTCTATTCTCTGTAAAGTTAATTATTTTTCAGTCTTTATTAGTCGGCTATTTCAAACTCAAAATGCACCTTAATGCAGAAAAAATGTTCTAGAATGAGGGTGGTTAAGTCCCCACACCAGCCCTCAAAAGCCTCAATAACACAAGACTGTCCTGTCCTGCCTTTCTGTTCCCCGGGGCACCCCTCTCAAACCCTGTGAACCATCATCAGTGGTTTGGGCTGGGGAAGTCCCACTGCCCCCCACCTCATAGGAGGGATGAATGGGGAGAAGGGCATCTCTGACCTTGCCACCAGACCTGTGGAGAATGCTGCTCTGTTCCTGGCATCCTACCTTCAACGTTGAGCATGTATTTCCATGAAAACATGCTCAACATGGTGATACATTTCTATAGTCTTCTGTATAAAGTGATAATATTTAGGTACATTTTCAGTAAAAGAAAATGTTATGGCCTTGCCCAGGAACCTCACTATCAACTCTAATATCACCCTCATGAAAAATGCATTCTGAGTAGTGAGGCACTGAATAACATATGGACCCCTGAAATCCAAGTATTTCTTAATTTGGTGGCTGTCTGGTTATCTGGTTGATTTCTATTTTCGTAGGAAAACATATATTTTTAAAACTATGTGTGCTGTTTTACTAAAAGAAAACAAAACAAGAACACAAAATCAAAAATTAACATAATTGAGGTATTTGAATGTACCTGGACCATGGCTATTTCGTTAGTGACGAGACCATAACGGATAACGATATTACATTCTTTAATATCCAGACCTTCTTCTGCCACTGTGGTAGCGATAAGCAGATTTATTTTTCCCGTGCGAAATTTACTAATGACTTCTTTTTGTTCATTCTGAAGAAACATTTTAGTAAATTAAATGTTGTAACACTAAACACATTAAAATCTTCTAATTAGGAAAAGAAATATTAAATTGCAACTGGTCAGTGTAAATTAAAGGATTAAATCATACACGGATTTGCTGCCATCTGTTTTTGGCATTGAACAAAGACATGATGGTGAGACAACATTTGATTTCCAATCTGGGATTACTATACAATGACAAAAATATTTCCATCCTCCAGTCTGGAGGTGGGAAGGCCATCATTTATGCCAAGGAAATAAATTGATGGGTGACTTGGGAGGAAGAAAGGAGATGCTTTCAGTTGAGAAGAGGATACAGCAATGAGAAACTAAAATAGGCTTTGCTTTTTACTATTGATACATTAATTTCAGACTCTTTAACAGAGGATAAGATGTAGTGACAGTTTTAAAGATATAGCTGGATTTTGAGTCACAGAGAAAATACACACGGTATACTGCATTTGGTCATTTTAAGAGACATTCAAGCAAAAAAAAAAAAAAAAGAAAGAAAGAAACATTCCTGGAAGAAACTGAAAACATTGGCTGCCTCCAGTGAGGGGAGCTGGGAGACTGGAGGACAGTGGTACATCCTGTACCTTATTAATTTTGAAAGAGGTAAATATTGTACCTTATTAATTTTGAAAGAGGTAAATATATTATCTGTTCAAAAGGATAAAAATAAAAATGAAAGATGTTATTAAAAACATAATTAAAACAGCTATATTTGTGGAAAAATCTGAATTTTGAAAGTTAATGTAGGTAAAGAAATCAAATATGCACTCTGGCCCTTGCATAGGAGGAATGATTGAGCATAATTCTAGCTCAACGTGGCCAGTAGAGTTTTATTTTCATAACCATTCTTATCAAAGCTGTTGGTCCAGTGGCCTTTGGTGCACATTCACCCTATCTTTTGCCCCCAAATATTAACCAAAAATACACCTGTCAGACAAACGTATGTTCTCCTATTCCCATCCCTTTCTTTTCAGAGGCAGCATGTCAGGTGTCTTTATTTGACTCCTAACTGCTGGAGAATCCTGCAGAAAGATCGCTCTCCAGTCTTCTCTGATAATTTCTCCTTCTTGCACTCATATCCACTGATAAAAACTTACATGTTTTTGGATTTTAGCAGATGTTTTTGCCTTCATTCACAGGAGTAACTTTAAAAAGGAAAATTTCAGACACAGTGTCAGACCCTCAAATCATATCACATAGATGCTTAACTCCTCTTCCAATGAGTCCAGCTCAGTTTACAGGTGAGGATGTGGGGAGTGAGGAAGGGGGCATGTTCTAAATTTTGGCATGCAGCCACCAAGTCTGAAATGGATAAGGAGCAAAAACTAGCTTTGAATGCATACCTTCCATTTGTACCCCATCTCTTTTCAAAGAGGAGCTGAGGCCACATAAAATCAAAGTCTTAACACTAAAGCTAACAGAATAAAAACTTAAAAACAGGACCAAAAATGAAAGAGTATAGGTATATTACTTGCAAGGATTAACACATAGGCTGAGAAAATGAACTTCAATTTTGCCTGTGAGTTTCCTGGAAGCTAGGGCAAAAAGGGAAACATATTAAGTAAACCAGCTCTCATCACAAAAAAGGATGTAAACTCCTTACCCAACAAGGAGTTTGTTTTTTGAAAGAAAACAGTGCATTCTCTGGCATAAACTTTAGAGGCAACTTTAACATGAGTACATGTAGAGAGTATACTGAGAGTTATGGTGAACAATTTCAAGAATGACTATTTTTCAGCAAACATTAAAACAGATTTAATTTGCTCCAGTGGACCAAATGATGATGAGCATAACAGAACTGAAGTGTCCCCTTGTCCAGCAAGACTGAGGACCAATATGACTTCAGAACATTTTACTCTAACAAGCTATCCTTGTTTCACCCATGCTTATAATCTCTATGACTGTCTTTTTTCTCTCCCAAGTGTTTTTTTAATACTGTGCACAAAAGTAGTATAATGAATTGAAAACAAAACAAAACAAATCTTAAAAAGGAAAAGAAAATCTCTCATAGTCCCAAATCTCTAACACATCAAATGTCTTAATTTTTCCAAATTCCCTTAAAGATCTCATTCTATGCAAACATATTTTACATAATTCTAATTATAATGCACACATTTTTGTGGGAATTTGATTTTTCCACTTGATATTATATTGCAATTGTTTTCCCATTTTGTTACTAAGTTTAAATGTCAATCATTTTTTGCAAAGGAAACTCAATCTAGAAAGTTCCTCCAAGACGGTGGAAAAAATGATTCCTAGAACAATGGTTAACCTATCAAATACCACAGATTGATTGCTATTAAACAATCTTCTTTCAAGAACAAGTGTTTCATTCCATTAAAGTATTGGTGGGTTGGTGGGAAGATTGATGAACAAAAGACTACAACTAAACTGGGAAGGGAAATAACGGCATAAGGAAAAAAAATCCAAAAGGATGTTTTCACCTGTGTCATGGGCTTGAACTCACTGCTATGTCCAGCTCCAATCAGATGGTGGGCTTTGACTCCTACTTCTGCAAATTTTTCATTTTCAGTAATCCACTGGGAAAGGGCGTATGCACTTTGTCGTGTTTTTGTGAAAATTATTCCTCGTGCTGATTCCTCGGCCCTTGTATATTGTTCCATTATGGTGTTTCTCAATTTGGTCAGCTTTTCATTTTCATGTTCTGGGTTTACAGCCAGCTTTTTCAACATTTTCTTATTTTCTTTAAGAAATAATTAGTTTATTTATTTTCTTTTTTATTGAAGTATACTTGATTTACAATGTTGTGTTAGTTTCAGGTGTACAGTAAAGTGATTCAGTTATATATACATAAGTATTATATATATTCTTTTTCAGATTCTTTTCCATTATGGTTTATTACAAGATATTGAATACGATATTACAAGATATTGAATATAGTTCCCTGTGCTACACTGTAGGACCTTGTCACTCATCTATTTTATAAATAGTAGTTTGTATCTGCTCATCCCAAACTCCCAATTTATCCCTCTCCCACTACCTTTCCCCTTTGGTAACCATAAGTTTGCTTTCTATGTCTGTGAGTCTGTTTCTGTTTTATAAATAAGTTCCTTTGTATCATATTTGAGATTCCACATATAAGTGGTATCACATAATTATTTGTCTTTCTGTCTGACTTACTTCACTTAGTATGATAATCTCTAGGTCCATCCATGTTGCTGCAAATGGCATTTTTTTCATTCTTTTTTATGGCTGAGTAGTATTCCATTATCTATATATATCTATATCTATCTATCTATCTATCTATACCACATCTTTTGTATCCATTCATCTATTGATGGACTTTTAGGTTTCCTCCATGTCTTGGCTATTATAAATAGTGCTGCTATGATTGCAGTGTTTGCATCTTTCAGAATTAGAGTTTTCTCTGGATATATGCCCAGGAGTGGGATTGCTGGATCATATAGTAACTCTATTTTTAGATTTTTGAGGAGCTTCCATATTGTTCTCCATAGTGGCTGCACCAATTTACATTTCCACCAGCAGTGTAGGAGGACTCTCTTTTCTCCACACCCTCTCCAGCATTTACTATTTGTAGACTTTTTAATGATGGCCATTCTGACTGCGTGAGGTGATACCTCATTACAGTTTTGATTTGCAAGAAATAATTAGTTTAAATTAGTAAAATATGTGAATAACTGGAAGATTTTATATAATGAAGTACTAAGATGTTCAACTACGGTTAGTCTTGTGCCATATCTAATAATTAGGCTAGTCTTTAATATAAATTTATTGCAGTCATCTTGACAATAAAACCAGATGACCAAATGATTAATTATGATCATACAGCTCATGGCTACTTAATCCCATCAATCAGAAATAGCCCCAATATGAGGGGGATTTCTTCTTTCACAATGAAAGATTATTTTAAGAGGGACTTTTGGAGAGCTCTTGAGAAGCAGTGGGTTCATGCTAAAGAGGTAAATGCATAAGACCAGGCAAAAATGTTACACTGATTCTTACCCCAAAATAAAGTCATGAGAAATCCATCTGTCTCATCCAGCTTCAAAGGTTTCTTTTCATCACCTGCATCTTCATCATCATCACCATCATCATCACTCTCATCACTGTCATCTCCTAGGACTGCAAACTTCTTTTCTTTCTCATCATTGTAGAAAGTTTCAAGGTGATTATATGCATCAATCATTCGGATTGTATCATTAATTTGTAGGGCCTCATTGTACTTCCTCAGATGTTCTGCACAAACACGATCTTTGCGATTTCCTTCTCTTGCAGCTATGAAAAATATGTTATGTGGAGTGAAATAATGATAGAACACCCCCTCAACTGTGCTGTGGACTTGAATATGTTTATGATACTGACTCGAAAATAGGCTTCACCATGTTTTTGAAATGAGCAAATTAAGGCTCAAAACGTGCCATGAGCACTAAAAGGGGGCAAGTTTTTTGACTCCTAGACTTGCTACTTGTATTCTGCATCAGCAAGAAAACATACTTGACTCATGCTGACTCAGAGGAATGGCATGAAAAACATATTGTTTGCGTTTGCATTTGGAAACAGAGATACTAATATTTATCTCAATATTTTAAATATACAGTAAGTGAAAGACTCTGGAGATAAAGAGAAAATGAATTGGTGCCTCTTTCCTTAGATAAGGAATTAGAACGTGTTTATCCCTGTCCTACTCAGAACACAGAAATTCCATTGCCTATTACACTTACTTTTGGTTTGCTTGGGAATATGTGATCTGGAATCATGGCATAAGCATGGGATAAATTGTGTTATGTCAAAACCCAAATTACCTTGTTTTTCCATTTGAATGAGCCATTGTTCATAGGGTTGAGTTCCAAAATCTGACATTGGACTAATTTGGCAAAAACTTTGAATCTTTGTCATTATTTCTAGAAGTTTATCTTTAAATGGATCCTAAAAACAAATTATACACTTATTCTTACATGTTTATATTGCTGAATGAATAACATTATCTTTGTTAAAATAATCTCCATGTTATAACAAATTTGATTCAGAATCTTTGTCTAGACAAAGTAACAAGTCACTCTGATCACCTCTTTGTACACTGATTTTTTTATCAGCTTCTCTTCTACTTCCAGCCTCGAGCCACACCACACCAATACCAGGTATCCCTGCTGGAATTTCCAATTTAAAAGTTTACAAAAATAAAATTAATGAATGATATACACTTTGAATGCTAATAGTAATTTTAAAAATATATATTAAAGTAATGCACCAATTATTTAGAAAGCTTGTAATTTAATTTAGAAAGCATTCCTTTTTGAAGAACTGGTTTCAGTATTATTTCTACCAAAATAAAAAGTTAAAAGGTAGAGTTTTGAAAAAAGCCAGACACAGAAGAGTACATACTATAGGATTTCAATTATATAAAGTGCAAAAGCAGTCAAAAGCCATCTTTGGTGTTAGAAGTCAGGACAGTAGTTATCCCACGGGGGGTGGGTGACTGGAGGGGAGAATGCGAAGTTTTGAGGGTTGTGGCAGTGTTCTGTCTCTTGATCTGGATTTTTCTTTTTTTGGCCGCACTGCGCAGCATGTGGGATCTTAGTTCTCCAGGAATCGAACCGGAGCCCCCCTGTATTGGAAGGGCAGAGTCTTAACTACTGGACCACCAGGGAAGTCCCTTGATCTGGATTTTGGTTATACAGGTGTGTTCAGTTTATGAAAATACAGCAATCTGTACACTTACGAGTTTGAACTTTTCTGTACGTGTGTTATGCTTCAATAAAAAGTATAAGCAAAGTTAATTAAGTTAAAAGGTAAGATGGCAAATTCTTTTAAAATATACCCTGAGGGGACTTCCCTGGTGGTTCAGTAGGTAAGACTCTGCACTCCCAATGCAGGGGCCCCGGGTCTGATCCCTGATCGGTGAACTAGATCCCACATGCATCCCTCATGCATGCCGCAACTAAGAGTCCGCATGCTGCAACTAGGAAGTCCGCATGACGCAAACAAGAAGTCTGCGTGCCACCACTGGGAGCTGGCACAGCCAAAATAAATAAATAAATTAATTAATTAAAAAATAAATAAATAAAATAAAATATACTCAGAGGATGTTGTGGATTTTTTTTTTAGACTGAAGGTCAAATATATTCATTATCACATACATATAAATGAGATAAACATACCAATTAAAAGGTAAAATGCTGTGAGATTTAAAACTCAGGTATGTCCTACATACAAGAATCAAACATTTATAACATTCTCAAAATGAAAAAATTATATACAAGATAAATTATATAGGAGAACAGATTAATAACTATTACTTTGCTCTTTTATTGAGATACAATTGACATATGACGCTATATTAGTTTTTTTTTTACATCACTTTTTTTTTCACACACGCACACTGTATTTTATTTTTACAAGAGATAAATAAACTGACACCAAGCATTGTAAATGGATGACCACAGATGTTGTGGATTTTTTTTAATGATTATGATTAGAAACATGCATTTAAACTTATCACATAAAACTGAATAAGTAACAAAAAGTGAAGAAAAATAAAGTACATTAAAATGTGCTACTTCAGCTGGAATAGATAGTGCTGTTTTTCAGAATTTCCAAAAAAGAATGACCTATGGCAATTGGTTGCTAACGTTAGTTCAGTTCCTACATTTCAAACACAATGTTATCTGTTATGCATAATTCAACATCCTTATGAGGTAGATTTGCAAAGATTACACTTATTATCAAGTACACACAGCTAAAATTTATGATGCTTTTTATATTTTACAAAAGAAAGTACTGACATAATGTACTGGTTATAATGTTCAAACTGACTCTCAGTTGGTTTTTATAATCAGTGAAGGTGTTCATCACAAAAATACCATTAAATTAAATATTTCACTGCTTTACTGTAAGTATTTTCATAAGAAAGTAAATGTGTCAGGTAGGTAGATTCCCATTATCATTGCCAACTGTAATCTGTTACCTCTCTTCAATGTCAGGAAATCAATTCTGGAATTCATCAAGAAAGTAAAAAGAATAAGAGAAACTATGGTGATCCCTCTAGTTTAGCCTTACAACCCTCCTCATCCCCTCCGCCACCCCTACCCCATCGTGGCTCATATGCAGTCAACCAACTACTGAGCTACTCTTCATATAAACTAGAAAACTGAACGAAGAATTGAAGAGAGACTTCACAGCAGTGCTTTGTTGCCCAATATCAATAAAAAAGGAATAACACTGTAACTTTTTTGCTAAAAATTTAAAATAACATTCTTCACAGGGTCAGTATAAATAATCTTTGCATCGTTCAGTTGTGAACTATCAAATGAATATAAAAATTTAAGCACATACTTCTTTGGTGTCATCTGCGATTACGAACTTTTTACATGGCTCCTTTATTTGGTCTTTAAGTTGATCCGTATTTTCTTTCACGGTTTTAATGGTAAATGCATCAAGATTGGCACATATCTGAAAAAGAGACATTTTTCAATATTCAAATACTTTTCCCTTTCAATTGATTCAATGTAGAATTCTTTCTCATGTAAGAAGTAAGTAGCATGATTTGCTAAACATAGCATTTTAGTATTGTTTTACTGTGGATCTGACTAACCAAAAACATTTATTCTGATAGATTAAAAAAAGAACTTCTAAATCAAGTTGGTGAAAAATTCCAGAAAAAAAAAGTATTTATTTTCATTCCTTACATTCCATTTTCCAGCTGGAAAAATTGACATGGAGAGAGTACAGAAAATTGCAGAGATGGGAAGAGAATGGTTATGAGCTAACCATATTACATGAGGCATTTTAAGGGTCATCTTGACATCCATGGATCATATTACCACTTTCTTCTACATATAAAAGCAGGCAGTGCAAAGACAGGAGCAGCCAGAGCCCATGTGCCTGGATGTGGATTGGAGTTAGTCCTTAATGCTAGTAATAAATTATTGTTGGAACCAATAATTGTGCTCTTGTCTACTCTATGATTTTTACTGACCTCAACTTAAAGGGACTTAACATACAAATGCAATGCCTTGGTGCCAACATACTTTGTGAGTTACTCTGAATTCATTCAATGCTTGAGATCAACAATAGTACTTTATGTGTTGTTACCATTTGGGGGCAGCTGACAAGAAATACACCTTTAATTAAAGGTTCTCATATCTCCATTTTCCTAGTTAATTTGAATTGCCCAGAATCTGAGTATCACACAGAACAAAAAAAGGCACAGAAGAAAATATACAATTTAGAAACTCAGGGAATGTGTATAAAAATTAGAAACTTTCATAGTTTATGCATATTTCTATATCAAGTAGATCATTAAGTTTAACAATAGGGGTAGATATTTAAAAGAAGGTATTTCATTTGTCCCAATTTTTCACTAATTACGTTTGCTTTCCACAATTTTTGTGATATTGTCCTGTGTCATAGTTGTTTATTAAGGTACTTACTGTTTTGTAGAAGATTGAGTGTATTTACTTTGACGTGTATAGATTTCACTTAAGTGATGATCATGGAATACCATCTTTCATGCACGCCATGGCACTTGGACTTAATCTTACCCAAGAAGCACTGGCATTTCCTTTAACTTTGGTTTTCTTGGTTATGCATAAAGTTAATGATTTACTTACTTTTAAAATGTGTTCTTCAGCTTTGGCTTGCTTTCTGGCCCCTCCAACACCTGGCGATGCTGTCAGTCCCAGTATCTGAGGTAAGGGAATCACTGGTTTGTCTTCTTTCTCAAGTCTGTTGTTTTTCAACTTCTGGTTCAAATAACGCCTCATGATGTTATTATAGACTTCTTCTTTGTTGGTGTGATGGCATTCATCAATAATGATGAGAGAAAAGTCTTAAAAGAAAATTCAAATGGTTCATTTGTCCATCTTGGCAAGGTACAGTGTAAAAGTACCTTTAAGCTAGGAAACTGAGCAGCCAAGCACCTTTCACCTTTCAAGGGGAAATGTAACTATCCTAGCCACCTGTATATACAGATGTTTGTGTATATTAATCATGAAACTATCCCTGTTAGACACTATCCCCACTTAATAGATGAGTTTTGGAAAATTTATAGATCTAAAAAGTGTTACGGGATGGACTTCAAACCCTGGCTTATTCCTCAAAACTCTCAGGATTACATTTTTGTTCTTTAAAAAATATTTAATTTTAAGTTGGTGAATTTTATTTTCATTCTATCAAATGAAAAACATGATTTAAAAAGGAGTAATTTTACCTTGTTTTAACATTGCATTTAATTATTATGATTATATATACGTCTTTCCTTACCTCTCTCCTACCTTTTCTTCCCATCCCCCACAAAATAGAAAGGATTGTATTTATTCTATGGAGAAGAAGGCATATCTTACAGGATCCACTAATATGTAAAAAGAACTTGTCGGTAATTAAAAATACGGAGTGAATGAAAAGTCCAGTAAGTGTTTGATTTAATAATTATATTCTTATGCAGAATAAAGTGATCTAATTAAAAACTTACCCAACTTTTTGTTTGCTTCCCTAAGGAAGAAGGGTTTGAATGAAAACTTAAGCAATGGAAGACAATCTAAATCAAAATTATCGAGTGGGAGGTTAGGGTTAGCAGATGTAAGCTTTTATACCTAGAATGGATAAACAACAAGATCCTACTGTACAGCACAGAGAACTATATTCAATAACCTACGATAAACGATAATGGAAAAGAATATAAAAATGAATGTATTATATGTAGAAATGAATAATTTTGTTGTACAGCAGAAATTAATACATTGTAAATCAAGTATACATCAATTAAAAATTGACAAAAAATAATAAATCAAAATTAATCAACATTTTAAAAACTATGTAACTAATACAGCCTCTGTTACTACCTTTAGTATTACTAATTCTTTTTACAAAAATAAACATTTCAACCAACCTGACAACTGTACACCATCATCTTCGCCTTCTTCTAAGTTTAAAAGGGAGTTTTCAAGGATTTGAGCTGTACTGATAATAACATCATGAGACTTGACAACTTCTGGAAATGTTATTTTCAATTGGGTATCACCACTTAATCTAGTAACATGATACCATTTCTTCAAAAATGGTTCGAACTCTTTGCGGAAGAGCTGTTCAACTAATGGTACCTTTAAAAATGCCAAAGTTAAAAAGAGAGAAAGAGCATTGTCAAACAAAAGGAGTATTGCTCAAAGGCCTACTATGTGTCGAGCATTAACAGAGGTGTTTGCGTTATCAGTTAATTAGGTGTAACAACCTATCCATCATTCCATTCATTCACGTGTCAATAAGTATTTATTGAATGTCTATTAGGTGTAGACATTGTGTCTGGGACACAAAGATGTTTAAATTATGGTTCACAACTGTCAGGAACTCATTCTAGCTGAGCACATGGACCAAGAATCAACAAAACAAAACAAATTATCACAACACAATGTGATCATTCTCCCATGGAAACACATAGAAAGTGACAGCAAAATGGAAGAAGCAACAGACCCCTCAAAAGAGGGGTTTAGGAGGAATTTTAATCTTGTAAACCATGGGTCAGTGAAGAGATAAACTGAAACTAAGGCTGAATAAGAAATAAATTTTGAGATTGTAAAACAGGGTCAAGCTATAAAGGGCTGTGAACACCAAGCAGAGTACTTTAAATTTTGTATAACAGTTCATAGGACCCTTATGAATTGTTCTGTATTCAGTAACCATATGATTCAGCAATCCCACTCCTGGGTGTATATCTGGAAAAGATGAAAACCCTAATTTGAAAAGACACATGCACCCCAGTGTTCATAGCAGCATTATTTACAATAGCCAAGACATGGAAGCAACCTAAATGTCAATCAGCAGAGGAATGGATAAAAAAGATTTGGTATATATACACAATGGAATATTACTCAGCCATAAAAGAGAATTAAATAACGCCACTTGCAGCAACATGGATGGACCTGGAGATTATCCTACTAAGTGAAGTAAGTCAGACAGAGAAAGACAAATAATGATATGATATCACTTATATGAGGAATCTTTAAAAATGATACAAATGAACTTATTTACAAAATAGAAATAGACTCACAGACATAGAAAACAAACTTATGGGAGTTCCCTAGTGACCTAGTGGTTAGGATTCCGGCCTTTCACTGCCATGGTCCAGGTTCAATCCCTGGTCGGGGAACTGAGATCCCACAAGCTGCGTGGTGCAGTCAAAAAGAAAAAAAAAAAAGAAAAGAAAAGAAAAACAAACTTATGATTACCAAAGGGGAAAGGCGGGGGAGGCATAAATTGGGAATTTGGGATTAACAGATACACACTACTATATATAAAATAGATAACTAATAAGGACCTACTGTATAGAACAGGGAACTATGTTCAATATCTTGTAATAACCTATAGTGGAAAAGAATCTGAAAAAGAGTATATATAATATATATATATATATAAAAATTGAAGCACTGTGTTGTACACCTGAAACACTGTAAATCAATTATACTTCAATTAAAAAACAAAACAAAAACACCAAATCAGTGAAAACTCTTTCAGAGAGGCTGTCCAGTGAGTGCGTTGGCACTGAGGTGACTCCACCTGATTGCTGACTCACAGTATTTTCACATTTGCTAACAGGTCAAAGTGCAAATCTCCATGAAGACCCTGACCTGCAGGACCATCACCCTGGAGGAGGAACCCAGTGATTTCATGGAGGATATAAGTGAAAGCTAAAATCCAGAATAAAGAAGGCATCCCCACTGGCCAGCAGATCTCCTCTCTACAGGCAAGCAGATGGAAGATAGCCCCACTCTATCTGACTACAACTTCCAGAAAACATTGCCCTTGCACCTGCTCCTCTGTTGGAGGGGTGGCTGTCAATTCTTCAGTCTTTCATTCACAATGCCCAAATGATGGCATTACTCTTTGTTCTACCCCAATTTACACTTAGAAGTTACCAGCTTCGGTAATAGCTGAACCTGTTCAAAGTGTTAATAAAGGTTTTGTTGCATGCAGAGAAAGAAAGAGCTGACTCTCTGTATGTTGTAGTGCCTGCTGAAGGTGGCTGAGTTGACACCTCAAGGCTACACATCACTAGTCATTCAGAATAGCTCCTATACTGGGGAAAGGAATAACCAGGCCATCTTGAAGGTCATATCCTAGGAGAATTTGTACAATGGAAGCCCAGGAGTGTACAGTGTGGCAAATAGAGTTGGCAGGAAGAGTTTCAAGGCCAAACATCAAAGAATGTGCATATACTCCTCATAATTTAATTACCTGATAATGTGATCAGTGGTTATCTTTCTGCAAGGTATGCATTATTCTTTTTTTTTTTTTTTTTTTTTTTTTACCTGAGATGAACTCCACTTATGTGAAAAATAAGGGCTGGCTGATCCTCCTGGCTGGAGAGAACCGTGTAGGAAGAACACATCTTTGTATTATTATTTAGTAGAAATGTTGAGGGCTTCTAAGTGAATGTGGAGGCGAGGAGGGGTTAAATGGAATCCATGAATTCCAAGGAAACAAAGTGAATCAATAACCAAGTTTGGTAAGTGAAAGAGCATAACACAGGGTAGAAAGAGAAATTTTCAGTTAGTGGTTCCCGCCTACCCACCCACCTCCAACCCCAAAGTGAAGTCTCTTGTCTACTTGCCACAAAATCAATTCAGAGATTTGGAAAATACAGACTCCTGAGCCCCACCCAAGAACTACTTAATCTAGGGACCGACCATCTCTGGGGACTGAGTCTTAAAGCTTGTGCTTCTTTTTTTTTTTTTAAATTTATTTATTTATTTATTTATTTTTGGCTGCATTAGGTCTTTGTTGCTGCGCGTGGGCTTTCTCTAGTTGCCGCGAGCAGGGGCTGCTCTTCGTTGCGGTGCGCAGGCTTGTCATTGCGGTGGCTTCTCTTGTTGCAGAGCACGGTCTCTAGGCGCGCGGGCTTCAGCAGTTGTGGCTTGCGGGCTCTAGAGCACAGGCTCAGTAGTTGTGGAGCATGGCTTAGTTGCTCCGTGGCATGTGGGCTTTTCCCGGACCAGGACTCGAACCCGTGTCCCCTGCATTGGCAGGTGGATTCTTAACCACTGAGCCACCAGGGAAGCGGAAGTTTGCCCTTTTATGAAGCTTCCAATATGACATTTAGTTCTTTTTAAAATTTGAGACCACAGCTCTTATCTTTATTCCACAAAGTCATTTCCAATTCACTTTTCTAGAACTATTCTTTTCCTTCTACTTATACAAGAAAGAGGAAATAATCTAAGAAGGAAGTCAGCAAAAAAGATTCTGGGGAAGAGAAGGAAAATTAAATTTAGTGGAGATAGCATGCTCCAGAGGAGAGAAAGTGAGCTCTGAAAACAACTGCTCCAGCTACTTGCTTATTGTGTGACCTTGGACAAGGCTCTTAATCATCTCGATTTCCACATTAATAAAGTCAGGAAAATATTAACCTGTGGTGGAATTGGTATGAAAATTAAATGAAATAGAGTCTGACATATTGCCAGTACTCAGAAAACTTCCCTGGTATTTCACCATCCTTTTATTCTAGCAGTGGAGAATGACAGAAGGGAGGACCAGTTCACTTCAGAAGAAAAGCATTCAAGTCTCAGCTCTGCTGCTAATTGGCTGGATGACCCCTGACAGGCCAATCAAAGCCTCAAAGCCTCTATTTCCTGATTGGTAAAATGGAGATAATTATGGTTACTTCAAAGAATAGCTGTGTGGTTTTAATGAGATAATATAAAGTGTAATACAATATTTATTATTATATTAATACATATCTCTCATTTCCTAGACTGTAGATTCCTTGAGGGCAGGATCTGCATTTGATTTGTCTTTAAATACTCTCATGTTGTTCAATGATTTAAGAATCTCTATACTATGGAGTGGCATAAAAACCTGAGGTTCTGCCCACAAAGGGTGGGCCGAGATCTTCCAAAAAAGCCGCATCTTCTGGTCTACAGAACAAAAAGACAGTGTCACGGGTGGTAGCAGGTGTTGGAAATCCTGAGACTCACTTTGGGTGGTGTTGACTCCCTACTGAAGGACACAGAGAGAGCCAGATGCAAGCCTGACATGGCTAACTGGGAGGCATGTGGGCCTCTTGGAGCCTTTCCCTGAGGTGTGACAGAGTGCCGGCCAAGACTAATCAAACCCAACTGCTACCCACTTCTGCTGAATCATATGGGGCTGCATTATAGCATCTGAAGGAACCTGGGACTTCTCTCTCATGATGTTGAAGCCCTAGATAGGAAATAGAAAGTCTGGGAACACAGGTGGTGTTTTCATCTTTCCCTGCCTGTAAAGGTGATAGCTTTGGAAAGGATGGAGGGTGATAAAAGTAAATGGTGTTAGGAACAGGATTTCTCCTTCCTAGATCAAGGGTTATAATGCCTTGCCATTGGGCCAAATACAGAACGCAGGTTATATTGACTTATTGGGTCTGAGATTACCTGACTCAATTAAAAAGAATTAAAGCTGAAATTAGTTTAAAATTCAAAGAAATGGGATAATAGAGTAAACGATTATGACATAGATGGACGATCTAGTGGAGGGATTTCTAATAATTCTTAGGGAAAAACAACAGGGAAACAGATGAGGAATTAGACCCATGTCCTTAAATGTCTACACAACAATGCAATGAATATGAGTAACTAATGAGGATAATTTAACATTTAAACATGGCTGCAAATGTGCATTTGTAAGTATCACCTTGATCCAATGGGACGAAAGATTCGCAACCAGAATACAGCACTGAGAGGATAAGGAGTTATACAAAAAGGAAGGTGTGTGAGATGCATACAAAAACATGAGACCTGAAAAGATCAATCAAGGTGAATAATATGAAAAAAATAAATGTAAGTATTTGCATTTAGGCTCAAAATTAACGGCAAAAAAATAACAAGAGAGGCCTAGTTTCACAGATTTTCAAATGAAAAGGAGCTGAGGATTCTTAGGTTATAGAAAACTCCAGATGAGTCTGTGGTGCCAGAACTGGTGACAAAGACAAACCCAGTCATGGATCAAATGTCACATCTCATCTCTCCTATACTCTGCACTGAGACTATATCTATAGTATTTTGTCCAGCCCTAGACACTGTGTTTTAACAGGGTTTTAGATAATGTCTGGAAAAGTATGAGCTCTCAGGATGATGAAAAGTCTGGAAACCATGTTATATGAAGAACGTATAAAGCAACTGGAAGTATTTATCCCAGGAAACTAAGAGAAAAATCACTTTAGGGTCACATGATGCAAGCCTTCCTTCTCTATGTGAAGGGCTGTCATAAGGCAGAAGAATTAAGGCTCAGCTTACTCTGTATAATCACAGAGGAACGAACACTAACAAATCAGTGTGTATTCCAGAGAAACAGATTTTGATGAATGCAGGTAGGGCTTTCCAGCAGTGACAGTTGTTCAAAGAATGGATTGAGCTGTCTTGTTAGAAGGAGGACCTCCTTGATATGAGAAGTTACTCAGCAGAGGTGAGAGAACCACTCAGCAATGGATAAAAACTGGATCTCGAAGGAGTCTTTCAACTCTAATAGTCGATGATGCAGTGACCCGATAAGGGAAGAAAAGGAAGGTGATGAATCAAAAATAATTCATAGGTTTTGAGGCTATGTGCTTCGGAGGAGGTAATATAACGAACAGAGAGACAGGCAAGTAGGGAAGGAGAGCTCTTTGGGAGAGTAGATGAAGGGAATGAGTTTGAGGAAATGGCAGAATGTTCAAATGGTATCAAGAGCATCAGCTTAAGTGGTTTCAAATCCAATTAACTTTGTTCTCTTCTCTGGACCTGGCACTTAAGGCCCTGCTCACTGGTTAAGGAATTCCGCTTTATTAGTTATAAAGGAAGAAGGGATGGAAGAAAGAACTAATATTTACTGAGTCACTCTTAGGCTTTAGATAGATTATCTAATTTAAACTTCCAACCCTGTATAGGGTAGTATTCTTTTATTCACTTTACAGATGAGGAAACTAAAGTAAGAGAAGTTAGTGATTTGCCCGAGATCAAATTACCGGTAGGTAGAAATTGTATTAACACCTGGATTTCTTTTATTCCAAAAGATAATATCCTTAATAAAGGAAATACATGAAAAGCTATGGAAAAAAATTCTAACGTATCACCATTACCACACACACACACATACACAAAAACTGTTCTAATAGTGGGCATGTAAGAATAAAGGAGCAATCTTTAGGCTTAGCATGTACATACAAAGTACATTTGGAGCTACATGACATAAATCATTAAGATAGTGGATTCTGAGTATGTTTCTTTAGTACTGAAAAGCAGGTTGCAACTAAAACTTTCAGCAGAATAGAAATCCAAAAAATAGAGGAAAGTTACATATATAGTCTATTACTATAATTTCTGTAAAGGAGTAAATGAGAATCTAGTTACCATAAGTAATGGGAAAAAAGACTGTTTCTGGTCATGGAAAAGTGTACTCAATTTTACTCCATAAAATGGCAAATTTATAAGTATAAAATTTGCAAATTTATAAATTAATAAACTCTGATGTATCTGAATAAAGCTCAGGTAACTAGATTTTGTTTAAAATGAAGGAGACCTATACCTGTTTGTGAAGATAGGCTTCAAAAATCCTAAGATATAAACACTAAAGAAAATCTCAGTTGCATTGAATGATACATGTATATATTTACATATACAAAATATCTGAAAATTATTTATCGATTTAATTTGATATAAATCAGCCAAATATTCACTTAATTTTCTCTTCATCTTCAAACCAAATTGCATATATTCTGAATAAAGAGACTTGCCACTTTTGACTAAGGGTCAGTGGTTAAAGAGACTCTAGAACACAATGTTTAACCCTAGATTCCAGGGATATTTTGAGGTCATTTATGTTCATATGCAGTGATAAATTAGTACCAGTTCACCTTAAAGAAAATCTGGGTAAAATACTCTTTATACCTCAGTTACAGCCATTTAACTTAATGTTCTGGCTTAAGAGAAAAAAAATCGACTTTAACAGCTAATAACTGAGATATTACATATAGCTGGAAAAGCAAAGATTTAAAATAAATTACTTATTTTGACATTTTTCCTAATTAAACTAAATGTGTGATCCATTGTTACAAATGTCACTATACAAATGCTTCAGAAAAATAAAATGAAAATAAACCATGTTCTATTTATGTGCTGTTTGAATACCTTATTGACAAGGACTATAACTTTTCCAAGTTCAGATGCTTTTTTCTTCTTGTCCAAGTGATCCTTGGCAATGTAAACGGCCACTCTGGTTTTCCCACTCCCTGTAGGGAGGCATATAATGATATTCTTCCCCTCCAAGGCTGGCTGGGCCACTTCCAGTTGGTAAGGCCTGAGATGCATTTCTGGCTCAGGGGATGCTCTTGGTACCACATTCTCTTCATCTGAAGGAGGTGAAAAGGAAGAAAAATAAGGAAATAGGCAACAAAATAACTAAGGTTAGGAGGCCTGAAACTGAACACAAATATTGTGGCTTAAATTCCCTTTCACGTGTGGTCCAAACCACATTTCTATTTTCTGTACCAAATGCGTGTCAGCTCTCTGCAACTGCAGGATACAACCCAAGCGCTATGGAAGTGGCCTGGGGAGATGGGGGAACAGAGGGAATGAATTAACAGGATGGAGGCCTAGGAGGGGGCAACACAGAAGAGTCTTTTCACAGAGTGGGCAAAGCCAAGTGGAAATGACTGTGGTGCAGACTTGGCAGTTTATGGTTCTTAATGCATCAGACTTGCCATTTCTCTGTGGAACCATTCTGCCCCACTTTTTTCTCTTAGCCTTTCCACCAACAGATCAAGAGGAACTGGGAAAGTAGGACTCATTAGTCCTCCTTGTTCTGTATTTCCCTTCACTTTTTATTGCAGAGAAGTATTAGAGCTGATGCTACTTTCCTTCATTTGAAAAACTTTACCTGACAAACCAAATACCAAAGAGCACTTCTATCTATCTATCTATTTATCTATCATCTATCTCAAATATCTAAAAATGGTTTCCCCCAAATCCCATTTTTTCCATTTAAGACAAACAGATTAAACAGAAGCAATATTTAGGGAAAAGGAAAACCTCCCATGCTAGCCTTTAATTTTTATGTTTTCACTGAAAGATGAAAAACGATTTTGTTGGTTTTAACTGAATTGTAACTAATTTTGCCATTTGGTTTTGAATGTGATTTTTATCACTTCTTTATAAGTATGTCTCCACGTATTCATATTTTCCTGAAACTCAAAGCACAATATATTAAAAATATTTCCAATTAACATAGATTTCTAAATTTAAAATGCTGACAAAATAAGTACTAACATACATTAATTTTATAAACATTAGAATCAAATCATTATAATATATCTTGGTTTAAATATATTTTGTTTAGAAGTGACCATATTTATCTAATCAGTCAGGGGAAAAGATCTAAAAATGTATAACTTACCATGTGGAATGCAGTAAAATAAATATTACATCAATTTAAAAGCCCATCTTATGCTTTACGTAATTACAGAAAAAATGAAATGACAGCACTTATCAGTATTTCATTACACGTGAAGTAAGCGTTCTTTCTCTTATCAATGATTGCAATAAAACTAAACTAACATAATCCCATTAACTTCAAAAAAGTTGCTGATTGTTCCGTTTCAGGAACTGGATGATTCTATTTAACTGGGTTTTAACTTGTTGTTATAGCACTATCTGAACAGGTAGGAAAATTCACACCAAACACCACTTAGTAAGGGTCATCTACTAACCTGGCAGGAAATTTGTCTTCTGTATGGATGAGTAAACACATGCAATACATTTGCGTTATCATTGGCTCATCTGCTGATTCATTTCCTATGACTGTCAGGAAAAACTCATTCAAGATCACCAGCTTTTAAAAACATACATTGACAAGTTTTCTTTCCATGCTTGTTTTGAACTCTATAGCAATTATAATTCATCTTTATTATATTTATGTAAGATTCAAGTTGATTTAAGAATATCATTATTTCTCTAAGTGGCTTTTATAGATTATCAAAATTCTAATATTCCACCTATATTTTGAGCATTTGCCACCTAACTTTTACCAAAGAGCCAGAATGTTTGCAAAGGAAGATGTACTTTAAATTGTGTTTTAACACCAAGATCCAGGAATTTACTTTTGCTAAATTGCCATTTGAGGCAGGAAATTTATTAAAAGATATTAGCAAATTCTCTCTATTTAATTTCACTCTAGGTACATTTTTTCATAGATTTAAGAAAATAATAAAATTCAGCTTCCCTCAAAATAGTTGCATGTACTTTTTTAATAATCATTTTCCCCTTTTCTTTTTCATGCTTACTACTATATCCGTGGGTAACAAAAATTAAAAAGAGAAACTGAGACCAATTTTCTAAGTCTCTTTTCCAGGAATCTAAAATGATGTCAAATGAGTAAGACATCAATATTCCTCATGTATATTAGATATTTGTTGTACTAATACGCTTAAGAAGAGTTAAGAGCTATCATGCTCAAAATTTAATTCTTGAACCAAATGCATGACGTTTACTGTTACTTATCTAGTCATGTACCACTAATTCATTCCGAAGTAAACATTTACTGGGTGCCTACTAAATGCCAGGCACTCCCAAGAACACAGTCCTTGTTTTCAAGGACTTCAGAGGCTAGGGCACTCCACTACTGCCATTGAAAATATCTGGCTAGTGGACAGCTCAATATCTTTCATATTTTTTTGAGTCAAGTCCAGGAAACTTGATGGGTGCCCCCAAGTTTAAAAGAGAGGCACAGAGTGAATATGGAAAAATTAGAGCTGGATTCATTGTGAGGATAGCATCCAAAGAAAAAGAGCTGGGTGAGTGCTAAATATTCAGCCTGATTCTTGCCTTATCACATCCTCTGACATAGGGATGGAAGAATGTATCCACATAAGCAACGAAAAGAGAATTTTCTCTTCTCTGCCACCAGAAGGAGAGAATTGGGCTGGTATCAAGAAGCCAGGAGCCAATTTCCTTTATAAAAAAAAAAAATGTTTGGGTTTTGTTTGTTTGTTGTTTTTGGCTCTCTTTGAAAAGCAAAATCAATTAAATGCAACAACGAAAATGGTATTTAAAATATGCACAGTCTTTGAATAACATTGTGCCCATCCTCTATGACAAATATTAATCAGAGATCTTAAAGTTATACTATACCATACAAATGGTCAAAAAATGAAATCAAATAGGGCTTAAATAATAACATTCTATTGGAACTACACCATGTGGCAAATTTCATTCTCACATTGATTTTGACAGCTGAGTTATTCTTGGAGAGAAAAGGTCTGTCACTGCATGTGTTTGAAATCGACAAAGTATTCCTTTACCTATAGTATGTAACCTCAGAAAAATACACCATTCCAGCTGGAGAAATATTAACAGATATTACCTCGAAATAGTAAGGAAACACTTTTTATATATCAGGCCAATGTGCACTGCCAAAAATATTGCCACTTTGAGAGAAGCAGTATATCTCTCTGAGAATGAGAAACAGAAAAACAAAAAAGCCTCCCATAGTATAATTAGAATATTTAAACTTTAAAAGTGCCACTAATTATGCTTTACTAGGGCACAATAATATTTCTAAGAAGGAACTTAATGTCACGTCCATGATCCTTATGGCCCATCATGTAACCTCTGAGGGTGGACAAAGGGCATGTGGAATAGGGTCCGTTTGATGTCAACCTCAGAAGTTAAAACATAATCCCAAACACTGCAATGCTTTCAGTGATTCAATGTGTTTAATAATTCACAGTTTACATAAACCTGTTTTTGAATTGATTTCCACTTCAGCCTATATCATGCACCTGAGGGAAAGGAATTTCAGAATTTTATAATTTCAGAATTTTGCTACCCACTATGCAATTTTATACCCACTAGTCTTTGTTCCTAAACACTGACCATCCAGAGCTTCAATGAGTGCCCTTTAAAAATGTGTTTGTCTTCAAATGTATTTGCCTTTGAAAATGTATTTGCTTTTTAAAAGTAGGCTGCATTCAGATTTATCATGTCTTTCATGCCACATTGAAGACTGAAAATCAGTAAATAGTTACATTTGCTAACAGCTCTAAACTGACAAAATCCCCGGCACATAGAGAATATCCATTAAATATTTATTAAATGAATGAATATTGTTGAAAAGCCCTTACTTAGACAAACAAAAATTAGGATGAGGTTCAGAAGCTTAAAGCAACCATAAAGATGTTAAATATTAGCTAGAGTATATTTTGAGTTCTAGCATCAATAGCATTTAATAAAAATGTTAAATATTAAATTTAACAGTTGTATAACAAGCATAGAAAAAACAAATACAATCTACAGATATATGCACATGGCAAGAACTTAATAAACACTGACTAAATTGAACAGAAGATTAATTAACCCTTTTTAATTAACATTAAAGTTATGACTGACATTTGGTGAATTGTGTTTCCTCAAACCAACTTGTTCTAAGAGATTCAGTGGTGTTACTAAGAGAAAAGGGCATTTAAATAAAAGAGGTGATACATTCCAGTTGGGAAAGCTTTTAGGGCAGATGGCCATCTTTATGTAAACTGTTTTGCCCCTTTAGGCCTATTGTAGATGTAAATTTCTAGAATCCTTCTGACAATGCAGGATAATCTAAAGTACACAATATTTTCTCCGTGTTTTCTACAACTCAATCACAGAGCGAATGAAGAATGAAGTAATTTGTTCTTAATTTGCCATTTTGCTGCTGCCTTTTAGCTGGCCACATTGCAAAACATTGTTTTTTGTTTGTGCTAACTTGTTAAGTTTAATTATAAAATATTTCAAACATATAGCCAAATATTAGAAAGTTGTGTAACAGACATCCAAGGACCCATCATCCATTCTTAAAAGATGTTAACATTTTACCTCAGTAATAATAATGGAAGTGCACATTCAAAGAACAGAAAGATTTGAAATCGATCAGACGGACAAAAGTTGGGGAGTCTGATAACAGGAAGTCTTGCTAAAGTGTGGGGATTGGGAAGAGGCACTCTTATTTATTGCTGGCGGGATATTCAACTGATATGAGGAACAATTTGGGAAATACCTAGTAAATTTCTCATTTAGTGATGAAAATATTTTGCAAACTCAATTAAAGAGGTGTTCATACAAATTGAAATTCTTTTAACTATATGTGTAAATTCTAGCTCTTATTTTAAGAAGGACTCATTATATGCCATTAACTACAGTCATACTCATCTTATTGATAGTATTTTTTATTTATAATGTATTTTAATTTTTAAAAATTAAGGGTTGGAAATAAATGTACAAAATTGAGTACATAATTTGAAAGCCGTCAGATTAATTGAAACAGATCACATAAATAACATAGATTACATGATTCTATGGAACGTGGCATATGCCAGACCAATAAGCTATGTGCTGGATCAAAATTAGAGAGCTTGATTCTAAGACTTTTGTAAGTTGTACTTTTAAAGAAAGTGAATGGCAAAGTTCCAAAACTACTTCAACTGTAGAAAAGAATTGCTTTAATTGCATAAATACATTAGGGAGGGTATGAACAGCCCCCATGCTTTCCACTATATGGTGTCTTATTTCACACTTTTTAAGGTTTACACAACAGTTAGGCAGTACCTGAATCATTTCCCATGGTGCCTGAATCACTGCCCATGTTGCTGTTATGTCCAAGACTTTCATCTAAGCAGCTGACACTTCCTTCTGCCAAACTTGTGTCTGATTCTGCAAAGGAAAACATTTTAAAATATTTTAAAAATATTTCTGAGAATAAACGTATTTTAACTGCACACCTCTACAGCACACAGTACATACAGTTCAATGCAAGTGGAGAAGGCACACCCAGACGACTACGAATAAAAGGTAAGAGTTTCTGGCAAGCGACGTTTAAAAACTCCACCATGGATGAGCAGCTGTCGGGGACTGAATCGAATACATATATCTACCTACTTAAAGTACCATTCATCCAATATGAGAGGTCATGCAAATTTGTAAGGGTTTATGACTTTTGTCATCCCCCTATGTGTACATTTTGTCCAAAAAAAGAAGATCTAGGCCTGATAATGTCATTTAAACAAAAGTACTATATAGAAACCATTGAGTCATTTTCATGTAAAATGGTAGAGAATTAATAAATTATAGAAAAAAATTAATGAATTAATGAAGTACATGGTTCTACTGATAGGTTATGAAAACAGCAGTTCAGTGATACACATAAAATCTCACAAAGAATTTACTCAGGAAGAATATCATGAAAGCCTGGCATTGCAGTGGCACTAGGAGCTTACGTGAAGTTGGAAATAATTTTTTTTTCTTTACTGTACGTAAACTAAGCTTCCATCAAAGAATTACAATTAATATGAGGGTCAAGGGTACGTCTTTCACTTATTAATCCTGACTTTTTCTTTTCAGTACTCAGTATCAATTCCTTTTGAAAACCTTCCTTCCGTCAAGGGAAAACTTCCCTCCTTACAGTTTATTTCCAAGGATTTATGCAATCCCACCCGCAAGGATCAGAACTATTGCTAAACTGGTAAAAATAAATGAAGGATGGTTACAGATGTTGGTTTTGGAATTAGAAAGACTTGTGAAATTTTCTGTTGGCAATGCTGTGAGCCTAACTTCCTTCCCCTTATTTAAAATGGGGCCAGTAGAGGCACAGGCTATTATAAAATAGCTTATTACAAAATAAGCTACAGGATGTATTGTACAACACAGGGAATACAGCCAATAGTTTACAATAACTATAAACAGTATAACCTTTAAAAATTGTGTACTCCTGTAACCTCTATAAATATTGTGCATCAACTATACGTCAATAAAATAACTATAAATGAATAAAAGAAAAAATAAAATGGAGCTAGCACAATTTATCTCACAGGATTTGACAGCCATGGAGTAATATTAGGTACAACAAGCTCTTTGCACTTTAATTACTGGTGATTGGAAAATGAAATTAAATTCAAGTAGTTGGTGGATTACTAGGGCAAGATGTCATTTAAAAATCTCTTGGGAATTCCCTGGCTGTCCAGTGGTTAGGACTCCGTGCTTTCATTGCTGGGGCCTGGGTTCAATCCCTGGTTGGGGAACTAAGATCCTGCAAGCCATGCGGTGCAGCTTAAATAAATAAATAAATAAATATAAAATATCTTTAAAATTAATAATATTTCATAATATTTATATGTGTTAGATAATTATTATTTTATGCTAAAGCTTCAAAATGCACTAAATAAATTATATTAAAGAAGGCTTAAGCTCTGTAAAACTAGTCTGAGTGTCACATATTTAAACTGGAAATAGAAATGGGTGAAAAACAGACAGATAGTATGTTATCAATAAAATGTCTCTGGAAAGGGACAACATACAACTCCTTAAAACTACAAGTATCTTCCTTTTCTTTAACTGGTTATTTCATTTTTTAAGTCAGGTATGTTGAGGTATAATTTCCATACTGTAAAATAATCACTCTTTTTAGGTGGATAGTTTGATGAGTTGACAAATGTATAGTTTTGTAACCACCATCACCATCAAGATTTTTCCGTCACCTCAAAATCCCCTCAAGCCCCTTTGTTGTCACTGCCCTCCTGCGGTCCCCTGGCAATCACTGACTTGGTTTCTGTTCCTAGAGTTTTGCCTTTTCCAGAATATCATATTAATGAATTCAGGCAATATGTAGCCTTTCTGTTTGGCTTTGTTAACTTAGCATAAGACATTCAAGATGCATCCACATTGCTGTTTATATCAGTAATTTGTTCCTTTTTATTGCCGACTACTATTCCATTGAGCATCTGTGACGTGTGTCTGTGACATCTCCCTTCCAAGTTGGATAAGCCCATTTAGCTTGGGAAATATGATGGAATTACAGCCAATGCCAATTAAATATGTAAGATAGCTTTCTTAAAAGTTAAAAGAAAGCATATAAGAAATTTGTAAAAAAAAAAAAATTGTCAATGGACTTACATACTGTTTAAATATATTAGCACAACACAAATATACTCATGTGAAAATACTGTGCTTACCAGTTGTCGTAGATTAGCTTTGAAACTCAGATTTGAGGAATCCCTTATGATCACACGGGAAAGCCTGTATATCTCACTGAGAGATTTTAAATATGGCACGTTGCAATTCCCAGAGGTATGCCTTGTTAGGAACTCAGAGGCGAGTGTGGGATAGAACTGTCAAGTAGGAAAGCGTTTTGGGCAGATGTACTGATGAAAAGAGAATATGAGTTGTAAGGAAAAGGCAAGGTGTAAAATGAGATGGGGAAAATGTCACTGCAAGGATAATTCTAGATCTAGAAAGAGAGACCAAGATTTTTAAGGCAAAAAAAGTGAATTTTGACATGCTTTTCACTTGTTTTAAATGTGGTATTGAGAACTGAAGACAATGCCAAAAACACTGAAAAACACTAACAAATACTATCTAAAACTGAACACTGTATCTTTAAGTTTTCCACTAAGTATAATCCACATGGAAATTATACTTGATTTTCATTTCATTTTCTAATCACTAGCAGTTAAACCACTATCTTAGAACTCCTCCGTGTATATGTAAAGTCAGGATTTTCCCCAAGCTTTGTTCCAACATACATAAGGTTTGGGAGAGCTGCTTAATGCAATGTGCATGAATAATTTATGAATATTAAAGAAAGTTACTACCAAAATAGGGTATTATTAATTAAGTTTATTATCTGGATTATTCTGATTTAGCAGACAAATCTGCAATGTGTCAGAGGACACTGAGCTCAGTGCTTCCACAGATGTAATGCAAGTGATATTTTAAGCTCTCAACATCCTATGTGGTAGATACCTATTATCACCTCAGTTTCATAGGTGAGAAACCAAGTCTCAGAGAGGTTAAATGATTTATCCAGATCACACAGCTAGAATGGAGGAGAACTGGGAGTCTCATTTTCTGAATCCAAGTCTACCATTCCACTGTTTTTTTTTTTTTCAAGCAACTTAATAAAGTTTATTTTCAAAGTAACAAATGAAAACTTTTCATGGTTAAGATGAGCAACTCCAGTTTTTCTCTTCCTGTGACTTCTGAGGTTTGTTTTTTTAAATAGATGTTTATTGGAGTATAATTGCTTCACAATACTGTGTTAGTTTATGTTGCACAATAAAGCGAATCAGCCGTATGCATACACGTGTCCCCATATCCCCTCCCTCTTGAGCCTCCCTCCCATCCTCCTTATCTCACCCCTCTAGGTCATCGCAAAGCACAGAGCCGATCTCCCTGTGCTATGCTGCTGCTTCCCACCAGCCAACTATTTTACATTTGGTAGTGTATATATGTCGATGCTTCTCTCACTTTGCCCCAGCTTCACCCTCCCACCCCACATCATCAAGTCCATTCTCTATGCCTACCTCTTTATTCCTGCCCTGCGACTAGAGGCCAAGAGGCACATGAAAAGATGCTCAACATCACTAATCATTAGAGAAATGCAAATCAAAACTACAATGAGGTATCACCTCATGCCAGTTAGAATGGCCATTATCAAAAAATCTGGAAACAATAAATGCTGGAAAGGATGTGGTGAAAAGGGAACCCTCCTGCACTGTTGGTGGGAATGTAAGTTGATACAACCACTATGGAAAACAGTATGGAGTTTCCTTAAAAAACTAAAAATAGAATTACCATACGACCCAGCAATCCCACTACTGGGCATATACCCTGAGAAAACCATAATTCAAAAAGAGTCACATACTTCAATGTTCATTGCAGCACTATTTACAATAGCCAGGACATGGAAGCAACCTAAGTGTCCATCAACAGATGAATGGATAAAGAAGATGTGGCACATACATACGATGGAATATTACTCGGCCATAAAAAGAAATGAAATTCCAGTGCTTTTTGCCCAATGCATAGCATGGCTGATGATCATTGTAAAGCTTTGTAAACAAGAAAACAGTACTGTATCCATAGTGTTAAGTGAAATGAAAGTTTTTTTTTTTTAAGTTTTCATTGTAATGTCAAGTTTTCTATCAATCTTGAAGTAGCTTATCTTTCCAGGAAAAAAGTTAGAGATTATTTTATTTTGCTAACTAACATCTCTGATTTCACCCACAAACTTTCATTTACTTTACTTTTAAATATCCACACTGTTTTTTTATAATTTTTATTTTATATTGGAGTATAGTTGATTAAACATCTGCACTAAGTTTTAAACATTTTCTGCACACAAATAAAAGAAGAGCATTTCTATCCTTCTTAAAAATTAAAATTAATTAAAATTAATTGCAATAATTCGGCTAGAGATCATTATGAAAATGAAAGTGAACATATAGAGGTCTATTTCTTTGTCATTTTAAGGGTATATAAATCTCCAGTTTCTCAACACAAAAATAATTTTGTTTCCTTGGCAGCAAATTCTTATTCATTTGATATTTTTTTGATTTCATAGAAATAGAAGTACTAAAGGAAATAACTCTAATAATTAAAGAGAATATATTCTCTCCCATAACATTGAGAATACCTTTCCCAGAGATTTTCTTCCTGCATTCACCTAAAGAAATCATGTTACACACACACACACACACACACACACACACACACACACACACACACCCCAAAAAGCCAGATCAAAAATGTGTTATGTGGGGCTTCCCTGGTGGCGCAGTGGTTGAGGGTCCACCTGCCGATGCGCGGGGCGCAGGTTCGTGCCCCGGTCCGGGAGGATCCCACGTGCCGCGGAGCGGCTGGGCCTGCATGTCCGGAGCCTGTGCTCCGCAGCGGGAGAGGCCGCAACAGTGAGAGGCCCGCGTACTGCAAAAAAAAAAAAAAAAAATGTGTTCTGTGATGACAAAATTAAGCCAACCTATTGAGTTTATAAGCCAAGAATTCCTACAATTGATTATACAGGATTATCATGTTTCATTCTTTGTATCAATATTTTTCACAGTATCAATCTGGACTTATGTCCTAATGAATAGTCATGTGTCTATGATTTTAAAATAGATCAGATAAATAGTCAATTGGAGACTGGGTGTTCCCATGAAAAGAACATGTGCTGTGGAGTCAAACGGATCAGTCTCCAGATCTGAGCTCAGCCATTGCTGACAAGTGACTTAATCTTTAAAATTTTTAAAAATATCGATAGCAGTTTCTACTTTCTCCTTTATCTTGAGAATGATTCTGTTAGATCAAGGAAATAAATCTTTAAGAGAAACAAATCTTAAATTCTCATGAAGTTGCTATTTAAATGAGCTTTGAATATTAGAGTTAGATTATATAATAAGTTTAGTTAACTTTTAGATAGGTGTCATTTCCTCTAGGAAAAATATCAAAGCTAGCTATGAAACAGATTAGAAAACACTGGTGATTCCTGTTAAAGAAAAGCAGTTATTCCTATCAAAATCTATTGGAATGAAGAAAAACAATTCTCATCCAGTTAAAAGATAGGATTTCTAGAATAATTTTGTAAACAACACAATACAGAACAGCTTTGCTTACAATAATAGTGTCTAAGGCCAGTCCATAAGCCATGGAAAAAAACTGCCTCATTTTATAATCACATCTTGAATAGCTTACTAATATGGAAGAAATATTAACTTGAATCTGAGAAATTTTATATTTAACATCTTCTGGAACTTTAAATACTTTAAAATATTTTTAAACCATTTAGAAGCCAAAGAAAATTGAAATTTAAAAATTTCAATTGAAAAAAACCTCTTCCTTGAAAGCCTTTTTAGATCTATTCCAATGTAAAGTATGCCCTCTGCTGGAGAAATGCTATTATAACAATTAGTTGGTAAGTATACTGTTTATTCAGCCCAAGAACCGAGTGAGTTTCACTAGATAAGATACAGATTGGTTCTTCTACCCCTACCAGGTAGTGTCCCTCCTATTTTCAGCCTAAGATGCATGTCTAACTCCACAAAAGATTTCTCCTCTTACCCCTCGCCTCAGGCTCTCAGTCTCTTTGCTGGAAAATCGTTTTGCATTACATTAGGAAGGGGGCCAAGCCTCTGTGCTACTGAGAAAGAGGAAGGGCACCAACAGATCCATTCTCCTGAGAGGTAGTGCTTACAGGGTCTGCAAATAGTCTACTTTCACCTGCTAGATAATGGTATATTTATTCTAGCTCTGACCTCGTGACGCACATCAGCTTCACTTCTTCAATTATCCCCACCTTCCCTCCAGTTGCATAATCTCCACAGTCTGGAACAGCAAAGACCACCCCTAAAGCTTCAAACACATGTGCACGTATGGGCACAGACTCATGAGCTTCTTAAGTGTGCTTACTGTCGTACTAATAATACCTAATTCCTTTCCTTTTGAAATAATCTTTTTTGAGAGGAGATAGAGGACTTTTATTTTCAGCTCTATGTATATGGATTTGTGTGTGTGTGCGCACACACACACACACACGCTAACATTTTGGTCTGTCAGACTCTGCTCTCTGTGCTGGGGAACATGTGTTCCCACAGAATGGAGAGAAGCCACCTCCACCCACCTTGCATATTCTCTCCTGGATCCAAGCTTCTAGGAAATGAGTTCCCCAAAGAGAAAAAAAAAAAATCTCCTAGAGCCACAGGCCCACGTCGCTATCCATGGAGCTCCTGTGTTCCTGTTTATAGAATTCACACTGCTGAAATGTTTCAGCCAGAATTAAATTGGAATTGTGTATATTGATGTTGGCTGAAATTGTATCATCCATGCCCTTTCGCCTTTGGACTTGGGTCTCAAAGGGAAAGATGATGATTCAAGTACAGGGTTGTGGGGATAACCATACCCACTAGAGTGACCCATTCATTCATTGCTAGTCAGCAGCAGAGGCAAAAAGTCCAAGAGCAGAGTCAGTTAAGAGTGATAAGCCTGGTGACCACATGGGAAGTAAGTCTTGGCAATCCAAGGTGGCAAGATAGAAGATCATGAACTGGAAACCTCTTTGGCTGGCAGGCACCCTTAAGGAAGAGCTATTCAAGTTAAGTAGACCTGAGGAAAGTATGGGGAGAGATTTGTTTAAAGGTATCCTGGTAAATATTCAATAGCAGCTCTTGGGGAGAAAAAAAGCAAAATGTTAAAGTGTTTGCCAATATTGCTGGTATTCATATTCCCACCATGGCTGATTTCAAGCTACCAGCATGACGTCACCAAGTGGAACTGGGAAGACACTTGCACACTGGGCTCCTGCAAGCTGGAAGGAGCCCATTCCAGCACCCTGATGGACACATCCCTCTAACTGAGGACTTTCCCACAAACGCCATCTGAAATAATCACACATGCTTTGGGCTAATATTCCATAATTGTCCAAACAACGAATGATAAACATTTAAGTATTGTTTTGCCTTAGGACAAGGCTTTGTAAAAATCATAGTAAGAGAAACCCACTAATTCTCATTGATCCTAGAAGCCTTATCTCCAGCCACCCTCCTCCATAAATGTTCCCCTCTAATCCAACTGTTTCCCTACCCACACTTTTTATAAAACTTTGCTATGTTTATTACAGCTGGATTTTGATGTGTTTATTATAGCTGGATGAATTTTTTATAGATTTTCTTTCCTAGAATTTTAGTTTTGCAGCAAAATTGAGTGGAAGGTAGAGAGATTACCCATATCCCCCCACTCCCACATAGGGATAGCCTCCTCCATTATCAATATTCCCTCAACACACACACACACACACACACACACACACACACACACAACACATTTTGAACTTCCCTATACCTGCACTTTTGCTCATGGTGTCCGTGTAACGGGAAGTGTTGGCTACCACTTCTGTTTACAGGTCCAACACAGGACCTTCAAGGTGCAGATGAACTGCCTCACATTCCTCCTCTCTGGTAAGCTTTCTCTAAGTCTTCCTTCTTTCACCAGGCTTCTCCCCTCATCCTTTAATACCTTCTCTTTTGCTAGAGATAGATTACTGTCTCTCTTTGAGGACATGAAACTTGTTTTCTTGAACGGGATTATAAACTCTCTGAGGGTGAGGACAATACCCCAGTGCTTGGTTTTCTCAATAATATGACCTGACCAACTCATTCTTAGCTTCTAGTTCTCATTCATATGCCAAAATAGAGAAGGTAAGGTCTAATGATCAAATTAAAACCACTGCTTTTGTTAAAACTCTGCTAAAAAAGCTTTAGGCTTGTAGTCATAAAAAGATGTCATGAAAATAAATCCAACATGTACTAGCTGCGCAGTAAAGAGGTTTCTCTCCATCAAAATACTTACATTCTCACTCCTGAGATATGAACAGTCACCCTCCTAGAACTATTATGCAATTGGAGGTCATATAACTAACCTAGACGGCTCTTGGTGGGTTTCATATAAAATACAAACCTATATTATCCTTTAACAGACACCAATATCAGCATCTGTAACAGCATCTCTTCCCCCCTCTCCCTCTCTCTCTCTCTCTCTCTCTCTCTCTCTTTCTCAGCTCATAATAATATTTGCCTTTTGGATTGCCGTAGTAGTATTTCTACTTCCCAATAATTAATGTAACTAAATTTAGAAAAAATATAGATGTAAAGGAGAGCTATCTTAATTCAGAGCAATCCTGTAACAGTATGGGTGATCTCCCACAGTATTATTGCAGACCACTACATCAATTATCTTTCCCACTAAGCTCTCAAGGTCTATGTGGTATATATTTCTAGAGATTCTAAAAATCTCTAAATTTCTAGAGGTTAGTATTATAGAACATTATTCTGGTCCTCAAGTGCAAGGATAAATTTTGTGGCATTTTTACAGAGATTACTATAGACCAAATCTAAGATTGGACTTCGGTCTATAAAAAGGGAAAACAAAACAACAACAAAAAAAGTGCACTAACAGATTGGGCCAGAAAGAAGGAGGCTGTTTTATAAAGGTCAATTTTTAAACCCCTCCTACAGAAGATGATCTATGCAAAATATATCCACAATATATTCCAAAGCATAATGTCACCGGATAAACCTAAGGAGTGGAACATATGGGGGAATATGAAAAAGAAGGTACTAAAGTCTGAAAACAAGCAGGTTGGTAAGCTCATTAGCTTGGGTGGAATTTTAAAATCTTCACGTGAACGAATATATAAATCAAAATATACACATGCACTCACAGTCATGCGCACTGTGTATTCACACATGGCACACTCACCCTGTACGTTATAATCGTCCACCCTGGAACAGTGACATTCCATTCTCTTTATAAATGTCAAAGCGCCCTCTGCTGGCCAACCTGCGGTACTTGCATTTTCTAGTTTCATAACAGGGAGATCAACAAAGGATGATAAAAGAAATTTGGGGGATTTTCTGTGGAACTCTGCATAAAAGTAAGTTCATTCCAAATACAGTAAATTTTGTTATTTCGTTTTGAACCTCATTTGCTTTATTTTTTATTTTATATATGTCATTAATTCCTAAAATAGTATATTAAAAAAGTCAATGTAAAATAACCACTCACTTATTTTAACAAAGCAACAGTAGCAGACAATTAAAAATGATTGCATAACCAATTTTACTGTAAGCCTATAGGATTAACATAAACCAGATAACTGTGTATTTTCTATAATTAAAATATTTTTAATAGAAGAAAATGAATGTGGGCATTGTGCCCCTCTGATGTTTTCTAGGGAAGTGTGGTCTAGAGAAACACCAAAGTTTTCCAATAATTTCTTGTTAGAAAATGACCAGTGACCTCAGAAAGCAGAATTATTACATCCAGCAGTAAAATTCTATGAATAGTCTGAGAACTATTCAAATATCCTTTATAAATGGTTGTATTTGTGTGGAAAAAGCAAATTTTAAAAAATGGGGTATATCTTAATTATTAACCACTTTTTAATGGGAAGAAGTTGAAAGGAGAAAGGAAGAAGAAATGCCAGCCTCCGATGTGGAGGCATGACAAAATCCCTGTCCAGAACTGTCCACTAGGGAATTCTCATCTATCACCCCAGGCTGAAGGAGAGATTAAATGTGGTGATTAAATCACTGATTTAATCACTGAAGGAGTGATTAAAATTGGTTTCAGGGTGGGCCACTATTACTAATACTACTGTGTCTTACCTGTCAGGTGTGTTAAGGAGTAAAAAAGGCTAAAAACAATATATAAAGAATCTTTGCATTAAAACTATAAATAATTAACATTTGTATCCACAAAGACTATTATGCACTGAAAAACAATATTTTAGAAACTGATGTGGAAATAAAAATTAGAGAAGTCTTAATTTAAAATCAGAAATAATTCAACTCACATTTTTTTGCCTATGAAAATTCATATTTATAGAATGTGTGTAGCTTAAGTAATAAGTTTCTTTCAATGCTACCTTGGTAACTGTATTTGAAATCTAAACCCAATGTACTGAAATTCAAAATAAAGATTATATATTGTAAATATCATTAAGATACACAAAAAATTATGCAAATAAATATTACAGATTATTGAATATTATCTTATTTATTTTGATGGTTAATCCTGTAAAAGAATGCCAACGTAGGCAAAATCCTTCTACAGTTAATTTTGCAACAAAAACTTCAGTCCAAAGAACTACAATAACTTCTTTGGGTTAATGATACTTTACAAGTCATTTACATCAGTAATTCTTAGTTCTGAAGAGCAGCAAGAAAAGAAATGAATACCTGGAATGATCCACAACATCTAGCAGAAGAAGAGGCAAAGGCCTAAAGCAGAAGCACTCCATTTTCATAAATCAGATACCCTTTCTTACTGCTCTGGAAAGGACCAGAATGCATTGGACGAACCTGTTCCCAAATCCACATGAGAAGTCCAGACACCACAAGAACCTTACAGACTAGAAGACTGTTAAAGTCTGTGAATTGGATGGAGTCCTCAGATTACTGTACAGTTTGTTGTACTCTCACATGTTCTCAGGCTAGTACACATTTTAATAGTCTGTACTTTTCTTTCACAGCACTTACTGTGCAGCTATATAGTGACTACCGTTTGACATGCCCATCATTTGAAAGCTCCATGGGAGCAGAAGCCACATCTGGTTTGCTCCACCACAATATTTACAGTGCTGAACACTGAACAGTGCATGCCTGGCACATGATAGGAGTTTAATAAGATTCGTTAAATGAAAGAAGTGAAAGGAAGGGAGGGAGGGGACCCGAAGAGGGAAAAACAAACCCCTTTCTGTCCCTTAAGGCCATTATTAAGATCCAGATTTTTTTCACTTGATGCAGCTTTAAGTTTTATATTAAATAGTAAGAAAACAGATTTTTTAAAAAAGGTTTTGTCTTTAATTTTGTCCTTGTTGAGACTCAGAATGCTCCACAGATAAATAAACTACAGGCTGACAAGATGCATTAGGTTGGCAACCTTGGATGAAAAACCTTCATTTGAGATGCAGGATCAATTCCCAGCCTCAGTTCTGGCTTCAATTCTTTCCAGTGCGAATTTAGAAAATAGCCAGTAACCCACAGAGATGTCAGGTAGCCTACCAAGGAAGTTTATTAAAACGTGAAAAACCCACATTCAGGTAGTGGTTTTGGCATTCCTACGCAATCATGATTTCTGAAAAAAAGCGCAGCTGCTCAAATGAAGAAAAAAAAAAAAAGGTCCTCTAGAATTCAGGGTTAAAAGCTTTGCTATTCTGCACAGTAAACCTTGCTACTTAAAGTGTAGTCCAAGACCAGCAGTAGCAGCATCACCTGGGAGCAAGTGAGAAAGGCAGAAGCTCAGGCTCCATACAGAACCTACCGAATCAAAATCTGCGTATCAGTAAGACCTCCACTTCCAGGGGACACATAAGCACACTAACGCTTCAGAAGTATTCCACTAAAAGAACACCTTAAACAAGGCTAAATAGCAGGCAAACTATAAAAAATCTTGATACTATTTTATGACAAAAGATTGCTATCCTGTATATTTAGCTAATTCACATAAACCAGCAAGAAGAATATAAAATACCCTAATAGAAAAATAGGCAATTAGCGACAACAAAAAGAATGAACTTGTAAAAACATTTTTCGTTAGAAAATAATTCAAATTCAAGTAGTAAAATACCAAATTGGCAAAGTTTAAAAATAATATTACCCACTCTTATAGAATAGACTTCAGGGCAGTAAGTACTCTCCTGTACTGTTAGAGCACATGTAATTTGGTACAAGTTCCTGGAGTGAAATATAACATTAAGTATCAAATGTTTTAAAACTGTAGAAATCATTGATCCAGAAATTTCAATTATGTAATATGTTTTTAAGAATTAAACTGGGTGGGGTAGGAATGGATTGGGAGTTTGGGGTTAGCAGATGCAAACTATTATATAGAGGATGGATAAACAACAAGGTCCTACTGTGTAGCACAGAGAACTATAGTCAATATCCTGTTATAAACCATAATGTGAAAAAGCATGTATATATATAACTGAATTACTTTGCTGTACAGCAGAAATTAACACAACATTGTAAATCAACTATACTTCAATAAAGTAAATTTTAAAAATTAAAAATAAATTTAAAAAGAATTAAACTGAGACATAAATATGAAGACAGTTATGCAGCATTATTCATGATGTAGAAATTTGGAAACATCCTACATGTTCAACAGTTGGTTAATTAATCATAAAGCATCCAATGGATAGAATTATTATTCAATTGTTAAAAACCATGCTGTAGAAGAACATCTAATGGATTCAGGAGAAACGCCATTATATATAAACATCCAGGTATGTAAACAAAACGGGATACCCAAATGTGAAGAGTAATATATCTTACTGTAAAAGTGTGCGCGACTTTTTCTTTGTAGGTTTCTATGTTTTCCAAATCTCCTGCAATGCAGCTATATTACTTTTCTGAGTCGAAAATAGTATACTTTGTAATAGTGTGATGGAGTCAGCTCATACAGCACAAGAACAATTGTTAAATTTTCTAGAATTTCATGAGCCAGTTGTTAATGTTAAGCGCAGGCAATTTTAAAAATTAAATTATACGGACTTACTAAAAAAATTATATTAAAACAAAGGTAAGGAATACTTAAAACTCATCAATTTCTAATCATTTTACTAGATTTTACAATCATCAATGATGTTGAGGCTATTTAAGCCTATTGTTTCCGTATAATGGAAATGGCAAATAGTGGTGCGCTACTGCACATCTCTTCCTGACTTAGTGTTCGGTGACATTATGTGGGCACTTGAAAGTAGCCTTAGTGGGAGTATTTACACCATGAAGATTGGCATATGCTACAAATCAGGGCTTTTTTCTTTTCCTCCGAGAGCCACTTGGTAAACATTTACCAGCACACCTGACTTCAACCTGACTATTTCTAGTGAAAAATGAATGTGGCCATTTGGGGGACAGAGGGAAGGAGAGAAGGATTCTCCTATTATGAGCAAATTAGGGAGGGGAAATAATTAAATTAGTTTGATTCTTCCAGGGCTGTCTCATATCTAAAAGGTGGACATGGCGGATCTAGTACCCACACCAATTAGTTACTGAAATTCAAACCAACTCCTGTTTAGCACTCATTCATCTTCTTTTCTAAAGCCTTGGTTTTGATCTCTATAACCCAGTTGAACCTCTCTGTGACACGCCAGTCTGTAAAAAGGGGAAAACGTAATGGCCTCATTTAATTCTCAGAAATTTGGATGAGTCAAACTAATTCATGGGGACTTCCCTGGTGGTCCAGTGAGTAAGACTCCATGCTCTCAATGCAGGGGCCTGGGTTCGATCTCTGGTCGGGGAACTAGATCCCGCATGCTGCAACTAAGAGTTCACATGTTGCAACTAAGAAGCCCACATGCCACAACTAAGAAGTCGCATGCCACAACTAAAAGATCCCACGTGCTGTAACGAAGATCCCGCGTGCCGCAGCTAAGACCCGGTACAGCCAAAATAGATAAATAAATAAATAAATCTTTTTTAAAAAAGACCCACTAATTCATGTATTTGAAAGTACTTCGAAAATCATGAAATGCAGGACTTGCTTATGATATTTACCACATGACAAGGACCATGGATATCTTATAAAATAAAATTAGAACCCAGTGTGCTCATGTTCATAACATATTAATATTGCATTAGTTTTAAAACATTTTTAGACACAAAGAGCAATTATTTTCATTTAATCTCCTCCAGAAATATTATTTTAACATAAATACTCACAAAACCCCAAAGCCCAAAATTTCTCCCTCTGTTTAATAAATCCTAATGTCATCAATGCAGCAACTGATTTTTCCAGAAGTAGTTAATTAGTGCATGTAAAAGTATGTGTGTGTCCCAAGTACCTGAAGCTACAGAAGAATCTGCAAAAGACGGTTCCAATGAATTATTCTCTATGTCCCAGGCCTCCAGACTGGGCTGATCTGTGGCTAAAAGGAGGGGCTCCTTGACCTCAGGACCATCTTCTGGTGATAGATTCTCAGACTCTGTGAATAAAAGTATTAGAATATAAACAATAGTGCCATGCAAGTTTTCATACAATATACATAACTGTCATTGTTATTTTGAAAACAGAATAGGGGTTCCTAATAGAGATTAACCTGAATATACTTAAATACTTTGAAATTCTAAACAGAATGTAAATTGTATTGCAATGCAAGTTTTTATACAATATAAAGAGCTGTTATTTTTATTTTGAAAACCAAGTGGGATCCCTAGTAGAGATCTGCCTAAATATACTACAATACTTTGACATTTTGTAAGGCTTGGAACATGTTTTTATGTTGTGACAAAGTATTTTTATTTTTTTATATGAACACAGTGAGTAATTCTTTTGTGATGACTAAATTTTATCTAAAAAGCCAATATAATAAGTATTATGCTAATCATAAGTGTGACGATTTCCTATCTGACCATCAACTTTAGGAAGTAAGCCCCTTGTTCAGTGATACAAAGTCACATGTAAGGCTGCATTAATGAAAATGCAAACTTGGTGGTAGTTTTTCTTCAGCTTGTGCTCTAGCCTTTTTGTTCTCTCACTGCGTGTTCTACACGAGATGTACATATGCTTTAATGTCAGCCTACATTCATGTATTCTGAATTTCTGGAGATTTTTTTTAGAAATTTAATGAAATATTCTGAATCCTTCCTTTCTCCTTCCCACCATTTCTTCCACCTGACCTTTTTTTTCTTCAGCCAACATGTATTGAGTGTTTTCTTAAGACTTTTGAAAGAAAGTTACAAAGAAAGGCAAGAGTTTCTGCCCTTCTGAAGTACAATGTGTCAGAGACTGCTGCCATAAAGAAAATTTCTTAAAGTATCATTTTTGATTAACCCATCTTAAAGAATAAGGAGAAAATGTGTGCTGTGTATGGAGAATTTCCTGAAGAAAACTGTTCTGACTTTGGAGTTTGTCTTTAGACAAGATGATTTTATAATATTTGTAGGTACATATTAAGTATGTTTGGGGTTTATAATAATAATAGTCAATTTATTTTGTGCTTTACAAATGTTAAATCTTTTAACCCTCAAAATAATCCTGGGTAATCAGTAATATTATTTCACAGAGGAGTAAACTGAGGCACAGAGAGGGCAAGTACCTGGTGAAAGTCACACATCCAGGGACATGAAGGAGCCAGGACTCATTAAGTGTCAGGATCCAGAGCCCAGGCCCCTGTGTTAGTCAGCATGGGCCAACATGATAAAGTACCATAGATTGAGTGACTTAAGTCACAGAAAAGTATTTTCTCACAGTTCTAGAAATAGGAAGTCCATGGTCAATGTGCCAGCAGGTTGGTGTCTGGTGAGAGCATGTTCCTGAGGTTGCAGAATGTCACCTTCTCACTGTGAACTCACATGGTGGGGAGAGAGAAAGAGACAGAGATCTCTCTTCCTCTTCGTATAAGGCCTCAGTCCTATCAGATTGGGACCCAACCTCTGGATCTCATTTAACCTTAATTACCTCCTAAAGACCTAGCTCCAGATACGGTCACATTGGGGGTTAAGGCTTCAATATACGAATTTGGTGGCAGGGGGGCTCGATTCCAACCACAGCAGCTCCTACCACAGCTAACTTTGAATAATGACAGCTAACTTTGTTCTGGGCATCAAGACCTGCTAGAAAAATGGTTAGATTCCCTTAATAATATGTACAGGTTAGCAAACAATATTTAAATTCCTGACTCCCCTGATTGGCTTTTCAGTGGAGGACATGAGAAGTAAGCCCTACTTATTTGGAATGAGTTGGTCAGAAGCTCCCTGACTGCTGGTAGGGGTAGTGAGAGTGTAAGGATGCTGAGTCCCAGAAGGGGATTGCATCTTCCATCCAACCTTCAAAAGAAGCTTGGAAATCCCTTTCTACTGGGCTCCCTGTCTTTGTAAGAGCCCACATATCTGGGGTAACAGCCATAATCACCCACTTTGGTTGAAAGAAGGAAAAGCCCCAAATGTAAGAGGATCCTGTCAGGGGACCAGGGAGGGCGAAAAGGATGATGGATAATTGGTGCCACTTTTTTCTTTTCAGGAGGCCTTTATCCCTTTTATAAAGTGTTTGGCCTTGGCCAGCCGACATTATGTGCACAGGCTAGGAGAGTTTGGATAAACTAGTCCCCAAGCCATTCTGAAACAGACATGTAAAGACTTAATCATAATACGAAGTTACGGCATATTATAAGGAAAGTAAAGAGGAAGGCATGTGAATATTAGATGAGGTATATGATGAGGTGTGTTATTATACAGGTATTATGTGTATATATACTTTACCTAGGATTGCTATCGTTCAAAGCATTAGAATTTGAAAAATCGCATTAGCTTCCAACAAGGCACCTTGTAAAGTGGAACTTAAAAATATCTTAGAAAGAAATATGTTGTATGTAACTTGTTGCTCCGCTCCCCCCCCAACAAAAAAAAGACAGAAATATGGCGAGACATTGTCTATGTCAGGAGAAGCTAGAAGACACTTAGAGTTGATCTTTTAGACTTTTTCCTAAACTAGTACACAACCGTAAAACGGGTAAGTACCCTCTACTTCGGGGGATGGATATAACAAGGTCTTTTGTGATCTGCAAGGCTGCTCTTTCTAATATCCCTCGATACACTGAGACCAAAATTTCCCAGGGAACAAAAAAATTGAGACTGCAGTCATTTCCCTTTGAAGTTCAAGTCCTAGGGTGTTTGTCATGGATGGAAATGGTCCCACGAGGTCTTGAAAGGGAACTCATCATGAGACGGTGTGATCTGCACTGGGGTCCAGCTCATCCTTGAGGTATGTAGGAGAAATTTGGCCCCATTATTGTATGTAAGTTTGGCCTGAAGTCCCTTTAGAATTAGCAAACTGGCATTAGAGTTACATTGTGGAAATAATAGCTGGGCCATAATATATAAACGCAAAAGAACCCATAATCTTGATGTTGCAAGCAAGTGGCACCACTGAGCCCACTCCAGAGAACTGAAGCAAAATCAAGGTGCTTCTACTGAGAGGGATTTTTTTTTAGATACAGTTACACTTTGCTGTGGAAATAGAAACAGTGACAGTAGAAACTGGGGGACCTGCTAGTGGACAGATCATGGAATTACTGCTTGGCTTTTGAAAGCTGGATTAACCACATTTGGCTGAATAAATCCCCCTCAAATCCCTAGATAATCTCAAAAAGGGGAGCCTCTTGAGCTTTTCACTTTGTGGCCATCCCAAACATATGACACCATACAGCATTTGCTTTGGGCTGAAGCAAGAAGACCTTCCCTAAACATGGATTACACTTCACTCCCCATGATTCATTTACACACAGGTCCATTAATACTATTTTGTAATTCTTCTGGGCTTTTCAATATTTCATAGTAAAAATATTTGTGTGTGTTTATGTTTGTCTCTCTCGCTATATATACATATACACACACATACGTACACACTGTTGTGTGTATGTGTATATATACACTAGATATATATACACACCGATATATACGTGTATATATATATTGTGTGTATTTCTAACCACTGAGCAAAATTAAGCTATTTCATAAATAATACAGCATAAAATCATAATATGCTGTTTACTCTACTAATTTAGTAACTATCTGTTTTTCTTTTGCATGAGTAACTTAGAAAAATGTTCGCTGTGTTTTTTATTCCATTAGGAAGTGTGGTTTATGGGAATGGGGACTTTGTATGTCTCATTTAAATCCATATCCCCAGCACCTAGAACAGTGTCTGGTACTCATTACATGTTGATTGAATGACTGACTGAATAAAAGAAGTGAAGTAAGCTTGAAATGATTATAATCATTTAAATTACATATAATTGTGAATAAATTATACCAATTATAAGTTGGTAATCATTCATTACCAATTAAACTTCAATTTGTCTTACATATGATATTTTTTAAAGCACAGGAAATATACTCTGTAAAGAAAAATAAGATGGCAGATTATATTAGATTTACAAATGGTATATGTGAAAGAGCTCTAAAATGTTATTTCTATTATTATAATTGAATACTTTTAAAAACTCACAGAAAGGAACACTGTGATATGTTAGCAATTACAGACCTTTTATCAAATGTTTAATAAATTCCTTAAAAATTTATATAAATGTCCAGAAGACTATGCAGCAGTTGTAATAATCACTAAAATATTTTCTTCCAATTTATTTGTCTAGGCAATGTTAAAATTATCTTGATAAAAATCTCAGACAATCACTTTGTTTCCAAAATAAGATGGGAAATGGAAAACATGTTGGACAAGGAGTCAGCTGCCAATATTCCAGCCCAGCTTGCTGAGTGCTGTGGTCTTTGGAAGGTTCATCTTTTCCCAAGCAGCAGTTTCCTCATTTGTAAAACGAAGAAAACATACCTCTCAAAATCGCTTGAAATTTTGATTCTAAATACCCTAGTATTTGGCACTGTGTCTACAGGTTTCATTAAACTCTCAGTCACTAGGCGAAACGCAAAAACCCTTCCTTTGCGGAATTAGCAATACCTGCATTGCTTTCATAGCAATCGGTGCCTGTTAACTCCTGGGCAAGCGCATCGTTTCCTGTTTCCCTCAGCACAGTCACAAACGTAGAAAACCAGTTTTCTTTCTGCACGATCCTTTTCAGTAGCTCTCTTACCCCTGCTTCATTTCCATTATTTTCTGCAGCAGAAACCTGTTTTAAGAGAAAAGTAGAATTAAAGAAGTCCAACTATCTTATGAATAAATTTAAACAGGAACTAGCCTTTAGAAAAATTGCACAATTAAGCATATGTATAAAGGCTCATATTCAAATACTAAAGAAAACAGCAATACCACTTACAGAAATTTTGGATTCTAGGGGGAAAAAAATCCCTGGGCCAATCCCCCGTTTAAATATATACTATTTTTTTAAGCTATTGAGATATTCAAAGCTGACACTTAGGAAACATGTTTTACCTCCGCCATTCTGAATAAGGGGTGCAAAAGAAGGCGTCTTTAATTTCTAGCCATGTTATGTCTATTTGCATCAATTTCTTTCTGTATATCTAGGGCTTGATATATCTTTTCAACTCATGGAGTCTATAAACAGGAAATCAAACATTTCTTATTCGACCTCTCTTTCTTCACTATTACCACTATGGAATAAGTAATTACTATCAGACATTTATATTCTTTAATATTTGTATTATTTATTACTGCTATAATATATTTTTTTTAAATTTGTATTTACTTAACATTATAAGACATTTATTTCTATATTCCTTTTTTTAAGTATTGGGCAGAAGCATTTCTATATCCATTCATTACTATTTTTAACCTTCATTTAATTTCTCCTTTAGATTAATCTAGTAAATCTTTTTAAATGTGAATCATTTGTGTAATCCTTATTACAGTGCATCTCCCCAGTTCTTAATACAGCACCAAACATTTGGAGAAAAGATCACATTTAGACCAGAAAGAAATTAGGCAGGACACCATCAACTTGCTGGGCCATTAGTCAAGCCACTTCCTCTCCAGACCTCAGTTTCTACATGTGTAAAATGAAGCAACTGAAATAAAATTACAGCATTTGTCCATCCTAGCTACATGTTAGAATCACCTGAGGAGCTTTAGAAAATACTGATGTCTGAAATCTACCCCCAGAGATTCTGATTTGTCCATGGGGGGAAACCAGAAACTTTTTTCAAAAGCACCTCTTGATTCTAATCAGCAGCTTAGGTAAGAAGTACTAACTTACATACTCTCAGAGGTCTTTCTCAACATTTGCCCATCTTCTACATGTATAATATGGACTATTCAGCTAGATTAATTGTTTCCTACAAATTTGTGTATTTTCTAGTCCTATAAATATATCCAATAACCATTTAATTTCAGGAATTCACATTTTTGGAACAATGTCTGGTACAAATTCAGTGTTTATTATTATGATGACTGGGAAAAGCATCTATCTTTACAAACATTTCACCAGCAGACACTACTTAGTACAAGATTATACCACATGATTTCTACCCAAAGAATATGTTCGTTTCATCAGCTAATAGATAATTATGTTATTATACATGTTTTGCATATATCAACCCAACAGCTCTGAAGAAGATACCGATATTAACCCATTTTACAGATCAGAAATCCAAGGCTCAGAGAAGTCCAGTTACCTCCCTAAGGCCACAAAGCTAGTAAATGGCAGAGGTAGAATTAGATCCCAGGCATTGGCTTCAGAGGCTGAATACTGCCTTACTGAGCTGTAATTATAGCTGGTAATTGTCTCCAATTTTAAGTTCATTTTCCGACAAGAAGTGGTTAAAATGACTACTTGACTTAATAAAATTTAGGCGATTTCAGTCCATCTCCCCCACAGCATTTCTAAGCAGATTCTTGCTCATTTCCTACTTTTCTTTAATTTTGTTAATTTTCTAATGGAAATTCTTTGTCTTCTCTGATGTTTGTAACATCTCTACTTATTACCTGCTAATTTAAGCAGTAGTCTCTAAAGATGCTAAATGACACTGGTTTGAGCACCTTATTTTAACTCAACCATTTCCATTTTTAATTATCTCAGCCTTTTATCAGCTTTAAACTCATTCCACAGAAGTAGTAATCAGAAAGCATTTCTCTAAAATGAACAAGTGAAGCACTGTAATAAATACTTATACTTAAAAACCTAAGCATATTATATCCACTAAATTTTCTTTGACTACTAACCAGTTAGTCGATCTTTACTGTAGAATTGTATTTGTCAAGCTTGCTTTGTCCTTACTGAGTTCAGGCATTTGAGAATCATTATGCTATTATTTCCTGCAAGTATTTTTATTATTTGAATGTGGAACTACATATATAATACCTGTACAATTTTAGCAGTCATCAAGATTCTGAATTTTTAAGAAATCTTCCTAGTTTGGGTGCTAGAAAGTACATCAATTCCCTTTAAAGCAATCACACAATGTTTTTTACTTAATCTGTTCTCCTATGTATAAGATCCCAGTAGGGCTTCCCTGGTGGCGCAGTGGTTGAGAGTCTGCCTGCCCATGTAGGGGACGCGGGTTCGTGCCCCGGTTCGGGAAGATCCCACATGCCACGGAGCGGCTGGGCCCGTGAGCCATGGCCGCTGAGCCTGCGCGTCCGGAGCCTGTGCTCCGCAACGGGAGAGGCCACAACAGTGAGAGGCCCGCGTACCTCAAAAAAAAAAAAAAAAAAAAAAATCCCAATATATACACTTGATTACTGAAATTCTTGGGAAATGAATATTTAGACTTGAGCCTGAAACAGGACATATAATGATTCCCACTCATGTTCCTTCCCCACTGAATGTATTCTCTGAATATGAAGTTAAAAATGTCTATGGATACATTGTTAACCAATTTATAGAGTGTAAAATAAATATGAGTTTGTGGGTAATACAGTTCAATGCTTTCATATCCTGAATTCTTTTTTTTTTTTTTTTTTTTGCGGTATGCGGACCTCTCATTGCTGTGGCCTCTCCCGTTGCGGAGCACAGGCTCCGGACGCGCAGGCTCAGCGGCCATGGCTCACGGGCTCAGTCGCTCCGCGGCATGTAGGATCTTCTTGGACCGGGACACGAACCTATGTCCCCTGCATCGGCAGGCGGACTCTCAACCACTGCGCCACCAGGGAAGCTCCCTGAATTCTTTGATCTATGTTTTTTCTAACAGAAATCAGTAGAGAAACCAAAGATATTTCGTTTAAGCACTGGCTTGCCAACACAATTGTAAAGTTAGATAAAAATGCTTTCTTCCCCCTCAGAACAACCGTAGATAGCTATTTAAATATAATGGTGACCTTTTAATACAGCAGAGCTCAACCCTCAGTACCAGTAAATCAGGAAGCAAAACTCTTACGTTAAAAACAAAGAATTTTTAAAGAACAAGTTCCCTGCAAAAGTTAATGTCTTTCTGAATGACTATGTATTGTCACAATGACATAACTAATTTCTTATTTGTACTTTTTGTTGCTAATAAAATTCTTACCCATCCTAATTTACCTGACATTACAATGAGCTAGAAGGAGATTAACTCTAATACTCAACTTCATGTAGATGGAACTGGAGGGTTTCTAGTTGGACTGGTGATATTATCTGCGGTTCTACTGTGTAAATGAAAGGTACAGAGTGTCTTCTAGGACTATAGATGTTTGATGCTTTGAACTGGGCAGGGCTGAAACATGCAGCTTACTTAATCTGTTCAAATTGATATTAAGACAGTGTGGAGGGGCTTCCCTGGTGGTGCAATGGTTAAGAATACGCCTGCCAATGCAAGGGACACGGGTTCGAGCCCTGGTCCAGGAAGATCCCACGTGCCGCAGAGCAACTAACACCATGTGCCACAACTACTGAGCCTGGGCTCTAGAGCCCGTGAGCCACAACTACTGAGCTTGTGTGCCACAACTACTGAAGCCGGCGTACCTAGAGCCCTTGCTCTGCAACAAAAAGAGAAGCCACTGCAGTGAGATGCCCGCGCACCACAATGAAGAGTAGGTCCCGCCTGAGGCAACTAGAGAATGCCTGCACAGCAACGAAGACCCAACACAGCCAAAAATAAATAAATGAATAAACAAATTAATTAATTTTTTAAAAAACACTATAGAAATGTTTACATGATCCACAGTTCATGGCTGTCTAAGTCATGGATGTGCTACGATGTCACTTAGCATCCTAAATAGAAGCAGGCCAGTACAGGGACACCCCCTTGCTGTTAGGGAGCATCTATTATAATGATCTATAAAGTGATTCTTGTATTTATTGCTGAGTCCTCAGTGTTTGCAATAGTGCCTCACATATACTAGACATTCTTTAATTATTTGTTAGAAGAATGAACACTGATCAACGCTGCATCGTAAACTCCATGAAAGCACGGACAGTATTTGTGTTATTCTCCAATCATTTCAGCACTAGCATGGTGTCTGATGCAAGGTGCCGCTCCATAAATTTAAACCGAATGAATGAATAATCAGTCGATTAAATAAATTTCTTTGGGTACCTGCTGGTCACAAAACTAAATCTAGGATCATGTTTTTAGAAGTGCTTATGTAAGAGGGGCAGGGATTGGGAGGTGGAGGTGAGAATCCAAGACCAAGTAGAAAGTGTCAACCGGAAAACAGGAAAAGCATTAAAATAAAATGTTTTTTAGAAGTTCTGATTTCTTAGTTAAATGCTATTTTAAGGTGTCAAAAAAGCAGATTTGGAGATCTTATATTCATCATCCACCCATCCATTCCCCAATGCCTGGCAAGGCAATTCATTACTCCAAGTGTTTTCATTTCTTATTCCAGACAATTCTTTGGAAATAAATCCAATCAATCAACACTTATTAAGCACCAATATTATACTTAGTCCTAACTGGGTTCTGGTTTCATCCTTAGATGAAAAACAATGTTTCTCCCTCAAATCACAGTTTAATCCGGGGACTTTAGGAGGCAGATCTCAATTTCAACATGGGGTATTTACCTAAATCCCTGAAACTTTAAATTCACAAGGAAATGTGACCAAATAAATAATAGAAGTCACCATCATAAGCAAACAGCTCTTTCTTATTTATAAAGCCTTTTCATAAACACTATTTCTCACTCATGTTCAATAAAATACTGTGAATGAGAGAGGAAATTATTATTAGGTCCATTTTCATGCGTACGCTTAGGATCAGGAAACAAATAATGTAGTCCAAAGTAACGCAGATGGTAAGAAACAGAGATAGATCTCAAATCCAGGTCTTGCCATTCCAAATTCCCATGCTTTCCCCACTACCCTTTGCTGTTATACGATAAACATTCCTCAAGGACCCCATATCAACATGCTGGGGATTCTTCTAAACCCAGTGGTGCCTTTCCATCAGCCGCCATTGATTCCTTTTGAGACTGATGGTACCTGGAAAATGACGTGTACAAAAACTATTCCAAAGTTTCACGCAGACACTATTGCTCCTTTGAAAGCCTCAGATACATAGCTCCTCTAGCTTTCAGGGCCTCCTTTGAAATATGACTCTGAGGGAGAATTTGGGTTGCTTTGGCCTTAACTGCTACCACTACACAAATGTCCCTTTATATCTTCTTTGTGTCAAATCCCTTGCATTCCTGCTAGCTGCCTCCAAGCTTGCCAGAATCAAGAACTTGGATAAAAACTAGCTGGCAGAAATTCAATCCAGGCAAGACAAAAGTGATGCTGATAGGCAGACATATTTAGAGTAAATAAGGAGAAGTGCTGTTTCGCTGGCAATCGGGACTTCGTACCCACTAAACATAAACAGCTTTGTGGTGTTACTGGACTCTGTTGCTTCTGGACTTCCTAACAGCTACTGTGGCTGGAAATGCCATCTTCCATCTCCAGCTGGCTTGAAGGCTGCATACTGTCTTCCAAATTAAGTTTCTGCCACAGTGATGTACACATTTGTCATATCCAGCTGGACTACTATAATGCGTTCTAGCTGGTTCTCAATACACAAAACTACATAAACGTTACCGACAACAGTGTAATGTAATTTACTAGTTGGGAAAACCAGTCCTCAGAATTAGATTCATGCTTGGGTCTTTGGACAGGCCCTATGGCTGTCAAGAGGACGAAGGAGTATTAACTTTAGTCACTAAAGACCAAGTCACATCATAGGCTGATACGAGTCCCGTGCCCAGAACTTTGTAACAAGGATACAAACAGTTGATGAATTAAAAAGAAAGAGAGAAAGAAAGTGTCAAAAATCATAGCATGTTAGACTTTGACCCTCAAAATGGGTTTATTTGCCTACATGCCTTTCAAAATAAGACTTTTGACGCACACCCTGAGTAAGTCAGATTTAAATAGGTAAGCATTTCTATACTCCACAGGACATCTTCACTCATTGAAAAACAATGAACAATAAAACATTAAGTGTAAAGTCACCTGTAAAATTCATCCTGTCAAAATGCCACGTAAAAAGTCCACTATTCTTTTATTAATATGAAAAACTGCAACTAGCAACATATTTTTTCAGTTAATTATCTCCAATTTTTGATTCCCAGAGAGTTGAAACTTTGAGTAAAGAAAAAAAAAAGTGTGTGTGTCTGTGTGTGTGTACTATGTAGTTTCCCCATTTGGACCAAAATTAAATGGTATAGTGCATAATATAGGCCAGAGATTGGCAAATGTTTTGTTTAAAGCCCAGATAATAAATATTTTAGGCTTTGTGGGCTATACGTCTCCGTACAAATGCTCTTAAAGCGCAAGCGCAATCATAGCATGTAAATGAATGAGCACTGGCTGTGTTCCAAGAAAACTTTCTTTATGAACTGAAAATTTAAAAATTTAAACACCATTCTTAGCTTTCGGACTGGATTTAGCCCATGGATCATGGTTTGCTGATCCCTGTTCTATGGAACTTTATAAAATAAGACATAAAATTTCACACCATCAGGAACTAAATCCCTAGCTCTGCTAATGTCTTCCTGGGAGAACTTCGGCAAGTTATTTAAACTGCCTCAGTTTTCTCATCTGTAAAACGGCACAGTTAATAACATAAAAAAACCTCAATAGATTATTGCGAGCATGAACTCTGATAATACATTTTGCAAATGATACTAATTGCACACAGTAAGTGTTTAATAAATGTTGTCTATTATCATACATTATTATTCTAAAGTTAACTCCTCTTTAGTTTATTTCAGTGAAAGAATTAGAAAAGTAGCCGTTTTCAAAATTATGTTTTCAAAAGCCTAGATATTCTCTTCTCAAGGAGGGATCCAAATTTACCAAAAGATATCAAAGAACATTTGGAATGGGGCAAATGGAGGAACAACCCCGAGTTGCAATACCTGTATCTGCCTACAAGTCCAGCTCCATTTGAACTGACACCTACCCGATTTCTGTCTTCAACTGTCAACAGCTCTTCCATCACACATCTATCCAAGACATCTGTAACCAGAAGCTTGTCCACCAGTGTGGGCTGAAGGAGGTTCAGCAATTGGAGACACTCATCGTGAGCATTCTCAAAAGATGGAGAGGGCAAGTCTGTGAGCTCAGGGTTCACGTAGCGGGCGGCTAAGGGGTTGCCTGCTAGCCGGAGGGCGTCCACAAACATCCTAGTCCAGCCGAGGGGCCAGACCCCCTTCTCCAAGGTGTTCAGAAGCAGATCAGCTGCCTGCATGTTCCCGGTGGTGGCGGCCGTCCTCTGAATCTGCTCTTTCACCTCTGCAGGTAGAAAGGTCAGATAGTCCAGTACTGGCTCCACCTGGATGTACATTTTCACTCGGGCCCTGAAACACGAAATGAGATAGCAGAAATTCTTGTCTGCGGAATACCCATCCGACGACATCTTTCCTTCTCAGAGGTCGGAGAAGATTCTCCCCAATAGACGGACAAGTTGCTGTTCTCAGCTCAGCGGATGAGATGTGTGGCCCGCTGCTTTGGAGCGGCAGGGTCTGCAGCGATGCTGCTGACAACGACGGGGTTGCCTGCACGACGCCCAGGTGGGCGCGCGAGGGCGCGGTCGCACCTGGGCAGGCGGGCAGGTAGGCAGGACGCGGCGGCGGCGGCGGGCGCTCGCAGGGGCTGGGGACCGGTGCGCCTCGTCTGCGCACTGGGGTGGAAGCTTCTGGGCCAGCTTTCCGCCAGGCAGTTTTATAGTTTGCCTGATTACGGTTTCTGTTTCGATTCTCTTCTTCAGGACTTTCCACAAGTAATCCGCCGGGCGGGGAGTGTCTGGTCTGGGAGGAGCCACCCTTTGGTCGGTTCCGGTATGCACAGTCCTTCGGTCAAGGGCCCTGTGGGAAAAAGAAAAAGAAAGGGAATTCTCTCTTCCAGCGAGTAAGACAGCAGCGCTCCAGCAATGCCAGCGGGTATTTCGTCTACCTTGCAGGGTTCGGCCTTAAAATTCAGACTTCTTTCCCAGGGCCGTCTCACATCACCCCTCGTCAGCTAAGATGTGGAGGGGGTGCAAGCGCGTGACTGGGGGCTTCCCAGCCCAGAGGGGAAGAGAAACTGCCACAGACCCTGATGTCAGCAGCAAGGTGTTAGCCTTGGCTGGTGAATGCAGGCAGCCCCTGGCCGCGCCTGAGTGGTAAGATTACAGGGGACAGGCAGAGAGATGAAGCTAAGAAGACATCTTTTCAGAGATGTGTTAAGCCCAGAACCCCAGGATGAAGTGACCGCTGTACCCTTTCCAGAACAAACCTGCCCTTCTGTGGGTCCCCAAGAAGTAACTCTTTGGGAATTTGTGGGTGGGTATGCAAAAGAGCAAGTAATGATAAGCAATTAACTGTATCGCCTCATGCATAGATAGTAGTATTTATTTGGCTTTGACCAAGGCCTGGTGACAGATGCTGAAGGACTTGAACCGACAACTCAGCTTAGGAGGAAGCCAAGACTGAGGGTTTCCCATCACCCAGTATGTAAGTTCCCCATATTCTTTAATATACAACTTTCCTTTAATAAAACAAAACAAAATCCCCAACAACTTATTTTTGATGTAGCTGCCATTCTTTTCTTGGATTCAATACAGCAAGTTTTGGCTGAAGCAGCTAGGAACTTAATTAGCAACTAATGTACCAACTTGTAGTAAACATCAACATTTGTCTATGTCATGAGGGAAGAGACACCCACACTGAGAAGTGGCAGCTTTGGTTCGGTACAGAAGCCACATAAATGTGAGTCCTTCACGTGGCTACTCATTCAGGTGTTCTGCAACCCTGGGTGACTGTGGGTGGTAGCTTATCTGCTTCATAATGAGAACCTCATGGTCCAGAATTATATGGAGGAGGAAGGGGTCATTTAGGCTGTCAAAAAGATATATTTAGGAAAAGGAATCTGCTAGCAATGCACATTCAATGAAGTTTGGATAGGCCAGGGAAGCTTGGTGGAGTTTGGGACTGGATAAGTGAAACACAGAATCTTTGTATTTACCGGAGGCATAGAAAATACCCAATTGAGTACTTTATAGCTGTCGTCTTATATTATTTGCTAATTATATTATGTAGCTAAGCCTTTTTTCTTCCCCAAGGATTGTAAGCTGCTTGAAGAAAGGACATATTTACACAGGACCAGTACAATACTCTACAAATAGTAGGCCCTTGCTGATTTTCCCCCTGAATGGGAATTTTATTTGCCTTGACCCGGCAGCTGGCTTAATGTCAAACACACAGTGAAAGTTGTTGAAGTGAAATAGAACCTTGGCCTTGCAGGTGAGCCTGATTTATGCTATTCTTTGCTGTTTCTTCATAAAATATTACCATATCTTTATTTACTTTGGAGAGTTTATCTTGTAGGTAGAAGATAACCACATTAGACATTTCTACAGAAGTATTCAAATTATCAATTTTAGTTATGTGTCTACAAAGATATCTGTCAGGGCTATTAAAGTCCCCCTCACCCCCTCAGGTGCTGGCAGGTTTTATTCAGTATGTTAAAGCAAGAACAAACAAACCAAAAAATATTCTGTCCCCTGTTACTCATCCGTCCGTCCTTTAGTTTCAAACATTGGGGAATAAAAAGGGGTTGCTTATTAAATATGGGGAAATAATGACATCTTCTTAACACCACAGAATTGCTGTCCTGGTGAAAGAGGGTCAAAAGTGGAAGTTTAAATGTTTGGTATTTAGATTATATCATTCATTCAATCACTTAAAAAAATGTTATTAAGAACCTACTATGTGGGGCTTCCCTGGTGGCACTTAAGAATCCGCCTGCCAATGCAGGAGACATGGATTCGAGCCCTGGTCCGGGAAGATCCCACATGCCGCGGAGCAACTAAGCCTAAGCCCATGTGCCACAACTACTGAGCCTGTGTGCCACAACTACTGAAGCCTGCGCACCTAGAGCCCGTGCTCCACAGCAAGAGAAGCCACCGCAATGAGAAGCCCTTGCACTGCCAACGAAGAGTAGTCCCCGCTCACTGCAACTAGAGAAAGCCCGCGCACAGCAACGAAGACCCAAAGCAGCCAAAAAATAAATGAACTAAGTAAATCTATTTTTTTTTAAAAAAGAACCTACTATGTGACCAGTGTTGCTCTAGGAGCAGTTTATAAAACTAAACAAAGTTCCTACTTTTATGAGTCTGACATTCTAATGGGAGTGGGAAGACAGAAAATAAATAATAACTAGAAAATATACAGTGTGCCAGGTGAGGATAAGTGCTATGAGGACTCTGGTAAGATCTAGCTAATAATGCACGTTGCAATTTCACTGGTTGATTTTTCATATAGATGCCCTCTCCTGACCCTCACCGTTAGCATCACATAATACCCATCAATAAAAATTATCAATACATATTTACTTTCAGGTAAGAGTCACTTTGCTGCATGAAGATTGAGTGATGAGGACTGATCCTGAGGGAAAATATAAACCTCTTTATTTTTAGGAATCTACCATAGTCTTTTTTTTTTTTTTTTTTTGCAGTACGCGGGCCTCTCACTGTTGTGGCCTCTCCTGTTGAGGAGCACAGGCACCGGACGCATAGGTTCAGCGGGCCATGGCTCACGGGCCCAGCCGCTCCGCGACATGTGGGATCTTCCCGGACCGGGGCACGAACCCGTGTCCCCTGCATCGGCAGGCGGACTCTCAACCACTGCGCCACCAGGGAAGCCCTACCATAGTCTTGATAGAGCCACTGCTGGAGGAAAGAAGTTGAGGAAAAAGAAAGCCAATCTCTCAAAATGTATCCTTTTTCTTCATCTATATTTTTGCACCATGGTTTAGTTTATTTTCTTTTTTGTTTTAATAGGGGTTTCCTCTGTCACATTTCTTCATATAACTTTTATTATCATCCTCCTTATTGTTTCTAAACATAAGTTACTGTTTCCTTTCTCCTTTGAGGTAGGAAGTCATACTGAGCTGTATTTTTCCTTTTTTCTAGAGCTGCCTTTCTTTTTAAACCCAAAAGCAATATTTCAGTCTCCATCAGTTTTAAAAGTCACCTTTTAGCATTTTGTTTTTTAAATTGTAGTTCAGGAAGATGCTAGATAACAGATTCTTGCTGTTATCCAACTTACCATTTGAGTTTTCTACAGCTAAGAAGTAGTAAAAATCATAACTGCCACTTCTTTGACAAACTAGAACTACAATTTAATGGCCACACATGGCAGTAATGCCTTTTCCAAAGAAAATGACAATAAATTTAATTTGATGAGGAAATGCTTCTAGAATTGATGCTCTGTTTTTTTCACTTGTTTACTAAATTGTATCAATAAAGAGCCTATTCTGTGTAATTTACAGTTAGATGCCCTTGGACTAGCAGAATAGAGCTGTGATTAAGCTTAGAGACTGTGAGCTCAGGATACCAGGATTCGCATCTCAGCACTGCCTCTTAATTGCTGTGTGATCTTAGGAAAATAACCTCAAATTTCTCAGTTGTAAAACGAGAATGATAATGATACCAGTACTATGTCATAAGGTTGTTGGAAGCACTTAGCACTAGTCCTGGCATGTTATACATGCCCTATACATGACTGCCAGCATTTTTATACAAACGATGAGTAAGAGATGTTGCTAGCCCTCAATGAATGTACAGTTGATAGAGGAAATAACTTAGTTATACACATAAACATTATATAATAACTAGCCATCTAACTGATACTTACACAGGATCCCTTTTTGCAAGAAACAAAAGCTGATAGGCTGATTTAGCAGAAAAGTTTATTGAAAGGATACCATTTATATGTCAATGCTACTCTCTCACTTGTCCCAGCTTACCCTTCCCCCTCCCCGTGTCCTCAGGTCCATTCTCAAATAGATAGCTAGTGGGAAGCAGCCGCGTAGTGCACGGAGGTCAGCTGGGTGCTTTGTGACCACCTAGAGGGATGGGATAGGGAGGGTGGCAGGGAGGCACAAGAGGGAGGGGATATGGGGATATATGTATATGTATAACTGATTCACTTTGCTGCACAGCAGAAACTAACACAACTTTGTAAAGCAAGTATATGCCAATAAAGATGTTAAAAAAAGGATATTGTTTATATTTCAAAAACATAAATAGGTCCAAAATAGAAAAAAATTCTAAGTTTACTAGATCATGATACCCATTTCTTAATTACTTCCAAAAATTGTTATAAACTTTTGGTTTTAAGTGTGCACGTGTGAAAGCTTTTCAACGTAATGAAAAGTTTTGGCAAAAAAATCAGGTGTCAGTGAAACATTTTCCAAACATCCATTTTTCTAAATACTTCCTCCATAGCTTAATTCCTTTTAAAAGCAGTTACTTGCATATTTTCACACCTTTAAAACAACACCTTTGCCTCAAAGGCATAAATTGGCTGAGCTTTTCTTTTTCTTTTACTTTATTTTACAATAAATGCTCAAGAACAAACTACAGTCAACTGTAGGTAGAGTGCCATTGTCTTTTCCTTGAAATCCTGGTTGACATTTAGCTGGTGAGCAGTGTGTGGTTAGATGTCTCGGCCTGTGTCCATTCTGAGTGAGGAGTGCCTGCTCTAGTTGCTTAATACCCACCCCATATACTTAGTTAAATATTTTCATTTCACCTCTGCTCCTATATAGCTGACAAAGTCTTGAAGTAGGATTAGGAGACAGAAGTTATTGCTGTAGAATGAGTTATTGAAATCAAATATTGAGATAAATTGAACCAAACTTTTGAGCTGCTAAATCACATGGTTACACTAAGATTTCAAAAAAATAAAAAATAAAGCATTGTCAATTACAAATTATTTTTATTATTAATACAGTAGATTATATCAGTTGCATTTTAAAATCTTATTTCACTTTTGTCTGATCACTTACTTTTTTTTTCTTTGAGGTACGTGGGCCTCTCAGGGAAGGAAGCCCTGATCCCTTACTTTTAAGTTTGTATTGTTGTTTGTATTTTAGGATATGTCATTATATTTGTACATGTAAAGATTTTCTAAATAAATAAATAAATAAATAAATAAATATATATATATATATATATATATATAGGGGTACGTGTTCAAATATTTTAACTGATAGGGATCAAGAACAAAGTACTTGGGGCTTCCCTGGTGGCGCAGTGGTTGAGAATCTGCCTGCCAGTGCAGGGGATACGGGTTCGAGCCCTGGTCTGGGAAGATCCCACATGCCGCGGAGCAACTGGGCCCGTGAGCCACAACTACTGAGCCTGCGCATCTGGAGCCTGTGCTCCGCAACAAGAGAAGCCACGATAGTGAGAGGCCTGCGCACCGCGATGAAGAGTGGCCCCCGCTTGCCACAACTAGAGAAAGCCCTCGCACAGAAACAAAGACCCAACGCAGCAAAAAAAATAAATACATTTATAAAAAATAAAAGAACAAAGTACTTGGAGACTACAGCTCCAGAGAGCTTCCCAAGGGCTAGAGATTGTGTTAAGTTTGAAGAGCAGTATTAATAAGAATGAAGGGGGAAGGTGTGGAGGTGAAAGGAGAGAAAGCTCCGGGAGGAAAAGAAATTCAACGTTTAGATCGTAGAAGTAGAATATTCCAAGTTGCTAGCGTTATTATTGCTTTGTGACAAGTGTTGGTATATTAAGTTAATACACGGAACTTGAATATATTTCATAGCCTATTGCCAGACATGCTGCCCAGCAGATTTGTTCCAGAATTGGACCCTTTTTAAAAAATTAATTTTTATTTAAAAAATAGTTTATATTCACTGTAGAAATTTCAGAGGGAAAATCACATCATATTGAAGAAGATTATATGAATTACTTATAATCCTATCACCCAGAGATAGGCATTATTAATATTTCAAATGCATTTCCTACCAATATTTAATTGCACAAATATATGTGTAAATGCATGTGTGTGCACATACCTATACACACTCAACATCTGTTCATCAGAGAGTGAGCTGAGGTGACCTCAACTGTGAGGAAGAGATCTCCAAGGAAGAGATCTCCATAGGTAGATTGTATTGACATTCCAAGGGGAGAAAGAATCTGTGAGAGATTCCCTGCGGCAGGGGTGGCCAGGATATAATAAGTTCATTCCTGAGTTGCCTTTGCTGTACTGACTCTTCTTAGTCCCAGGTCTTCCATGAAAGGCTGCCACATGTAATGGGTTTGTGTTGTGGTGCTTTGGTTAATAAAGGAGAGGCAGTGGCCCCATGTGGTGGAGCAGAGCTACACAGAGAGAAAAGTGTATCTGTAGAAAGTGAGACAGGGAGCATAGATTGAGAATTCCATCCAAGAGAGACAATGAGAGCATAAGCCCTCTAGGGATAGTCAGACATCTTAGGAACTGTGCCAGACTTACCATGCTCTACAGGATACGAAGGGCCATCTCAGTAGGCATACTTTCAGCTGCAAGGTAAAGACGATGCCTGAGTAGGTGTGGCCCAGCAACAGGAACTGATTTTTCTCACATAACAAGAAGAGCCAATGATTCATTGAGGTCAGAACTCTGGGATGTGTCCTGTAATCTTCTTGGCTTTTCTCTCATGGTTGCAAAATGGCTACTACAGCTCTGAACATCATTTCTTCCTACAACTCCAGTTAAAAGTAGGTTGTAGCAGCATGGAACATAGAATTTCTCCCACTTGCCTTCTCCACAGTGAAGGAAAACAAAAGTGTCCCTGGAGTCTCACAGCAGAATTTTTTTTATATGTCTCATTGGCTAGAACTGGGCTGTGACACCGCCCCTAAAATAAAGTGATACCTGCTCAAAATACTAAAAAATTCTGATTTCTAATAGTAAGACACTGTTTGTCACAGGAGCTCAAGCTATTTTATTTGACCATTAAAATACAAAAATAACCCAGAGAAAGCTAGAAAAATTTGTTTTCTAGATGCTTTCCTTACCTGAGCACACACATTGCCCTTGAAGAGCATCCCCAATAGGAAGTACCAAAGCAGCCATTCAATTCTTTGTTGTGGTGGCAAAGTGAGCTAGAAAGTTGTTCTCAAGCCTAGTTGTATATTTGACTCACAGGGAGACATATATACAATTATTTATTGCATCAGAATCTCCACAATTGGAACTTTATTGTCAATTATTTCTCCTTTCAATTCCACCTGTGATTCCACTCTCCAGCCAGAGTCGAGAACTAGAGATGAGGGCCTCTGCTAGCCTAGGGTCAACAGAGAGTACAGTGGAGTCTCGTTACTCGCTATAAACTCACCCTGAATTAGCAAATATGGAACGACTTCTCCTGGGGAAGTATTAGGTTCCTGAGAGCCTAATTCACAACATTTTTAAAACCAATCAATGCATAACCTTGCTTTGTGTGTGTTTCTATTTAAAGACCCCTTATTTAATATATATTGTTAATTCACTGACATTATACTCAGGGTCAACAACACTGTAACTCACACCTGAATAAGCTTATCTAACACATATTTCTCTTTGAGGCACATCACAGCCTTCCAGTGCTTGGATACACTAGCTAACACTTCAGGACTATGCTTGGGGCCATTTAAAACAGTGAAATCACCAACAAAAAGCACAAAAATATAAAAAATTAGCACTAAACATATGATGAAAAGGACACTGGTTTGCAAGGTGAAAACTGAAACAAGTAGTAGAGCATCCCCTTGTTCAATCTCAGCTAGGAAAATTAAATTTTATAATATTTAAAAATATTTAAAATAAAATATTTCCTGATATACACCTAAGAGAATTTAATTTTTCTCCTCCGAATTCCTAATTAGAACGTGTGTATCCGTGTGTTGCATTTGTGTGTCTATATGCATATTTGTGTTGAGGGTATAAAGATTCAACAGCTCTAGGGGAGCTTGCATGGTCCTTCCCACCCCTCAGAAGTGGTACACAATTTTAGAACTTAATTAGCACAGAGGGTTTCATTTCATTGACTCTTTCTTCCTCAAATGCAATTAAAAACCTCAAGAGGGACGTATCGTACTATGTGGGAGATTTTTAAAATTTTAATGATAGCGTGGTCCAAATTATTTTGTTACTACAAATGATCTCTTTTAAAATACTTTAAGATGAAGGATTTATGATTTTAACAGATGGATGACTGTAAATAAGACTGCAAGCTTGGACTGTAAGTGATGTTTTACATGTCAGAAATATTTTGTTTTTCAGGAATAGACTGCTTATGTGCACATAAATGTGCTGTGTGTTGTTAATTAGGGATTAAGAATAATAGTAACATACAGTATTAGTAGAACATCACAATGAACTGTAGAGAAAACCTGAACTTCCTCACAAAATGAATTCTAAAAGCTGGCCCAGAATCTCAGGTGAGGCCAAGCACTGCCTGTGGCTTAGTAAGTTCCCTGGGCCCTAGATGACCCAGCAGACCCAGAGCAGCACAGGCCAAGTCCTAGACATTCAGGTGTATGCACGCCCTTCCCAGAAAGGCACTTGCCTTGATTCCTTCCTTCCTTAGGCTCCTCTGTAGAGCTGCTGGCTGCTGATGGTGTTGCCTCTGCCGCCACCTTGTGGGGTTTTAACTAACAAATCTTAATTGTGTCAGCACTGGTTTGGCTGGTCTCAAGTAAATGAAACTGTAACTAGGTACAATTATAGATTTTTTTTTTTTTTTTTTGCCAGATAACAGAAAAGGGATATAATCTACATTTCCCAATGGGAAGATAATTTAGTATAAAGTATTATATCTTATAAAAACAGAGAACAGAAAGAGGATTAATTTATCTGCTAGTAGGGAATTTCCCCATTTTGCAAAGGTGCACTGAGATTCATAGAAGTTGTATTATTCTGCCCAACGTCACACAGCCAATAGATGAACTTGGAGTCAATTATCAATCTCTAAAATATTTATTGCATAGTTCCTTCAAGAGTTAAAATAGACAATAATGACTAGAACCAATTGTTTTAAAATGAAGGTTTTATTGTTATTCCAGTATGATGAGGACAACAGATCAGGAGGCGATTGCCATTGAAAAAACAGTTTGTTAGGGGCTTCCCTGGTGGCGCAGTGGTTGAGAGTTCGCCTGCCGATGCAGGGGACACAGGTTCGTGCCCCGGTCCGGGAAGATCCCACATGCCACGGAGCGACTGGGCCCGTGAGCCATGACCGCTGAGCCTGCGCGTCCGGAGCCTGTGCTCCGCAACGCGAGAGGCAACAACAGTGAGAGGCCCGAATACCGCAAAAAAAACCCACAAAAACAACAGTTTGTTACAGTTTCCAAGAGGAGGGGGCACACCAGACCATGCAGGACCACATAGGGAAGCACCAGGGTCAGTCAGGAGGTAGAAGGAGTAAGGGGAAAGCCTGGGGTGGGAGCCTTTATTTTGGTTTCCATGGGAATGACCAGGCAAGGCAGGGTAAGCAGGGTTAGAATTGGCTGGTTTGAATAATTTTAGCAGGCTCTGGGGCAGAGAAGCTGTTTCTTCTAGGTGCCTGGTATCTGGCCCCAGGAAGATTAGTGCAGAGGATACTGCCTCTTGACAAGTAAGAGCCAGAAAGAGGAGATAGTTCAGAGTTTGGGCTCTGGACTGGCTAGTTTGCGATGAAAGGCACACTCCCTGTTCAGTCTTTTGCTACCTCTAAGAAGTGGTTATTCCTGGGAGGGACAGTCAGTGAGGACCCAGATCCCAGAACATTAAAAATACAGAAAATAAGAAAATGTAGTTAGTGTACCAATTAACATATTCTCTTGAAGTCAGAGAGTGTGTCTGAATGAATGAAATCAGTAAATAAAGGGAAATTGTTCTGTTATAGGTATTATTATCTGCATGATATGGTTAGCTGATAGTTTTCTACATGAATGTTTCTCAGATATCAATCAGGAGGAAATATCAAAATTGATCTAAATATCAACTATTTTTTTCATTCTTGAGTAACTATCATAGGGTCATAAGCTTGAAGATACATGTTTGCTTAGTTAATACTTTAAGGTGGAGACTATAATCATTTAATTTTTCCAATTTATACTGAAAAACCTCTATTTTAGGCACGTGCATTTTCCAATAGAAATCAGTTCTGTTTCCTTCCAAACAGTTTTTTACTTTATGTGTACATGTATTTAAAATACTGTACAGAAAGACATTTTGCACAGGAATTTTAATTTTTAAAAATATTTGATCTTTCTTACTCATATACCTAGATATTTGCTATGTCCTCACTCACACCTTTTTGGTACTTTCTCTTGATTTAATTACGTTTTCTGATATCACTAACTTCCATTTTGAAAATTTATGAGCAAACTGCGGCCTAAAGATTCTGTTGCTAGGTTACATCCTCCTTTCTCCTCCCTGCACCACCCCACCTCCTCTTCTGGGCTGGTTGCCACAGTGCTTCTTGTAATGGGTGGCTCGAGTCTGTACTGGAATCATGGTGGCTGAATAAAAACCTGGATTCTCTTTCATTCTCCCTCTCTCATCTCCATAGCCTAGTTGCTCAATCAAGCATTTGGATTTAATTAAAGAGAGATTCACCATTTGATATAATTATTCTATAAATACTAACTTTAGGCAACTTATCTGGATTTTTGCCTTACAGAAAAATTATGTAAGTTGAGTCTCTAACTGAAGAGTCATTAAACTTTGGCAGGATTATAAATGTAAGTTACGAGATTTATTTTTGTTCACTGTGTTTGATCTTTTCCACTTGCCTCTAACGATCCATGCTCCACCCTCCTCTACATTGAACTGTTCCCTGGGAGGCTGACCTTTATGAATTGTGTCCTTGAATTCTCTTTTTTCTGATTGGGATCAGCCAGTGGAAGCATTGAAAGGAAATCGGAGGCAGGGAAGAGAGTGAGGCTGTGGTATTTGTTCCTCAGTTCCCTTCCATCCAGTTCATTGTGCCTCCCTCTACTGAAGGTCACGTCAGGTGGCCCACTCCACACAGCTACTACCTCCAGGTTTCAGTGGCTGCTTCCTTGCCTTGCCCCCTCAGTCTAAGGGTGGTAACAGATTCTCACTGTTGCTTGCACTGAGATGCTATATCATCCCTCTTTTTTTTTTTTTTTTTTTTTTTGAGGTACGCGGGCCTCTCACTGTCTGGCGTCTCCCATTGCGGAGCACAGGCTCCGGATGCGCAGGCTCAGCGGCCATGGCTCACGGGCCCAGCTGCTCTGCGGCATGTGGGATCTTCCCGGACCGGGGCACGAACCCGTGTCCCCTGCATCAGCAGACGGACTCTCAACCACTGCACCACCAGGGAAGCCCTTTTCATGTGTTTTTGGCAATCTGTATATCTTCTTTGGAGAAACGTCTATTTAGGTCTTCTGCCCATTTTTGCATTGGGATGTTTGTTTTTTTGATACTGAGCTGCAAAGAGCTGCTTGTATAGTTTGGAGATTAATCCTTTGTCAGTTGCTTCATTTGCAAATATTTTCTCCCATTCTGAGGGTTGTCTTTTCATCTTGTTTATAGTTTCCTTTGTTGTGCAAAAGCTTTTAAGTTTCATTAGGTCCCATTTGTTTATTTTTATTTCCATTTCTCTAGGAGGTGGGTCAAAAAGGATCTTGCTGTGATTTATGTCATAGAGTGCTCTGCCTATGTTTTCTTCTAAGACTTTTATAGTGTATGGCCTTACATTTAGGTCTTTAATCCTTTTTTTTTTTTTTTTTTGCGGTACGCGGGCCTCTCACTGTTGTGGCCTCTCCCGTTGCAGAGCACAGGTTCTGGAGGCGCAGGCTCAGAGGCCATGGCTCACGGGCCCACCTGCTCCATGGCATGTGGGATCTTCCCGGACCAGGGCATGAACCCGTGTCCCCTGCATCGGCAGGTGGACTCTTAACCACTGCGCCACCAGGGAAGCCCTTTTAATCCATTTTGAGTTTATTTTTGTTTGTGGTGTTAGGAAGTGTTCTAACTGCATTATTTTACATGTAGCTGTCCAGTTTTCCCAGCACCACTTATTGAAGAGGCTGTCTTTTCTCCATTGTATACTCTTGTCTCCTGTATCAAAGATAAGGTGACCACATGTGCATGGGTTTATCTCTGGGCTTTCTATCCTGATCCATTGGTCTATACTTCTGATTTTGTGCCAGTACCATACTGTCTTGATTACTGTAGCTTTGTAGTATAGTCTGAAGTCTGGGAGCCTGATTCCTCCAGCTCCATTTTTCTTTCTCAAGGTTGTTTTGGCTATTCAGCATCTTTTGTGTCTCCATACACATTGTAAAATTTTTTGTTCTAATTCTGTGAAAAATGCCATTTGTGGTTTGATAAGTATTGCATTGAATCTGTAGATGCTTTGGGGTAGTATAATCATTTTCACAATGTTGATTCTTCCAATCCAAGAACATAGTATATCTCTCCATCTGTTTGTATCATCTTTAATTTCTTTCAACAGTGTCTTATAGTTTCCTGCATACAGGTCTTTTGTATCCTTAGGTTTATTCCTAGGTATTTTATTCTTTTTGTTGCAATGGTAAATGGGAGTGTTTCCTTAATTTCTCTTTCAGGTTTTTCATCATTAGTGTATAGGAATGCAAGAGATTTCTGTGCATTAATTTTGTATCCTGCTACTTTACCAAATTCATTGATTAGCTCTAGTAGTTTTCTGGTAGCATCTTTAGGATTCTCTCTGTATATTATCATGTCATCTGCAAACAGTGACAGTTTTACTTCTTTTCCAATTTGGATTCCTTTTATTTCTTTTCATCTCTGATTGCTGTGGCTAAAACTTCCAAAACTATGTTGAATAATAGTGGTGAGAATGGGCAACCTTGTCTTTTTCCTGATCTTAGAGGAAATGCTTTCAGTTTTTCACCATTGAGAATGATGCTGGCTGTGGGTTTTTCATATATGGACTTTATTATGTTGGGGTAAGTTCCCTCTATGCCTACTTTCTGGAGAGTTTTTAATCATAAATGGGTGTTGAATTTTCTCAAAAGCTTTTTCTGCATCTATTGAGATTATCATATGGTTTTTATCCTTCAATTTGTTAATATGGTGTATCACATTGATTGATTTGCATATGTTGAAGAATTCTTGCATTCCTGGGGTAAACCCCATTTGATCATGGTGTATAATCCTTTTAATGTGCTATTGGATTCTGTTTGCTAGTATTTTGTTGAGGATTTTTGCATCTATGTTCATCAGAGATATTGGCCTATAGTTTTCTTTTTTTGTGACATCTTTGTCTGGTTTTGTTATCAGGGTGATGGTGGCCTCGTAGAATGAGTTTGGGAGTGTTCCTCCCTCTGCTATACTTTGGAAGAGTTTGAGAAGGATAGGTGTCAGCTCTTCTCTAAATGTTTGACAGAGTTTGCCTGTGAAGCCATCTGGCACTGGGCTTTTGTTTGTTGGAAGATTGTTAATCACAGTTTCAATTTCAGCTCTTGTGATTGGTCTGTTCATATTTTCTATTTCTTCCTGGTTCAGTCTCAGAAGGTTGTGATTTTCTAAGAATTTGTCCATTTCTTCCAGGTTGTCCATTTTTTTGGCATATAGTTGCTTGTAGTAATCTCTTATGATCCTTTGTATTTCTGCAGTGTCAGTTGTTACTTCTCCTTTTTCATTTCTAATTCTTTTGATTTGAGTCATCTCCCTTTTTTTCTTGATGAGTCTGGCTAATGGTTTATCAATTTTGTTTATCTTCCCAAAGAACCAGCTTTTAGGTTTATTGATCTTTGCTATTGTTTCCTCACTTCTTCTTCATTTATTTCTGATCTTATCTTTATGATTTCTTTCCTTCTGCTAACTTTGCAGGGTTTTTTTGTTCTTCTTTCTCTAATTGCTTTAGATGTAAGGTTAGGTTGTTTATTTGAGATGTTTCTTGAGGCAGGATTGTATTGCTATAAACTTTCCTCTTAGAAGTGCTTTTGCTGCATCCCATAGGTTTTGAGTCATCGTGTTTTCATTGTCATTTGTTTCTAGGTATTTTTTTATTTCCTCTTTGATTTCTTCAGTGATCTCTTGGTTATTTAGTAGCATATTGTTTAGCCTTCATATGTTTGTATTTTTTAGTTTTTTTTCCTGTAATTGATGTCTAGTCTCATAGCGTTGTGGTCAGAAAAGATACTTGATATGATTTCAATTTTCTTAAATTTACCAAAGCTTGATTTGTGACCCAGGATATAGCCTATCCTGAAGAATGTTCCATGAGCACTTGAGAAGAAAGTGTATTCTGTTGTTTTTGGGTGAAAATGTCCTATAAATATCAATTCAGTCCATCTTGTTTAATGTGTCATTTAAAGCTTGTGTTTCCTTATTTATTTTCATTTTGGATGATCTGTCCCTTGGTGAAAGTGGGGTGTTAAAGTCCCCTACTATGATTGTGTTACTGTTGATTTCTCCTTTTATGGCTGTTAGCATTTGCCTTATGTTTTGAGGTGCTCCTATGTTGGGTGCATAAATATTTACAATTGTTATATCTTCTTCTTGGATTGATCCCTTGATCATTATGTAGTGTCCTTCTTTGTCTCTTATAACAGTCTTTATCTTAAAGTATATTTTGTATGATACGAGAATTGCTACTCCAGCTTTCTTCTGATTTCCATTTGCATGGAATATCCTTTTCCAACCCCTCATTTTCAGTCTGTATGTGTCCCTAGGTCTGACGTGGGTCTCTTGTAGACAGCATATGTACCAGTCTTGTTTTTGTATCCATTCAGCCAGTCCATGTCTTTTGGTTGGAGCATTTAATCCATTTACATTTAAGGTAATTATCAATATGTATGTTCCTATTACCATGTTCTTAATTGGTTTGTGTTTGTGTTTGTAGGTGTTTTCCTTGTCTTGTGTTTCCTGCCTAGAGAAGATCCCTTAGCATTTGTTGTAAAGCTGGTTTGGTGGTGCTGAATTCTCTTAACTTTTGCTTATCTGTAAACATTTTAATTTCTCCATCGAATCTGAATGAGATCCTTGCTAGGTAGAGTAATCTTGGGTGTGGGTTTTTCCATTTCATCACTTTAAATATGTCCTTCCATGTCCTTCTGGCTTGCAGAGTTTCTGCTGAAAAATCAGTTGTTAACCTTATGGGGATTTCCTTGTATGTTATTTGTTGCTTTTTCCTTGCTGCTTTTAATACTTTTTCTTTGTATTCAATTTTTGATAGTTTGATTAATACGTGTCTAAGCGTGTTTGACTTTGGGTTTATTCTGTATGGTACTCTCCGTGCTTCCTGGACTTGTTCACTATTTCACTTCCCATATTAGGGAAGTTTTTGACTGTAATGTCTTCAAATATTTTCTCAGACCCTTTCCTCTTTTCTTCTCCTTCTGGGACCCCTATAATTTGATTGTTGCTGCATTTAATGTTTTCCCAGAGGTCTCTGAGACTGTCCTCAGTGCTTTTCATTCTTTTTTCTTTATTCTGCTCTGCAGTAGTTATTTCCACTATTTTATCTTCCAGGTCACTTATCCGTTCTTCTACCTCAGTTATTCTGCTATAGATTCCTTCTCGAGTATTTTTAATTTCAGCAACTGTGTTGTTCATAACTGCTTGTGTGCTCTTTAGTTCTTCTAGATCCTTGTTAAATGTTTCTTGTATTTTCTCCATTCTGTTCCCAATATTTTCGATTTGATAGTAAAATGATTTACTATCATTTCTCTGAATTCTTTTTCAGGTAGGTTGCCTATCTCATCTACATTTATTTGATCTTGTAAGCTTTTACCTTGCTCCATCATCTGTAACTTTTTTTTTTTTTTTTTTTTATGGGAGGTGCTGTACTCCTGTCTTATTGGTTGTTTGACTTGAGATGTCCAGCACTGGAATTTGCAGGCAGTTGGATAGAGCTGGGTCTTGGTGCTGAGATGAGGACTTCTGGGAGGCCTCACTCTGATTGATATTCCCTGGGGTCTGAGGTTCTCTGTTAGTCCAGCGGTTTGGACTTGGAGCTCCCAGCACAGGAGCTTGGGCCCGACCTCCGGCCTGGGAACCAAAATCCCACAAGCTTCATGGCACATTAAAAAAAAAAAAAGGAAGAAAGAAAGAAAAAAAGGAGGAGTACAATATCAAAGAATAAAAAACAAAATAAAATTAGAAAGATAAAAAATATATTAGGAAAAATAAAAGTATAATTGAAACGACTGCCACAAGGAAAAAGGTTGCGGGGGGCAGGGACGGGGCAACAAGCCAAAAGGAGAGATCACTAACAAAGTATAAGGAATAAAATAAAATTAGAAAAATAAAAGATTTATTAGGAAAAATAAAAATATAAAAGAATCAACAACAATGAATCAACAAGGTAAAACAGAGCCCCAATCTAAAGGAGGAAAAAGTAAAGGAAAAAAAATAAAGAAAAAGCCTTGGCAATGGGTGCGGAGTTTAGCCGGGGGTGGGGTGGATCTCAGGCAGGGGTGGGGTTTAGGCTGGGGTGGGACCTTCGCGGGTGGGGAGTTGACGTTTGAGCGTGGGGCGGGGCCTCTGCTAGGACCTGCTGAAGAAGGTAGAGGCAGCACACTGAAATGAGGGCCTCCAGAGGGTGGAGTTCTGGAGTTTGCAGGTAGGGCCCTGAGTGAGGGTGTGTGGGTGGGGTGTAAGCCCAGCTCGTTGGAGGGGGTCTCCGAGTGTAGAGGTGGGGCCCTGGGTGGGGGTGTAGGGGCGGGGCTTGTGTTCTGCACAGCAGGAGGGAGGCTCCGAGGGCAGAGGATTAGTCCCGGGAGCCCAACAGGCTTCCCCGTGCCTGAGTGAACAGGGAAAGCACTGGCTCCGTTCCCTTCTGTTCCTTTACGCCCTGCCGTACCGTCTCCCCCAGTGTCTCCCCCGTCGCTGCTGGACCCCTAACCGTGGGTGGGTCCCACTGGGTGTAGGAACTCCTCCCCTCCCCCAGCTTCCCCTCAGGGGTCCCGGAGGTCCAGCCTTTACTTTTGCTCCCCCTTCCCTCCCTCAGGACCTGCACAGCTGGAGGGAGCCTAGGTGGGCAGAGGATCAGGCCCCGGATCTCAACAGGTTCCTGGGGGTCCGAGTGGGCAGGGGAAACCTGGCCACACTCCCTTTTGATCCTCTGCCCTCCCAGTTGTTCCCTAATTTCCCCCTTCGGGCGTGGGATCCCTTCCCCTCCCCCAGCTGCCCCTCAGGGGCGCCTGTCCCGTCCCGCCTCCACTTCTCCTCCCCCTTCACTCCCCCCATGCCCCACGTCCTACCCGGTCGCTGGGGGTTCCTCCCATCCCCTTAGGTGTCCGTGGTCCCCCACCGGTGCCTGGTAGGTGCCCTAGTTGTGAGGAGACGTGAATACCACATCCTCCTAATATGCCATCTTGATTCCGCCCCTAAAATTGTTTTTTATACATTACATTTTCATAAGATAATATTGTTCATACAATGCTCACTGAATCATGGAGCAAATTTTCATTACTATTACTGCTGGGCTGCACTAAGCAGCCTTGCAAGCCCTGTACTTAACCAGTTTCAAGACGGAAGAAAGAGCCCGGAGTCAGCAACAGAGACATCAGTGGTTTATTGGATGGGGGAGCTTAGACATCTGAAGCAAGGTCCTGGAGCGACACCCCTCCATGTGTGGGGGACAGTGGGAGGACATGGGGCAGTCTTTGCTCCGGGGACAGTGGGTTACCAATTAGAGGGGGAATTGACATCAGGTTGGCTCATTGGTTACCAGGAAAACCAGCAGAGGAGCATGCGTCTCACTGCCCCTTTGATAAGCTATCACTGTGGCTAAAGTAACAGCGATTAGCTAAGGCCTGGGGCAAGTATGTGGGGAGGTTAGTCAGGTGAGTAGGGTGTAGGTGAAGCAGGTGTAGGGTGTAGGTGAAGCAGAGACCAAGAGAACAGCCATCTTGGGTGGCCTGATCATACAGTTACTTTAAAAAAATACTCTTTATTGACTTATTGTAAGTTCCTATACTAGAAAATTTATAATATGAAATACTAGGTTTAGAGACAGAGATAAAGCAGACTATAGTGTAGAAAATCCTTTCTGTATCTCACATGATAGTGTATGGGAGGTAAAGTCAATTTCCCTTTACCCTTCTGAGTTCTTGGCTGAGATCTCTACGACAAAAAACAGATGAACAAGAGAAAAAAAAGCCCAGAGGTTTATTAACACAAATCCTCATGTATGCATAGGACATACCCAGAGAAAAATGAATAATTCTCAGAGGTGTCTTAGAACTTCAGCTTAAATACCATCTCCAGCTAAAGAGAAAAGAAAGGTGTGGGGAAACTAGCTACGGGGAGGTTACCAGGAAAAGAAAGATAAACAAACATAAGATTTGTTATGCAGATTTAAGTCCCTGCCTTCTTTATTGATAAGGGACTAAACTTGTCTCAGAGTATTCATTTCTGTCCTTGGTAGAGAGGGGAAGAGGGACCCTTTGGTCCTTTTGTTAGGCAATTGGCGAGTAGAGAGCTTTTCTTGTATCTGTTTCTTCTCAGTTGCCTTCAGTTTAAAATAATCCTTATGCCAAAGTGGCATATTTTGGGGTAGCATATTCTGCTACCCTTCAGTAGGAACTTCCCTGCATAGTTCTTTCTCTAAGAAAGAGACACATTGCCTAGAACATCAAAGGATCAGATATTTTATCCTACTTTCAAGCTAACAAGTAGCCTGCCACAATTTCATAGAAGTTGACAGAAGGCATGAGATTCCTCTGTCAGAGACAAAGAACTTTGTTACTTACAGCACAGGCAGCATGAGCTTCAGGTTCTCATGCATTCCTTTTGCTCCCAAGTTCCACTGAGTGAAATGGTGATGCAGAAGCAGTGGGTTTGAATCAGCATGAAGGAACTCTAAGCTTAGGAAAGTCCTGCTAGCAAACCTAAGCAAACTTTGCCCTGGAAGGAGAAATTAGCTTTGCTATCTTGCAGCAAATCTTCTCTCTGCCCTTGAGGAAAATACAATCCCTATCTTGAAACCACATGTGTAGAAATGCAAGGAACCCATGGAGTTTTGAAAAAAATGTAATGCATTGGTAAGGCTAGTATGATGAAAAGAAGATGCACAAAAATTCTGACCAGAGATTTAGACTAAGATTGTAAATGTAAAACACTTGATCCTCTCTGAGTATTTCTTTGAATACGCAGTTAATCAATTAGAATAAAACTTCGCAATGATTTGTTTTGCTTTGTAATGCTTTATCACTTGATGCTTTAATGAGTCAAATGTTCTTTCCTCTTATCAAATTGGTTTTACCATCCCCCTTTATTTATTTATGCCAATAATTTAACCTCACGGGCTAAAGTATTTCTTATTGTGTTAGGGGAACCAATGCACATTTTGTCAAGAGTGGCTTGTACCTTAGCAATCTTCCTTTCTATCTCTTCCTGAGAAAATTAGGTTTCACAAAGTTCAACAGGTTCCTCCTCTGTAATATAACTGACCAACAGTTACTCAGCTTTGCAAGGTTGATTTCCTCTGCTAATAGATGACATTTTCTTCCACATTCTTATTTTTAAGAAACATTTTAGTAGTTGTCTTATTCTTCAGAGATAACTCAAAATAATATCATTATGGTCTTTTTGTTTGTTTTTAAACTAAGTCTACAGCTGTCTGGTCACTGTGTGTGTCCTGTCCTTTTCAAGCTGGAGCTACAAAATTCATTTGAGCTCCAGAGAAAAGCAGAACTGTCAATGACTATTACTTAATAAATCAAAGTAATTGAGCATTTAACTTTGCACCAAGTGATTAAAAACCAAGCTGTTCCTCGGTGGATATTGTGGGGCCAACTGGCCCGAGGCAGGGGAACACAATCAGATTCACAGATTGCATCAGACCGAAATCTCCGGACCACCCAGTTCCAGAAACTGCCCTGGAGACATTCCGGACCACCCAGTTCCAGGAACTGACCTGGGGACTTTGAACCCAGACCAGCCTTCCCGCCTTTCGAGGGGCGGGACTAACCGTCCCCCAGGATACCCAAAAAGACCACCAAATAAGGAATACCCTGCGCCCTCCCAGATTCACCACACCCTTTTCCCTTCTTCCCCTATAAAATCTTGCCCAACCCTCGCCCGGGTGCGACTTCTCTGGCCCCTTTCTCTCGTACCAGTGAACCTCGCCCGCGAGCGCTCCCTAATAAAGCTCACTTGAAGCTTTCCTCTGTTTCGCGGTGCCGTTTGTTAAGATCCGACCTTACAGATATAATTAGGAGGCACAACTTAAAGAGTTTGCCCAAATGTTGAGTCATTTGTCGGGTTGCCAGATAATATATAGGATGCCTTGTATATTATCAGCGTGTAAACAGCGAATAATTTTTTTGGTATAAGTATGATCCATGCAATGTTTGGGACATACTCATATTTTAAAATTTTCATTTTTTTTTTTAGAATAAAATTTAACTAGGGCTTCCCTGGTGGTGCAGTGGTTGAGAGTCCGCCTGCCGATGCAGGGGACACGGGTTCGTGCCCCGATCCGGGAGGATCCCACATGCCGCAGAGTTTCTGGGTGCGTGAGCCATGGCCGCTGGACCTGCGCGTCCGGAGCCTGTGCTCCACGGCGGGAGAGGCCACAGCAGTGAGAGGCCCGCGTACCGCAAAAAAAAAAAAAAAAAAAAAAAAAAATTTAACTGGACATCTGTATTTTTATTTGCTAAATCTGGCAACTTCTGGTCACCATTTATGTAACAAACTATAATAACCTTTTGGTAAAACTTGGTGTCAAGAGAGTTTTAGCCCAGAAGCACTACCTTTGGAGTAGAGGTCAAGGTTTCATAGTTTTGATGATGTGACATCAACGCTACGGAAAAATAGATGTTAGTAACTCTTCAAGTTTTGAAATTCATAGATAAGTATTCGGTAGCCCAGCTTCAAAAGAGTGGAGGTTAAAAGAAGTCATGCACTTGCTGGTCTGGGTTTCTAAGGAGAAAAGAAACCGACCTACAGAGCCTTTCCAAAGAGGGTGGAAGTTACTGTTGCAAAGGATTCTCTGTTTAGCGAGGAGAGAGCGCAAGACCCGAGCGAGTCAATAAAAGAGGAGTAGGAAAAGGCTGGCCGCGTGAAGCCAATCAGAGACGAGATGGATGGGACTAGCCTCGGGGAAGGGGCGGGCTTAGGTACTATAGGCTCCGAAGGGCCGGTCTCAGCCAATCCAAGCTGAGTAGGGCAGAGCTGGACTCCGGGGGGGTTGGTCTCGAGGAAGTGAACGGCGCGGCCAGCGAGTCCGTCAACCTCACCTTCACCTGCAGCTGTACCTCCGCTTTTCTCCCAGCCTGGCGGACGCTGACTCGGAGGGTGACGGTTGACGTTCGCAAGATTGTCATGGCCTACCCGCGATACGGAGGAGGGGTGAGTCCTGGCCGCTTCGGCGCGGCCTCTGCCTCCGCGGGGTGTGGCGCTCCGGCGGGCGGTGCCAACGTGCCGGATCCGCCTTCGGTCGGTCCCTGCTAACTTCGCCCGCCTCTGGTACCCGGCGGCGCCGGGACTTCGCGCCGTGTAGGAAGCCGGGGCTGGGGCCGAGCGGGGAGCCGCAGGTGTTCTGGTCCCTGAGGAACCCTTAGACGAGTCCTTGTGGAGCCAAGGGTGTGGAGTGTTTTTAGAAATTTCTTCCCTGGAATGGAGGAACAAAGCATCCTTTTTCTTGTTCCAGTAATCTTTTGTGGTCCGCCCTCCGTCCAATCCTCCTTACCCCCCCTCCCCGGTTTTGCTAGACATCCTTTTCCTGAATTTTTTGACCACTTCTTTTCTGTTCTCTATGTTGCTTATGAATAAATTAAGGTATGCTAAATGTCTCCTAATGTTTACTATTCTACCAAGGACAGTGTTCTTCTAGAATTTTGGGGCGGGGATGGGGGAGTGGAGAGGTGGAGAAGATTATACTTTCTTACGTAACTGTTTATCCTGCATCACTTTTGGGAGTTGGGAGTTGTGACTGTAGTATCCATTATGGTAACAGGAAATAAAACAAAATTTAAAATTTCAGTTTACATACATATTTTTATTTTAGGTGTTATAGTGTGATCAGTATTTTCAAGCATAATGATACATTTTAAGCATAGAAAGCTTATACAGATGAGGAAGAAATAGAAAAAATAAGTTCCAAGAATAAAAGGAAAAAGGTAAAATTTCTGAGTGTTCCAGAAGAGCCTTTTCATTTCTCTTAAAAAAAAAAAGGGTAGGAGCAAGTATCAGGTCATTATAGTATGTAGATAGCAACGGATACTTTCCAAAGAGTGATATAAGACATCATTTGTGAATGTCAAGATTTACAGTGTATTAGGCATTGCTTAATGCCTAATACATTTGACTTAAGAACATCAAATGTCAACATAAACTGTGGGGAAAAGTATATAACTTTTCAACATTGTTTTAGGGATAGGGAAGCAAATGTTTGAAGAACACTGACATAAGGTACAGCTGGTATCCTGAGGTATGAAGTGGAGTTCTATGCAGCCTGTTGTGACTTATTACACAGTTTATATGTGCAGAATTCTCCAGGGTTACAGATTATATGATCTAGTTTATCCAAAGTAACCCTCACAAAATGGACAAGTTGTTGAAAATTTCTGGGACGAAACTAGGGATCAAAGATAATACTAAAGATTCAAAAGTGTGCAAAACTACATGAAAATGACATTGCTGACACAAGTCCAAGGTTTTCTTCAGTCGCATTACCAGGTCATGACAATGATGACCTAATGGTCAGTTTTGATTCATTTGAAACTATTGGGAAGACAACTTGAAATATGAATTTATTATAAACTACTTTTCAGGGTTTACTTTGTAGGCTAGGGGTCTGAGTTTCCCTCCATGTGGGCCCTTCCACATGGGTCTTGAGCTTCTTCATGCTGGCCATGTTCTAAGAGAGAAGCTAAAGCTGTGTGTCCTCTTAAAGTCTTAAGCCTGGAATGCATGTGGTGCAGTTTCTACCAGATAAAGCTGACACAGGCCCAGCCCAGATTCAAGGGAGTAGAGAAAGTCTTTGCCTTTGCAGGGGAAAGGTTGCAAAGAATTTGCAACCATCTTTAATCTGGCCTCCACCAGGCTCTGACATTTTTGGATTTTGGAGAAGTTAATATTGCGAAACAGGAAGGAAAGGTAGATAGAAGGTTATTCCTAAGGCCAGGTTCTTCATATAATACTGCTTGCCTGACTGATTAAAAAACAAGTATGCTGAACCCTCCAGGCACACATGGAGATGCCACAGTAGAGGGTCTATAGCCAGTCTCCTGGCACCACCTCAACATGAGCTTTTCGCTAATAGGCTTATATTTAGTTTGGCCTCTCTTCTTAGAAAAAAGTTTTTTCAGTTTTACTTCTGTGAAGCTTAAGGTATGAGGGTCTCCAGTAAGCCTTAATTTCTTGGATATGCCCCAGGCCTTGATTGCCCTCCACGTCCTTGGAGGCCTTGGAACCAAAGTCTAGGTGTTTGTTTTTTGCCTCAGAGCAAAAGCTGCTTTGGGAATTTTGCTAATCCTTTTACCTCTGGGTCTAGACTTGTCCCCCAATATTGGCCTGGAAGTTTCCCCGTATGAGTGAGGAAATTTTACCTTTTTCCTTTAATATTAAAAAATAATATTTTATGAAAATTTTTTTTGTGTGTGTGAAGATTGATCTTATCCTAGTTACCCTTATTAGAAATAGGAAGTTTTTTTTTCCTTGAATCAATATTTGTAATTTATAGAATTTAGATACTTTTAGAAGGCCCATTTCATTTACATTTTTAAAAAATTTTTCAACTTTATTTTATTTATTTTATTTTTGGCTGTGTTGGGTCTTCATTGCTGCGCACAGGCTTTCTCTAGTTGGGGAGAGCCGGGGCTACTCTTCATTGCGTGCGTGGGCTTCTCACTGCGGTGGCTTCTCTTGTTGTGGAGCATGGGCTCTAGGCATGCGGGCTTCAGTAGTTGTGGCTCGTGGCTCGCAGACTCTAAAGTGCAGGCTCAGTAGTTGTGACACATGGGCTTAGTTGCTCTGTGGCATGTGGGATCTTCCCGGACCAGGGCTCGAACCCATGGCCCTTGCATTGGCAGGCGGATTCTTAACCACTGCGCCACGAGGGAAGCCCCTACATTTTCAAATGTATTGGTAAAGAGGTGTTCATAAGCATTTGTTAATATGTATTTTTTAATTTGAATTCTCTTTGTGGTTATATACACTTCTCTTTTTTATTCCAGAAATTGGCCTCTCCTTTGACAGTCTGTCTCTTTGCAAAGAATAACTTTTAAAGTTACTTTTTTTTCAAATTCATTATATTGTTTTAATGTTTATTGTTCCCTTTCTTATACTTCATTGCTTCATAATCTAGTTTTTGATCCTTGAACACATTTCCTGGAGCTCCCATACTTTCTGCATACCTTTTGCCTTTACCATATCCCATGCTGCAGCTTTTCAAACTGCCACTAAAGGCTCCTACCTTTTGCCTTTTTCCCCCTCTTAGAATTCTTTTCTCTTTTTGCCCATCAATTTCTGCTTATTCTTCAAAGATGCAGATCAAGATTTTTGTTCCAAATGGAATAATGAACAATCTTGATACTTATTCCTCCTCCAGACTCATTAAAAACAGTGAGCAAAATATCTCTCTAAGATATAAAAAAATGTATACCAAGTTCCAAAGTGAAAAGAAGACAGTAACCAGAGCCATAGCAGGAAACAAACAGTATGTAGTCTCTGGGGTCAGCTTTATATTTGAATCATGATCTATTTCTTACTAGCCATTTGACCTTAACTAATTCAGGAAACCTCTTGAAGTTTCACGTTCTCAACTGAAAAAAGGATAGTACTTTCATATCTCACTGAGTTGTTGGGAAATCAAATCACATGGTAGATGGAAAGTCGTTAGAACAGTACCTGCAATATAAAAAGCTCTCAATAAACATTAGCTGAGTATTATTATTATTGGTATTCTCGTTGTTGTTATTCTTATCAGTTTTGAAGAGGACTATTGTTGGAATTATCACTTTATTGTTCTGTTCATTGATATCTTGCTTTTTAAAAAATAAATATTTTCTAGTGGAGGGGATGTTAGCCCTATGCATCTTCCCATGATTCATTCACAGTTTTGTTGTATTGTATTTCCCATGTATTCTATGTATGTGTCTTTAGGTATACTACTTCTTAGTTTTACTCTAGGTGAAAATTTCTTGTATTTTTTACTTTTTGCTTCTTGTATTTTTTACTTTTTTAAAGTGTGCCTCATTCTTAGAGGCTAGAGACTTCTTTTTTCTTTAACACTTTAAAACATGTTGGATAACATTTGTTGATGAGCTGAATTAAGTAATGCAGGGCATCTCGCAGTTTGTAGCTAACAGCTTTTGTGATAATTTGGGAGCTTTCAGTAACTCGAGTTTTGCTTTTCAATGGACTTCTCATAAGTATTTTCTTTTAAACCAACTTCAGTGGATAATGGGTAATATTTGTATTAATAACCTTCTCCTTTTTCACTTTTATAGCTTGGAAATTTTAGCAATCAGATGCAAATGGGACAGCCAATGCCAGGAACAGGGCCAGCTGTGCTCCCTGGTGGATACCCTGCATACCCAGCTTATCCGGACAGTTATTCCTCAGCGGGAGACCCCATGTGGACATACTTCACTGCTGTTGCTGACCAGGTAAAATCCTAAATATATAGCACAAATATCAGTTTTAAAAACTGATTGCAACTTAAAACAAATGTCAGCTCTTTTATTTAGTGTGTCATTTTAAATGTATATGAAACTTGCATTTTAAACTTATCTAGACTCATTTTCTTCTTGAGCTCAGAGATGAGGGTAGTCATAATTATCTCATTAAAAAGTCTGTTAGTTTGATGTCTGACACGTTAGGAGTAACCAGGGTGGTGCGTGGAGACTGAGCCAGATAGGATCTGGGAAAAAGAGATTGTATGTAAACCTCCTTGAGGAAGCTGGGGCAGAGTATCACAAAGGAGACTTGTAAATTGTGGATGTTTCCGGGAGAGGCTTGAGGATGGTAAAGCAAATCAGGAAAAGATAAAGGAAACAAGGCAGAACGAAGGGACAAATACCAGACTAATGAGCAGAGACAGAGATTCATACTTGGGTCTCAGTCACAGTCCATGTCTCTTTTCTTTTATAGTGGTCAAGAATGATTTATTGAGTGCATAGAATTTCATAGAAGTTTGATAAAATTTTCCATTCGTTATTCAATCACTTAAATGTTCACTAGGTCCCTTATGCCTTTCTAGAAATAGAGGATATGCACAGAATTATTACATGTGGCAGACACTTTGTTTTGGCTACCCGAATTCCATTCAAAACCTCCTTTTCCCTTTTCACGTGTGGTAGCGGTTGGAAAGCCCTAATACCATCTCAGACACCTTTCTATAAAGGTAACCATGTGCCATAAGACTGGCCATTGAGATGTAGGTGTAATTTCTTTGGGATGCTTTCCTTTTCCAAATGAGGAAAGCTTTCCTGGAACTAGTGTTGGCCCTTTCTCTGCCTTCATCCTACTGCCTGGAAAGGGGACTTGCAGTATGGAGGTGCTGCAGCCACATTGTGATCTTGAGGCAACAAGCTTGAGATAAAGGCCTATGGATGGGGAATGTGGAAACATGGAAAGAGACTGATGGCCCCATTAAGTTGCCACAGAGTCTTGTTCTGCATAGCCCCAGACTTCTTGTATAAAAACAATAAACATTGATTTGTTTAAGCCCCTTTTATAACATTTTCTAATTGTTTTGCAGTTAAATGCAATCCTAACTGTTGCATTATGCCACTCTTATCTGCAAGGAACTCTTAAGTATAATACTGGGAATAAGTATGTTATCTATAGCTGACTATATAATAAATCCATTTTATAAAATTACAACTTAAAACGTAAGAACCAGACATATATATTTAGAGACTTTTTTTGACTTAAGAACTATTTCATTGTAACAGTTGTCAACAATAATTTGCTATGATTGTACTATTTGATACTTTCCTTAAATTTTTCAGTCTTGTGCTTTTGAATAATTAAATTCCATAAGGACGTGGCCCTTGTCATATTGTCTCTTACCCAGGAGGCACTAGGATTATATTAGTCATTGAATGGATGCATAAACTATCTCATTTTCAATTTTTCATCCAAATATTTAGACAGTTCTCTTATATGATGAATTTTGTCTGGCTTTAAGGGTTCAAGTGTAGTATCAGATTTATACATTATGATCCTAGAACCTAGTTACCAAACTCACCTCTGCAGCTATATTCTTTTTTGATAGGCCTCATAATTAAAGATACTCTGAGAAATGTCCAATTAAAAGTTTCTGCAGTGTCCCTTTTTATAGGAGGATGTTTTCCTAACAGTAATGATTCAATCATCAGTTGATTCAGGGAAATTCTGGTTAGTACGTTCATAAATACACACAGGCACACACACGTATACACACAGAAGTATCTTGATAATACCAACAACTTTAATGTGCACACTGCTTGCATTTTTCCACACAGCAGCTCTGAGGTAGGTCAGATGGATGTGCTCTTTTATTATAGATGAGTAAGTAGAGATTAAGATTGATTAGCCTAACAAATAGGACTTGAACTTGAATATCATTTCAAAATCTTGCTGCCTATCAGTTAACCCAACCAAGGGCAATTGATTTTTTGTTAATTATCTATCTAAAGCTCTTAATATTTAATTAGAAAATGCAGTTTTCTACCCCTAATGATAGGTAATTTAGTTGAGGGTTTAGATAGTTGATCACAATCCTCAGCTCAAACTGCCTGTAAAGAGATCCAAAATGATCCCTTGGATTTTCTCCTTATAATTTAGGAAGACACTGCTTGTTAGTTAATTAAGATAACATGTTTTTATAAAATGTATTAAATACTAGTGTGATGTAGTGTACCAGGATAATGCTTTCTGATAGTGATAAATAACTTTCTGCAAAGCTATTCAGGTTATTAGAAAAACTCCAAAATTCTATAAAAACACATGCAAAATAGAATTTCATTCGTTAATTAGGTTTTAGACTTTTAAATTTAATCCATACTTGAATGAGAAATTGTAATAGTTTCAACCTTTTGAAATAGTAAATGAATATGGCTACAAACTGTCAGAAATGACTACAGTTTAGTGAAGAACCAAAGGAATTATCTACATTCTACCAAACAGCTAACTTGCTTTGTACTAGATACTGGGCTAGGGTCTGGGGATGAAAGGTAAATGAAACTCAGATACTGACCTAGACGATCTCTGTCTAGTCAGGGAGATAGACCTGTGGGAAATGATAACGGTACAGGGAGAGGCGTGCTCAAGGTGAGTGAGTGAAGATGATAGCAACACCAAGAACATCCTCCGACCCTTACACTTGTTCTCTTTGCCTAGAACTGCACTGTCCAAATTAAATAGAGTGTGAGCCACAAACGCAAGCCACATGTGTAGTTCTCAAGCCTCCAAGTAGTGCATTTTAAGGAGTAAAAAGAAATAGGTGAAATTAATTTTAATAGAATATTTTATCTAACCCAGTGTATCAAAAAAGATTAACATTTCAACATGTAATCATGTAAAACTTATTAATAAGATATTTTACTCTATGTCGTGGTTACTAAGTCTTGGAAATCTGGTGTGTATTTTACACTAACAGAACACCTCTGTTCAGACTAGGCACATTTAAGTGCTCGGTGGAATGTGGGGCTAGTGGCTTCTGTTTTGGACAACTCGGGCCTAGAGCACTCTCCCTCAGATGTCTGCATAGCTCACTCCTTCACTTTCTTCAAATCTCTCTCAAAATTCGCCTGCTTTACCAAAAGGCTCTGCTTTACCATCTATGTAAAATACCATTGGCCTCCTCGCCGTACTCCACAACACTCCTTCTTAGCACCTTTACTCTGCTGTATTTTTTCCCTCAGCACTTACTACCATCAGATGTAATTTCTGCTTTACCGCCTCTCTCCCACCACTAAAATGTAACCTCTATGAAGGCGAGGAATTTGTTTTGGACACAGCTTGGTACTTAGTCCATTTAATGGTGCTTGAACGTGTTAGGTTGTTCAATAGATATATGTTAAATGGATGAATTTCTTATTCTTTCTAAATGGAACATATCTGTTCATTTATTTCTCTGCATTTTCTTAGCATACTTGTTTTAATGATTGCTCTATAAAATTCTTTCATCCTGTATGAATTTGTTCTGAAATGGTTCATTCTTGTGGACTGTCTTTCTGAACATTAGATTTTTCCACATACTTTGGAATATTGGTTCCTTAAACTTACAGTGAGTGAAGTTTTTGTTTATTCTCCTCACCCCTCCCCTAACCTTTTGTCCCCTTCCACGTTTCCCTTCCTCTCTCCGTGTCACCCTTCCGTACCTAGCGGTTTTGTGATTTTCCCCACCTAGATTGTGTCCAGAATCAGACTTCACTGAAATATAAAATCCTTTGCCTTGAGTTAAGTTGTTCTAATAAATACTTGGGTTTATTTTCCAGAAACAAGCAGACTAAAATACAATAAATAAACCAGTACATACTTTAATATCTTAAAAATGTAAAACCGTCAGGTAAATCTAACAGGCTTGATAGACCTAAACAGGGTCAAAATCAAGAGACAAATGAAGTGAATGATGCAAGTACAGGGTCAGATCCTTTGTTTAAAAACTGGATATTTATTCACAGAATTTTTGCGTTAATTTTTTTAATATCGCATTAAAACATTACTGTGACTACTGAGTTTTCTTAAACTTCCTTATATTTAAAGGTTAGTCTCTCACTTGCCTGATAATGTTTATAATACTCCTTAGAAGTGTCTATAATACTTCTTAGAAGTAGTTTGTAAAAGTTTTGTTTTTTTCTTGGGTTCTTACAAATTACGTGTTTTAAATTTGCCTCCTTAATCCTTTCTCAGAGCTGTTGTTTTGAATTTGTGACAGTGTATGTGATGCTTCCAAGTAAATTACTCTTTATTTTTGTAGAAAATAGGATGAGGTACTGAAACATAATGAGAGTATTCAACCTGGTTCACTTCCATTGTGGTTACTTGTGATAAAAAAAATTTTTTTCCCGTAAGAAGGTCAAACAAGAATATTTGGACAAAAAATCAGAGGGGACTCTAAAACTTTGCTGAGGTTAATGCTGTGGAGGAAAAAGATATTTTCTCTTCCCAGTTAAAGATTGAGTATCCTTTAGAAATAATCTCCTCTCAAAATGGGCATGAAAGGAAAATGTTTGAGACTTCTCTGAACGCATTTTAGCATTTTAGGCATTTTTCTAACTATTCTAAGTAGAGGTATAATGATTCTCACAAGGTATTACTTTGCACTATTATAGGACAGAGTGATTATGCTATTTTTCAGAAGCAGAGAATATAACTTATATTTGAAATACCTGAATAATTTAATAGAATAAAATTTGATTGTGAAAAAAGTATTCATGTTGTGTGATGTTCTCTAATGTGCCTTTGCCGTCAATAATTATCTCTATAATTTTGTAGTTGATAATAGAGTAGTATTTTGAAGATTGCCTATTTATTGATCGGCCTAGAACAGTTAGTTAGCATTTTAGTATGCTTTTATACAGCTGATTTTATTAATCAGGTTATAATTATTTTGTAACAGGATGGTGAAGTGGATGCTGAAGAACTTCAGAAATGTTTAACACAGTCTGGAATTAGTGGAACTTTTTCTCGTGAGATCTCTTTTTTTCTCTGTTAAAATTGGACTAGGAAATTCATTTTCTAACTTTTTTGTTTCCATACTTAAAATATTAAAAAAAATTTTTATCACATATACATGCACATAGTTCAAAGAACCAAATAATTCTGCAAAGCTTGTTATGAAAATACTGTTCAGCATGCATTCCTCCCTCCCCAATGTTAACCACTCGCAGAGAAAATCTCTTTAAAGTTCTTCAGCTAATTCTTTTGAAATTTGCCTCCATATCTCAAAATAGCATGCCTTTATCACTATGGATTTTCACTTTTAATGATCATCAGTTATTATGTCCTGCCGTGGGTGATGAGGATGTAACCCTCTCACCTGTGTCCCTGTACTCTACACAGGAGCTCCCTCATCCATCTGCTGTTAAGTAATTTTCATTAGCTCACTAATCAATATTTGCCTTATTGTTACTATCTAAATGCTCTTCCTGAGTCTTGTAATAATATATGATTACTTTTTCTTTTAATGTAACTTTTTGCTTTTTCTGAAATTAATCTTCATCCAGGAGCTTTCTGTTGTGCTTCGTTTTCTGTGCATAGCTGTCATGCTTGCACTCCTGGAGCCCTTTCTTCTCTCTCTTGAGTTGGATCTCCCCTTCATTCCATCCCTTGTTGTCATTTTAAATTTGATAAAATATATTGAATTAGCTTCTTAATAAAAGTGCATGGGAGGTAAATTTTTTGAGACTTTCTCTGAAAATGCTTTCATTCTATCCTCAGAATTAAGTGATTGGCCAGGTATAGAACTCCAGATTACAAATCATTTTGACTTAGAATTTTAAAGGTATTGCTCCATTGTTTCCAGCTTCCATTGTTGCTTTATCTTTTTGTTTCCTGCCTGTATGTCGTTTATTATTACTGTGTGGAGGCTTGTGAGATCTTCTTTGTCCCTAGTCTGAAATGTCACAGTGCTGTGCCTGGTTGTGTGGGGAATGCAGTGGGCACTCCTAATCTGGAGACTCATTTGCATTAGTTCAGCGCTGTTTTCTCCATTTTCTCTTTCTGGAATGTGTCTTTGGACTGGGTCACTTTTCTTACCTTTTCTCTCCTACCTCCTATTTTCCTCTACTTTTGGGGAAATTTCCTCAACTTTATTTTCTTTTTCTTTTTTAACTATGGGACGCTTCACAGAACAAACTTGTGTGTCATCCTTGTGCAAGGGCCATGCTACTTTCTGTATTGTTCCAATTTTAGTATATGTACTGCTGAAGCGAGCACTCATCTTTATTTTCGAAACCTTCCATTGAGTCTTTCATTTCTCCTATCATGTTTTTAAAATCCAAGAGCCTTTGTTCTTTTTTCATGAATGCGATGTCTTCCCTTATCTCTGAGATTGTTAATGTATTTTTTTTAAGCTTTTTTCTTCCTACATAACCTACTTCCTCCAGTTTTTTTTCCCATGTTGTTTGTTTGGCTGTCTTTCATGTTAGGTGCTTTTCTCAGGTGTCTGATGATCCTAGCTTGCTCATATTTAACTAAAATGCCAGTTAGAAGCCCTGAGAGCCAGGCTGGGTGTTGACTGTAGACTTCAGAGTCTGGTGGTTTGGCTGGGCAGTGTGTCCTCCAGCACTGGGTATCAGGATCTTTCGGGATTTCCTTTGGGGCTGGTTGTCCAGTTGATCTTCTGTCTGGAGCGGAGGAGGGAGGACTCATCAGGGTTCTCAGTCTTTTGTAAATTGTCATTGAATTTCCTTGTTTTAGTAGATAGTCCTGTCCTCAGCTGTGCCTGGTTTCCCAGCCCTCTCCAGAGAATAAAACCCCAGATGTCTACCGGCGTGAGAGTAGCCATCCATGTAGCTGAAGCAAGGAGGGGATTTGGGGCTCTAAAGGCTCCTTAGATAGACATTCAATCAGTCCTTCGGTTTTTGTCTCTACATTCACACCCATTTTCAGAAGTACTGCCAGTCCTTAAACGTTTAGAATATCCTCCAGGATAACCAGGCTGCTTCTCAGGTTGTCTTATTGCAAGTTCAGGAAGCCACTTTCTCAGATCTAGGTTGTCAACTTAGGTCCACCTACTTTTCCAACTTGCAAAATTTTATTCCTTTGTTTTCTCTCTCATTCTCTTCTTCTCTAAAGGATTACAACTTTTAGAAATTCATTTTAATTCTGTCCATTCTAATGGGATGTGGGAAGAAAGGGAAAATCTGTCAACTTTCCTAAAAATTCTCTCCCTTCATTCTTCGTCAGAGATACTTAATCTTACATATACTTGGTCCTATTTTGAGATTGATTGAAGGTCTGCTTATTTGATGACTCAATTTTTGTCATTTATTATCATCTATTCAGATTCTCCCACTTAATGAATGTGTGCTGCCATGTTAACTTTAAGGCAAAACAGATGTCATTTACTTGACAAAATGATGGAATGCCATTCCAGAGATTTCTCCCCCTCCTTGCCTGAGTAGTTTTTGAATGAAGGAGCACTGGGCTCCAATCCTGACTCTTCCACCTGTTAGCTAGTGAACGTGGGAAACTTTATCTTTCTGGGCCACAGTTGCTTTATTTGTAAAATTGGGGCCAGGATAGGTTTGGCATGTTTATGTGAAATCACAAAACACACACTACCTGGCTCATAGTAAATGCTATTCACTGTCAGTTGAATTGTCAGTCTGAAAATACTGTAACCACCTATTCTAACATTGACACCATATGAAACATTCAAAGAAAGCTCTTTTAACTTTTGGATTGTTTTATAATTTTCTTTAATGGGTCTAAAATTTAGCTGAAATAGTTTTTTTTCTTTATAAAAATTTCAAAATATTTTATCAAATAGCATAAAGTAAAATAATTTTAAGCATTTTTATTTATTCATTCATTTATTTTAATGAGCTACTAGTAAGAACTTTGTAAACTTGACTGTACTGACATATCTCCTTTATCAGGACTATGTGTAATTAGTCTTGAGATAAATCAGCATGCTAGTTGAATGTAATTGTGATAAGGTTTAGAAAAATTAAATTCTGCCTAGTGAGTCCTCAGTTATAGTTCTTTAAATATGAAAGTGTTAATATTTCTAATAATCCCTGATTTTAAGATAGCAAACTATCTTGTTATCTTTATTTCTTCTTCCTTTCTTTTCCCCTCCCCCCAGAAAAAACAGTTGCTTTCAGTTCTGAAGCTCATCTTTTTCTTACTTGGTTGATGGCAGTAAACTACCAGATGGTTTACCTACATCCAGATCCATCTTACTTTACTCTCTAGTATGTTCTTCGTCAATTACTGTTTCTGAAATGGAAATTTTAGAATTGCCCCTCTGTTCCTTAAAATCCTTTAGTAACTTCCATTGGTCTAAAACTTTAGGGTGGCATTCAAGACTTTCGTGACCTGGTCCTCATCTGGCTTTCTGAAGTCATTATATGCATATGCCTCTCCTTCCCATATACCCCAAGCTTTAACCAAGTCTCTAACACTTTCAAGTTATGTGATCTCAGCGTATGACAACTTCTACTTAAACCTGACTTGGCATTTGTGTTAGGAAGACTGAAGCCCTCCTTTTCACTTGTTTAATTTTCAGTATTTTATAATTGCTTATTTAATTACCCAAATCCCCTTACTAGATGTGAGTAGTATGAAGGTAGTAACTTTTATTTTAGTCTCTTTTTTTTTTTTTTTTTTTTTACAATGCATGCCTAACATTCAAAGTTTGTTCATTGGGTGATTGTGTATGTTTGGCAATGTGGAAATGTTTTGTTTTGAAAACAGAAATTGTTGTAATTTTATATAAATAAAATCGGGCAGAATTTAATTCAAATAATAAATATGTTTTATAGCCTTCAGTTTGGAAACCTGCAGAATTATGATTGCCATGTTGGATGTATCCTTGACTAAAAATAGAAAATATTGGAATAGAGAATATTAAGGCAATTGTTAGATATAAATGATCATAGTAAACTAGAGAGTTTAACAATACTTTGTAACATCCTGTTTGAATTCCATTCTTTTCCATTTTTACACAGAAATCTATTTATATGCTAAATTTGGCTAACTCTTGCAGAAGTGAACTTAACAATATTTTAGTCAATTATTTGGAGTTTGGGGTCCGGGTAGATTCTTTGGTATCAAAATTTATTTTTGTTAATAAAACTATCAGAGAGATTACACAGGAAAAATGGGATTTAATGAATTCAAAGAACTTTGGGCAGCTCTTAATGCCTGGAAGCAAAATTTCATAACTGTTGATAAAGACGGAAGTGGCACAGTAGAGCGTCATGAATTGAATCAAGCCATTGCTGCTATGGGTAAGAATATTAAATTCTTTAGAGTCGATCCAGGTCATCTTTGTTCAGATGAATATTAATTGTTTAAATTTGCTAAGTAATAAAAGGGTATATTATTTCACCAGCTGTTGTCCAATTTGATTTCAAGGTTATAGATACATTCTGATTTAAGACCTTTAACAAAACCATTTTGTTTCTGAGTTTTCCAAAGATGATCTTTCATACACTCTGGTTGATAAAACAATTTCTGAATTTCCTTTGTTGAGTATACTTAAATTTATTCTAATTGTTTGTACTCACTTACCATTTATATTGTATTCTTTTGTAACTTGGTAAGATCTCTAATTTGACAGCAAAGCCTTATCTCAATTACAGGTCTCCATACATAGTCTAGCTTTCTAGCAGTAAAACCTGTTTTTTTGGTTTTTCTTCTTTTTTTTATGTAGTGTAGAACACACAGCAGACACCGGAAGACCTCAAAATGGGAAGTCTACATTTTAGAATATCTTAAAAGACTGTAAATTTATTTTTAGCATAGCTCTGATAAGCTGAGGTTCTCAGTCTATTTTCTTTCAAAAAGTGATAATATAAATCGTGTTTAACTTGTTTACAGTTAATGCAATTTTAAGTAGTTTTCTTAATTGTATTTACTTTCGTGATTTTATTTATACTCATTTTTAAACAAAATTCTTTTGTAACAGAACTCACTTTTTGAAAGATTTTATTTAACTTTCAGAAATCTGAACCAAGTGCAAATTACCTCAAATTCCAATTTAAAGTCAAAGCCATGATTAGTTTCGTTGTATCAATAGATGTTTTAATAGATGGTCATTTTAGGGACAGTCCTGGCCATATAAACATGTATAGTTCAACTATAGAGTCTTAATTCCTAATGAATTAAACTTGGTTCTTAATTCAGCACAGTGTTGGAAAATTAATATAACCAATTGCAAAAAAGAAAACCACCAAAGAGTTCACATAGGCAGTTGAGTGTAACAAAGAGGTATTCTGTATTTTTCAAATTTAAGATCTTCAGATATATTTTAAGATATTCAAATTATTTTTACTGAGAATGCTATGGAAAATCTTATGAATTTTATCAGTCCCACATCCAGATCATAATTCTCTAATAGAAAGCTCAGGGCTTATTTGCATATAATTACATTAGTTTGCATATATGACTTCTATTAATTTATACCTTTCATTTACTTTTAGCAAGTTTCCTGGATTGTATTTCATTATAGCTATGCATAGAATTATCTTCTGTTGCATTTGTTTTTATTATTTTTCCCTTTGACTGGATTAATGTCTTTTGTCTAAATCTACTAATCCATTAATATATAAAGACAATAATTCTAGGCAGCATTCTTCACAGTAAAGTGTACACATTCATTAAATACATAAGACAATCTCTAGGGGTGCAACAAGTGGAATATATTAATTTATATTTTTAATTACTTTTATTCCATTCTTTTTAAATTTTAGTTTTATATATACTTTAAAATGTAAATAATCAAATAGTAATTCATGTATAGAATTTAAAACTAAATGAATACACATATAATGGGAGTGAGTGATCCAAAACTTTTTACTCATAGAAGTACACATTCAAAAACTTTTGGAGTCCACTGGGCTAGACAATAAAGAACCAAGGAAATAGTAAGAAGACTGTGGTTAAGATGAAAATCTGTGAAGAAACAGAATAAGGGTTATAGGACAAAATGGAATAACATTTTCCTATTTCTCCCCCCTCTGAGTAACCATGTTGATTCTCAAATTTTCTTTGACTATAAAAGATACTTGTAAGCAATATAGTCAATGGGAAATATAGGTTTGAATGATAGCAAAGATCACTAATAACCTTTGCTTTGATTTTCTTTTTTTTAATAGGTTTGTTTTATTTATTTATTTATGGCTGTGTTGGGTCTTTGTTGCTGTGCACGGGCTTTCTCTAGTTGCAGCGAGCGGGGGTGCTCTTCATTGCAGTGTGCAAGCTTCTCATTGTGGTGGCTTCCCTTGTTGTGGAGCACGGGCTCTTAGGCATGTGGGCTTCAGTAGTTGTGGCTCGCGGGCTCTAGAGCGCAGGCTCAGTAGTTGTGGCGCACAGGCTTAGTTGCTCTGTGACATGTGAGATCTTCCTGGACCAGGGCTCGAACCTGTGTCCCCTGCACTGGCAGGCAGATTCTTAACCACTGCACCATCAGGGAAGCCCTCAATTTCATTCCCTTTTATGGCTGAGTAATATTCCATTGTATATATATATATATATACCACATTTTCTGTATCCATTCATCTGTTGATGGACAATTAGGCTGCTTACATGACATGGCTATCGTAAATAGTGCTGCAGTGAACACTGGGGTATCATTCCTTTTTCTGGCTGAGTAATATTCCATTGTATATATGTACCACATTTTCTGTATCCAGTCATCTATCGTTGGACGTGTAGGTTGTTTACACGTCCTGACTATTGTAAATAGTGCTGCAATGCATATTGGGGTACACGTGTCCTTTGAGTTATGGTTTTCTCAGGATATAGTAGTGGGACTGCTGGGTCATGTAGTAGTTCTATTTTTAGTTTTTTAGTGAATCTCCATACTGTTCTCCATAGTGGCTGTATCAATTTACATTACCACCAACAGTGCAAGAGGGTTCCCTTTTCACCACACCCTCTCCAGCATTTATTGTTTGTAGATTTTTTGATGATTGCCATTCCAAAGCAATCTACAGATTCAGTGCAGTCCCTATCAAATTACCAATGGCATTCTTCACAGAATTAGAACAAAAAATTTTACAATTTGTATGGAAACACAAAAGGCCCCGAATAGCCAAAGCAATCTTGACAAAGAAAAATGGAGCTGGAGGAATCAGGCTCCCCGACTTTAAACTATACTACAAAGCTACAGTAATCAAGACAGTATGGTACTGGCACAAAAACAGAAATATAGTTCAATGGTACAGGATAGAAAGCCCAGAGATAAACCCACACACATATGGTCACCTAATTTATGACAAAGGAGGCAAGAACATACAATGGAGAAAAGAGAGCCTCTTTAATAAGTGGTGCTGGGAAAACTGGACAGCTACCTCCAGTCCTCCCAGAAACACCCAGAGCTCTGATATTCTTTAAAGAACTATAAAATTACAGGGTTGAAATATTGATGCATTAAAAAAACCTGTGACATACACTAGACCTTATTTCAAAATCAAAATATATTTTAAAAACACAAAAAGATATTTTCTTTTTCCTAGCTATCACTTTTTTACAAAGCTAGAATTGTGAGAATTATGTACCACTTCACTATTAGTAATGAAACCTTTGATCAATTTCAATTGGAATGTGTTTTGTTTCTAATGTATATTTTTATGTAATGAATTTTGAATGTTAATTTGTTTTATGACTTTATTAACAAGAATGCATTGTTTGTTGTGTTCTTTTGATGTTTAGTTTTGGAAGTTTTAATCTAGCAATCCCTTTTTCTAGGTTATAGGTTGAGTCCTCAGACATTAACTACTATTGTTAAACGTTATAGCAAGAATGGCAGAATTTTCTTTGATGATTATGTTGCTTGCTGTGTGAAGCTTCGAGCATTGACAGGTATGGACCATTTATGGGTACAGTATCATGTAGCTTTTTTCTTGAATGGTGTCCCTCACTTTCTTCAGCAAGTTGATGGTATTATGTATTTTCCCCCTTTATTCACTATTAAATCTAATCAGAGCTTTAAGGCTTTAAAAATTTAGGATTATAAATAGTGAAAAATTGTTATAGCTCAGTTTTGGAAAGTTTTCTTCATATCTCAGTTGCCTGGGACATAAAATCACTTAAGATTTACTTGATTATAAAATTATTCATTTTTTAGTACCTGGGGACACCAAGTATTTAAAACTATAGATTTTAAATTATAACAGAAAAAGTAATTTTTTTGTTTAAAGATTTCTTTAGGAGAAGAGACCACTTGCGACAAGGGGTTGTGAGTTTCATATATGATGATGTAAGTATCCTGTATTACACTTTTGATATTTATACTGTGTTTTGTATATGTTTACAGTTGTCAAAAAATTTAAGTGATCTCTGGTTTCAGTACTGGAAATAATATATTTTAGAGACCATATTCTTTATGTTTTTCAGCTTAACGCAAATGTAAGATTCAATCGTGGTAGAAATACCAATTTGACTTTATAGTAAACATAAAAATACTTTTAAATTTTATGACAGACTTTTGGCAGTTTATGTTCCAAATCATGTTTAAGGGCAAAACTACCATTGCTTTTATAAAGAGTAATTTACTTGTGATGGTCTTTCTTCTAAGAGAGATAGGAAATTTTCATCTATGATAGGTAATGGAACTGTTCATTTCTCATTTCAGATGGTTGCTGTTAACCTGATTCCAAGTTTGTTTTGTTTTTAACTGAAGGAGAGGTTATATTTCACATGTTCTTTAGTGTTTCAAGGTTTTGTTTTATTTTCGTTATGTAGGAATTATAGGGTCAACTTTACCCTACTAGTATAATACTGGTTTGAGTTACAAGCCTTAGAAACTCAAAATTTCTCCTTTTGTGAAAATGCTTCTGTAGAATATAATTAATCAAAACCAAAACCATTTTGTTGTTACCAGCTGGTGATTTTGCTTATGTATTAGTTTTTGCAGGGCACTATGACAATTTGATAGTCTAGAATTTGAAGGCTGAAGAAATACTGTGAATTTCTCTGCTTGGAAGAAATGAACTGAACTACTTTGAATTAAAGCTTTTGGGGCTTTTCCATGTTCCTGTCTGTTAAATCTCTTCTCTTTCTATGTGTTTTTACTTTAGCTCACCATGCAAAGCAGTAAAAGAGATGTTTTTGTATTTGTAATATTTATATAAATTTATAACTTTAGGGATATCTGCATAATAAATATTGGTATATGATTAAGTGATATAAATACCTCTTAGTTTTAATTTTCTTTCTTACTTACAAGATAGATTATATAAGAAACCAAATGATGAAAGCCTAGATAAAACTAATTTATACTTACCTGAAGGTTATAAATTATACTTGGAAATTTTGTTTGTAGTTGTTGGTATTTGAGGGTGAGCCAGAAGGGGAAGCCTAGATTTTGCGCCATCTTTGTAATAGGGTTTGTTCTTTGATCACATAATCAGAGAACAGAAACTCATGAGTCTTTGCCTGTGAAGAAGAAAATTGTACTTCCTAAAATTTTATCTTAAATCACCTTAGGTGAACCATAAATTAAACTATGGTGAAATAAAACTACAGGAGGCATTGTTTTTCCTTTTTAAATTTTTTGCAGTATATATTTTTCTTCAATATGTTTTATTGTCTCCTGTGGAAAAAAATTCTTAATAAACATAACTTTTTTCTCTGCGCTTTATAGGTAACCTAAAATGGCGTCTTTTTCTAAATCTAGATTTTCTGGAAATGACGTATTTTTAATGAAATGTCAATATTTAAATTTGTCCTTTTAAACTAAATTGTTTATACATAATGCTGTTAACTGTTTAGAAAGTTTAAAAAACTCCAGTAATCTACCACTTTGTTTAAATGTTCAGAAATTATAAGTTTGACTTTCTTGACAACATTAGCCAGTGATTTTGGCATTAGTAAACCAGTAAGTCTTTACCACTAGGTGTAATGTGGGTCCTAAGCATGGTAGGCATTGTGGAAGCATTTTTGAGTGGTGTTACTAACAAAAATTGCAAAGTGGAGTCACCAGGTCCTTAGCATTTAAGATTCCTGGTATAAGCTGCTGCAATTAATCCAGTCCCTTTCTGGGCAAACACCCCAAAGTCTTTCTTAATGAAGTTTTAATAAACCACATATTTTTTCTTACACTTTAACTGACTATCTTCCAGCTTAAAGGTGCAAATGTCATAATCTTAATATGGCTCGTGACCAAATTAATAGTTTTTCATTTAAAAATTTTTCATTAAAAATGGAGGATGAATGGTAGCATCTTGAACAAAAACCTTTTATAAACTTTCACTTTAAAAAAATCCTAGAAAGGAAGTAATGTATATTCATGTTGATATTGATAATTTTATATAATTACCTGTCGAATTCATTTGGTCAGCTTTATAAAAATGTGTGAATAAATAATCCATGTAATTTTGTCCTCTGGCTGTTAATTTTTTTTTCATGAACATATATTTGATAATGTGAGAGCATGTTAACTGAGTCATAAAAGATATCGAATTCTAATTAGAAGTGTTGTAGGAAAAGCTAATGTAAACACACTATATCATTCATGTTGAATAAGGGTGATACTATGACTCAGTAGCATGGAATTTTAACATCTGATTTATACAGGTGGTTGTTACTGTCCTATTCTGAGGTCATTTATAATTTTCCTTATTTGGATGCTCATAGTTGAGGTAAAACTTTTAAAATGGCTTGACATGACTCATATAAGTTTTGCCAAATGACACTTTGTGTTAGAACTTCTTCACACAATTCTCTAAGTCATCCTTTTCCAAAGGTGTTCCTATGACTTTTGGTCATAGGAGGTCTGTGAAGAAGGAGTTTCCATGACCAAACGTATTTGGGAAAGTCTCACCTTCCTCAGGGAGCTTAAAAAAGCCTAAGGTACAGAAAATCTCATTTAATTTTATTTGACCCAGTTTTTTCCAAACTTTTTTTTTTTTTTAACCACAGAACCCTTCCTCTTAGCAAAACTAATGTTCCATGCCAATCCACCCCAGTTGTCAGACAGTTCTTTTGCACTTTACATTAGATAGATAATTACATAAACATTAGCCTTAAAGAATATATTACTAGGATTTTTTTGCTGAAATGCAATTCACATTTTTGATGCTTTAAAATAATTAATGTAAACAGACATCCTTTACTAAGGTAAAAATTAAATAGTTTTACAGGGAGTAATACTGGAATATGAATATAGTTTGGTAGTTTGTACTGGTTAACTCATGCCCCAGTTTTCTTATGATGATGTAAATTATTGAATAATGTACACTCTTAATGTCTAAGTGCTTTTATTTATCCAATAAACATGTTTCCATGTCATTTTGAGAATTTTTTTAATAAACATTCAAATAGCTTGCTGTAAAGTTTTGCATCATACAAAATCTGTTACATATATATTATGAGATGCTTCAGTTCAAATAACAGTGCAGTAGTTCACCTATGCCTAAAAGACTGCCAAATGATTAAAGGTCAGGAATTACACTTCTATTTCGAGTGGCAGTTTACACATTTTAAATTACATCAAGGGGAGATTAACACTATTGGAATCTTAATTTGGTCCACTTTAAATGTTATTTCAAGGACTGCGCTCAATTGATCTATCAAGCATGAATTCAGAAACAAAAAGTAATAAAAAAAAGTCAAGTGATATGTTTATTTCCAGAAAAGGCATTTACCCTGGAAGAAAGTAAAATTTATCAATGTAGTTAAAATCTGTGTAATTAAGAACATAAAAAAATTAATTTGTGATGATTTCTTTAAATATACAAATCACGTTCACCTGTTATGGCATTACTAAACGACAAACAAAAGAAATACTATTTGTCAGAAGTGTGTTTTTCTTTGTCCTTTTATGTTCGACAGACTCATAAATGATATGTTTTCTTTGTAGCAGTTTTCTGAGAAATTAATAGGAATAGATTTGTCAAAATCTGGTAAATTAAATCTAGTGAGTAAAATTCAATACATTTTTCAGGTTAGCATATTTTTCTTTTAAACTTTAAAATGCAACCATGGGTGTTTGATTACTTTGAAACTTGTATTAAAAGATCACATTTTTGTTGGTCTTAATCAAATCATTTTCATAGCAAATTAAGCATTTTGAAATAAATGTACAATGCTAAGTTATCATCTAAGAGTATATCTTGACTTCATAATAATATTAGATGATACAAAGAAAAAATAAATATTTAGAACTTCTGTTATTATAGTGATGAATGCAGGCAGGATTTTAAATGACTACTGTTCAGATAATTTGTAGTCTAGAATAAGATCATAACATCACATATGTCCATATTGAATTCAAATTGTCCTGTAACTTAGGATTCTGAGCACAAAACTACTTGCCAGAAAACTGGGAAAGTTATGAAAAATTTCTCTGTCTCACTATCAGCTCAGTATTTGAATGCTGGGAAACCTGCGTTTTTGTTTCTTGCCATGTCTTTTTCTACTTATTTTAAAAAACATATAGTAAAGAAAAGAGCCTTATATTACTTAACATTCGTTTTACCCATGTAGCTTGGTAATATGCAGCTTTGTGTATTACATTTTGAGCATTCAAAGCTCAGATGTGCTTCTATATCTGAATATATAGTAAGTAGACCTTGGTGGCACTTCTGTGCTGCTATGATGTACCACAGAGGGAATGAGTAGGCTCCTTGCCTATGTGCTACTTACGTTTTTAGGTGTGCCCCTTCTGCAACATCAGAGATGGTGGCAATTTGGAAATCTTACAGGGAGTGAGAAGAATTGGTCTAGGTCATTTAATACCTATATTCAGAGACAAGTATGCCAGGAATTAGTACCCCTTCTGATACTGTGTGTGTGTGGGTGTGGGTGCAACCTTTTCCCATAAGCGTAAAAATATGAATATGTACTTTACAGATATACACATATAGTCATTTGCATTTTAGTTGACTGTATTTAATCACGTTTTATCTTGTTATGATTACTGAAATTGCAAAGGATAACCTGAACATTGCTAGTATGGATGTTCTAGAAACATACTAATTAAAGATCCATATTCTTTTGAAAATTATAGGCCATTTAAAAATGATTTTCTGATTAATTGAACTTGTGGATACATATTTAATTGCCCAAAGCTATCTAAATGCATTACCCCCAATTTATCTTAAGGCAAGAGACTAAGTTTTTAAATATTTTGCTTTTTCATACTTTGATACTTATTTTCTAATCAGCTTCACTTGTAGATATCAATGCAGTGCTTTCTGCTACTCTGATTTCATTTTTTATTTATCAAGTAGGGAATGTTCTCTTGGTTTTTTAAACGTTAAAAATGAATGGTAGGTATTCTCAACCTTAAACAGACTAAACAGCCCTTAGCTTAAAACATGCCATATTATGATTAACCAATTTTATTTAAAAGTTTTCTTTGAAGATAGTTTGATGTTTTAAAAAGTAATAGATAAATGATTCCAGGGGAAGAATTAAGAATGTATGAAACTTAGGCAAATGAAAATAATATCCCAGTGTTTTCATTCTAGATGAAAAATATGTATCAAGCATACATTATGAAAAACTTTGTCTCACATGTAAATTAAAGCCTGATTAGCCATCAAAAATTTTAAATAATCAAACAATAAATGTTTTAGTAAGTTACTGTTGTGTTCTCAAGAGGCAAAAAGTGCAGTGTTTTTATGTTTCTTTAATTTGAGATTTAATGCTTTTTACCACTCAGTCCAGCTTACTAGCGCCTCAGTGGAACTCAGTAAAACTGTAGCACTGTTACAATTATGTGATTTTGTGAAATACATCAGCACCACCATGCCTGTACCTATCACTGTACCTAGCAAAATGTTGGAAAGAGTTGGCTTCTCTAATAAAAGTATCCTAAGTAGCTAATGAGATTTACTTTCTTTTTCCCCAAAATAATTTCTTTTACAAATTCTTGAATTTTCATGTATAAATAGATCAGAAATTATATGCTTCATTCTTAAATTATGTATATATACTATATTTTCAATACAACTTTTACACTTTTAGCTACCAAAAATTTGCAACCATTTTTACATGAAATTTACAGTTTTCTTATTTACAGTTATTTGTGGAAGGTTATTGCAAAACTAGTTGTGCAAGTAGATTACACTGTCAATATCACATACCAATCTTTGAAGAAAATATTTGCTAAAAAATAAATATTTCTGCACAGAGTATTTCAAAAGCATCATGATTTCATGCTACGCTATGTGCATAAAGACTAGGAAATATACGTGTTTTGGTAGATTGTTTCATTATGTTTAAAGCATTCCAAAGTACTACTACTTAACCAATGTGAGCGAGCTTCTTTATATCAGATGACTGACGTTTTCAAGTAATTACACACATTACTGTTTGAAATGTATTATTTTTTAACTGGCAAACATTCTGGTATACATATTCCTAACAAAAGTATAGAACACAAATTTCAGCTAAAAATAGGTAATATGCCTTTAATTAAAATTGGCAGGTGCCTAGGAGATTAAAAACTAGGGATCCCCCAATATTTTTATCCTATTTCCTTAATATTTGGAAAAAGAGTACCATATTATTTCAGTGCTATTGTAATTACAGGGCCATTTTGATGAGGCTCTTTGGAGGAGTTAATTATAAGATTACTGATCTTTGAATTTTACACCTAAATAACATAAGAATGATGGAATTGTGTGGAATTTTCTCAAATACTCAAACAATATATTGTCAGTATTAAAAAATACAGTTTAAATGTTAACAGTTGTGATTATTTGATTATTTTCAACTTAAAAACACCATTAATATACAGACAGTGGAAGTACAAAGAACATAGGTAAGACATATAGTACTTTAAAACCACAGCTGTGCTAAATTATTTTGTGTCTCTCAAAATATAAATGAATTAATGTAAGTCACAGATGTCATGACTGCAATTGAGTAATTCATCTGGGTTTTGATACTAGCTTTTCAAGAATAACCATGTTAATATTGCCACTTCTCAAAATAAAAATATTTTATTGGGAGCATTTCTGTATTAATTCTTGGTATTCTCACTTAAAAGTTGGATTATGATTGGAAGAACAATGCAATTGGTCAGTTTTATGGTTCTGTGTTCTTAACATTGCATTCCTCGAGATGTGTTATTCTATTCATAGTAATAATGTGTCAGTTTTAAATAAATTTTAGACATCTCTCTCAACCCCCATTTAATAGTTTACGTAAGCCTTGTAATAATTTCTTTTATGCTGTCAATTATTAATAGTTATTAATAATTCATGTCTTTTGTGTATTGCATATTCTTAAAGTGTATTTGTACCACAAGAGCATGTAATGAATTATTGTAAGCTTGGGCACTGATCACTCACAATACCTAATGCTTTATAAAGCATTTAAAAACACAATCCATTTAGTTTTTAAAAGGTTGACATTACTGCATAGTAAGTTAACGAGAACCACAAGAAAAACACCTTTAAATGAAAACAGGTGAGAGGGAGAAGGGGACGCTATTGCATACCTAGAAAACAATTGCAATGTAAATGTAATTTTATGGATCTTGGACAAATGTAATATTTGACAAATATTGGGGTGCTATGGCAGAGGAAGCTTCCCTAATGCTGGCGTTCTCCTCTGACCAGATGCATCTTTGAGAGTTGTGTGAGAAACACCGTATAGATTTTTGTCATAAAGGTTAAATGCAGGCAGTGTCAGGCAGGGGAAAGAGCACTGAAAGGTTTTTAGAAGACAAGTAGTGCTACTGCACTGGTACCACAAGACCACCACCTTTGTGATGATGCATAAGTCACACGATGATCTTATAGTTTTACGGTGCCTTGTGGTTTACAAAGCACTTCCGCAAATATATTTCAGAGACCCCTCAACACCCCTTCAAGATATTTAAGATGTTGTCTCATTTTTATAGTTTTGGATACTGGGGCTCACTGAGGGTCTGTCTTGACAGTGAGTAGAGGAGGTAGGATCTGAATTCAGGCTTACCACACTGAGTCTCTTGCCGTTGCTACCACTGCACGCTAGAGCTTAGGCAGGCTACGTCTGTGTAATGTAATGTTTGTGCCATGAGGGAGTGGGCCTAGATGCCTGAAAAGAGCCATTACAACTGTGAAATTCTATTTTCTGAAAAAACACTATTTTCTTCCAAAATTGTACTTTGAAAATTATTTTAAAATATCCATTTGGGAACTATCATGGATGTAAAGAGGCTTCCTTAGTGAGCCAGTCTTCACGGAATACATTCTAGTTATACTGAATTCAGCAGATCATCTTTGCCCACTTGGCATTTAACATCACTCAGAGTAGAGATGTTTGTAAAGATGAGATTCATAGTCTCACAATTATTATTGTGAATAGTATTACTTTAAAGCTATAAACCTAATAGTGCAAAATACAATTAGGAGAGAGACACCAATAGCTACACTTGAGTTTTTCTGAATCGAAAACTTTAGTCTCGGTAACAGCTATTTAGTTGGAGACATTGCACGTTGTGCAAAAGCTAAATTGTGGAAAATTGTTTGTTTTCCTGATTGAACATAATGTTATGTTCCTGGATGAGAGCCAAAGAATCTAGCATTTTTGAGCACCTACCATGTGCCAGGCACTTTCCTATATGTTATCTCATTTCCTCCTCAGGTGTCTTCAGGGCAGGTACCATTATCTCTGGAAAAAGACTCAGGGAGGTTAATTAACTTGCTCAGGGTCACACAGCTATTAATGGAAGAACTCATGCTGAGACCCAAGTTGGTCTGACCACAGAACCCTGCATGGGTGATTCTCAAAGTGTTCACGTGCATCAGAATCAGAATCGTATGGAGAAGGGCTTGTTATAATGTGATTACTGGCCCCACCCCCAAAGCTTCTGATTTAATAGGTATGGGTGACGCCCAAAAATATGTTTCTAACAAGTTCCCAGGTAGTTGGAGCTAGTGCAGCTAATTCGAGGGCCGCCCTTAAGGATATCATCATCCTGTCTTTCAGGTGCCTCTTTGAACTCACATGATAGACACATTTGTTTTACTGCAAAAAATGTGATTAGAAATCGAATAACATTTAAATTTTTTTGGTAATTTATAAACATTTTAATTTACAGTTAGAAATCCACTTAAATAATTGATCTACTTTTGGTTTTAACCATGGATAACCCATTTGAAAAACTCCAATTCACTTCTAGTAACTAATTCTACCAGATTCCTTTTTTTAACCATGAAAGGCATTCAGAGGAAAGATACTATTGTTAATAATTCTTATTTTAGATAGGCAGATCAGGTGATCAATTTTTTCCTTAGATAATATATGATGGGATTTTAAAATAACATTTGTATTAGGACTTTGTTCTTTTAAGTATTTGAGAACCACTGCTAAAGATCAACCTCCAAAAGGACCTTGTGAGTAACATACATTAAACCCTCATACACACATTAAACCTGACACCAAATTCTACTATGGCCTGATTCGGTTTCCTTACGTTCTGACTAGAAGAGTCAGAAAGTTCAACTCTGATGACCAACCCATTATAATAGACTTAAGAAACTGTACTGTCCCAGATGTGCCCCTACCTTCCCACGTTTGTTGAATGAGTGATTATTTAAAAACCCTACAAGGACATTGCTTCAGCGTTTTTCATTCCTGGTTTTCTCAACTAATTAAGAGTATGGGACTCCTCTATAGGAGGATAAGATCTGATAAGTCTTTCAGATCTCTGCCTAGCAAATAATACCATCAGAAAACATCTAACCCAAATAAACTTTAGATATTAGATGTCATTTTATTTAGGCCTGGAGACCTAAATATTAATATTATATATTATTTTAAATATAAATATTTATATTAATATAAATATTAATATTATTTTTAGGTGGAAGGCAAAAAGAATTATGTTAGTGCTTTTAATTACCTAGAAGGAGAGCGGTTGCTATACTGCTGTTAAACCTACAGCAGTGAGGAGCAAAGAACAGACGCCCTCCAGCGACCTACACGCACAGGCGGGGCCAAATCCAAAGCTGAGCCCCTGGGAGCTGTGAGAACAAAGAAGAGAAAGGGAAATCTCTCCCAGCAGCCTCAGAAGCAGCGGATTAAAGCTCCACAATCAACTTGATATACCCTGCATCTGTGGAATACCTGAATAGTCAACGAATCATCCCAAATTAAGGAGCCCTGTGGATGAAAGGCTCTTGGTGCTGCAGCCAGGAGTCAGTGCTGTGCCTCTGAGGTGGGAGAGCCAACTTCAGGACACTGGTCCACAAGAGGCCTCCCAGCTGCACATAATATCAAACAGCAAAAATCTCCGAGAGATCTCCATCTCAACGCCAGCACCCAGCTTCACTCAACGACCAGCAAGCTACAGTGCTGGACATCCTATGCCAAACAACTAGCAAGACAGGAACACAACCCCACCCATTAGCAGAGAGGCTGCCCAAAATCATAATAAGTCTACAGACACCCCAAAACACACCACCAGACGTGGACCTGCCCACCAGAAAGACAAGCTCCAGCCTCATCCACCAGAACACAGGCACTAGTACCCTCCACCAGGAAGCCGACACAACCCACTGAACCAACCTCAGCCACTGGGGACAGACACAAAAAACAACAGGAACTACGAACCTTCAGCCTGCAAAAAAGGAGACCCCAAACACAGTAAGATAAGCAAAATGAAAAGACAGAAAAACACACAGCAGATGAAGGAGCAAGATAAAAACCCACCAGACCTAACAAATGAAGAGGAAATAGGCAGTCTACCGGAAAAAGAATTCAGAATAATGATAGTAAGGTTGATCCGAAATCTTGGAGATAGAATGGACAATAGAATGGACAAATTGCAAGAATCAGTTAACAAGGACCTAGAAGAACTAAAGATGAAACAAGCAACGATGAACAACACAATAAATGAAATTAAAAGTACTCTAGATGGGATCAATAGCAGAATAACTGAGGCAGAAGAACGGATAAGTGACCTGGAAGATAAAATAGTGGAAATAACTACTGCAGAGCAGAATAAAGAAAAAAGAATGAAAAGAACTGAGGACAGTCTCAGAGACCTCTGGGACAACATTAAACGCACCAACATTCGAATTATAGGGGTTCCAGAAGAAGAAGAGAAAAAGAAAGGGACTGAGAAAATATTTGAAGAGATTATAGTTGAAAACTTCCCTAATATGGGAAAGGAAATAGTTAATCAAGTCCAGGAAGCACAGAGAGTCCCATACAGGATAAATCCAAGGAGAAATACGCCAAGACACATATTAATCAAACTGTCAAAAATTAAATACAAAGAAAACATATTAAAAGCAGCAAGGGAAAAACAACAAATAACACACAAGGGAATCCCCATAAGGTTAACAGCTGATCTTTCAGCAGAAACTCTGCAAGCCAGAAGGGAGTGGCAGGACATATTGAAAGTGTTGAAGGAGAAAAACCTGCAACCAAGATTACTCTACCCAGCAAGGATCTCATTCAGATTTGATGGAGAAATTAAAACCTTTACAGACAAGCAAAAGCTGAGAGAGTTCAGCACCACCAAACCAGCTCTACAACAACTGCTAAAGGAACTTCTCTAGGCAAGAAACACAAAAGAAGGAAAAGACCTACAATAACAAACCCCAAACAATTAAGAAAATGGGAATGGGAACACACATATCGATAATTACCTTAAATGTAAATGGACTAAATGCTCCCACCAAAAGACACAGATTGGCTGAATGGATACAAAAACAAGACCCATATATTTGCTGTCTACAAGAGACCCACTTCAGACCTAGAGACACATACAGACTGAAAGTAAGGGGATGGAAAAAGGTATTTCATGCAAATGGAAACCAAAAGAAAGCTGGAGTAGCAATTCTCATATAAGTTATATATATATATATATATATATATATATATATATATATATATATATATATATATGTAGTTTGCTTGAAAAAAAAAAAAAAAAAAAAAAAACCTACAGCAGTGAAACCTGGCTCTCAGCAGGGTCCCAAGATGGAGGGCTCAGACTGTTTTTGCTACCGCCCATGGGGAAAGTGACAGTGACTTCAGGCATTAGATAGATATTCGGCTAGGACAAGAGGATGAATCTTGTAAATTAAGATAATTCCTTTGGTTTAAGTCATTGTAGCTACTAAGTCTTCTGACTTTTATGCCTGACTCACCACATCTTTATACTGCTTGGGCTCTTTTAAAGCTAATATCCTGTAGGAATGGGCCTTTCTAATCCTGTCCAACTCTCTGAGATTCTATCAAGCAATTCTTTTATGTTGAGGAATTAAGAACAAAAAAGGTTTATGTTATACTAGAATTTAAACAATCTGGATGCTTGCACACCCGTCCCCATCTTCCTATTTCTTCGTGCTTAGTTTTTATAAAGAAGTATAGAGACTATGTGTGGAAGGCTGAATTTTATGCATGTCATACCAAATGTTGCAGCTGAAGCGTTCACTAATCAAACAATCAGATCTAAATTCCTCACCTGCCAAATCCTCTCCTTCTACAAATGAACATCCTCTGGTGAATTCATTCTGAATTTCTCTGGAGCGTGGACTGACAATCCTTATGAAACTTGTTGCAGCTGCAAAGATCTGCCTAAATATGGAAGTAAAATCCCTAAGTTGTCCTCTGAATCAGAGGCAGCCATTTCTCTCTTCCCTGCTAGGTACCCATAAAAGTTTGTTGAATGAGGAAAAGAAAGCATTGGTTAGTCCCTAAATTTCTATCTGCATAACACCAAATGGTTTGGAAAGCTGGTTAGAGTTATTATACTTCTATTGAATTGACTGGTCATTCTGTCATGTGTACTTGATCGTTAATGTTTTTGTCTGCACAAATTTAGCAGGGATAAGAACATGCCTGTGCCTACAGATCGCATCCCCCTACAGATTAGCAATTTATGGAACCATTAAAAAACATATATGGAGTAATTTAAGGTCGCTTTAATCATATTTTAAGTAGTGCAAAGTTTTTTGTAAATTTAAATAAATTGCTTGTATCTGAAACTAATATTCTAGTGTCAAAGGTAAAAGTAAGTCAATAGATTATATTTCTATCCTGGAGGGATAGATATTAATCCATTTAATAATGTATACAGATATAATGTCTCTTTAAAAATATATGTGAGTATAAAAATTAGTAAAGGATAAAGAAACTTTGAAGGATTTTCACAATTTTGTTCAGAAGGAGAGGATACAATGGGCCAGTCTATAATAAGTTAAAAATTGTATTCAAATGAATTGAAAAATAAAATTTCTCAACTAGAATTTGACTAATCAGAATCTTAAATTAGCTTGCAATTTTTCTGTACCCTGATTTTATGAGAGGCATATACCACCACTCCCCCAAAATAATCTAACAGTCGAATATATTAAAATATATTCCATGGTATATTCTGATATTCTGGAGTCCAATCCATACAGGATAGATTTTCATTTAATCTTTGATTAGCAAATGTATTTGAGTAACCAAATAAAATTAAATTTTTCTGCTGGTTTGTGCATTTTCTTTATACGTAGGTAAATGCACGTTGTTCTTTTACAGCCAGGATTAGAAAGCCATATAGCACGGCATATACTTCATGGAAGCTAGTTTCGCCACACAAATCCACTAAAATTGTACGTTTTGGGGGGAAGAAAACAATGTGCGTCAATAAACTCTTTTGATCAAATTCAGGATTGCCCTAAAATATAAGTCAGAAGAAAGCTGTGGATATCAGTTTGTGTCTGTAGCACTTTAGCAGTTCTGAAGAAGAATCCCTCCCACCCCACCCCCGCCACCAAAGAAAAAGAAAAATTAGAGAAACTTGTTTCTGAGCATTCAAGGAAACATGCCAGTGGAAAATATTTTAGGGAGTTTGTGAATTCAGTTAGAGACAGAATTTTAAATAGAAAGGCCTTTTTGTCCTCATTAAAGCTGGCCTATATTCATGTATTTGGAGACGGTTTCCTCTACTGTCAGAGATTTATAACTCTAAAACTATATATTTTTTAGCGTGCGGGAATGAATGTAATTTACTATAAACATCTCAGTCCAGAAGCGTATCTGTCCTCAAAAGTGACAAGGTTCCCTATCTCCCCCTTGAACTTCCATGAGTTGAGGATCATCTGAGTTGCATCCATGAACAATTTTATCCTTTGCTTTCTTATTTGCTTGGAAGGCATTTTCGTAACAAAGTATGGGTTTAGTAAAAGCAGTAACTAGGAGTCTCCATGCAAGAGAAATTGGAGTTTCCTAACATGCACATGATTTAAAAAATAAAAATAAAAAATGAGGTGCCTTGAGATGCTGGCAGTTTTAACATTTGGAACAAAAGAGTTCATAGATATATTTACATCCTAACTGCTCAATTTTACCTTACAAGCTTCAATTTAGGAAAATATACAGTACTTTTGCATATAATGGTAACTTGTGAGCCCCTGAGTCAAGTAGAGAGGATTTAAATACAAAAAAGGAAATCAGCCATTAAAAGCACTTACATTGTATGTGGAATAAATAGTACAAAATGATTATTTCCCCGGAAGACCAGGATCAGAAACATGCCTATGAAGACCCAAGATTCCTACAGTGCTTAGGGATGAATCTGTCAAAGAAGGATGCCTAATTGGATGAAGGCAAGTTTTTCTTTGCCTCGGGGGGTGAAGCTCTAAAGAGAGATCACTGTCTTGTTTTAAAAGTGAAGTCAAGTTGTCTTCCGAAGCTGTGTTCAGATGCACCCCACTTGAGAGGGGTTCTTTGGATTTAAGTTTAGATTTTTCAAGGTCTAGAAATTCAGGACACTGATAGAAAGAAAAGAGAAGAAAACATGCTTTTATAATTCATTTGGATGTATTTCTAAAATTACACTCATGAAATCTAAACATGTTTTCTTTTTCCATAAATCTGTATTTGATTAGTGGTATTAACCAATCTTTCCCTCTCAAAGGTGGGTCAAGATACTGAAGGTCAGGTATCAGTTTAGATAATCCTATATAACCATTCCAAGATCTTTAATTTTACTTTGAAGCCATATCAGATTATTATTATTATTATTTTAAACACAATATTTCACATTGAGTTTTCCAGATGAGTTTTAATTCAAAATTCCCAACAAAACTGGGATCAAAAAGGTGGGTCATTGGGTGAGTACATTTGGAGGACAAGGAGAAAGAAAAAAGAAAGGAAGGAAAATCACCCATCCCTTGGCAGAAAATATTATCTAAATCCACTGAAAGCAAAAAACAAAGTACATGGTTTTGCATGTTTCCCAGCCATTCAAAACTCGAGATAAATTATGCTTTCATATTTTAGAAAAATTGCATTATTTTCCTTCAGTCACATTACCTCGTGCTATTAATATAGTTTCATTCCCCAGAGCATTTTGCACTCAATTCCCAAACTTCTAAAAAAGTTTTTACAAGATAGTTCTGTAAATTCTTATTTAAATCATTGTTCTTAGGTCCAGTTTGGCCACAGTGTTTAAGTAATTAAGAATGATTCCCAAAATAGAATTCCAAAGGAGCTGGACTTTTCATATTAACATAATTCAAAGGGTTCCTCACAGGACTTCAGAGGAAAGATAAGGACACTAACATTCCTCTTACCATCACCAAGGTGAGAAAAGTTTAGAGCTCACTGGTGATGGGTGGGGCACAGATGTGGTTACTAGTCTGGTTACACTTGGATCTCAGGTCTTGCTATTGCTTGTTATTGCTGCTATTTCTCTGCCCCTTCCTTCCTGAGACCCTGCTCAAGGGTGCCTCTTGTCACTAGAGCAAATTACAAACCTTTATTTGAAGCATTTTTTGGACCCAGGGCTAATCCTTAGCTTTCAAAGCTCTACCATTTATAAACTTAAGTAGATTGATATTTGAAAAAAAAGCTTTTTCTTTAAAAAAAAAAAATACTAGTCTTTTAAGATCATTCTTCTAGGTCCATTGTTCCCAAAGTTTAAATGAGCAAAAGAATCGGGGGTGAAGGTCGGGGTTGGGGAGCTTGTTTAAGATGGAGATTACAGGGCTCATTCCCAGATGTTCTAGTTGAGGAAAAACAGAGATGGGGATGAGAATCTGTATTTTCCACTGCAGCCCAGGTGATTCTGATTCAGGTGGTCCCTGGAAACACACTTGGAGAGACACTCTTGGTTATATGCTATCTATACTCACTTGTGAGGAAGGACTGAAACTTCGATCCGTCTTGATGGATGCTACCGGATGACTGGTTCTCATCAGGTGGATGACGGGTCTCTGATACTCTGTTCCTGTAGTTACCATACTGTAGGCTGGGGGGACCACAGTGGTTTGTTTCTGCAGCAGCTGTAAGATGGTCTGGACGTCTGCAGTCATTTGGGATTCAAGTCTGCAGGACAGACAGAAATGGGGGAAGACAGTCCTAAAACTGTCCAGGATTGCAAAGCATTTGAGAAAATTGCAGCAACACCGAAAAACAGAATTACGGCCCTGCTTTAAACAAGAAGGACAGGAGAGGGAGCACGGAGATGCTCACTTTCTATATCCCACTAATGGCTCTGATAAAGATCGTTGCTTTCCTGTTCGTTGATCTTAACAAAGAAACAGCTGACTGAAGAGGCTACATTTTCACAGTGTACATTGTATTGCATTTTTACAATTAAGCTTTATAGATTTCAAAATGTAAAACGCATTCAGAATCCATTTTTAATCAGTCATTCTCTGTGCTTTTTATCAGGTTTTGGTCAGTTTCTTGTGAATATTTTATTTACTGTTTAAAAAGATTTCATAGCACATTTCTCTTATAGCTGCAACAAGTGGATAATTTCTTATGTGTTCCAAATTTATATTATCTATATTTTACTTTACCTCTCTCCTATAAACATCAAATATTGTATATCATTCATTATATTCTTTCCTTAATGTTAAGTACTGTCAAATGCTAAATTCCTTTCCCATCTACAGTTTGGAGCCTTTGGTAATTAAGAAACAGACCAAACATAAAAGTTCACTTGCTTCTGTAACCCATCTGGCTTGCAAAATACCAGTCTGATCATTTTTTATCCCTAAAGCTCACAAGTAGCCTACTGGCCTGTTAATTTCATTCTCATTTTAAATTAAAATTCAAGGGAAAGATAGCAAAATACAATGGATCTGATTCCCCTCCTTTGCATGTGTTAACAGTATTAAAAAAGGATTTTGTGGGTATAAGAACAGAAAATTTGGACCATATGCCTCTTTAGAAAACTTTTCTTTTAACTCTTTACTTATTTGTGCTTACTATTTTGTTTCAATGAAAAATACAAGGAAAAGGTAAATCTTACCAAAAATTTAAAATCATAGACTAATTTTGCTCAGTTACATACATGCTGCATCTGTGAAATTCAAAGTGGAGAGAACTTAGCCTTTGATTTGAGAGAGAAGAGAATAAACCTGGACAACATGAGAAAAAATCATTTTTTTCCTTTTAGTTTTTAACATTGACACTACAAAACTTCCTTCTGAGAATCATGATAACACAAGATTTGTGCAGGTTTTCTATATTTGGTATATATAGCCATATAGCTTAGCGTCTTCTAAACAAATAGCTATAAATTATACATGATTGTGCCTTGCAAATGTCAAAACCACACACTGAAAAAGAAAATTTGAATTAGCAACTAGTTTATGTATCTATTTGTTACCCATTGTTCCGATCTAATATTTTTATGGTGCCAGCTAAACAGAGGAGACTCGTTATTTTATTATGCATCAATTTTTTCTTTCACACTTCAAGGTACAGCACAAATTTTTATCTGCACCCCCAAATCTTCCCTTATTCAGAATTAATTTCTCTCTCCTCTGAGCCCCCAAGGAAAATTCTACATCCATTGTAAATATTTCTGTATGAATTTATCCCATCATTAACAGCATTGAATATTTAGGGAGTGGCTTACACATTACATGTAAAAGGCTTTGGGCGTGGGGAGTGGAATAATGAAAGCTTCATCAACAAATGGGATTCAAGACCCAATAGAGAGTCAAAAATTATGATAACGATTTTGAGTCCTCACAAAACCTTTGTCAAACAGCAGGGGTCTCCAAGAAACAGGATCTCTGTCTCATAGATTCTATCTATTTGAATAGTGTCGATGAGGGAAAAACCTATTGGAAGTGTGTAATAGCAACATGCTACCATGAGTGGGATTCCCAAACACAAGACCATCACATGCTGGTGCAGGGTGAGAACAAGACTGTGTCAACATGACTTAGCTAAGACAGCAGACCACCTCTGTCAACATGACTTAGTTGTTCCAGGAAAAACTCTGCCTGGGAAAAATAAGTCTAAGGGAATAAATAACTTTACTCCTTCAGGAAATTTCTATAGATTAACTCACTGGAGACAGCAATCTGCTCTTTTGAACAAATAAACTTGCTTAATCAAACAAATTTTATTTATCCATACTTGCTTCAAGGTCCTCATTTCACTGTGTCCATCAATTCTGAACTATTATATTATGAACTCTGCCCAGATCCACTCAGTTTCCCACCTTGAAAGGCCCAGGCTCCAAAATCCTATAAATATCCTACTTCTGACTTCCCCTTCTGAGATAGCACTTCAGACTCTGTCTAGGTGGTGGTCTCTCTTCCTGCAGTGACTTTGAAACAAACCTTAGTTTGGTTTTATTAACCAGTAATCTGATATTTTGGGTAGTTCAATGCAATGGATTCAATGTTTATGTTGAAATGCTAATGGTGAAATCCTAACCCCCCATGTGATGGTATTAAGAGGTGTGGCCTGTGGGATTTAATTAGGTCATGAGGGTAGAGCCCTCATGAATGGCATTAGTGCCTCATAAACCAGAGCACCAAAGAGCTCCCTTCCTTCTTCTACCATGTGAGGACAGAGTGAGAAGTCAGCCGTCTATGAACCAGGAAGCTGGCTCTCAGTAGATACTAAATCTCCCAGCAGTTTGATCTTGAACTTTCCAGTCTGCAGAACTGAGAAATAAATATCTGTTGTTTATAAACCACCCAGTCTATTGTATTTTTGTTATAGCAGCTCAAAAAGACCAAAACATTCAACAAAAAAGAGCTTTAGTGAGGAATTTCTTTACCATGCATAGGTTTGTATTTTCATGTTTCATGGCTAGGGTCTATCAGCTTAATTGGAATGGACTCTTCTAATGACACAAGTAATCTACTCTGGAAGAATTACAGAGAATTTAGAAAAAGTCCAGCTTTGTCTTTAAAACAGAAAAGAATAACTCAATTTTATAACTTTTTTTTTTGTCAGTGAAGGCATATGCCACTCCAAAACAAGCCACTTTGGCATATTGATTCTTTTGAGCTGTAGCCACTTGGAGAACAGCAAGTGTGGGGAAAAGCTTTCTCTGAACTTCCCTTATCTGCCTAAAGGCAGATCTTCCAGAAGGAACTCAGTTGTCATAAATCCCCTCCCTGGGAGTTTCAACAACCAGGGAAGATCGACTTTTGTCATAGAAGAGGCATCACACTGAGACAAACTTTGTCACAAACTGTCATACCTCCCATCTATTCTTCTAAGGACCCATTCACCTTCCTAATGATCATTCATTCTCCTCTAAGAGACCTACATCCCCCAGCCCCTTTCCCTATTAAGATGGTATTTAATCTTCAGTTCTAAGACACCTCAGGGAGTTACTAATTTTCCCTTGAGTATCTCCCATGTGTATGTGAGGTACACAAGTTAATAAATTTATGTTTGTTTTTTTCTTATTAATCTGTCTTTTATTATAGGGGTTTCAGCCAAGAACGCAGAAAGGTAGAGGAAAATTTATTTTTCTTCCCCTACATCAGCATAGCTATACAGCTGTGTAAAATGAATGTGTTCATTCACTTATGCAAAGACCCACAGTGTACCAGGCACAGAGTTCTGCAAGGGATGGAACCCTCACTGAAAGCTTTTACATCCTCTAGGGCCTCGCTATGCAAAGCATGGTCAAATCTGGGAGCTTGTTAGAATGTGGAATCTCTGCCGATTCCAGACCTAGACTTAGAATCTACCTTTTAACAAGATCCCCAGGTGATTCGAAAGCACATTAAAGTTTGAGAAGCACTGCTTTAGGATCAACAATTAGTGATTTCCCGATATAGGTATATCTGTAGGCATAATACATAAATATGTAAGAACATTTCTTAGGTAAACTTTTAACCCTGCATATAGTTTAATTGGCCATTAAAGCAGAAAAGCAGCAGCGGCCAGGACGATTCAAGATGGACCATTTATATTTGTTTTTATTGCACTGTGTACTTAATATGTGTATTTGGGCGAAACAAATGGGATAGAATTCACAGTTCTACTACATTTGAACAGAATACTGAGGCTAAACAGAGCAGACCCAACTCTAGAAAGAGTCCCAGGATTCTTACCCTGCAAAGTTGAAGTCTAAATTGAGCTCCCCTTTTCAAACGTGTTTTCTATGCTTTTGCCTTCTAGAGTAAACTGGAGGTAAGAGGTTCTTGGAGATGGCAGTGCAGTAAAAATGCAATGTTTTGGATTTTAAACCCAAAAGAGGCTAAGGTGAGTCAGGCAATAAAATGTTTGTGACAATTTCAGAGCTAAATAGAAAGAAGTTAGTCAAAGAAAATAATTGTGTTAAAAAACATACAGATGCTAGGACATGTCAAAAAAGATTTAGTTGCAGTTTGGCTGTGAAAAAAAGTATCATAAAAAATTCATTCTAAAACTAATGTAATAAAGTAATAAGAATTATTAGTATTAAAGTATGGTTACTAGCCAAATGGGTCCTGGATGTATATGCCCTTAAAAGTTTACACTTTCAGCCCCAGGACACATTAAAGGCAAGTATTTTCAGTAATCTTTGATTTACACTAGCAGCAATGATTGGTATCCATGATGAGGCAACAAGGGAACCTTAAAAATCTCAATTTTCATCCAGAAGAAAGGTCCAAATCAGGAAACACAGAAACATATGAAAAGCAAGAGAACATACTCAGACAAACATCAATAATAGAAGTTAAGTTCATTGTTAATCATATTTTACTGGGGCTTCCCTGGTGGTCCAGTGGTAAAGAATCCGCCTTCCAATGCAGGGGACATGGGTTCGATCCCTGGTCAGGCGATTAAGATCCCACATGCTGCGGGGCAAGTAAGCCCATGCGCCACAACTACTGAGCCCACACGCCCTGGAGCCCTCATGCCACAACTAGAGAGAGAAAACCCGCATGCCACAACTAGAGAGAAGCCCGTGCACTGAATCGAAGACCAGATGCAGCCAGAAAAAATAATCATATTTTACCTAATTACAGCACTTTCTATTTTGTAGCATATACACTCTCCACATGTATTACCTTAGTCTTTACAACAGTAATGCAAGTCAGTATAGGTCAAAGAAAGAAACTGAGGCTGGAGAAATTTAAATGACCTGACCTAGTCATCCTATTAGTAGTTAAGTAGAAGAGTTACGACTTTATCTAGGCTAACCAATTGCAAGTGCTGTGCGAGTATCATGCTGAAGAAATCACTGCTGTCCCTGTCATTAATGCATTCATTCAGTAATTTTCCCATTTACTCCAGGAATTGAATGCATACCATATGTTTCACAATAAAGGAATGGGCAGGAATCAAGGAAGTTAAAGTTCAGAGATCACCCTTTTATCAATTGTTTTGTGTGTACAGTGTATATTTTGACATATGTTATGGCTAAAAGATCAATGTAGCTTGGTATAAATAGCAGGGAGAGATAGTAAATGTACTAATTAACTAAATATGCTTCTCTGAGCAATAAGTATGATCGTGTCAAGTTCTTAAACCTTAATTAGGAATTACTGACTCTAAGTAAATGATAGTTTGTTTTAATTTTCTCAGATAAGTTTCAATTTTACAAGACTTTCATTTGGCACTTGAGAATGGGATATAGACCTCAGTTTTTTAACTTTTAAACTTTGATTAAATTGCATGAAAACAAAAAATACAAAATTAAATCTTTAATTCATATAGTATTGTCATACTTCTGTTTGAATTAAGGCATACAAATTTATTTCAATTTACAAATTTGTAGGTTTTCTGATTCCTTTTGTCTGCTTTAATTGCTAATTCATCTTTCATGGTAATGTATGTGTGTGTGCATACATTTTTATGTTTACTGTATTGTCTGACACTGTTCAATTCGGGCATAAAGATTTAAAAAAGCGATAAAACTACAAGCAGCATTGATGAAACACAGAAGAAAAATTAAGCATAGATAGCTAGCTTATGTAGTATAAACAAAACTCATAGAATGTGGTAAGTATAGAGAACAAGAAAGCAAGTAGCTTGTTACACATTGGCAGAATTCATAAGATGCATTAAATACACACAACCTGCAAGACATCCCAAAGATAGAATCGAAATATGATGTAACAAACCAGAGCATGGCTTATACATGGAAAGAGATGGAAAGAACAAATTATTCTCCTGTCACCTCTGGGTAGATGACTGCCACCCCCAAGTTTGGTCACCCACTGGTGACACACACACAGTATAATCTCCTTCTGACGCCTCACGTTTTTTACCTATAAAGACCAATAAAACACATGGCTGTTCGGCAGGCTAACTGAAATGCCACAGCTGTGGCCAGGTGTACTTGGCCTTACATGTCTGTGATAGAGCAAGTGTGTCATTGGCACTGGGGAATTATTTTTATCTGTGGACCCCTTTTGTGCAAACCTAAACTCTGGTCCTCATAACCACACCTTCAGCCTGGAAGGCTGATGAGGTATATATATATATATAATTGCATAAATCAGGATACAGGTTGTATGGTTCTTTTACCAGGATTGCACTTATTAGAAATGTGTTAATTACCCCATCTGGAGCCCCTCATCACTCACTGTGTCTTTTAAATTGATTTAGTAAATCCTGTGATTTGAACATTTTAGTTTAATCCATGCAGTTTTCGGTCTGTGACTACTGGAATACCTTGCCCAGTGATGTCCTGGAAACTACCTTGAATCGAGGTCACTTTCCACATGTAACACAACTAAAGCAATATCATGCTTATACATCTATTTTTTTTTTCCCCCTGAATGTCACTGATCAGTTTAATTTTAAGGAATCCATGTAGATTTGGGTTAAGGGGTTCCATCCTTCCTAAAATCAAAATTTATTCTTTATCTTAAAAGGTTAGAGATCAAAGATGGAGGGAAAATGGAGAGGATCTGGGTTCTTAACTCAATCACATTTTTGACAAGTTGGCTGAAAAACTAAATGTTTAAATCATTTTGTCAATATTCTTAAAAAAATACCGTACCACATAACTAAGTTACCATGAACAGCCAAAAAGTGCAAAAGGAGGATTGAAAGAGTGTTAGTCAACAAACTAAATATGAATTATTTTGAGGGGATAAAAAAGGTTTCTTAGGCAGCCAATGCTGATGATATATACTAATTTTATGACAAGTAAAGAAAAAATAGGATTCATGCTGCCAAAAGTGTGAAGCGTTCTAAGTAAATGCTCTTTGAAAAACAGATTAATAATTCGGTCAACTTGTAGTCTTCTTTTAAATAAGTAAGTGTATAAAGAAGTGTATATGCCATCTATGGTAGGACGAATTTGCTATTTACAAAGAGTAAGGCTAGACCCAGCTAAGGGCTTGGATTATGTTTTCCCTTTGCCTAGCTATTGCTTATACCTGTTAAGCTGTTCTTGGAGCAGATCTAATCTTTGCTCCACTTCTCCGTAGGCGAGGTCACTTTCGGTTTCAGAGATGCCCCAGGCAGCTCGCGGAAGCGCTGAGGGACTAGACTCATCAGCCTGAGTTCCGGCAGTCTCTCTTTCCCAGCTTCTGGTGTCAGCGATATCTGTGGGAAACGGCAAGATGGAGGTCAACTTCTTTGGGTGCCCATTTGTAGCTCCAGAGACATCCGCAATACAAGCAGGAAGGGATCTTGGAGTTTAACGGGAAGACAGAACCAGAGTGACTCAGGGACCTGTCCAGGGGCCACAACCAGTTGGTAGCTGAATCTCATCCACCCCGATCCTGTCTGCCACTTCCCACACCCATTTCCATACGAATAAAAACATACAGCCAGTTATGAGTCTTGAATACAATTTTGTCTTCTTTCTATTTTGTGCTAAGAGGAAAACATGGATGGTCAACCCCGAGCTCTGGTTAGAGAGCAATGACTTTGTGCTTTTACCTTTGGGAAGAAACAGCACCATTTGTATGTACTGCTGCACCTCAGGTTGAAGATGTTAGGGCTCTTTCACCCAGAATAATTTGCATACTTCATGATTCAGAGGGGGCTCAAGAAGAGACAGCCATGGGGAAGTGAGGATGTTCAGAGGGATTCCCTTAGGCCAACCCAACTCGAAGTAGAGGAACCATGAGCCATTAAAGATGGGAAGAGTCCTAAAGTCTCTAGTCCTATGACATTATTTCCTGTTTTTATGTTTCCTTGTAGCTCCTTCTGCACTGTCCTTTAACATATTCTGTCCATTAATTTCCAATATTTTTTCTTGGGACTCTTCTATTTAGAATATTTTTATGCTGCTACACTTTAAAACATATTGTTTATCTGTTCAAGTCCACTTTTCAGATGGTCCTCATGTCTGTTATGTTCCAGACACTCTGCTAAACGTGGGGGAGTTAGAGATGAAGAAAACATAGGCCCTGCCCTTGAAGAATTCAGTCTAGCAAGGTTTTAATCATTTTCCTCACGGAGATTCATTTTCTAAGCCTCATTTAATTTACCGTTTCTCCTACAATCTGTATTTGCAAGTTGTCAATATTTGAGGGCAAATATAATATCTTACTTTCCCTCTCAGTCCTGCCATAAACGTTTGATGGCTTTTGCTACGCTTTCTTCCCCTCTACATTTCACGCATATAGAGAAGTACTTAGAATGATTAAAAGGCTGGGAAATAAAACCCAGGAAAAAATACCAGTGGAGTTGGGAGTTTATTTCAGAGATAAAGAAGGAGCATCTTTTCCTCACTGGGAGGGCTGGTGGGAGGAAAATACTGTCTAGAACTGGTCTTCATTTTTACGTGGAAATAGACTTGAATAACAAAAAGTGATTTTGCTTTGATAGAAAGCCTTTTTTTTCCCCCTTTGGACAAGTAGTTATGATTCAACACTGACAAAAGTATGTAAAATTAAGGAATTTATATCCTTGGCTATTTTAAAAATTGGATAGAAAGTAACTGATTTGGGGAGGGTTAGCTATGATTCTAGAAACAAGGAACAGGATTTGTAGGACTTCTTTCCTACGGTTTCTCCAAAAGTACAGTCAGATAGCTCAAAAGCACCTCCTATGCTCCAGCAGCAGACACAATTTCTATATCTTTTCTTCATGGTTTTTCTATCACTATACTTTTATCACTGAATACACAGACATATCTACTGAGGTGCCTACAATTTCGGCTTCAGATGGGTGAAGCTCTAACAAAGGGATTAGCATATCCAAAGACAGTATTAGAAAAATATAAGGTCAGGGTTCCCTGTACTATTGAAATGGCTAACAGACCTCAGAGAGCTTGCTATGAATTCCAGAACAGTTCTTTGTGATTAAGGCTTCCTTAGACTATGGAAGGCTGGTGTTTTGTTCTTTTTAAAGTGACAATATATAATTACCCTTGATACTTAATCAAACACAACAAATGAAAATGAACATCAAAAAATGATAATGCTGAACTTTTAAGTGCAGTAATACATCAGCAGATTTTCACTGAAAAGTATGATTTATTATTCACAGACATGTGACTCTATTTAAAAGGCAAAACAATAATATGATGTCTTAGTACACTAGGTTTTCAATTTTGGAGAATTAATGCCAAACAAATATTCAGAACACACATACTAATGGTCAGATGATGCCAGTGTTTCTCCCTGTCTAGCCTCTTGCTAGACAATAAAACAAAAACAGTAAAAACTGATAGGATGGAAGTTACATATTATGCTCAGAAGTTTTGTGCTGAGAAAGCTTAGAGAATTTCCACTTATGCCTAATAGCTCTCATTCTCAAATCATATATAATAAACTGATTTTTAAATAACAGTGGTGAATCACATGCAATAAATTATGTAGGATTCTATTTTTTCTTCAGTGCTCAAGAACAAAACCTGATAATCTTCTCTTAACAAAAAAGAATAACTGTAAACTATTGGGTAAAGTCTTCCTTGATGATAATTTACTCTTTTATTAAAATCAGTAATGTGTGATTAGCTTATTTTAACAGCAATATGAAAGAAAAAAGGAGTTCAAAGGGGAAATCCTGCTTAGTAGTCTTAATCAAAATGAACATCCTTGTAGATACTTTCTAAATATAGCTCAGAAAAAATCTGCACTTGGTTGCCTTGGAAAATGTTGCTATAGTTGCAAGACACATTTCTAGAAATGGATGAACAGAAAGTAAACTTTCACTTTGCTCTGGGTACACAATTTTCCTACAGTCAACTTTTGACCTCAATCTAAGTAGGATCAGAGTCCATTTAGTTTAATTTTTTCTTTTCAGTTTTGTCTAAAGGTGCTCCTCTGTTGGATTCAGCATGACAAATGCTAGAAATGTAAGTGGCATTTCCATTGATGATAAAACTAAAATTTGTGGGGATTTAGGAGCTCAAGCTGCAGCAGTTCCAGCTACACCCTACATCTTATTCAAACCCTTTAACATTGCACAGTATCTCACCTTAGAAAATCACTAGGGAATGAAATTTGCAGTGAATAAAGTTTTAGAATTCTCCATCGGTTGATCGTATTGATTATCCAGGTTAACCATGTGTCACACTGATAGACTCTATAACAACATCAATCATGCTTATTCAATTGACATGAGTATTTAACTATGAATTGTAAAGGTAATTATTTATTTGAATAGGGATCGCATTGTAAACTTTTGAAAATTAAAATTTTAGATAGGTAGATATTAAAATGATCTGTTAGAATACTATCTTTTATTGTGCATGTAGAATAGCTAATTAAAAATAATTGGAAGAAGTGGCAAAGCAAAATATAAGATGAAGGGCATGAGAATTCACCATCAGCGAGAGTCATTATAAAGTCAAATCAAATCCCCAAAATGTATCATTAACGACTTGTCACTTGAGACTTTAAAACGCAAGAGGAAAACAACAAAAAGTATTTTGAAAAATGTCAGGCCCACGTTATGCTGACTCTTGGAAATAGTAGGATGGTTCAGCAAGTTCTTCAGAACTTCTGCCTTCCATGATACAACCTGTTTCAATTTTTAGTACTTCCCAGAATCCGTTTTCATAAATAACTAAAACGGGACGTTTGGTAATCACATCTAATATTCCATTCTTCCACTGTGATAAATGAGGTACTATTTTCATCCACTTCATCAAGATTTTAGATTGTCCAGAGAAAATCTGCATATATTCTTAGCTTACTTCAACTTGGGGTCATGGCAAAAGCTGATTTGATAATATAGGGAAAGTAACTCAGGAAAAATGTAAAGCCTAAACATCCTAGATTCAATAAAACTTTTGTTGTCAGATATAGTCACTTCGAATAATGGTGACAATGACAGGTAATATTTACTTACTCTGTGTCATAATTTTGTATCCTGCCAGGTCAAGAACATCCTATTTTTCCTTCATTTCTGTTATATTCTTTTGATTTTTTTTGCTACACCTTCTTCATCTCTACATTTTTATATATCTAGGAATATGTTCAATGATTAAAGGGTTAGAAAAGAAAAGCTGTGAGAAAATACTAAGCAGAGTTGGGGATTTTATCTCAGAGAAAGTAATTTATGCATGTTCTCTTGTTTAGTAATCACAACAGACCAGTTGGTTAGAAGATATTATTCCTATTCTGAAGATGTGCAAACTGAGTCTTAGTGGGGTCTGTCAAATCACTTACTGAAAGACATAAAGGGAGTAAGTCACAGAGTTGAACTTGGAACCCAAGCAGCCTGCCTGTACCTGTTCTTGCACCCATTTAGCAAGATTTAACAAGATCCGTATATCTAGCTCCTGATGAGAAGTTAATTGTTCTTTCATGTGACAGTCCTCAAGTTTTCCTGAGTTTTCCACCCTTTAGCATCTAATCTGGATATACTGATTAAGCACAATTACCCAGTTATGCATATTTTCTACAACAAAACCCATATATTTGGGTATCCCTTTTAAACAAATGTGTTCAACTGAGTTGGATCTAAAGGCATACTTTATTTAGGAGCATTTCTCCCCATTTTCTCATAATTCTCAGTAAACTGAAATTCTTTTTGGTATTTATTGCATTTTTATTGCATTGGTCTTTCATGCTATAAAAAAACAGGTTTGGGGGTGAGGAATGGATACAGAAGATACATACAAGATTCAATGGGTTTGCTCTCTTCAAATACTCATCGATCCCCTCTCCCCACGGAGTCACTACAACAGACATTCCTACAATGTCCTATGTGGCATTATGTTAAGTCTGCCTGGCCACACAGACCCTCCTATGCTATAATTGGGAATAATGACCACTATTCCAGAACCCTGAAAACACTTTGTAGATGATCTAAGGTTTGATCTTTGCAAATATATCACAAAATTGCAGATTAGATTAATGTGCGGTATGGTTCTTCGTTTGTGCGAAGTCACCATTTTGTGATTAGTCCTGAGGAAAGACAACGAGATTCTGGAGAAACTTGATTACCTTTGCAAGAGTGACTTCTTTTATCTATGGGAATTCTTCCTGAGGTGGGTACTGTTTCTTCAAGATCAAGTCCAGTTACTTTCCCTATTCCTGGAGGAGAATCTACAATTCCTGAGAAGAGAGGCTTTTGTTCATCGTCAATAGAGGAGATGAAAGATGAAGATCTGCTTTTTTTCTCTTCAAAGTGTTTCTTGGACCTCTGATAATGTCTTATGGTATCTACAGAGTCTTCAGGATCATTTGTAGTGCTTCCTTTGCCAAAATCTATCAAAGAAAAGTTATTTTATAGAAGAGAATCAAATGTGAGACTCTATGCCTACTGCACTATCTAGTGCTACATAAACTACCTTTGTCATAGTGATTTTTTTTTTGGAATAACTTTAACATAGTTTTTTTTTAAACTGCCAGAAAAGTTGTTCTTTCTCTTTTTCCGACTGAGAATGTAACTACTTAAGAAGACTTTTTTTTTCATAATTCACAGGACATTAGATTATCTTAATGAGATACGCTATTCGTTCCAAAATTAAAAGAATATCTGTGGTAGTAATAGCATTTATATCTCTGAAAAAAAAACTTTAGGATAACTTAATCCTTATTTATACATGCTCAACAGTCATTTGTATTCACTATTTCTTGAAGGAAATGAAAAAGTGAAGAAAAATGTGTCCCAATTCTAAAATGTCACCACTATGCAGCTTACTGTTTGTTTGTTTTTAACCTTCATGCCCTCTCATCTGTGGTGGTCATTCCACATTGTGAAGGTCAAAACCGGAAGCCTCCTTGTGGTACAGGCTGGCAGGCTGAACTTCAACCCTAGTTCAATGCATGTAATGGCCTTGACATTCCAGGCAGTTTGGTTGTGCAGGATATTGCAAAGAATATAAAGCTTAAATACAGTAATTAAGGTAGGTTTACCTAATTACATTAAAGCCAGTAGTGCATATTAGCTGCTTTATACTGAAATGTCAGGATAATTTCAGCCTTGCAGGTTGTGTTAGAACATATTTCAGCAGGAAAAACTCCAAGAGACAAAACCCAGAACTTGTTCCCATTAGTGTCCTGGGGAGACAGTATAATTCTCCATCTGGTTACTGCTAATAACTAACCCACATATTCCAGAAGGTATATCATTTTCTAGAGAAATGTTTAAGACGGTGTCTCCATCTATTCTCCGCCTGGTTGTGCTTACTTTGTTATTTATAGAAGGCCAAATGAACTGATTTAAGGCCACTCCAGAGAAACTTCCAACTGTTTTTTAAAATTCCCATATGGCACAGAAATTAAACAGAGATCTTTTTCTTTTATTTAAAAAAATCATAATTTAAAATATGAGAAGCTAGAAAGCAGCCCAAGGTAAAAATGGATAGAGTTTAAAAACCAGTTCATGGGGCTTCCCTGGTGGCGCAGTGGTTGAGAGTCCGCCTGCCGATGCAGGGGACAGGGGTTCGTGCCCCGGTCCGGGAAGATCCCACATGCCGCGGAGCGGCTGGGCCCGTGAGCCATGGCCACTGAGCCTGCGCATCCGGAGCCTCTGCTCCGCAACGTGAGAGGCCACAACAGTGAAAGGCCCGCATACCACAAAAAAAAAAAAAAAAAAAAACCAGTTCATGTGAAATGGTTATTGAGTTAGTTTACACCTTGCCAATTAAAGTTCAATGTAGTGCAAGCAGATTGCTTAATTTATTTTCTTTAAGATTCCCCACTTGCTCAGTGATTTCATCATTACTGAGAAGACCACAGACCTTTCCAGTCTCAAGCATTGTTGACATCATTGATTACTCAGTATCACTTATATTTCTCTGCTCAACCACTAGTCTAGTTGCCTGTAAATCTCCAGATCAACTCTTCTTACACAAGCCCTTTCTCTCCAGTGTCACGGACACAGCCTTCCTTCATTCTTGTCATCTCTTCCTCTGTTTCCTTTGATTTTAACTTCTCCCCTCCTGAAAATCTGATCAACATTTCCCCACTTTATAAACATATCATTTCATTCCTCAAAAAATAATAGTTTCCAATTTTATGCTAGTAAATGTGAAAAAAATTAGACACTTCACTTCTCTAAATTATACTCATACCTGCTTTGTGAATTGCATCAGTTTGTTGCTCCTAAGTAAATTTTTGTGCAGTTTGGGCACCAATGGAATTTGAACCAACAAAGGCTTCTCATCTTCCCCAAAATGCTTTTCTTTTAAACACTTTCGTGGAATCTTTTCCAGCAGAATCAAATGTAAACTGAATTAACATCGAACTCATATGTCTCTGATATAAGTAAGGATAATGCTAACATGGATATTTGTAATGAATGGACATCACACATCATTAAATCACTTCGCCTGTTTGGCTTGAAAGACCTTGGGAGTTCTCTGTAGATTTGTAAATCCTCATACATAGTAAAATGTTCTGTCCCACCTACCACATGGGCCTTGGTCTTAGTTTACTAAATTATGGCTTGATTTTGGATGCTTAGGCACAAATTCATCAGCCAACATATATTGTTAAACTGAATTATAACCTGTAGATTTCAACTCGGGACATGTGTTCACAAAATGTGGTGAATGAGGGATTATTCTTTAGTTCTCTAGTGAACCGGAACAAATTATTTCATACACATGGCATCTAAATCCTTTAGCAAGAATTGCAGGTAAAAGTAGGATCATGAAAGAAGAAGACGTTTGATATCCTTGAATTTTTTCTAATACAGAGGGGAAATGACTCCACATTTACTTCTGTGTTCATTGCCACTGGATCAACAGCCAACTGCGTTTTGGAACTCAGGCCGTGTGAACGGTTTCTCTGATGCAGCCCAACTGCAACATTTTTCTATTCCATACTAGGTAAATCAAAGCTTCAAATCTGATCATTTAAAATGACAGTTGAAATGACAATCTATTTGTGGATTAAAAATGGAAACTGCTCAGGCTTAGGCTGGAGGTTGGCTAATGGAATACATGATATTGGGCTGAAATGCATTATAATTGGCCTCCAGGTACCTCTAGATTTTGATGGCTTGTTCCATTTCTGGTTAAACTGGATTATTTAATAGACATTAAGTAGCATTAGGTACTATTTTCCTTAATGTTATTCTTAATGCTATTTTATTTTATTTTATTTATTTATTTGCGGTATGCGGGCCTCTCCCGTTGCGGAGCACAGGCTCCGGACGCGCAAGCTCAGCGGCCATGGCTCACGGGCCCAGCCGCTCTGCGGCATGTGGGATCTTCCTGGACCGGGGCACGAACCCGTGTCCCCTGAATCGGCAGGCAGACTCTCAACCACTGCGCCACAAGGGAAGCCCTGCTATTTTATTATTATTATTTCTTAATGTTGTTTTCTTAAATGCTATGTAGAAATAGTATTCCGAATAGTAATCTGAGTAGTTTTCACATTTTCCCTTTTGCTAGAAATGAGACTGTATAATCATTCCTGTTACCATCGTTTTACAAAGGAAAAAAACCCTGCCTATTTAATTAAGCCTCGAATTTTTCTGATTTAGATGACTGAAAACTTTTAAAAAAATCCCTTGTTTCTGTAGGCTGACAGTTCACCTCCTCCCCTTTCCTCACAGGATCCAATTCTAAAGCAGTTGTGAATTGTCTTGTAGGTGTCTCTCTGTGTTCAGGATGGATTGAAGAGCACGGAACGAATGTCCTGATGGAGTGGTTGACCCATCCATCTTAAGAATGATTATATAAAATTCTTACATTTCAAACAATCTGGGAACAAATGCTTGTGCTCTCTCCATTATTTATGGAGTCTTTCTCTCAGGTGATTTATCATTTTTATTTGTCAGACCCAACAGGTGGACCCAACTTTTGGTAAAAGAGAGGCATTTAATGTACTCTCTCAGCATTCGCGTTTAAGATTTCCTACTGGTAACGATTTTGAGATGAGTTGAGCATTTTCCAGCCGAATGCATTAAAAAACATTTATTTCATTGGAAAATTGGAGTCCAAAATAAATTTCTTCATTTGATCTCAAGTACTTTAGTTCTTCTCTAGCATCAAAGAAAGTTGAAAGTGGATTAGAGTCATTTTTCTATATAAATAAAGTTAAAGAATTTATCTTAAAAATTAAAATAAAGATACATTTATGTATTACTGAAATGGATAACAAAAGCTAATCATTATTTATTATTGGAGAAGATATTCCAAAGAGATGCCAAAGTATAATAGCAATATATTTATAAACTTAATAAAATTAGAATTTGACCCACCTATATTCTGTAAAAACAAGTTTAACAGTGTATATATTTACTCCTAACTTCAATAACTTTCACAGAAGTTATTTATTTTGGAGAAACACTTTCAAAACTTTACTGACTTTTGGATGGCAATGTGAAATCACTAAACCAACATTACAAGGAGATAAGCTTTATTGCTATTCTTTGAAACACAGGTATGATGAGTTCAAGACCTCTTTCCACTCATTTTCTGGAACACTAGATTTTACCAGTTGATATATACAGAAGTGCCCATTTCAATAAAAATTACATGGGTAGGGAAATGAGAAAATTGCTCTTAGGATGTGTATATCTCTTAAAATGGGTTCCTGTTTTTTAATGAAATGTGTGGCACTATCTAAATCCAAAGTAAAGAAGATGCTGAACATTTTTTCACCTTAATTTCCATCCCTTTGGTTGGTACAGTCATAGCTTTAGCACATTTTAATTTTTTTTCTGTTTTCTGTGGAGGCCTGTTAATTGCTGTTCTCATTGCATTATTCTCTCTCAAAAGGTCACCGTCTCCCTAAGTCAGCCATTAGTAGCTACTTTGATATTGCATTTTCCGTTCATAGAAAAAGTTGAGCAGAATATTCCAAATATTTGGTCACAAAAGTGCTATCAGTAAAATATATATATATGCTTGTGTGTGTATCTCATGTGCCATTTTACATGCTATTGTACTAAAATTTATGTATATTATAAAATATACACAACATAAAATTTTATTTTATTTTATTTTGGCTGTGCCGCACAGCTTGTGGGATCTTAGCTCCACATCACAAAATTTTAAAAGAAGTATTCCCATAACCCAATAAACCACACTGACACACTCTGAAGTAAGTACAATCCAACTCTGAAGACCAGTTAGAGACTATTTTTCAACATGTTCCAAACGGTTATACCACATTTATTTCTGTTCTGTCCAACTATTTTGCCAATGCTTGTGATCACTAAGGAAGTCATTGAAGATACATTTTTATTCTTCACTTTCTGTAAAAATAACATTTTACTTCCCTCTCAGGAACTATAACATCTCCCCCTACAATGATCATAGTCAGTTCGGGGAGGTCCTGGGTACCTCCATGCCAGAATTTTAGGAAGGAAAGAGAACTTCTTGAATATATCTTCAAAAAAATACAAGGTGTCCTCAAATTTGGACCTGAACTGACAACTCTTACTTGTCAGGAACTGAGTTTATATTCTTAAAAGAAATGTGCAGCCTATGAGGACAAACCACTTTCATCTACAAATGCATTTTAGGAGAGAAGTGATCCGATACGTTAAGCTTCTATTTAGTTCAAGTCAACTTGCAGAGGTTCTATATATATCTTTTCATTTTTAATATCTCTTTTTGAATGTAAGCTCCTTAGCACCACGTGGTAGACATGATGGGGGGTGCTGTGCAGGTGAGAGTTGAAGCCTGAAGAGTTCCACTGTTGTATTGAGTAGGTCGTGAGTGGTAATTGTAAGACTCAACCTCTGTCTGTCTCCAATGGCTAATCACGTGTTCTTCCCTCTGGTTCTTGATGCTTCTGCTGATTAATTCACAGTCATCAGCACTCTTGGATATCTGCCCTCAAGGTATTGTTTCAAATGAGCAGTAAACCAACTCTAAAGTAATCAATACATTTCATGGGCAGCTTTTAGTTTATGTACCCTCCATATCATTTAGTATCAATTATCTTCTGAAAGTTCTCTGCTCTTTATACTTACTTATATGCATTTTCCTCCCAGATATTGATTCTATATCAAGAAATATAGAATGAGCGGCCCTTTCAGATCTTTAGATTGGGGTGATTGGGATTAAATTGCTTTCAGCAAATTTTAAACTTGCCTATTGCACCATGGAGTCCTGAAGACTGGAATAGGCTCTCAGGCTCTGGATAACTGGAGTTAATTGTGTTTTCATGTTGACCAAAAAGTGCTTACTCACTGACACACCAGGAAACTTCAAAGAGCTACAGGCAGGCAAATCCCTTACCATCAACACTTTATATAAAATGGGTCTTATAGACTAAGCCTGTGATTAAAGGAAAAGTTTTCAGAATCAATAGAAATGTCTACGTGCATGAGCACAATATAAATTGTGACGCACTCAGGGCCCTGTCAGGAGATAAAAACGTTAAGTTATTTAGCTTGAGAATGAAGAAACTAAACAAGATTGAAAGGAGATTTAATAAATCTTCAACTGTATGGGGGACATTATTATATAGACAATATCGTCAAGCTGTTCTTCATTTCTAGTGAGATCAAAATTTGAGATTAACTTCAGGATAAGGGATTTAGATTAAGTTGACAGAAGAACAGCTTGACGGTTATGGTTCTGATTTTAGAAGAAGTCACTAGGAGAATAATGAAGGACATTGCAGTAATAAATTATCACTATCTGTGAATGGTTTATTGTTCTGCAATCAGCCAGAGGAGTCAACAGTTAGCCCAATTCAACAGATATTTATCAACCATGATTTGCTAAAAGAATCTGCAGTTTGATAGAGAAAAAGGACAAATGTACCAATAACCACTGTACAGGGCAGATTTTGAAAATAAAGATCTTCCTTGATTTACAATGGGGTTACAGCCCAATAAACCCATTGTAAGTTGAAAATATCATAAGTTGAAAATGCATTTAATACATCTAACATACTGAACATCATAGCTTAACCTAATCTACCTTAAACATGCTCAGAACACTTACATTCGTCTATGGTTGGGCAAAATCATCTAACAAAAGCTTATTTTACAATAAACTGTTGAATATCTCATGTACTTTATTGAATACTGCACTGAAAGTGAAAAACAAAATGGTTGTAAGTGTACTGGCTGTTTCCCTCTTGACCATGTGGCTGACTGGGAGTGGCGCTGCCCAGCATCACAAGGGAGCGTCACAGCGTATTGCTAGCTGGGAAACGATCAAAATTCAAAATTTGAAGTATGGTTTCTTCTAAATGTGTATTGTTTCCACACCATTGTAAAGTGAAAAAATCACAAATTGTTTCATCGTAAGTCAAGGACCATCCGTATAACAACGGGGAAGTGGCTTAGGAATTCAGGAAAGAAAGAAAACCTATATTTTTGAGGAAATCAAGAAAGAGTTCACACTGAATATCACTGAAGATTAACCTTGACAAAAAAATGTAATTTAACGGATGAAAAAGTGGTGTGGTATAGTTGTGTGTGAGTGTGTGTGTGTGTTTGAGGATAGGGAAGTAAATTCCAATCAAGGAAAGGATATAAGCAAAAACACAAAAATGATGTACGTGAAAGAGAGGGTAGCTGAGTTCATTTGAAATATAGGGCAAGTTAAAGCTAGTAGATTCTCTCCCCTTGGGAGAGAATCCAGAGGGAAGAGGGCCAAGAAAGAACTTGGATTAAGAAGGCAAAAGGAGGAAAAGAATCATATGGAAAATGCTCAAATGCTAGTTCATTAACTCAGTCATTCTTTCAACAAGTATTTGTTGAAGACCTGCTGTGAGGCAAGCACTGAAGCTTCAGGTGACTAAATATTTCCCATGGGGCTTGTGATCTACAGGCAGATATCACTGATTAAATGATGATGCAAATCATATGGAAGTACAGCTGGAATAAATGCTGCAAAAGAGAGGAGCTGATGGGGAAGGCCAGGTTAGGGTAGTGAAGGAAAGGATGGTATGAGATAAGACTGAAGAAGTAGGCATAAACCTACCCTATGGAGAATTTAGGGAATGGGAAGTCTTTAAAGGGATTTAAATATGTGGGTGACATAAACATACCTGCATTTAGGAAAAAAAAAAAAAATCACCAGTGGTCCAGTGTGGAGAATAGATGACAGAGGGCAAGTTGGGAAGGTGAGTTGAAATGTGTTTCAGTATTATGGTAGCTTGGTCCAGAGTTGTGGCTCTGAAGACGGAGAAAAGTGAAACAATAGAGACCTAGTTTGAAGAGTAAATGGATGTGTTGCAGGTGCCACTAACAAGACTTGTTACCAGGGTGGATGAAGAGGTTGAGAGATGGTTGGTTCCTAGATAGATCTGTTTTGTGCAGTTTATAGAATGGTGATGCCATTTAGAGACACGGCAATTGATGGAGAGATAGGTTTCCAGTGGGACATCATGATTTCAATTTAAGAAATGTTGAGTTTGAGCTGCCCTTGCGATTTCAAGTAGATGGCTTAATAGGCATTTGGATATATGAGACTGAAGCTCAGATGATCTGGAATTAAGATATAAATATGTACATCTCCTACGTGAAAATATAATTAAACTATGGGTATAAATGAGATTACTCGGGGAAAGAGTATGACATAGAATAAGAAAAGAAGAGGGCCTAGGATCAGGTCTTGAGAAACACTGTTGAGAGCTATCAATCAGAAACCATATCATTAGCTACTGAAAAAAGCAAAGGATTTGCCTTCTTAAAATCTGAATAAAGTTCATCCTTGAAATCAGAAGTATAATGAGCATTTAAGTAAGGAGAACTGATAACCACATGTTCTGCATTTAAATTTTAGAAAAGAATGAATTACCTTTCTCTCCTTCACTATCAAATGACAATCTCCTTCTGCGTAGTTTACAGTTGTCTCCTTCAGAATCATTCATGGACTGGGATTGTAATAAGAGATCAGCCTTTGTTAATGGAACGTGAAGATAAAATGGAAGATTATTCAATTTGAACACAATGTATCATCAGTAAACTCTTTACTATTTCATATTATTTCAACCACTTTGAGACTTAATTATTAGATTGCAGGCAGATAGCTACAATACTTTGCTTAATGGTTTTCTCTAAATTATAAAATAGTCTGCTAGAATAATCCTAGTAGTTTCTCCACCTAATGGGGAAATCAGAGTTGTAGAAGTTATTTATCAGAAATGTTTGGGGATGATGTTGTCAACATTTAGAGACAACATATTCCTTCATGTGGAATATATTTCATGTAACTTGGTAAAGTTAAAATAAAAATAATAATAATTTAAAAAATTGCAGAATCTGCATTACTGCAGAGAAAAAAGTGTAAACTAATTATAATTAGCTATGATGTTTAAATTACATGGTAATGATGGCAAGGTTAAATTTCACAAGAATAAATATAAGGTTGAATTCAATAAACACTATGCTCTGAACCCTTGATTACTTTGTTCCCCATTCCTCCTTCATCCCTCTCTTGTAAACAAAACTGGAAGTTTCCAAATATTTTTTTGGTTGCTGCCTAAACTTTTTATGTAAATAAGTTATCTGAGGTAGATGCCTGTTGTTTTTAAAAGCAAAGTAAGAATGAGGTTGGTGATCTCAAACTGCAATTTGATAGAATTCTGAATTAAAATCATTATAAAAAGAATATACTCTTGGTAACGAACCTCTTACCACCTAATTATTTTTCAACTTTTCAGCTTTTTGAAAAGAAGTAACTATCTGAGCTGGTGCTTCAGGTTATCGAATGGTACTCTTGTGACCTTAAAATCTTTGTCTCTCACAGCACCCTGGGAATGACTGTAACTCCAGGGAGAATGAAATATACCCCGTTTTACCTAACTCTTGACTTGAGGATCTTTTATTTGTTAGCATTAAAATACACTGGCAAGTGTCAAAACATTTGGTTTCTGACAAAAAAGTATTTAGAATTGGAGTTGGGGTTATGAGGTTTGGGGGGAAGGGGATGGAGGAATAACCTAGTAATAAATTGTGGGCTGCAAGATAAAGTCTATATTCTTAGAATACTCGTAGGTCATAAGGAAACATTTTCATAGTGGAAGAAGGTGAGGGATATAAGGGTTACACTCTCAAAATTCATCCTAGGTGAAATCATATGTAGAATTATTTAAAATATTATTTCTAGTAGAGTAAATGTTCTTCATTCTGTAGCATTAATTTTGACTCAGGTATAAGCCTGATTAATTTATACTTCTGCAATTTAGAAATTGTGTTAAATATGGGCCTAAATTTTAAGAGTTTAACTTCTTCATAATTATTGAAAAGATATCGGTAAACAGTTTATGGTGTAAATAATAGCTGAGAGAATATTTTAACCTCTTTATAAGATAAACTCTTCTAGGCAATTTTCAATAGACTAGAATCACCCATTTATTACAAATAATTGTCACACTTAATATAAACCAAGGCTATTATAAATCAAATATGTCACCCAAGAGTTCCTAAAAGGTCAAATTTAATTGAACTACCTAAAATTATTCAATATACTTGAAAGAAATTAGACTGAATTCCTTCTTTACAATTGAGAAATTCCAATATTAAGTTAGCTTTTCCTTTCAAATATTCACAATTGCTTAAGTTTTTCTACACTATTCCACTTGATCTTTCAGAGGTATTTGGGCAATCCAAGAATAAAATAAAATGTCAGAGTACAAAAGTAAGCAGGCAACATATACCTTTGCACTTTCATGCCTTAGGTTGAAAGTCAACTCTAGGTTTGTGAGAAAGTGATCAGAAAACTCAGGATACATGTCCAAAACCTCTAGCAAGTCTTCTCTCTGGATCTTATGCAAGTCACAGTACGTGAGAGCTCTTACATCTGCATTAGACTTTCCAGGTTTGGCATAAAGATGAACCATTTCTCCAAATATATCATTTTTTCCTAAAAAAGATAAAAGGAGAAAAGGAAAAAAAGGAAATAAAAGGAATCTGAACTTAATGTTTTCCTTCTGAAAGTAGAAGGGGACCACTGACCAATCCCTGAACCAAAAATTTCATAGGTAAGACCCTACAGGCAACAGACACTTGGGCAGCAAAATTCCAGTACCTCGTACTGGCTGCCCCAGTCATGTTTGTTCACTGACCGGAATTTTGTCTCTTAGAGCACTGGTCCTGGTATAATCCCCATTACTTCCTTGCTTTGATTCTTTGGCTAAGCATCTGGAATGCAGCAAACACGGCTCTAGTCTGCTATGCCACACATTGCTAGAAAAGAGTCTTGCCAATAGTAGGTGTGGTCTAATTTTGTCAACCTAGGAATATGGGAAAGGCTGTGGAGAGTCAAATTTTAAAACTTTCTATCTCAGGATGGTCTTGGGAGGTGATGCCAAACATGGGGTTTTGGTGGAACTCTTTTAACACTTAGAGGACTAAGGGTACAATTTGAACATACCCTGTTTCCTTTAGTAACCACTTTTGGATTTGCCCTTAATAAGGTTGCCCAATTGTTTAATAAATCTAGTTACATTTTCTCAAAAAAAAATACAGTCATGCTTTTTTACTATATGGCCTTATGGCCTTTCTTCTAAAAGTGTGCCCTTCCTGCTTTTTTGCCAAACCTGGGGTTATTTCACTGTCTGGCTTCTGATGGGCACCCTCCGCATCCCCTCTGCCTAGCCACGTGTCACCTCTTTCCTAGGTGCCCTTCAGTGACGAGGATGATAATGACAGCAACAACAAACGCTGAGGACTAAGTAGGTATCAGGCACTGTGTCAAATGCTTAGGTGTATTATCTCACTTGATCCCCAAAATAACCTCATGAAAAAATTACTAATTATTATCCAAATTTTATGAATATGGAAAGAAGATTAAAGAGAGTAAACGGATTAGGTCAAGGTCACCTTCTTAGTTGGGTGAAGTAAAGGGAGGGAGAGAGTGGCCATGACTAAATCCCATGCATTCTGACTCCAGTCATAATCTTTGCACCCTTGATATATTTCATCTTCTCCCAATATTTTCCCTGAAAGTCACGGCCACTTAGATTTTTCTGTCTGTGAATGTCAAGGCACTTAAAAATCATACCTATGGAATACATGCGTAATAACTACTGATGGATTATTGATTACATAACTTTTTTTTTTTTTTTTTTTTTTTTTTTTGCGGTACGCGGGCTTCTCACTGTTGTGGCCTCTCCCATTGTGGAGCACAGGCTCCGGACGCGCAGGCTCAGCGGCCATGGCTCACGGGCCCAGCCGCTTCGCGGCATGTGGGATCTTCCCGGATTGGGGCACGAACCCGTGTCCCCTGCATCGGCAGGCAGACTCTCAACCACTGCGCCACCAGGGAAGCCCTGATTACATAACTTTTAAAGGTAGTCAATGGCAGCGTAAAATGTACCTTCTTACATATATCCTGAAGCTTCTTTTCAGATTTAGAAAAAACTCCCTGGATCTGTTACTGTAGTTTTTGGTAGACAAGTTCATATATACCCGACTATGGAAACTACCAAGACTTTTAAACAATAATGTTCATGTAAAAGAAAAATGCTATAATGTTCTTATTCTAAATGTGAATATAATGGGGAGAAATCAGATGCCATATCTTTATAAGAAAAATTAACATTGGAGAGAATACATTAACTGTAGTTTAAATAAATACTTAGCTTTTCAAAATAGAATAAATAATCACTATTTCTGAGGATTTTAAGTGCAGATTTACATGGAAATGGAGACAGAAAAGGAGAATCTCTTGAAATTCTTTATACTTTTGATACTTCAGTATAGATATTATCAGAGAAAAGCTCTGAACTAAATTCAGCATGAGCTCCGTATTTTAATTAGCTACGTGACTGTAAATGAGCAAAAGGTAAAAAATTATTATTTTATAAAGCAACAAGGCTTGTTACCTTCCTGTAGAAGTTAGGGATGGCTGATTTGAAGATCAGGAATGCAATGATGTGTGCTCCTTCCCTGGCAACATACTAGAGCAAACTGTCAAAGCCAAATCTGGTGAAAATCCCACTTTATTGTTTAGCTGCTAAGTGATTTAGAATATGTTTTTAGCCTGCTTATTGGATCGTAAACCAAATTGTGCATCTGGTCAATTTTGAAAAAATTTTCAAAAGGCTCTCATAATAAAATTATCAAAATAAATAGGAATCTCTCAAACATCTTCATTCATGTATTGGGTCCTGTGCTATGCCCATTTTGGTTCCGCGTAGCAGTGAAGAAAACAGACAATATCCTTGTCCTTTCGGATGTTAACATCAAGAGTCAAGGGAAAGGAAATCACTGACTTATGTGCTTGTTATTTAAATAGAACCAGATTTAATCTGCAGGAAAAAAGAAGTGCACATGTTCACAATCATTGGGGGTGGGTATTCTCATGGGGAGACGGAGGCTTAAACATACTGGCTAGGGGATATGAGAGGACAACAACTGATCTAGTTTCTCTCTGCTCCCTTGTTCTTCCCCATTGTTCTAATATTCTAAAGAAATCTTACAAGTTCGCAACGACTAAATTTATTTTTGAAGAGGCAGATTGGACAGATGGACTTTCTTTTGCACCCAAACCAGTTTAACTTATTACTAATTTTCATCTCCTCACCACTTTTATCCCTAGGTGTTAAGTTTATAGCCCTATATTATCCAGGTAAGGACTCATATAATTCTGTTTGATGGGACACAGCAGGTAAAGTGCACAGCAAGTAGATGAAATTCATCAACATATAAACCCACTTCACGACAGGGCATTGGCACATGCTAGCAAGTATGCTTACTACGTATATATTTTATTTAAGGTGATAAGATCTCAGCATGAATCCAAGATCCTCTAACATGAAAAGGAAAATGCTGACTATTTTCATATATCTGGCCTCAAAAGCTTAAGTAGGTGCCAAGATGGAAGCATTTACACACCAGAGAAAAAGTGAGACAGTCAAGAAAACATATTTTCTGCACGGTTAATTTGATTTGAATTGAATTTTAAATAAAGCTTTAATATTACTCATCAGTCTTAGTACTCATAAATAAATAGGAAAGCCCTCTTTTCTATCATTTTAAACTATGCATTGCACTAGCTAATAACTGAATTTGTGACTATCCAATTCTAAAACACTCACCCAGAATAGCTACCACAATGTCATCTTTGAGGATTTCAATGGAGCCTCTGGATAAGAAATAAAGTGCAGTGAGGACGTCCCCACAGTGAACCAGGGTATCTCCTGGAGGTGCATGGGTGGTCTTGAACTTCATTGCCAAAGCTCTAAGGCAACCTTTACTTGCCCCTCGAAAGGCTTTGCAGTTTTGCAGCAAAGTCTGGTTGAGATGTAGACAAATGTCAGCTTGTAAACATTCTGGGAAACCCTTTAGGACCTGAAGAAAAAAAAAGAAAGAGTTTCATACTACCAGCGCACAGGGTTACCTCCACCTGAAATAAAGTATATTTCGCGTTCACAGAACCGCAGGTGTAGTAAATGTCACAAAGGAGTTCTTACAATGCTGCTACCTCGCCTGCCTTAATGAATACTTGCTTTGCTGAACATGTCAGAATTTTAACTCAAATACTTGTTCTCTGAATTAACTGCAGGCATTCAGACGCAACACAAATGCTGCCTCATTAAAATGTAATGCCTACAACGTTTCACACTGCTTCTCATTTCCTGCATTGTTATGTAGCACCATACTGTGCACAGATATAATGCAATGTGACAATTAATAAGACATAACTAATGAAAGGTGGTACAACTAGAAAGACAACCTTTAGAAGGAATCTCAAGTCAATTTGGACTACTATCTCTGGTACACATCTTCGTTATAATTAGGAAAAATAATGATTCTGAAATAGCCACGGTATTTGTGTCATATACCAGACAGTGTCATATACCATATTGTTAGACCTTAGCTAACAATACTTGGAATATTTATGTTTCATATGCACATTATTAGTACTAAATATTTTGATAAGCACTGAAAATAGAGAAAGGGAAGGAGAACAGCAAACGTACTTTAAAACTGTAGTTCAGTTTTCAGAAATGGAAATTGTGCCAGAAGTTACGATGCATACATAAACCTCCTAACAGCTCTACTGTTTTGACAACCTATTCAGTGACTAAATTAAAACTTGTAAAAAAAGATTAAACAATAGCTTGTGATGAGTGCTACTCAATTTAAATTGAATAAAATTTTATGTTATTAAAAAAAATGTCCAGTATACAATGGGTCAAGGATACTCAACTCTTCTGTATGTGTCTTAGCTATTTTGGGTGGCATATAGAAATTTTAATTCTCAGGTTGACTTTCTTCTGTCAGTAAAAATGGATCCATTTAAATATTCTTTGGTAGAGGGAGAAGGCCTTATATAGTGCCTAAAAATGTAATTTTAGGATTTCCTACCTTTTTGGGTCAACCTTCTTATTGCTGTCCACTATAGCTAAAAGTAATAATAAATTATTTGTGCAGATAATTCAAATGCATGTGGCCCGTAGAGAAACTTCAAATTAGATCATATTTGAGTTAACTCACAATTTTTACTATGTTAAAGATTAAAGTAACTACAGGGGTCCTGTGTCTGCAGGACCACTGTGTGATGCAATTGGTCAGACTGATTGTGATGAGATACAAAAGGATCAATGAGAGACCTGAAACATGACAGCCACTGTTTCCAGTCTTATTTCCTTCATTGTAGAGTCACCCACAGAAATGGGTCAAGGGTGTTTTAGAAGAAAAGCCACAGAATATAAATTCTGGTCATGAATTTGCCACAGGCTGATGCTTGTGCAAGTCACTTGATCCATCTGTGTTTCTTTGCCAGAGAATAAGAGCCTTTGCAATATTGGAATTTGTCGTAAGTTACCAATAAATAGTGTGTTGATTGTAGGACCCTGCTCATCCAGCTCCAATCAGCCATAGAAACTCAGACTTTTACCTTAAAGTTCCTGTATTACCTGGCTCAGACTCCCAAAAAAGGAGCTCTCCTCTGTCTGAGTTCCTAGGCACTCCTCTGAAACCTCTCCCCTTAACTGTAACCTTCAGGCTTCACCTCCATGACTGGACACCGGTCCGATTGCCTGCTTAGACTGGAGACCTCTCCAGAATGATAACTTGTCTTTGCCCATTTCTGCCTTTGGAGTTGGAGACTCTTTTCCCACGCTTTGCTGGGATCACAAACAACCCAGCTCCTCTCATGGAAGCAACCCTCTAGTTTGCTGGTCCTTCTACCTGTCTGAACTAATCACATTCAATTCTTTGGCACGTGATGCTAGACTAGAGTTAAGCTAGGTTTGGACACTGTCTTCTGAAATGGGGCCACTTTATTTGGAGGTGCTATGTTAGGAACAAACCCCAGTTCACTGGCTTCTCTGCATATGATTTACTTTTCCTGCCTGAAGCCCACTATTGTGGTCTCAGTGTAACTCTCAGATGTCCCCATACAGATAAAAACATAAAGAACATTAGCCCAAGTAACAGATATGCCTGTTTTTCTCTTAGGGTTTATCTATAAAGGCATTTTATATTTCACATAAATGGAGATATTGCTACCGTTATAGTAGTTGGAATGAGAATACTGAGCTTACAGCTGTTCTTTCTGTCATTTTCCTGAAGTTTCTCAATTATACTTTCTGAATATAGCCTGGTTATAGAAGGAAAAATTGTGCACATGTGCGTGTGTGTGTATGCATGCTTTGAATTGGAAGATGCAGATGAGATGATGAGATAGAGGTAGGGATTATTCACTTCTCTGGGTGCGATATGAGCTATGGAATCAGATAGGCATGAGCTCAAGTCCTAGTTCCATCCCTTACTAGCTGTGACTTTTGTCAAGTCAATTAAATTTTCTTGAGATTCAGTTTCCTTTATTGTAAAAATAATATCTACCTCACAGGGTTGTGCCCACAATTAAATGTCATAATGAATGTAAATCATCCTGTGCATTGTAGATGTTCAGTGAAAAGTGTACTTCTAGCTTTTTCTGCTTTTTTTTTTCTCACACATATTTATTGTTCCTAAATAACTGTTGCATTCTCTTTGCTAGAAATTGAGAGATACATGCCCAATGTGTTCTTTTCGTTGGTCTCTTTGGTGAGTAGGAAATTCACCACTAAATTTTGTGTTCCATTGCCTCAAGAGAGTTTAAGAATTCTTCTTCCTTTCATCTCTCTAACTTTTGTTTCCTGTTTCTGACTTGTGTTAAATATTTTGGTTTACTTTCACTTAGGTTTTCACTGTGAATTGTCTTAAATCCTTTTTGAGAGTGGTCAGTTACTAAATCAATGTACAAATATGTTCTTGGAATTCCAGTATTCTTAGAATCATCCACAAAACCTTAAGAGCACTTGAGAAAGTTTTTCAACATCATTCTCAAGTGTCTTTACTATATGTTGTCAGCCCCTAACACTCAACCTATTAGGAGTGGCAATCACTGGAGAGAACGACCTCTAATAGGAGGTACCATAGAGTTCCATGGAGAGGACTTTGTTTGCATGGGGGGAAGATACACAGATCTTAGCATGAAGGAGTTGTCTAGATTAAGTAATTCTCCTGTGCTAGCCCTTAACTGACTTTCTTAATTTTCTTAAGTGAGTTACATAGATCATTCAGGTAAAACTCAATAGAAGTTAAGATTTAATAATTGAATCTCTTCCTAGCCCAGAGGTTTGGATGTCTAAAATAAGTTAGCAGCATCGGAATCTGGCTATGCCTAAGTAAAGAGATTTTAAAGTGGGAGTTATAAGAGAGGGAGCTGTATTGGAACAGAGGTAGAAGAAGATTGAAAAGAGTGGGAAGAAGGGTAAGTTTAAGTGGATATTTATCCAAGGCACCCCTTTCCATTGGGCCCAGCCATTTTACCTTTCTTGCTTCCAATGGATAATCCTTTTTTGTCAGGTTTGGTTCCTCTGCTAAATTACCTAACTTGGAACTTCCTCATTCAGCACTCAGATAGTGGCATTTTACCAGGCCTAGCAGATCTGGCTAAAAGACTATCTATGCCAAGTACACAAGTACAAACCAGGACACAAGCTGGTTTAATGATTATTATAGTCATGTTGCTACCCTCTATACAACCTTCTAGTTTGTCAAGCTCTGGAGCTGCTGTGAGGGTACTTAGCACCTTTCACTGTGCATCTGGAGCCATTGTTTTATGGAGTTAGCCTGTTTTCAAAGACTAAGGAGCATCACCCAGAATTCGTTTCATGGCCTGCAGCTTGGAAAAGCAGTCTTCATTCTTTTAGCAAATATTTATTAAGTATCTACTGTATACCGAGCAGTATGCTAAGCATGAGAGCATAGCAATGAATAAAACATGTTCTGAAAATATCCCTGGTCCTCAAGCCTCTAAATGCTCAGATTAAAAAAAATTATAGGGTTAATCAGAATTTCCCACATTTTCAGGCCAAATCTGGACATCTGTAATGCACATTTACAATACTAATTGTTGTTCAAAGGAACCCTCAAGGGAACAGTTAATTTAAGGTGAGTAAAACGCTGTAATTTCACTTTTCTAAAGTTCCTGAAAGTTCCAGAACATTTTTTTCAAGGCTGATAAAAATTCCATATCTTAATTATGGTATAAAGTCACTTGAATATTTTATAAATGTAAGATTAACTTCCCTTTACTTGAATTTAGGTAGACAAAACTCTGTGGAACTCTCAAATTATGTAAGACAAATGAGACATTTGTTCTTTTAAGTGAGTATGGAGTGCTTTTTGTGATTATTAAAAGAAATCAATCCCATAACTTAGCATTAGAGAGCCCAAAGTTTAGGGACATTCAAACAAGAAGCACCCAACAACCACAAAACAGGACAGAAGTATTAAATCAAAGTAAAACTGAAGAAATTATACAAAGAGAGAGCAAAAATAGAAATAACTATGCCATAGAAAACATCTATCAAACCCTATTATTCCTTCCTCAAATTTAAGATACCAGATTTAGTGTTTGCTGTTTCTTAGCCTGGATCGCAAAACACTCTCTTTTGGTGGTATGTACACTTTCTAGGTTATGTTGGAAGAGCATCAACAATTGAGTTTTTACCAAAAAAACACCCTCTTCCATAGTGTTTTGAAGTTTTGTATTTGCTTTTGAAAAAAATCAAAATATATTCTTTAATAGATGCCCCTTATCTAGATAGTATTGGAAAGGTGACCATGGTGAAATGAATGGTTTCTGGTTTGTTTCACTTAGCACAGCTGCAGAGAAGGAAGAATTCCTAAAGAGACGCTAAAAAGGGCACATTGAGAAAGACAATCTGAGTGTGGCAAATGGTTCCCCTAAATAGCAAATTAATCATAGAAACAGCTTTGGTAACTGTGATAACTGACATTAGGAAATTTTCTGGGGAAATTCATTGGGTCATTAAATACATGTAAATCTTGACAAATTAAAATTAATCAAAACACAAATTAACATTCCTTATGAAACACTAAACCTCAAGCATGATTATTAAGTAGATTATGCAAGAAATATATCAAATCTTAAATTCTGCCCTAGAGTACAACCTTAATATTTTATAGCATTTTTGATTCTAATAGAATTATTGCTTGCTATGTGAGCACTCTAGGCTTGATAAATCTTTAGCACTTAAAATACACTGAACCTTGCTTTTTGTTGTTTCTAGAAGTTAATATTCTTCTTTAATGGATTCCATAATTTTGAGGTCATCCCAGATTATATTATTTCTATGATTATGGTTTATCATTAAGTGATAAGAAGCAGATATTTTTCATATTTCCTCGGCAATTACACATTTAACCACTAATCAAGGTAGGTAGATTCTTTTAGTAGTTTTAAACATATAAATATATATAGCTCTAGTCTGAAGCTCAAATTGCTTTTTCATCTACTTTCTTATTTTACTTTCATGCGGCTTATTATTTTATTGCATAGGGCCATCGTACCTGGCCAGAGTGCTGGCAAAGCAGGGCACTGTAGAATCCATGACTAAGGGCTTTTATAAGCCTTGGGAAAAATAACTAATTTTCTACATGCAACTTTTCAACATATATCATATGGTTACATCATTTAGGAAAAAAAATAACAAAATCTTACTGCACACAGACACGGAAAACAATGTCATAAATCCTGAACAAGTTCTGGTGCAAGTAAAGGTTCCTTGAAAAATGAAACAGAGTCCTCCCTCCTGCATCTTCCCCTCCCCTCTCCTGCAGTTCCCATCCCCAGTTAACAGCATAACTATGAGATGTTCCTTTGCTTTCAGAAGGACACAGTCGGGGCCTAGGATGAGTTGGAGTGTGGGTGATGATGTGCAGGCAGAGGGGATTTATTACTTTTGCATACATATTCTTGCTACTCCAACTCTGGAGCCTTCTGCTAAATCAGCAAAAACCTGACTTAAAAGGATGCATTAGGATTTCTGAAATACGGCCTCAGGGGAAAACCTTGGAACTCACTAGGGTTTCTAAAGGTAACAGGAGGGATCAGCATCCTGAGAAGCAATTTGAGGACCTTCCCCTCAACTGCCCAATTACTTGAGAGAGGGAATGAAGGAGGGGATGGACAGAATTTAACCACAGTGGATGAATGGACATTTTTGCAAATACTTTTTTACAAGTGGATTGATTGTAGACGATCTGAGCTTGCTTACAAAGTAAGGAAAAGGGAGGTGCAATCTGCCAGGTGATGAAAAGAGTGATTTAAGTACCACTTCACAGTTGATATACCATTTTGAACTTGGATCTAGTTTTATATTTCAGAAAAAATTTCTCGTGTGTAATATTTTAAAATCAAATCTTCTTTTGATTTATCAACTTTATATAAGGAATATAGAATGGTGATTTCCCCATTTTTCATGTGAAAGCTGAAGTATAAGTGCATTAAGGGATTTTATTTGTGGAAGAATTAAGACTCCAAACTTACTCCAGGATTCTTCCAACTATTGTGACTTGCCATAGCTGTTCATCAGATTGGATTTCAAAAGTCGCTACTAGTATGGTGAAATACAAAATGTTTCCCACTCATTTTATTTATTGGTTTATCAGTAAGTAAGAAAGAATAAAAATGTAGCATAAATGCCATTTTCTTTTTGTACCAGTTAGGGAATTTGTTCCTCAGAAAGATTAAGGCTAGACAGCAATTCAATTGCTTTCTAAGGAAACTGATGGTTGTATCAGCAATTATATAACTTTTGCAAAATAGCAGAAGCTCTCAAAATAGTAGTTCTCTTCCTCCACCTATTAGATTCCGCTTCTGTAAACTATGTTGATTCTCGTTACCCAACGCTCTGAATGTTACATATTGTTGTGTCCCTACACATTTCTACTTCTACCAGTTGAGTTACAAACCAGCAGTGTATGTTCTGAAACCTATTTATGTCAGCTGTACTTGTTCAAGAAATTATGTAATTCAATCGTACTACACATAAAAGAATGAAATAAGTACGTGTAAAGAAAGAGAGCAGGGTTGCCCCATCCCCACGAAAATAAAGCTAAATGTTTTGGAAAACCTTTATAAAGGTGAGTCATTTTAAACAAATGCAACCATAGATAATTTTTGCACTACATGTGAGTGCTTAAATATTTATAATAGTAGAAAAGTTTATAAAGTCCCTTAACTCTGACTGTAATCCAAAAAACAAGAAAAAAAATTATTAAAATGTGACTAAAAAAATCAGAAGTACGTGAAAATTAAGAACCACACTCTATGATAACCTTTGGATCCAAAAAGAAATAATTTACAAAGCAACAGAAGGAGAACATTTCATGTCAAAACCCATGGAACCACAGAAAAACTTGCATTGAAAGGAAAATATATAGTCTTAATGTCTTAGATATTATAGAAGGAAAGACTCAAACAATAAAAAACCTTAAAACAACTGTTAAGAATAATAGGACAATACAAAGAAATAAAAAAGAGGGTAATGAAGGCAAATTCTGAAAATGAAAAGAATAGTAGCAAGAATAAATTAATCCAAAGGCTAATTCCTTGAAAAAGATCCAGTGAAATCAATGAATCTTTCAAAGGCCTGCTACAGGAAAGAACAAAAATATACAAATTTAGCAATGATAAGGCAGACGTACCTACTTATACAGAAAAGACTGAATAAATGAATTAAAAGAGAATCCTACAAGCAATATTGTAACAACTTTGAAAACCTAGATGAAATGGATGAATTTTTCACAAAATATGAATCACCAATATTGACTAAGAAAGAAATGTAATAAATAATTACTGTAGTAGAGTTAGTGATTAAAGAACTACCATTAAAACCACCAGGACCACATGGCTTAACAGATGATTTCTTTCTAACATTTAAAGAGTGTATAGGGAGACCTTCAAGATGGCAGAAGAGTAAGACGTGGAGATCACCTTCCTCCCCACAAATACATCAGAAGTACATCTAATACGACCCAGCAATCCTACTACTGGGCATATACCCTGAGAAAACCATAATTCAAAAAGAGTCATGTACCACAATGTTCATTGTAGCACTATTTACAATAGCCAGGACAGGGAAGCAACCTAAGTGTCCATCGACAGATGAATGGATAAAGAAGATGTGGCACATATATACAATGGAATATTACTCAGCCATGAAAAGAAACGAAATTGAGCTATTTGTAGTGAGGTGGATGGACTTAGAGTCTGTCATACAGAGTGAAGTAAGTCAGAAAGAGAAAAACAAATACCATATGCTAACACATATATATGGAATTAAAAAAAGAAAAAGGTTCTGAAGAACCTAGGGGCAGGCCAGGAATAAGGACACAGATGTAGAGAATGGACTTGAGGACAGAAGGACGGGGAAGGGTAAGCTCGGACGAAGTGAGAGAGTGGCATGGACATATACACACTACCAAATGTAAAATAGATAGCTAGTGGGAAGCAGCCGCATAGCACAGGGTGATCAGCTCGGTGCTTTGTGACCACCTAGAGGGGTAGGATAGGGAGTGTGGGAGGCAGACACAAGAAGGAGGGGATATGGGGATATATGCATACGTATAGCTGATTCACTTTGTTATAAAGCAGAAACTAACACACCACTGTAAAGAAATTATACTCCAATAAAGATGTTAAAAAAAAAGGGAAAAGTAAATAACAATAAAGTGGATTTAAATAATAAAAAAGAGCTTATAACTATAGATCAATATCACTATAAAATAGTTGCAAAATTCTAAATAATTTACTAGACGATAAACTCAACAAAGTATCAAAAAAATCTATGACCAAGTAGGATTTATTTGAGGAATGCAAGGAGATTTTTAAAGTATTAGTGTTAATGGTGAAGCTATTTTCATAAAGTCAGCTATTACTATTCAAAATTATTCTGGAGAATCTAATGAACTAATAAAGAAAATAAATAGTATTTTTTAAAAAAGAGAATGAATTTATCTCTTTTTGTTGCTGATATAATTGCATACCTAGAACATCCAAGAGTTAATCGAACAAACAAAAAAAGAATGAGGCAAATAATTTGTTAAGGTGGCTATAAGGAAGATAAATAGTTTATATATTATTTATAAGCAGGTAAAAATGGAAATGTGTAATATATTTCATTTGTTTGACTAAGCTATATAAATTTAAGAATAAATTTAATAACAAAGGTAAGAATTTCTAAGAACATTATAAAATCCTGTTGAAGGAGATGTAATTTTTTAGGATCTAAATCAGTGGCTCTCAATCCTGGCTACATGTTAGAATAGAAATATAAAAATACTGATGCTCTGACTTAGCTATAAGCAATTCTGGTTTAATTGTTGTAGGGTGGGTCTGAAGCACTAAAATTTGTTTAACATATTTCAGATGATTTTAACGTGGGGCAAAGATGAGAATTTAATATTGAAATTTCAAAATTATGTAAAAATTAATATAAAATTCATAGAAAGGAAAGTGTTAGCAACAGGAATACAGTCCATTCTCTATCCTTGCTGAGGAATACCGGGAAAGAAAAGTGACCAGCTAATGACAAAGATTAGTGACCTGCTCCTGGCAAGCACACTAAGGGTGTGGGGCAGCTCCTATCTATGGAGTGTTTTTGGCAGGACGTGTCTAGTTTAAATTGCTTATGATAAACAAAACTTTCATCAGTAGATTTTGGTGTTTTTTTTACCTTCACCTTAGATCATTTTATTTCACATTATTTAAACCCTGTGTTTGATTAGGATAGTGAACAAGCTGTGACAAAATTCAGTGTATGTTAGATTAACTAAAAGTAATGTTGCATAGAAGTTTTGCAAAAGAAATGTTGTCTGGTTTTAACATATACTATCGACAGGGAAATGCAGCATGACCTGGCTGTGAATGGTGTTAATAACCTGTTCAGGTAGAAGTAGGTGTGATCAAGATCCTGCTGCCCAACTTTAAAGAATGAGCAGCCTTTTATCTATCTTCTACCCAGAACTAGACTTTTCTCTACTGTTTCTTCACAGATGATACAGAAGTTGGGAAGTATTCAGTCACATCCATCCACTCATCCACCAACAATTTCCCATTAAAGTGAATCCCTGTGTTCATTCCTCACTCATAAGAAATAAATTTCAAAGGCAGCTTGTACTGGAATAAACTGATCTGAAGGCTTGAAAAGCACTTGGTATCTTCTTAAGATCTTGGAGTCTTTAAATTATAGCTCATATTAATTTTACTATTATTGTTATTTTACTTTATTAATAACTGTTAGGCTAATGTTCTTTCAAAAGCAGATTTGTTTTAATGTCATCAATAGACCTATAGGACATGACTTTCTGGAAAATGTCATGTAAGCTATGTAACTTCCAGACTATAAAATGTGAATGTTTAATGACCAAAAATGTTACATTCTGCTTAAGTGTTATGTCATTGCATACACAGTTTAGGGACCTCCCATGTTAAATCTGAGTCAGAACACATACTAATATGCAAAGAAGGATCTCTATGCTTTGCTTATGCCTTATGATTACATATATTCTTGAAATTATTAGTAAACTTTAATATTGGTTACAAGTTCTGATTTTTGTGTGCCAGATTTGACAACCTGATCTTTGGGTTGTCTCAAAAGCCCAACATGGAGTTTGTTGTAAATGAGTTAAAATAGTCATATATTTTATATGGAAGAATAAATACTCTCAAATGCCCCCCAAAATAAGAAAAACAAGATTAGTAAGAGTGGACCTATCTTGTCAGAAATTGAAGTATGGTATAAAGCCACTAAGTATAAATCTTTATTATATTGCCATAGGAATGGACAAATAGAGCCAATTTGGGAGTAAAGATAAGTATTCCAATTATACCTAATAATTTAATGTGTAAATCAGGTGGTATTTAAAATCAACAGAAAAAGTACTATCTTCTATTCATGTGAAGAAAATTTACAGAACTACATGTCAAACATATTCAGAATTTCTTCCAAATCATATAACAAAACTTAAAACCTAGGAAACTACTTGTACAATCCATAGGTTTAGTGAGACCTTTGTAAAACAGGACAGGATCTCTGAACTGTACAAGAAAAGTTGACTAATTGGATGATATTAAAAAACAAAAAAACTTTACAATTCAAAAGATACCCTAAACAAAACCAGCATATTGAAAAGAGATTAGGAACAAATTGCAATATAGATGACAGATAAAGTGTCAATGAACTCTTTGTCTATAAATTATAAAGAGTTCTTAAAAAATGAGAAGAAGGGCTTCCCTGGTGGCTCAGTGGTTGAGAACCCACCTGCCAATGCAGGGGACACGGGTTCGATCCCTGGTCCGGGAAGATCCCACATGCCGAGGAGCAACTAAGCCCGTGCGCCACAACTACTGAGCTTGCGCTCTAAAGCCCGCAAGCCACAACTACTGAGCCTGCGTGCCACAACTACTGAAGCCCGTGTGCGTAGAGCCTGTGCTCCGCAACAAGAGAAGCCTCCACAATGAGAAGCCCGCGCTCGCCACAACTAGAGAAAGCCCGCGCGCAGCAACGAAGACCCAATGCAGCCAAAAATAAACAAGTAAATTAATTAATTAATTATTTTAAAAAATGAGAAGAAAAAAGTAACCAAAAACTATGCAAAAATGTTATAAGTAATTCATAGAAAAGAACATCTTGATTAACTACTCTTTATTATAATGCTCTGACCTCATTGCTGGTTTTACCTACTGTTAAATATTAAGCACAGCTCATAGATAATGCAGGTAAAATCAGAGTTAGAATCTGGGCCAAAGCGCCCATCTTAGAAAACACTACTAAGGCCCGATTTTCCCAGCGTCCACATATTGTGACTCACAGTCAAAACTAGATAATGGCTCGACATGGACCTCTATGATTCAAGTACAATAATTACACCTGTGTGGACTGAGTCTTTGGTTTTCCCTCCCACTATGGTAGGTGTTTCTAACTACTGATTTGTTTCAGTTTCGTGTGTATTGTAGAGCACTCTGATCTAAGGAGATGACCAGTAAAGTGGGAAAAATCATCTACAGCACATATGTAAATGATTTAGCATCGCTCCAGGGCATTAAAATGCACTATATGAGGTGCTGGACCCCAAGTGAGGAAGATTCTTATCAGATAGTCCCTAAGATGAGTGTAGAGTTCTGCTGGGGGTAGCCCACTTGACTAATAGGAGCCCAAGATGCAAACTAAAATAGGTTCTTTAGGAATATCTGGCACGAAAGAGGCATGATTATATATTTTTTTCCATCCACATTCAACTCCATGGATAGCAATATGTCTAAACCAAGAAAAACAATTAAAATATATGTACTTTTCCTGAGTCTGATGCCTTAAGGCTATATAATCAATTGGATTAGATGAACTACTTGTGCTTATTTTCACCTTTAAAAAATGATTTAAAATATCTGGTATATTGGGTGGAACTTTACATATCCATTTTCAATATAAATCCTCAGGCTATTGGTAATGTCTCAGAAAATTCTTTAACTAAAGTAAATATTGGACTTTTATTTGGGGAGAAATTGTGAATGGTTTGATTTTATTAGGTTTGATAAGTGCTGAGTTCCTCTAATATTTTAATTTAATGGACCTAAATTCATATTTCCAAAGAATATTTTTAAAGTGAACTTTGATGTCTCTATTTTTTGTTATTGGCTAAACCTGTGTTGAGTATTAACTGATCCTAAACTGAATTGAGCTTGAATTACTCCTGTGCTTCTACTACTCCAAAGAAAGTATCTGGCAACACATCACACTCTTCAGCATAAGAAATTGCACTCGAGTCCTGTTTGAATAGTACCATAATTTTTAAAAGTTGAAAAACAACTTGAGATATCATTTCCACCATCCTACTACTGTGAGAGGAACATTATTAACAAATGGAGACACTGAAGCATAGAAGTGTGTTCATCACCTCAGCATGGTATTTCTGCAATGACTCTTTTTCATGTGTAAAGCCCCAGACCATGCTGTCATTATTTTTCTTGACTCAGAAATGGCTAAAGATCAGATCCCACTGTTGATGAACTTGCTTTGCATTAAAACAGCACGGTGTCAGATGTAAATAAGTCTTTCTTGTTGATGGTTGGAGACCAGGCTGAAGTGACCATCATCATTTGTGAAACATGATTGAGCATATACAATTTGTAACCTGAAAATACCAGATGCTTGTCTTAAGCTCGATATTGTTCATGTCAGGGGGCTCCAGATGGTATTTGTTGTGTTCTGTGGCATTTTTGAGACTTTAGGATAAATAGCCTTGGGGAAAAATAGGAAGGACATGTAACTTGCCCTTTCTTAAGCACCTGTGGTTCAGGTACTGGCTACAGTTGGTAAGTATGTGTGTTAATAGTAGATTTCTTGTGAGTGCAAAATTTTACTACCTATCCAGTTTTTGCAGAGCCAGGCAATTCCTATCAACTAATCAGCATGGAGATGAAAACATCTTTTAAGGTGCATTGTAAACAGCATTACTTTAATTCCACTCCTAAGTAGTAACTAAGTATTTCGTTTTTAAATGGGTGGATTTACTTGTTAGGCCATTTGGACCTAAGTGTAGAGAAGAAGCGTATGTCTTTCAAATTAGGCAATATTTGTAAAGCTTTCTATACCTTGACTGCTAATTTTGAACCGATGCTTTTTTGTTAAACTATTACTGGTCAAATAAAAAATATCAATCTAAATTGTAGGCTCACCTATGCAAAAATTGTATTATGCTGTTTATATCTTTAAACATGAGTGATTTTATTTTCTGAAGACTTCTTGAAAACAGGGTCCCCATTGGAGGGGTGGTCAGACGTGAAGGGCATCATATTTGTAGTCCTTTTATTTTAGCTCTATGAAGAACTAGTTAAAGGTTTTTTATTGTATTTATCAACTTCAGTATATAAGGGTCATTAGAAAAAGGTAAAGGGGGATAAAAATATTATGGTAGAGACAAGCCATGCTATTTTATAAATTTTGCTTTCCTATGGGGTTTAATGTCACAAGGATTATTTTATCTGAGTTGCTTAATTGGACATACTGAAAGAGCTTGAAATTACATTTCACTATGGTGTATCAAAACAGGACATGAGTGGAGTGTATTTGAATGTGAAGGTCTGGCACAGATGAAGTTATTTAAATCAGTATAGAGAATGGATGCAACAAAATTTTTGATGGAGTAGAGTTAGATTGTAGATGCAGGTTAATATTAGTAGTTACTAGTTAAATAGATAGTAGTTAGTAGTAGTAGTAGTAAGCAGTTAGTAGTAGTAGTTATGGTCAGTAGTCAGAGTTAGCAGATAACAGAGGAGCAGGAAAAGAGTCATGGAAGGAAATGAAATCAGATTGTTATTAAAATGCTCCTTAGAAATAACATCAGCCTCATGAAGTAGGAATTTCTATTAAACAATATGTCATTCTTCATTACTTTCCTTTCCATTTTGATTGGCTTTGCTTGTTGGGTCTATGATAAGTGTATGTTTTGTCACTCAGAGTCCTACTGGGATTCTAAGCAATTTTAGCCGACTAGGTTGACTCTTGATTGAAATCTCTAAAAATTCTCCCTTGTTCAACTCTTCTCCTATCCTACACCTTCTCCTTTCTGAGGAATTCATTTAGTCTCTGCTTGATCAAGGAGACTGGACCATGTAGTACAAGTACCATTGGGTCTTCCCCTTTATTCCTCAAAACCAATGCCACACCATTTTTCTTTTCTCCCCTGTTTATCTTTAAGGAAACCTCACCAATCTGCCTTGCTGAAGAATTTATTTCTCTTTCTAGGTTCTTATTCCAACTCCTTTCTACAACTGTTTCCCAAATTTTTCTCCATTAACGTCCCAGACTAAAAAAATACTCAATTGTTCCCCTTTCTTCCTAAAATAAATTAAACAAAATTGTTTCTGGATTACCTGCCTTAATTCTGCCCTGGATGTCACAAATATGTGCCTCTATTCCTGTCCTTGTCTTTACCTGAAATGATCCCCTTGGGTTCTCTGCCTTCCACAGTTCTACCACTCACTTAGTTCTGTGGTTTTTGAATAATATTCGAAGCAGAATAAAATGTTCCATGAAGGAGACTCAGAGGGAACAAGAGAGTAGGCAGCAGGCAGATGAGACTCTACATCCTCAAGCAGAAAAACTCCCATGATAATTGTTTTACACATTTAGCAAATGCAGTTTTGGCGCTTTAAAACTATTTGAAAATGACATGTTGAATGAAATTGCTGAGAGGTTAAGTGACTTGTCCAAGAAAAGTGGCATATTGAGAACTAGTACTTGGGTCTTCTGAATTTTTATTCTGTATTTTTTTTCTATTATTCAGGCATTACTAGGGAGGCATTTTTAGGTAAGGAATAACATTTTTCATTGAATGTTCATAAAGGCTTTTCTTCCATGCAAATATAACTTAAAATTATGCAGTGGTTTCTGTCATAAGTGATTTATTTCTCTCCATCCAGAATGATGGATAGACCATGGTTATTGGTGCCTTTATTCATTCAAGCCATGCTCCTCTGTGTGCATGGCTCAATTCTACAATGACATGGAAGGTGATTTTCTGTGTTTGGCAATGTTGTAACTAAAATCACTGTTGGATAATGTCTGAAAGTTTCAGTTTGGGTTATAAGAAAGCTTTAACTTGGAGAAATTCGTTGAGATGCTTTCAGTCCTAATCTGAGAAAGTATTGCAGAAGGGAAAGGATTTTCCGGACTTGACCTAGGGACATTTTTGAGCTAATTTTTACTACTCCCAAGCCTGACATAATATGCAAAAGAACACCTTCCTTTCACTAGCTTCATTATTCTGACCCCTTTCCCTTTGCAACCTGAACCATTTGGTTCACCTGAAAGAAAGCCCATAAGTGTTCCCAGAATGCGTTTGGTTCTGGAACATTCTGGTAATAGCTGTTTCACAAAAAGCAAAAGATGCAGGGAATAAGAAATATGGGTACATATTCTTTCTTATGGAGTAAGGAATATGGCTACAATTCTTTCTTATGTTTTGTGATCTATCAAGGAATCAAATATTTTGGGTTATGAAAAATAATTTTAGGTCAATTAATAGAGTGTGACTGAACATCTTATACTTCATTTGGACATGGTTAAACAGCAAAAATGACCTGAAATGTTTCATGAGAAATTATGTTTAAGGTTATACTTAAATGAAATAACATGGAATGCTGATGTAAAATACAAGAGTTTGATGTACTTTTATGTATCACAATACATAAAGTTAAATCACTTTAAATTGTTATTAAATTACAATTTAGTTAACAATAAACTAACAAGACAGGGATTTAACGATGTGCTGTTAGAGGTAAAAAATCCACTTAGATTTTTTTTTTAACCTCTCAATAGTCTAAGAGTACAGTTGCTTTATTCTAATCAACTTTCTTTTGCACATTGTTCTTAATTAGCAAGCATCTTCCATTTGCTGAGTTTTCAGAGTTATGTTGCACTTTGATTTTTTACTCACATTGCAGTCACAAGATGAGAAATGTAGACACTGTGAACAAACAAGAAGTTCGTGCAAAGTCAAGCTCTCAAAACCACATGCAAGACTTAGTGGCACATGGTTTAGAGCTCACACACTCCAGGATCATGTGAGACAGGCATGCAGATGAGAGGAAAGAAAAGCACCTACATCATGAAAATAGAGGATGATGAAAGAGAATGACATTTTCTTTATGACAGTTATCTAATGCAAACCGTATACCCATAACCTTTACCAGAGTGAAGGAAGGGGCAGATAAGTGACTTTCTGTGGGGAGGGGGAAACTTTATATAAACGTTATTAGAGGTCAAGTTGTTGTTAAAGTTAAGGATTTCTATTCTGTACTTGGCCTCTTCCAAGTTATCTTTCCCAGTTTCTTGCTTTGTATTTCCTCTGCTACATCATGCAAAAAAAATCAGAACTAACATTGGAAATCATTTAACAAGCTCTAAACCTGACAGATAACAAGGGTGATCTCCACAATTTACACGAGAATTAAATTGGATATAAATACCTCCTGTTCTTACCGGTGGGTGTTGTGATTCCATGTATTAAGGTGTGAAGCAGACAGGAAAGAGATAAATCTTTCATAAGTACATTGTAAATAGGCAAGTGGTATATAAACCATATTCATAGGTAATAGAGTCAAACAATGAAAGGTAAATAGTTTTCACAAAATAGACTTTATCACACAAAAAAATGGCCACGAAACTAGAGTTATATGGAGAGGGGAAGTAAAATAAATAATTGTTTTACTCCGGTTATTGAAATAATCTGGCAGTATGGAACAACAAAATTGAGCGACATGTGTTTTGATTAAAAATTCTTGACACTGCTTCAGCCAACCCAGCATTAGAGAATCCCCAATAGTTTCTGAATGCTGATATCTTCATTAAACAATAATATGGAAGGAATTACATAAAAGTGACCAATTTGTAGGTAATTTCTTATGAGATTAAAGTGTTACCTTGGTGAGATCAATTTATCAAATGAATTTTCACAAGTAACTTTGGGATAATCAGAAATAACTCATGGGATTCAGTTATGGCTTTGTATGAAATGTGCTGATTGATTAGCTCTTCAAATTAAAAATTTTATGATGGCATGCCCTTACTTCTCCATCAAATAAATCACGCACAGCTATGATAAACATCATATAAAAATATATCTTTCAAACTGGGCAATATTTGCAATGCGTTCTGTACCTTAACTGCTAATTTTGAACCTTTTCTTTTTTTGTTAGGATATTGCTGATCAAATTTTAAGAAGTCAATCTAAATTGCATAGGCTCACTTATGCAAAAATTGTATCATGCTGTTGATGTCGTTAAATTTTAAAGATTCCATTTTCTGAAGAATTTTTAGAAACAGGATCCTTGCCCAATGGAGAAGTAGCTAGATGGGAAGGTACTATAATTCTAATTTTTTTTAATAGGTCTATGATATGCTATATAGCTTGTATTTATCATATATCTTTAGTAATCAATCTCTATAGCCAAATAGCTAGGTCAAAAAGATGTATGCAGTTCTCCTAATAATAAAAGAAGCTCTTTGGATCAATTAATCTTATTAGTTGTATTGATTTTTGAGCACTGATAAAGGAGGGAAGGGTTATGAAAAGTGATTGTTGATGTTGAATTTGCTTGAGTTATGAAGGAATCCATATTTCCCCCTTGAAAGGAAAGATGCATTAAACCAGGTACAGTAAAAGGGCACATAGTTAATTGATTAAAATATAGAAAAATTGTCCTTAACAGAAACATGAAACTTCCTATTATAAAATGTTTATGGTATACTTAAGCTCCTTAACCTCTCCCACAAATCCTCAAAATGTCCTATTTTTAAAAAATATTTCTGTTTGGGGGCATTATAGTTATTACTGTTTACTTGTAATGTCTTAATGCACATGGGTCCACCTATTTTTTGGGGTGCTTGGCAGCTAAGCCAAGTGGTGAAAGCCCAAGTCCCAACTTAGCAATGCTCTCCCTAACCAGAAGTGGGAGCTCTAATACACACAGTTATATCAGTTTGCATCATGTTATAATGCCTTTGCCACACAGTGTAACTAGATATAGCACCATGCAATGCCATGAATTGAGAATGAAAGACTATCTCCAGGGGAGAAAATAAACATCCGAGAGAGGGAAACAAAAGCAAGGGGTTCAAAGCTGGTGAGACTGGCTTATCCATTTTGGCTGTAGCTATAACGCCTGAGGGGCTCCAGTTTTGGAAAACAGAAATACGTACCATGTTCATGTCAATGCCATTGGTGTAAGTCCATGCATGCTGGAAATATTCTTCAAGCCGTTGCCTCAGAGGGTTGGGGATTTGGTGAAAGCGAATGAACTCTTTTACTCGCAGCATCTGCATGTGGTACCTGGCAGTTCCGGAGTATAGTCTTTGGATAATTGCTGATACGTTCCCAAAAATGCTTGCATACATTAGTGCTGGATTGGATAAAAAACAAAGTTATGGGGGAACGACTGCACTTGGGGATATTATATCTTGTCAGAATCTCAAATATGTAGATTTTTATTATCTCAATCCGTTTGTGAGGCTTTACCACTGGCCCTAGGGGAACAAAGAAGTCAAGTCAAAACTATTGTAAAACTTATAATTTTGATGGTAAATTTGGAGAGGAAAAATATACAAATTCCCCATGGATTCTCTATATATTCAAGTAGAAACTCAGACTGTTTACAATATCAACCTGTAACCAACCTAAACTATTGACTAGAGATAAAATGTGTTTAAAATAAACATTTCATTTGTAATGTAATAAGAAGGTATGTCATGGGGTTACCACACAGATCTGTTTTCTGGAAGTGGAGTAAAAATGATAATTTTTAAATTGTGACAACTCCACCTTAGCCTCAAAGCTAACCTTGCAATATTATAAACCTACTATAAATTTTAAGATTATTCAGAAGATTTTGGATTTCCTAAGGAATAATAAATTGTTTTAAGGAACTCATAGTTTCCTTAGAATGTTTATTTATATGTAATTTTTAATCTATTAAAATTCATTTTTACAGTATTTCTATATGAGAAACAGATATCTTTGGCTTAGACTGTGAGAATATAGTTTTATTTTTTTTTTAAGAGAAAAATAGAATACCTCTTTGTTCTTTCATCTATGGGAAGAAAAAAACTAACATTCAATACTTAGAATGCCCTTTTTAAAGCTTCCAGGGCTAAATATTTATGATTTAACATAAGCTTTTTAAGCATCTTGTCTTTCTTTTTAAATTTGTATTTAGTTTCTAATAATCATAAGAAAAATACTATATACTGTACAGAAAGTCACATGATGATACAAGCCCTATGTCTTGACCTTTGGACATGTGTCAGACACTTACAGAGGAGGTAACACACATTTAAGGCACTGGAACTGCAAGGTACCAAGTAGGTGGGGAAAAAAACCCAACAACTCCTTGAAGTGTTTATTTCAACAATATCCAACCAACGTATTTTTTTCCCCAACACGTCTTACAAATCACTACCTATATAAAACACTTCATCATTTTTAAAGTAGATGTTGGCCAGATTCAGTCTGTGTTTTAAAATGACTTATCTTCTTGGTCATTTGTTTTCTTTTCCATCTTATTTTTGTCTCTTGGTTAGTATGGTCCTTGTTTACCATAGAAGTCCCAGGTAAGAGAATGTCCCAGACAAAGAGGCAGCCCTTTATTTTTAATCTATTTAAAGGGATAAAAATTGGGGAGATCTATAGGGAGGCTGAACTGGGATTTGTGAAAGACAGTAATTCTCATTAAGGTAGAAAAGCTGTTTAGGTAGTCTCTTCCACAGGGGGGCGGAAAAACAAAACCTGGGCCTAATTTGAGTAAATGCATAGTTGATTAAGAAGGGAGTTAGCAATACTTGTCTGAAATGGATTTCTGCGATTCAAGGAGATTCATGTGAGAAATACGTCCTACTCTGCCTAATTTTAGTGTTGGAAATATTTATGCCTGTTGTTAGGTGTCCAAAGTACCTATCATGTTCTCAGGAAATAGTTTAGTTAGTACAGATTTTCACTTGATTTAATTAGAAGGCACATAATCAGTGCTAGTTATTTTACTTAAACCACATAATTCTGCAAAGAAGAGTCAGGGAAAACATTCTTATTTTGTTTTTAATAAATACTGTGGTTTTAACTCCATACTGCCATAAAAATGAACCAAACATTAGTCTGGATCATAAACACGTATTTCCACTCATCGACAGGATGGCAAAAATCTAGATTATAAGTACATAGTTGAATACATGAATAGTGTATATTTTTCTAAGGAAATTCTATGCTAATGGATTTTTAAATTATAATAAAGGCATACTTTTTTTTTCTATTTTTTAGGAAGCAAACGGAGCTAAAGTCTGTAAGCCAGAGAGAAGCACAAAATGATTATATTCTGTATACGTTAATTAGTTAATGCCCATCGACTGGCATAAAATATGACTCAAAAGCAAGTTGGCAGACTATATAGGCATTTCTTTCAACTCAATATTTTGTTTAGCTTTCCTTAATAGAAAATTCTTCCTTCACCAGAATGGTTTGTTTTACGTTGCAGTATTATAAAAATAAAACAGGTATAATTTAAAACATCAGCACACCACACTCAAAATCTGAGATGCTCACCAAACTAATGAATTTAGGGTCACTGGGTAATAGCTGAAACATGCTGACAGAACAAATACACTTGCTTTTCTATCTAGTACACAAACTTAAAAAAAATTTTAACTTAAATAAATTTTAGTGATGTGTAATTTAGATATAACAAAATGAATCTGTTTTAAATGTATAGCTCAGTTAGTTGACAAATGTATACACCTCTGTTAGCACAATCAAGATACAGAACATTTTCAACATCCCCAAAAGATTCCTCTGTGTCCCTTGGCTGTCTGCCCACTGGTTTCTAGGTTGACCCTAGACAACCACTGAGTTCCTTTATGTCATCACAGATTAGTTAGCATTTCTTAGAAGTTCATGTAAATAGAATCATAATGTACATATTCATTTGTGTCTGACTTCTTTTTGCTCAGCATATTGTTTTTGAAATTCATTGTTTTGTATTTATCAGTGGTTTGTTCTTTTTTTAATTGATGAGTAGATTTGCATCACATGGCTCTACCACAGTCCATTTATCTCTTCTGTAGATGAAATCTCACTGCTTCTAGTTTTTGGCTATTATAAATAAAACTGCTATGAACATTTGTGTACAAGTCTTTGTGTGGGCATATATTTTCGTTTCCCTTTGAAACATCTAGGAATAGGACTGCTGATCTGTGTGGTATGTTTAACTTTATAAGGAACTGCCAAACTATTTCCCAAAGATGGTGTGATTTTACATTCCCACCAGCGATATTTGAGAATATCAGTTGTTCCTCAACCTTTCCAACATTTGGTATTATCTTATTTTAACCATCACAGAGTTTTAATTGCATTTCCCTGATGACTAATAACATCTTTTCATGTATTTATTGGCCATTAATATATCTTGTTTTGTGAAATGTCTGTTTAAAATCTTGCTCATTTTTAAATTGTCTTATTACGGAGTTGTAAGAATTCTTGATATATGCTGAATAAAGGTCCTTTTTTAGATCTAACGATTGAGAATATTTTCTTCCAGTCTATCATTTTCCTGTTCCCTTTCAAAGTGTCCTTTGAAAAGTTGAAGTTACTAATTTTGATGAAATCCAAATGCCTGTATATTTTGTTCAGTTTTCTGTTATTTAAAAAAAATATTATAGGGGTATCGTAAGGTTTCAGTTACTCCATCATGGTTAAAAGCAGATATGCAATAACTTTTTTTTACATGTTATAAAAAGATGTTTGTCAAGCAGGTCAGAGATGAAATACATTTGTCTTTGGATACTGATTTATGTGTTTTTAAATTTAAATGTATATATTATATTTATAATATTTTAATAAAGATATAAACATATATTAGAACACATAGATATAAATATGTGAGCATAGCTTGTATTCCTATTTATTTAATGGCCGCTTACATTTTTCTTTATTTTTCGTCTTGAATTGTGTATATGTGTATATTTTTAAAAAGAATTCTCTGGTTACTGTTCTCTGTACACATTCAGCAGCACAACTGGTGACTGTCTTTGCAAATAGATGCTTTTAAAAATGTATCTATAGGTATTTGTGTTATTTGAATTTAATTAGATGATAGCTTTAATGTTTAATTTTTAGTTTCCTTGAATTATATTGTTGTAAGAGGGATTGTACATTGTATTGCTTTCTACAACTTTGCTTCAAACTTTTATTTTAGAATGAAGATTAGTTTTAAAGAAGCTTAGGGATAATGAGAGTTCAACTTGATAACTAGACTATATCAACTTTAACGTGCAGTAGTATATATACAAAATTTTACATTATATTTTGGATATTTTATTTTTAGGTTTAAATCAAGTCACTCATGTAACTGAGGTGTATGTACTTAGTATAAAAATATAACCAAATACAGAAAACCAAATCATTTTCTAATACAGTTGGATCTAAATGGAAATATCATGTGTAGATATACACATATACATCAAATGGCTAAGAAAATTTCAAGGCATGCTATTATTGCTAAGTTTCTAGTCTTATTTTACCTTTTATGGCATAATAGCTCATGATAGAATTCTCTAGGAATATCTATAAACTTTTTCCTATGTGACACTAAGCTTTACATAATCCCATTTTGATTAAGTTTTGTACAAGCAAGTCTATTCATATAAAAGATATTATGTGGAATATGGATGTATCTTAGTCTACTCAATTAACAAGAGTGTTTTCTCTTTTCTTAAAAGATAGAATTCATCTGCAGGAAACAAATATTCTTCCTAAAGAATCAATAGAAATAGGCTAGTGCCACTTTTAAAAAAAGAAGGCAGAAACACAGAAAGGAAGGAAAGAAGGAAGGAAGGAAGGGAGGGAGGGAGGGAGGAATGAAGGAAGGAAAGAAGGAAGGAAAAAGACAGGAATAAAGGAAGAATAAAAACTGCCAATAATTTCCTGATTTAAGGATTAGAGATTGGGTATAGAGCAAGTAAAGAACTGAGTTCTCTTTAGTTTAAAATAATTCACATGATAAACAGTACTATGTATTTCACTTAATCCTCACAAGCGGTAAGGATTCCTAAGTGGTGAACATGTTAAACTTCAATGCACTTAAAAAATTCTTCCTTGCAAATTCTAAGTTTCAAGATGCAAGTTCTGTTTTCTTTAAAAAGAGTATACATACATATATATATATATATATTTCTATACGGGTGTATAAATAATTAAAAACAGACATTTTTCTTTTCTTTTTTTGTTACCAATGCCACTGAAATTGATAACCACTATAAAGTATTAACTAGCAGTTTCAATCACAGAGTGGGACTGTGTTTGTTCTGAAAGATTCAGTCTCTCTGGAATGAATTTTTCTATTTTTTCAAGTGGGCCTCACTTCCATTTCCTTCTGAGTGCAATTCTACTTTTGTGTTTGTGGCAAGACTTGGTCTGAATTTGCAGAATATCTTGAGTTATTTAAATAGAATGTTATCTGCCTATACAATCTTACTAAAATAAAAACACCAAGACACATATATGAAAAGTAAATTTTAAATACAGTGAACAGTAAACTGGGTGAATCTACTTAAGTTTCATAAATAAAGCTTATCTAAGCACATTTTATTAGACAACATGTTAACATTTAAAAATTAACTCTCTGGATCTACTTTCTAATTTGTATGCAATGTAAGGATGATGCTCTTTTTCAAGCTTTAAAAATCCATCATGCTTTTGTCAACTGCTATCTGCTATCAGCAAGGTTATCTTTAGTGGTTCCACAGTGTGATTTTTTAAAAAATATATTAATATTAAAGTATCTTTAGTTTTACACAGAATTTTTTTCTTATTCCAAAGACTATACCTTATAAATGATGCTCATGTCATTACCCATTGTAGGGTAAAGGGCAGTCACTTAGGTCCCTGACATAATGTCACAGGGAAAGGAATTTTTAGTCAATGACAGGGGGAAAAATATATATATATCTGTATGTATGTGCATATGTATGAAAGGTTATCTTACATTATAATTAGTAGGGTGATATTTATATATCTATATCTATAGATACGTAAATGTAAGCTAGTCTTTCCCATTCTAATCTGGCCTCAGCTTGAAACAGAAAATAACTACTAGTAGTAAATTACAGACATGTTTTTACATCAGTAAACGTAAACTGCAAGTCTCAGTTCCTGAATCCCAAGATCCATGTCATTCCAGTTTTATGCTCCTGAGGTCACGAAAGACCTTTGGTGTCTCCCCTTCACAGAGAGAATCAGATCTGATAGAATACAATACCCGTATATTTAATCCTATTATTTCTACAACTTTCTATAATTTTTTTCTTTGCCTTATTCTGAATGTTCTAGAGATATCAATTTTCTGATATTATTTTATCCTAATAGATAACAAAAGAGAAATCTACTTACAGCCAATCAACATGACACAAATTGAAAAGATTTTCTCCGAATTGGTGTTAGGCGACACATTCCCAAATCCTACACTCGTTAAACTGCTGAAGGTAAAATAAAGTGCTGTGACATATTTGTCTTTAATGGATGGCCCAGAACTTGAGTCACTGTCATTGTAACGTTTCCCAATTTGTTGTCCTAAGGAATCCAACCATCCGATTTTGTCAGTCAGGTAGGGCCTTTCTACGTTCCCAATCGCATACCAAATGCAAGCCAGCCAGTGAGCAATCAGGGCAAATATGCACATTAAGAGCATTAGAACAGCAGCCCCATATTCTGAATATCGATCAAGTTTTCGGGCCACTCTCACAAGACGAAGGAGTCGAGCTGTCTTCAAAAGACCAATTAATGTTGTTGTCTGTGGAAATAAATGTGCATGGTCAGAAACAGTTGGTAAACAATTCAGTGTATGTTCCTGTGAAGCAAAGTAAGTAGAAACAGGTTACAACAATATGGTAGCACTGAAGATGACTATGTATTTGAATTAAGTATTAAGGTTAGTTGTTTGTTTTTTTTTTTAATTTTACACCTGCTTTGGAAAGTACCTTGAAAGTTTGTAGTACATTAATTCAGTATCTTGGCATGTAAGACTTATGGGACAGAGGCTCTATCTGCTTGGTTTCATGCTCTAACCACATGCCTGGCACATAATGAATACTCAGTAAATTATTCATTCACCGACAAACATTCCAGAGTGCTACTGGTGGGCCTACCAAGGGCCACACACTGGGATTATAGTATTGAACAAACAGTCATGGTTACTTTTATAATAGAAAAAGACATTTATTTACTAGACAAAGTGTCTTATGAAGTGAAACAAGGGCTACTGTCTGTTGGGGAGAGATACATATTTTTAAAATAAACATATAATAAGATCATTTCAGAGAGTGAGAAGTGTGATGATGATAGTAAAACAGAGTGATATGATAGAGGATGTTCAGGGGCTTGGGTTGGGATGGGGACCACTTTAGAAAGGAAGACCAAAGAGAATCTTGCTGGGGGGCTGACATTAGAGTTTAGAAGGGTTTGAATAATGCGAAGGAGCTAGTCAAGAAGGCAACTGGGAAACATATTGGATGACTGCATGCATGCGTGAAGTACTATATTTAAATTCATTTTTTCTTCCTAAATGTGTTGAATTGATAAATTGCTTCTTGATATCCCAATGATATTATGTGTTTTGCTTTGGGGTATGATATGTGTAACTAACTGCACGATTATTACTGACCAGGTATCTAATGATAGGACACTTCTATATAATAACAGGATACTTAACTGGTTGTTTGGATTTGAAATCTGATAAGTACAAATTACAAGTTCATTTCTTGGGTTTCCTAAATAATGTCAACTATAAGTACTATATAATTCACAGGGCATATAATTATTCCATAGTTACATGGTGTTTACTGATCAATTATTGAGTCATTTTATGTGTTTATTGCTGTTGTTTATTTCTCAAAGTACATCCATCTATGTTAAGAACACATATTTTAATTAAAGAAATAACATGTGGTATAACTATCACCCTATATCTTCATATTGACTTGGTGGAAAAAGAGCTCTAAATATCAAGAAAATATTGTCATTAACATTCTATAATAAGTGTTATAGTTTTTTTTTCTTGAGCCAGAGTGGACACAAGGGAAGGGAAGATTTCTCAGCCTCCCCTGACTTCTTTTCAGTTAGTATTCAAATCCTCTAGAGATGAGAGGAGCTTGTGTAGTTGAGATGTTCTTATCAGAATTGGATTCTTGTCTTTGCTCATTTAGGGATGGGTGGAGAGGTGAGTCTTCTCTGTTTCCAAAGCTGAGTTATTATTTTTCAGGGTGCAATAAGGGAAACAGTGTTTTCTTCATCACGAATTTAAAATTATCTCTCTTCAAAGAATGAATGGTGAGTTTAAGTGAGTATGAGGTGTTTTCCTGGGAGAGATGTCAACTTTCCACTACTTGTATTGTCAGTGTTTCAGCTTAGCAGTTATAAGTTAGAACTTCAGAACAAACTTAGGTCTGAAATTCTGCTTCCATACCAGTGTGTCACCTTGGACAAGTTATTTACTTAATCTCTAAGTGTCAATTTTTTCATCTGTAAATGGTCATAATAATAACTCCTTCTAGGGTTGTAGGTAATACCCAGTAAATTTTAACTGTGTTTTTATTTGAATATCCCACACACTTTCGCTTCTATCACTAAGCAGGAACTTTATATTGTAAAATGGGTTGACAGAGCTACATATTTTCCAAACATGTTACTTTTATAGCTGGAATTTCAAATGGAGGCTTTTGGACACTGGTCATTCAGCTCCCTATGGAAATTGCAGGGATTTTTAAAGACAAGAACGTCATCTATATTCATTGACTACTCAGACTCTGGTAACAGAAATCACCCTGGTTCAGCGTAACTCCATTTCTACATTTCACAGCTTAAGTTTGCATGTTTATTTTTCCTCCTAGCTTGGTTATCTATTTACTTGTGTTGAGAAATCAGAAATATTTGAGGGTTATTATTATTTGATTTATTATCAAAACTGCCTTTCGTTGGAACAATATTTCTGAACCTCAAAATAAATCACATATAATGACATTTCTATAGGTATTTGGTTAACGAAGAGAAATGCTTCAAAACAAATGAGCTGTTTTAATAACATATTGTGATAAAAAGTACTAATGACTCTTCTGGCTGTAAAGATGGTAGAGTAAAATGACGTTATGAAAAGAAAAGGAATCAAATCTGCTGTATATGCCACTTCCCTTCTTTTTGCCTTCCCCCCAAAGAAACCTCTGGTGTTTCTTCTAGAGTTATGTCAGAATGAGGTGAAACCTAGATGACAGTAAGTTAAGATAAATAAATATAATATATAATAATACACAAATGACCTCTTTTCTGGACCAAAAAATTTTAAGAAATAAGGTACATGTTGAAGTCTCAAGCCAGCTGACACAAAATAACTGCAGAAGGAGGGGGAGATGGAAAAGAAAAGGGAGAGGGAGATGTAAGGGTCGGGGAGAGAGATTACTTTCAGCTGCATCATAAGGATGAATGAATATTGACCTCGACAGTCAAAGCCATTCTCTTGTGATTCTGTAACGTGTACCCAAGCATAACTACATATGCTAGTTTGACAATGTAACAAATGACTTGGGCTTTTTTCTGTTGTTATCAAGATGCTGCTAACACGCCTGGGCATTCTTCCTTAGCTACAGTTGTGTACAGCACATCTTGTAGATGACACTTAGGCTTGCAATAACTCTTCTTCTTCTTTAAATGTCTCTTTAAAGATTTAAGGCATTTTGCCCCAGATTACACAACAGAGAGAAGTGATTGCACCAAAATCTCAGAAAATGTAGACTAAAAAATGATCCATCTCCTCTTTCAGATTTGTTGGAGACTGTTAGTCTCCATAGTTTAGTTCAACGAGCTACTATCTTTGTATTATCTGCAAGTCAAAAATGGGACCAACAACTACCTTATAATTTTAGTTGTTGGCTGATTAGAATATCTTCAGAATGCATGGTTATCTCACAGTATATCTAATTTCATGTAATACCCAGACATATGAAAATCTACCTTCATTTTTTTTTTTTCATTTTTTGAAAATAGAAATAAAACTACCTTTAAACTAATGACAACAACTTTTAAATTGTAGAGGTAAAGAAGTTTCTCTTAGGTGGTATTTATTGAACTTTTCACTGGTAGACAAATATTGTCTTTATTGTTACTTTTGGTAGAGATTGAAAAGGCATAAAAGCTCACTGGAGGTAAGTGTAATCATTATTATAAAATATAAAGACATCATGATAATAAATAAGATCTAGAAAACGGTTAACTATTTTGCAGTAGATTGAAACAAGGTCAACTGTTTTCCAGTCCTGCCCATGAATATATAGCAAAGGAGATAATAATAAACTCTAATAGATCAACTCTCCACCTCATCAGTGCCCATGTCATCTCAAAATTCAACTCCTTTTTTCCTGAATGCTACAGTAAAGAAGGCCTACTTGACTTTCATTTTGTCAGAATTTTCAAAAAATGTAAAATGATTCTTCCTCTGAAAATTTAATTATTCAAATTTCTGAGTAGCTGATGAATATCATCGAATTTCAATTTTTAAAAAATGTACCCACATCCATAGTTCATTAAAGCCCTAGGTTTTTTTTTTTTATATTGAGGTAAAAGTTAGTTTCCTTTATTAAGTATGACTTTCTTAACTGAACTTTAATTAAAAATATATACTCTAAACAACTACAATTTTGTCACTATGTTAAGATACTAGACCCAGACTCAAGAAAACTATGTGATTTTTTTTTTTTACTAGACAATTCATAATAGTTCAGGCATTCTCTCTTAATGTAAGCGGAATTCTTTTTGAAGAGCTAGAATTAGAATAGGTGATTTCTTATCAGTATTAAACAACTCTCTACTTAAGAATAAGTTTGGTTACAGTTAAACTGAGAAAGCATCATCAATAAGAGAAAATCTCATGCTCAAGAATTTTTCAAAATAATTTTGAAAAATAATTCTTTCTTTTTAGTAAGCATTTTCAAATACCTTACATTTAAAATGCTTTATTTCAGAGGTTTACTCTCTAAAATCTTTGCCTATAGTAAGTGGATAGAATTATTCTTTAATAAATGAGGAAATATAAGTATGTGATCTTTGGTTTTGCCTACAGGTTGTTAGGATGAATTGTCATTGAAACTTTCTACTTAATCCATCATTCTGTCCTCTTTGTCAAGTAATATTTGGGTACAAATGGGGAAAAGGGAACACTTAGTGAGTAATACATTTCATAACTCCACACTCATGTTTTATTTTAGATTTCATTTCTATTCCCTCTAAGTTCTGGTACTTGTATTCATCATTCAATAAATTGCCCAATAAAACTCAATAGTATTGAAACTAGTTTCTATTTGTTTTGTTCAGCTTGAGTCACACTATTTCAATATTTCTAAAACACATTCACTACTACAATCAAAGAGCTATATTTTGAGTGTGTAAAAAACCTTGTGGGGGGCACACGTAGCTTAGCCTTTCTTAGTCTGTACCAAACCTCACAAATTCCTCCAAAAATGGGCTTTTAAAAAGAAGATTTTAGGGACTTCCTTGGTGGTCCAGTGGTTAAGAATCCACCTTCCAATGCAGGGACGTGGGTTCAATCCCTGGCAGGGGAACTAAGATCCCACGTGCCACAGGGCAGCTAAGCCCACACAACAGCTAAGCCTCCACAACTGCTGAGCCCGTGAGCTCTAGAGCCCACGCGCCACAACAAAAAGATCCTGCATGCCGCTACAAAGACCTAAGACCTGATGCAGCCAAATAAATAAATATTGTAAAAATAATAAATAAAAAGATTTTACCACCTCCATTATTTAATAGCTTTTACTGTCAAGACACTTTTATTTTTATTTTGTTTTGTAATTAACATTCTATTTTGCTGCAATTTGACCTCTTTATTATAGTAACATGGAAAACTGGTTATCAAATGATTCTAAATAGTATTAGGCAAATGTTACAGTAAATAAACAATTATGAATGTTATGTTATATTTTTAAAATTGGAATTTGACTTGTTCTGGAAACATTTAACCAAAAATTGTATCTTATGCCATCTTTAGCAAATTTTATCAGTGGATCACATGTAAATAATGGATAAGTGATGAACTTAATGCAAAATTTTTTGATGGAATACACTTATATTTCCTTAGTTCAAAAATTATTCCATTGTGGATCCTGTGTGTCTTTACTTGTCATGGCACAGATTTTTGGAGACATGACCAGTAGCCTCAAATACAAGCCAATGGAAACTTCTGCCTTAATTCCCAAGAACTATCTAATAAGAGACTTTATGTGTAGACACATATATGCATGCAGGTCTTCAAAATGTTTTTTGTCACTTAACTTTGAACATGAGTATGTCTAATGTTTTAGAAATTCATTTCCAACAAACTAATGACAACTATTGTAGAGATCAGGTTCGGAAAGAATCCTGACAAGATGATCAGAGTTTCTATACAGAGGCCTGCTACGTTGTTCCTTGTATCCATTCCATGATTCATCTATCAGACTAATGAAGCAAACATATCAATGTGAGCTGAAACTCCTCTTTTCTATGAACTTTCTGTCAAAGGCCTTGCCTGCATTCAGAATTCATAAAAAATAGCAGTGAAGTGTGGAAGGAGAGAGGTCAACAAAGCAAGTCATTAATCAAAAGAATACTACTAATTTTCAGGGGAGGAAGAGTTTAATGAAGCATGTAACTAAACAGGGAGCTCTAGATTCTAACTACTAATATCTCTGAAAGTAAAATTTGCCACAGAGAAGCAAACTATGGAAAAATTTGAGGCAGATAATGAGAAGTTGACTTTCTGGAGACTGAACCAATAATACTGTTCCTTCGCATCAATGATATTGAGGTAATTTGCTATGGATGGCACGATGCTTGATGATGCAAAAATTAAGAAATAGAGAATCTTTTCCTTGGTCTGTCCAGATGGCATTAGCATCAGGAAGATATTAGTATTAATGACATAGGCAAGCCCAGTTACTGCCACTATTCATTTTCAATGACAACAGGTCTTGTGGTATTTGTATACTATATGGTATACAGCACAGCTATATCAGTAAACATTTGTAGTTATCACAGTCACAGTATTTCTAGCTATCTAAATATTAATATATGCATATAAACATATCTATCTGTATAAATGCATGTACACACATATATATCAATACATTTATAAGTGCACACATTCTATGCAACCCTTTATTAAAATGCAACTGTAAAGAAAACTAACAATATCCCATTTAATATTGAATTTATTGTTTAAATATGGACTATCTCATTATCAGTAGGTACAAGCATCTGATAACTTCATTATATCTTTTTATGCAGACATGCCTGAAGCATTTACATATTCTACTAGGTATTTTATTATGAACATTTCTTTTGTTTTTCCTTTATATTAAGGGTGAGCATTATATATTATATTTGTGAAATTATGTATGTAAGAAAGCTATATTATCTATGACTTTTATTTAACAATACTAGAAAGGGGCATTATAAAATATTTGTTATGTTAGCTCTGATAGGGCTGGAAACCAACACTTTATAGCTCCATGACTCTAATGGGCATGACTTTTCTACCCTTTCTACCTGGAAAACTTCCACTGGTAATCAGAAACTTCCCCTTCCATGCTCACATGTCCCCTTGAATATAGTACTATTAAAGCTGTTATCAGATAGTACTCTACCTGCTCATCCGCTGCTCTCCCAGTCTAGGATGCAAGCTCTCAGGCAGTGGGGTCCTCGTCTCACTCTTTTCTATAAACTCAGAGTCTAGTGCATTGGCACTTAGGACTTTTCCAATAAATGCTAATTGAATGAATGAACCTACTTGAGAAGGGAGTTACCATAACCTTTTCTAGAAATGGCAAAATGAATTAGGTCAATTCTTGTTAAAACTATTGAAAATTTACTTGAAACTCTAATCAGTAAAGCAGATAAAATCAAGCTACTCTTTGTATAGTGGAGATGGATGGTTCTGAGTCTTATCAGCCTGTCTTCTGTCAACCTTTGAGGGCCTCTGAGACTCTCGGGCACCTCCATGAAACCCCAGTTTGAAAAACCCTGGACTAGATTACCCCTCATCAGAGTGACTTCTAGCTTAATGATTTTAGAATTTGTCACTTAATTTGGGGGCCAAAATCCAAAGAGGTTTTTTTTTTTCATGTTCATATGATGAAACTTTCCAAATTAGTCCATTTGAATGTAAGATCTCTTTTCTCTGGAAGCATTTCTTTTCTTTTTTTCTCAGAAACAAAAATGAATGCTGAATAGTTTTCATACTCTTGTAATATGGTATATTATACACTTTTGGGGAAATTTTATTCTGAAATATCATTACATCCTGAAAATCCTGATTATAGTTATGGTTTGTATGTAAAAGGGGTATCTTCATTGTCACTCTTGAAAAATGTATGAAGTAATCCGATCTGTCACTGGTCTTGTTACCCTTCATAGTTGATTCTTTTTTGTTGTTGTTGTTATCCATGGGTACTTTTTTTATTAGAGAAGAAATTAACCATTCACACTAGAGGCTACAGAAGGAAATTAGCTTAATTTTGCAGTTCTAGAACAACCTTCACAATAAGGGATTCTGAAGTTTTCAGAGTGAAGAGGGGAAAAGGAGAGAGAGAAAATCATTTAGAACAGTGTTTCCCAAATTTGGCTACTTTCACAGACATATTCTTGGGGGAGGGGGATACAAGTTTTCTATGATAACATTTAAAATTTTATGTTTTACTTTTGTTTATAATCTAAACAAATTAATACACACTTGCTAAGGATCCCTGGACAGCCATCTTACATGACAGAGCGTTGCTATGTGATCGCAGCATCTGCTCTTGTACCTCTGATCCCTGTGGCACCAACTGAGGACCTCACTTGTCATGTGACGTCTCTCAAATTGGGTGCTCAGACCCTTTGCAGAATTGAACATTTCCTGTGAGATCTGTGAGTTGTCAAGTTTCAGAACACGGTTAAAGTAGGATAGGGTGGGGTGGGGATGGTGGCTAGGGAGACACTCTTTGACAATACACATTCAAAATACCTACTGATTTCATAATGCAAATTCTATAAAGTTAAGCTCAACAAAACGTTTCAGACAGTAGTGGAAAACTAACTATAGATTCATCCTAGGGTGCCTGTGATACACTTGGTTGAGAAACACTGATGTAGAGGTAGAAGAGTCCCAGCACATGGAGAACAGCTGGTAAGAAATGTGTGCCAAAGAGAAGGAACATCTTTTGGGTCAGTGAGTGAATCCTAAACCATAACTTGTCATGGTCTTTTGGAGCCCTAAGAGCCAATCCACAAGAAACCCAAGACATCCATCAAACTTCTCAGACCTGTCATTTTGGGCAGGTTGGTCCACTTTTAATACTGAGTCAAACGAAGAAAAAGCTCTTTTTGCCCCCCAACCTGCCCCCCTCCCCCTTTATTTGGGTTAACATATTTTAGAATTTTAAGTAAACAGTTGCTGCAGTTTGGTAAAAGTAGCCCCAGGTCCATCCACCAGGAAGTTTCATCTCTGATTCTTTATGCTCCTTCCAGACCCACCCCTCCACTTCCTATCCTTGATGCAGACCTACTTCTCCCTACCACATACCCCAAATTCCTGTGCTTTGCAAGACAATAACTGTCCTCAAAACATTTCCTTTCTGTCTCTTTCTTCAGGATTCCTAGCTGCAACTAGCTAATCTAATAACTACTATACGATAGTCTATCAATAAATCTCAATAAATCTACTCAGTAAATCTTGTTGAATAATTTAGATATTTATGGATTAATGTGGTAACACGTACTTTTTAAAGGGAGACTTCATTAAGAAACAGGGACTTTAATCCAAAGGGATGGGAAGAAGAAAAGAAGCAACCTTTGGTAAGCAAGTACTACCTACCTGCTACTGGTCTAGTCTCTTCATATATGCTGCTTTATTTTTAGAAATCACAAGAACCTACCTCTCACCATTTTACAGAAAAGAAATAAAGTCCTAAATGAATTAAATATCTTGCTTAAATACAGCAAGTAAGAGGCACAAAGGCGAATCAAACCCAGGTGTGTCTGACTCCAAAGCCAGGATCCTTCCCATATCATATCACATTTCAAAAGAGAGAGGAGCAGCTTTGGAAACAGGGAGGAATCCGGGAAATTATACAAATCAGAGTGGAGAATTAGAATTGCTTTACTTGAGGCAAACTTCATCTTTTCCTTTATGCTACATGAGAAAGATGATCCAGACACCAGTTTTTCCCAAGACTATTTCATCCTATATTAATGTGAATCACATAAATTTTCTCTTGTTTCAGCTCACTTGAAGTTCTGTCTGAAACAGTGATTACTTGAATTACATACTTTAATAAACTTTTATTTTCAAGTGATGATATAGTAATTGAAATTAAACTGATCAAGTGCTGCATCTTAGAATAATTAGCATATTCTAATACTCACTTGTTTGATTGCTATTGATTAAATATCATTGGTAAATCAACTTCCCCTAACAATCTTGTTCGCCTATTTATTGTTTACCCATTCTTTCATTTCACTAAGCTGAAATTTAATTTGCTGTTGGTGTATATATTTTAAAATTTGAAAGTGAGGTTTTACTCTATTTATCAATAAGAACTTATTTGGTGTAATTACATGGATTGTAATTGTAAGAAAATCATAAAGATGAATATTGTTTAAAGAAGTATTTCACTTTCTTGCCTTTTAATTAAAAACCAAAGTTAGGAATATCTAACATTAAGAGTTCAACTAGTTTAGCAGCAGCTGATTTTTTTTGAGTATTTTGCTAGAGTTTTACATATATTATCTCATTAGAGTCTCAAATTAAGAAAAAAAACTTAAGCAGGGAAAGTAATATTATCATCCTTATAGATGCAGAAAGTCAAGTTTGAGACTTTGTCTAAGGTTTGTAGAATCCAGGAAGAATATATTGTTTCATTACCCTGCTCTTAATTCATCCACAGTTAGACGGGCATGCTCTGTGGGAGAGAATTTACTTCTAAACCTATTGTTTCCCTCCGCTGAGGAGAATTCTCTTGTCCTCAAGTGCTAATTGGTTAGGGAGCAACCATCTGCAGAGGGCATTTATGATATTTGATCTCCTCTTGAAAAAATACCAAAACGATGGTGAGGCACTGACTGATTCTTAGGTAGAAAAGGACGCTGAATTTTAGTTCTTCCTTTTTTTTTGGCCACGCTGCGTGGTTTGTGGGATCTCAGTTCCTGACCAAGGATTGAACCCAGGACCAGGGCAGTGAAAGCACAGAGTCCTAACCACTGGACCACCAGGGAATTCCTGACCCTGAATTTAAAAAATTCAACACACCCAGGTTATCTTTCTCAATCTAATCCCTTAGATCTACTTTCACACCTTCTGTAAAACTTTGTTATAGAATCCAGGAAATTTATTTACAAAAAATTAGTGCAATAAATTGGACGAGATTTTAGGAGAACATAACTTGTTTTAGATCAAAGAACACTTTGAGAAGAATCTGATTAAAAATATGGACTTTCTATCCAGAATCTGCACATCCACTTGTCAGATTTCCTTAAAATTTCCAACTTTAGGGGACTTCCCTGGTGGTCCAGTGGCTAAAACTCTGCGCTCCCAATGCAGGGGGCCCAGGTTCAATCCCTGGTTAGGGAACTAGATCCCACACCCCGTGACTTAGAGTTCACATGCCACAACTAAGATTCCGTGTGTGGCAACGAATATCCCTCATGCTGCAACTAAGACCCGGCACAGACAAATAAATAAGTAAATATTTAAAACAAAAAATAATAGGGTGAAATAATATTTTTAAGAAATTTCCAACTTTATAAGATAGTGGGGACACAAGAAATATTTTCCAACCTAGGTATTATTATTATTATTATTATTATTTTTTTTTTTTTTGCGGTACGCGGGCCTCTCACTGTTGTGGCCTCTCCCATTGCGGAGCACAGGCTCCGGACGCGCAGGCTCAGAGGCCATGGCTCACGGGCCCAGCCGCTCCGCGGCATGTGGGATCCTCCCGGACTGGGGCACGAACCCGTGTCCGCTGCATCGGCAGGCGGACTCTCAACCACTGCGCCACCAGGGAAGCCCCCAACCTAGGTATTATTTAAGAGAGAGTTTTGAATAAAACATTTCAGAAGATGCCTCTTACACATAATTTGAACATAAAACAAGTCCCTGCTCTTGCAAACCACAATTATGAGTTAAGAAAGAAAGAGGCATCTTCATCTTTGACAGTTTTATATCCATAAAGTTAATATGTAGAAATTATACATTCTGGGAATGTGCTATGTGCTATGAAACACTTGTCTCAAAGTTTAATTTGTTGTTTAAAAGACAGTCTTTACTATTTCTTAGCAAAAATAGAAAGAATTGTGAATTATTTGCAATGGCAAAAATGTTCCATTTCATTTTATAGCATTTCCAATTGAAAATGAATTTTATCTGTGTGATATAGAAAGTTTGTAAAGCAACCGCTGTTTTTGCAGTTAAAATAGCTTCATTTTTATAACTTCAATCTTTCAGAAAATAAGATTCTTAAGCAGCTCTTACCTCATCAGAACCAGATCCAAAAATCAGCAAGTCAAAAGGAATTGCTGCAACCATGTCAATCAGGAACCAGCCTTTGAAGTAGTGTATTGCTATTTTGGCTGGATCACTTACCACTTCTTCATTTTGATTTACATATGTTGTTCTGAAGTTTATTAGAATATCTATGATAAACATAATATCCACAATCAAGTCTACCACATTCAAAGGGCTACAGGAATAGCCACATTCTCGTCTTTTCTGTTCTTCTCTGTCATTGAGGAGAAAGGCTGCAGAGTAGGGAGTGAATATAGCAGTGTATATGACCAACAGCAGAATAAGCCAATCCCAGACGGCCTTGAAAGGACTGTAGTGCAATATTGTAAACTTGTTGATGCGTGGTGTCTGCAGTTTATATTCTGGTAGGACGTCTGCTCCTAAAGAGAGAACCTGAATACAGAAAAGAGAATCATACACTACATAAAAATGTGATTATTTAATCTCCAAATCTATAAAAATATTAAGGCAATTATACAGCAAAATCTTCTAGAAAAAATCATGGAATTGTGAAGTATGTACATTTAAAGGAACCCATATAAGCCCCTACCATCCAGTATATTTGACCCCAGAAAACCTCATTGGTGTTTCTTGATAAATATAATTTTCACTAAAAAATAGTGAATATTGTCACTGAGATACTAAGGAATGGGTTACTGGTTCCTTTGGAACACACTATTACTCAGAAATAAAAATACATAGCCGTTTTTAGAAAATCATAAAATCAGTTTAATACGTGAATAATTGTTTTCAAACTTAAGAAAGGATTGGCTGTAATGATTAGAAACAGTCTACTTGGATTCATGGTCATATTTAATTTACATATATTTAATTTATAATTAAACTTTGATAAATTAAACTCAACTCATTCAAATCTTTAATTAAAATTTCCCACCTGCAAATCTGTTTTTAACATTAGAAAAAAAGGGACATGGGATTAAAATAAACACAAAGGAGACTTTTTCCTAAAAGGTTGGATTATTTTATATTCTGGGACAAATATACTTTCACCTGAACTCCTTCATCACATTTAAAGAACCATGTGGAAAGAATGGTGCAAGGAGATATTCAGAATATTGACCTGGAGAGGCTGCAAGATTCTTAGCCATCAAGGGGTACTTAAACTCTAAGATTCATTCTACTTAATAAAGCATTGGGTAGACTAAACTAATTCACCTTTTAGAGTCTTAGTTTATCTGAAAAAATAAGAGCTAAACTTGAAGTGTGACACTACCCAGTAGAAAATTTCCATGTAGATTTTAACTTGTTTCTAATAATAAATTATCACGGCAAATTTCAATTTTAAGTCTCATTTTCATTGTCATATACCATACGTTTTTTCACATACGAGTTACTGTTCTTATCTTAAAAAGAACTTGAGAAGTTAAATAACCCCAAATAAAGTGAAACATGACTTTTAAATATAACCTTAGTTCAGTTAAAATAGACAAAGCTGTTTTTAGGTAACAGCTAAACTGATTTAATTAGCTTTGAAAAACATAATAAAGAATTGAGAGTAAAGCCCAGAGTAAATTTGAACTACAATTGTATGGTGGAAAAGGAATATTATTTTAAGTTGTGAGAAATGACAGGAATTATTAGTCAAAGAGAACTCTGGAAAATAAGTGACTTCACTGTTTATGAAATACTAAAAATCCTTAGAATCCAAGATCTATATCTATATCTGTATCTATATCTGTATCTATATCTATATCTAACTTCCAATATCCAAATAAGAATAATGTTTGGATAATCTATCAATTGATAAGTGCAGACTGATAGAACTCTATCCTGTTATGCTTAATATAGAAACCAATGTATGATATTTTGGTTTGGAAGGAATGGATCATCTTATAAGACGTCATTATGTAACGTTCCTTTCTCAAAAACCGGGGACTACTCAGTATGTAGAAAGTAAAATCCGAAACCTTATTTTGGCTCTCAAAGTCATCTAAAATATGGACACATTCTATCTTTCAGTGCCTTCTCCTATTCTCTGTGCACTCAGTTTACTCTGGCAACATGACTACATTTTTGAGATCTTCCCAAATCCCTGAAGTCACAAATTTCTCTCATTAAAAAAAAAAAGAGTATATAATCATCCAAAGAGAACAACAACAAAAAAATTATTTCTAGGGCTTCCCTGGTGGCGCAATGGTTGAGAGTCCGCCTGCCGATGCAGGAGACGCGGGTTCGTGCCCCGGTCTGGGAAGATCCCACGTGCCGCAGAGCGGCTGGGCTCGTGAGCCATGGCCGCTGAGCCTGCGCGTCCGGAGCCTGTGCTCCGCAACGGGAGAGGCCACAACAGTGAGAGGCCCGCGTACCACAAAAAAAAAAAAAAAAAAAAAAAAAAATTATTTCTAAATATGGGGATATTGTCTGAGCTTGCTTCCTGATTAAGTTTCCTACTTCTGATACCTATCTCCCAGACGGGACTATTTGAATACTTGTTTTAGCAGAAGTATAAGTTAGAATACATCCAGCACCTTGGAGTTACCCTTGAGAACTAAAAACTGTGGGTGGAACTCTTTCCATCCCACATATGCAAACATTCATTTAACAGTTAGAAGACTGTTGTGCTAAGAGTGGAGACTGAAAAACTGGGAAGACACTGTCCCTGAAATCACAGTTTATTGTCGATTGGTAGAGAGACGAGGAAGAAAATGAGAGCCTTGCTGAGGTTCACTCAGCTCCTGGGGTTGGTGGTGGCGCTGTGGGGCGTCATCATAGGGGACTTTTAGGCGAAGATGGCACTTGAACTGAGACTTCGAGTAGGAAGTGGTAGGGGTGATGAAGTTGGAATGGGAAGGCCATTACAGGCAGAGGAAACAGAATGAACAAAGGTGGGGACGCATAAAACAATGCATTGTGTGTTCAGGAATTATAAGCTGCCTTATGTTGCTGATGGATTAAATGCAAGGGAGTGGTGGTGAAGGATGGCAGCAAAAGACCTAATGTGACATGATAGAGATCTCAGGCTTTCTCCTTAGGTTAGCGTTGCTCACGTTTGAATAAAATACAGACTCCTTTTGAAGGGAAAGATACTTAGGGCAGAACTCCAATGATGATTATATTATTCTTATTTATAGTGGTAGGTAAATATGTACAAAAATAAAACTAGGTTGAAACTTTTCAAGCTTACACCTCTTACTATGACTCTTGTGGGCTGAATTGTGGACCCCAAAGATACGTTGAGGTCCTAATCCCCGTGAATGTGACTTTATTTGGAAATAGCACCTTTGTAGATGTAATCAAATAAAAATGAGGTTCTAGTGGCTTGGGGTGGGCCCTGATGCAATAACTGAAGTCCTTATAAAAAAAGGGAAATTTGGATACAGAGACACGAAGACACACAGGGAGAATGCTACAAAGACAAACAGAGAGAATGAAGGCAGATACAGATGCAAGCAAAGGAACACCAAGGATTGCTGGCAGCCCCCAGAACCTAGAAGAGAAGCATGAAACAAATTCTCCCCCGGTAACTCCAGAAGAAATCAGCCTTGCCAATACCGTGACTTTGGACTCCTGGGCTCCAGCACTGTGAGAGAATAAGCTTTCATTGTTTTAAGCCACCCATTTTGTGGTATTTTGTTACGGTAGCCCTAGTGAACTAATACAAGGACAAATAATGAAAACAAATGATTTACAAAAATATTTACAAAACCAGTGAATTCATACTACCATCACTAATTCAATATTTGACGTATCTGTAGGTCAAAAATGGTTGAACTTTGGCTCTTATGTGTGGTTTGATCTAATAGGTAAAATAATTTTCTCTCTTCTAACCTCAATGCTTTTTTTGCAAAAAGTATGTAGTCAGAATAGAATTACAAACTTCAAAGATTTTATTGCTGTATTAGGATAATCTAATCTAATCTTTAATTCAAATTATGCTCCTACTAGGCTTTGAAAGCCCATTTAAGTGGTGCTACTTAATACTCTAAAAGTTTTTTATTTTCTTGGAGTTGACTTTAACTTTGAGGCATTATTGAATTCTATATTAAGTAATAAATCAAATTATCTCTGGAACTGGGATCAGAAATGTAGTTCATTTGTTAACTTCCAACATACCTATCAATACTGAACCACTGAAATTTGGTACATACAACAATGGAGTGTGTTTTGACGATGCATTTTTAGTAACTGGTATGGTAACAAACCTTATGATATAGGTTCTTAAGCTTCTTCATGGCTATACCTGTGTTATATGATCACTCAATTCTGTCACAAATTTTATTAGTGACTTTATTACTTCAAAAACTTATTTATACAGCATGCTTTGGTATCATGAACTCTCGTAAATCCACATGCCATCATAGGCACTGAAATCAGGTAGATGGCAGTACTCTGTTATGAAGTGATTATCTTATTGATTCAGAAGATTATTGTACTGTTTTAGGTTTTACCAAGAGAGACGAATTTTTAAGATTTTCCAGGAGCACTCATGGACATTTGAGAATATTCCTTTCTGTGGTTGTTGGTTTGAGAATTGTTAGTTTACTAAGCAAGGAGGTTGAGGTGGCCAAGTTTAGTTGCAAATACATGCATCTGGCGGTGGAATGGAGGAGAAAGCAAAGAGGAGTAGAGAGGCTTAGAGATCACTTAAGACTTCGGTACTAAGAAACATAGGTAAATGAGGAGAGATCAGGAAATCCTGTACTAGGAACCAGGTGGCAGAGACAGAGAGGAAGGACACATTTCAGAAATAAATTCATCTCCGGGTGTAAGAATGAGGAGTGGAGAAGCATTTGTTTCTTTATGGTTCCAATAATGAGTCTTATTAGAGCCAATCATGGTAATTACAATCTTTGAAGGCTCAACCAGGTTTGGAATAAGGGAAAGAGCCCTAAATTTTAAATTTGAAAAGCTGGGTTTAAATTCTGGATACAATTTTTCTGGTAAATCATTTAATCTCTTCGGATCTTTTTCTTATCATCTGTGTGATGGGGACAGTAATCTTTGCTCAAATAACCTATCCATACAGAGCTACCATATCACATCAGATACTTTCTATAGAAGTAGCTGATAAAATGGGAAATATTTACATAAAGTAATTTCATTATTTTTTAGTGTTCTTCAGTTACTTGTTTAAATCTTGAATCTAACGAACCAAATATAACCAAAACATATATGAACCAATTGGAGAAAGTTGAACACTGCCTGGATGTTGATAATATTACGGTATTGTTTCAGTTATCTTCTCCTTAGAATAAATTAGCTAACACATAGTGGCTTAAAACAATAGTTATTTTATTATTCATGATTATATGGATGAAAAGTTTAGGCAGGGCTTGGCTGGGCCATTCTTCTGTTCCACACAGTGTCAATTGGGGTTTCTCAGTCATAATCAGCTGGTGGCTGAGCTTGTGTGGAGTATCCAGGAAGGATTCTCTCACATGTCCAGTACCTTGGTGTGAACAGTTCGAAGGCATGGTTCACTCAAGATGCTGGAACAAATGGGTCTCTCTCTATATATAATGTAATATAATATAATATAATATAATAATATAATATAATAAATATAATGCAATATAATATAAATAATATAATAATCATATTTACATATATATGGTTTCTCCATATGGTCTTTCCTTTCCTTGGAGCTTCTCCATATGTTTTTTTTTTTTAGCTAACAGGGTAGTAAGATGTCTTATGTGGATGTTTAGTACTCCCAAGAGAGAAGTAGAAATATCTAATCCTCTTAAAGTCAAGGAGTAGAAGTAGTATAGCATTACTCCTGTCATATACTACTGGCCAAAACAGTCATAGCTTAGCATAGATTCAAAAAAGTAGAGAATTAGTCTTTACATTTTGATAGGAGAATGGCATGCGTGTGGAAAGAAGGAATTAACTGTGGCCATCTTGGAGACAAGCTATTGCAGAAATTGTTGACGAGTATTGTTTTTAGATGTGACAATGATGTTGTGCTTATGTTTTAAAAATTGTCTTAACCTTTTAGAGATACATAAATATTTGTGGATGAAATGCTATAATATTTGAGGTGGGCTCCAATAAAATCCAGAGTGAGGGAAGGGAAAGGTGAGAGAAAGTCTGGTTATATGCAGTGTTAGATGTATGTTGATTTTTATTGAAACTGGGTGATGGGTATATACTATTCTCTCTATTTTTACAATATGTCTAAATTGTTCAAAATAAAAACTTTTTAAAAAAGAATTATAGAATCTCAGTTAGAAAGGTCTAAGATATTGAGGATGGGTCTACACATATCACCACGGGGGCTTGCTCCTATCAGAATTGAGTTGGTTCCTTGTTAGGCAAGTTAGGATTCCTTTTTCTACAACAGAATGTTTACTTTACTCTCTGCATATCTAATTCATATTATGTTTATCTCCATTCAGTCCACGCAGACTGCACACAATCCCAACTTTGCCCAGACTTGAACTGTTTCTCCTTAAATTTGTGTCACATTGGTGGCTGGGACAAATCACATTATAAGAAGATAATTGGATGTGCTAAGTCTGTAGATGTCCATTCCTCTGAGTATCTTTAGCCATATTGCTCATCAAGTTAGATTAAAATAAGCCACTTTTCAAGATCCATCAGGTTAGGCCTCTTATTAAAATATTTTTACTTCATTAGCATTTCAGATTCAAGCGTTAAGCTTTCATTCTGGATTGATATAAGAAGCATGTTTTTGCATTCTTTCCTCATAAAACTAAATGCAATGTTTATGTTGTTTAGTGTCATTTTTTTGCAAATATTTGCATGATATATACATATTTATAATTCATTTCTAGAAAAAAATGGATCTCTCTTGAGAAATCAAAAGGTTTCATATCTTTTTTGTTTCAAAAGTGACAGTTATTTCATTACTTATAGTTACTTTTTTTAATCTTACAAAAAGCTGTATGAGTTTAGAATTTCAGTACCATTATTTCTCTTTCCCTTTATATTGTTTTAATCATCTTATTTCCATTTTAATGTTCTAAATGCATATATCTTTTATAATGCCACCTCATACTTACTTTGGAATTGGATAAATGAATGAATCGTTAAGTCCCCCAAAAGTTAAAATTAATTATGACAGTGCCTGGTAGTCATTCTGTTGTAAACAAAATATTAGATAGGTAACTAACTGTTCCAAAAGATGTAAATAGGATTCTAAGGGGCCAATGATTGAAAAGAAAAAGTGTGCTATACAGTCTGTTACATTTTGCTGAGAGCCAGCTTCTCCCACGCATTTGAGTAATAACACACTTTAGAAAGATAAAACATGATTAATTGAACTATTATAAGGATTTTCTTTTAAGAGAGAAAGAAAAGCGGGGAAGAAACCTCACTGTATAAAAAAGGGGAACTTCATGGTCTCCAGAAAGACACTTCTATTTTCTTTCCTCAAAACCACCACTTAAATGTACAGTTTAATACAGCCGAAAATGTGGTTTTCTTTACCAAATACAGTTTTTCTCTTTGCTAGCACATTACTATTTGTTTAACCTCGAACAGTTAAGTGTTACATAAAACCAAAATCTTTATAGGAAACAGCATTATTTATTCAATGAAGATCTACTGTGAAAATTTTGTGTGAACACCAGGATTAATAACTACTCTTCTCTTTTGAAAAGTGCAATAGGGAACCATTAAGCCTTCCAAAAGATTATACAGTACTTTGGGCAGCTGTTAAACGCCATGCTGAGGTGTTGGTAGAGACTGCTCATGTGTTATTTATCCTTTTCTTGGGACTTGCAGTTAACTAATAGGCTAGCTGTATTTTTATCTATCAAAAGAGTAGTCAGTAACAAAATGAATCAGATAGATTATACAGCATCAGAAAAGATTGAAACTCCCCTGGCTTTTAAGCATCTGATTTGAGAAATAAAGTAAAACCTGAGTAATTTTCATTGAAACAGGCAGCTCCACTGATGGTTACCCAGATATTTAAATTAAAAGATGAAAAATAGTCACACAAATAAATCAGATCTGTACCATAGGAAATTTTTTTAAATAAATAAAATACTAAAATTAGGTAGTAGAATCACTGCAGCATTCTGTATTCAAATAACTTTCTAAGGCTTAAAGTAGACATTTAGTCATTTGTGTGTATGTGTGCACACACGTGTGTGTATTTGTGTGTGAGTGTTGGATTGAGCCGTGAAGATTGTATGAATTTGTGAAAATAAGAGTCATCTAGCTAAATGTCAGGTTTAGTGTTTTGTTTTTGTATGTTCTGTGTATGTTAATATGAAAAATATCTGCTTCTTGGGCTTCCCTGGTGGTGCAGTGGTTAAGAATCCGCTTGCCAATGCAGGGGACACAGGTTTGATCCCTGGTCCGGGAAGATCCCACATGCCGTGGAGCAACTAAACGTGTGTGCCACACTACTGAGCCTGTGCTCTAGAGCCCGCAAGCCACAACTACTGAGCCTGCGTGCTGCAACTACTAAAGCCCGTGCGCCTAGAGCCCGTGCTCCGCAACAAGAGAAGCCACCACTGTAAGACGCTGCTCACCGCAACTAAGAGTAGCCCCCGCTCGGTGCAACTACAGAAAGCCCTAGTGCAGCAATGAAGACCCAACGCAGCCCAAAATAAATAAATACAATAAATAAAGTTAAAAAAAATAAAAGAAAAATATCTGCTCCTCAAAATACGTGTGACTCTCAGAATATGAAAGAAATAGGTTAAATAATATCTTAAACATTTATAATACTCTTGTATTACTTCAAATATATGCATATTAAAAATGACAGTTTCTTCCAGAACCATAAACTCCTCTTAACTTCCACACCGATGGCCAGCTGGACAGTGGCCCTTGGTTCCGGCTCTGTATTCAAATAATTTTGAATCAGCCCCACCCCTATGCCAGGCTGATCTGAGAAGCTTGGGGTATCACCTTGTTGCTGATACCAGATACTTTCTGGCCTAATGTTTGCTTTCTTGCCTGCCTCTTCTCTCCTCTTTCCTTTCTCATGGAAACTATACACATGCACTCTTCTCTCCATTTTCTTCATATTTGTTTTTAAATGGACATAATTTAAGGAAAAATGGAAATCAGGAAAAGGAGCACTTGGCACAGCAGTTCAAATGCACGGAGGAATGAGGAACAGCCTTAAAGATCAGAGAGAAGTACAGGGTTTAGATAGGACAGTTTGAGATCGATGTGCCAGATACCAATTCAAGGAGTTGCCTGATAGATGGAAGGTCTGGGATTGGGCTCCTGAGGGGGTAGGAGCCTGATATTTCATCCTGCAGAGGCAGTGGCTCAAGTTCTGGAAACTAGACTCGTTTGCCAGGAGGCTGTAAAGAAAGAGGGAATCCACTGGAAATAACTACAATGTGGGATGCAGAAAAAAGCAAGGGAATATTCCCAGGACTTAGCACCTTACCTGAATATACATAGCAAGTGCTCAAAATAGTTGAACGGGCATATTTGTAGCTTAAGAAAAAGAGACAATGAAAGTGGTAAGAAAGAAGATTCACGAGAGAAAGGATTGATAGAAATAGCTGCTGTCACCAAAATTTGTTGTTCTCCCTTCCATGGAGTAGAGTTGTTGCTAGAATGTGTCTGTCTGTCCAGCCAAGAACACATTACTCAGCCTCATCTGCATCTAGCTATGGTCATGTGTCATGAATAGTTCTTCTTGGCCAAAGCCTTCAAGAAGCAGGTGTGTGATTCCCTATTCTCTCTTTTTCCTCCCATGGCATAAGTCAGATGCTTCCAAGGCTTCAGGTCTGTAAGTCCTATGGGATAGGGGAGCCCCCAGAGGTAGGAAACCTTGGTCACTGAATTACCAAGAGGAGGAAATTATTCACTGCACAGAAATACAGTTTCTGGTATTGCTTGAGCATGAAATATAATATTGGGATAAGCCTCAATGTTATGGGGGTTTATTAGTTCCAGTGCTAGCATTAGTGCTAACTAATACTTGGATATTTAATAAGACAAAGTCCTCAAACAGGCAGGAGGGAAACATCAAGTCCATGGTGTATCCCATCTCTTCCCTCTGCTCTCCCTTGAGGTTTAGTTTAATAGAGTCACATCACCGGTGTTAACAACTTGTAAAAGACCAAGAGAGCCACATCTAAATCCAGCTAAGTCACATGAACCAGCACACTCATTATTCTGGTGACTTTTTCAAGGGTGGGGTGAATAAGGGGTAAAAAACCACAAAGGAATAGTTATGTTCATGCTCACTTCACTCAGTCAGACTCTTTCTGCCCAGGTGTCCCCAGAATCACTATCACGGAAAGGAGGACAATGGGGAATGATTGATACTAAGTGCTTTCTCCAACACCTTCTTCCTTAGGCAGGGGAAGACCGAACTCATGGCCACAGCTGCCACCACCGCTACCTGGGAAAGGAGCGGAGCTGCCCTGCTCAATGTCTTCTGTCAACCTATTTTGACCCTTGCTCTTTTCTCCTTGAAATATGGTGTATTTGATGACACTGGACTCCTGAGAGAGTTCCTGCTCACCTCATCAATGCTATCTCTTGGAGAAAGAGGAGAGTTAACCCTGAGTTACCATGGCCAGTATTGAATTATGACATTCAATTCTCTCAACAGCTCTTTGAAATAAACATTATTATCTCCACTTTTTATAGAAAAGGAAACTGACTCAAGAGAGGCTGAATAATTTATCTGAGGTCTCAGAGCCAACTATAGTATTATCAGTCATAACATCCCTTAACTTTATTGAGTGCCTATTATTTACTGAAGGCTTGACAGGCACTCTCACATTTAAATATTACAATTTTACATCAGAGGTGCTTGCTATGAGTTCAATTGTGTCCCCCCCCAAAGATGTGCTCTACTTCTAACCCCCAGTACCTGTGAATGAGACCTTATTTGGAAGTAGGGTCTTTGCAGATGTCATCAAGGTAAGATGAGGTCATACTGGATTGAGGGGGGCTCTAATCCAATGTGACTGGTGTCCTTAGTAGAAGAGGAGAAGAGATGCAGAGACAGACACACAGGAAGAATGCCATGTGATGACGGAGACAGAGATTGGAGAGATGCATCTACAAGCCATGGAACACCAAGATTTCCAGCAACAAAGGAGATGAGAGAAAGGCATGGAATAGATTTTCCCCTGAACCTTCAAAGAGAGAAGTGGCTCTGTTAACACCTGGATTTGAGACTTTCAGCTTCCAGAACTGTAAGAGAATAAACATAGGTTGTTTTAAGCCACCTAGTTTGTGGTAAGATAAGATAAGATATCTTATCGGTGTAAGATAACCCAGGAAATTAAGACAATGCTATTGTTTATTCCACTCTACAGATTCAAAAACTGAAGCTAGAGGCTAACTTCCCAAAGTTGTCTGGTTCCATAGGCCTGTGTTCTTATTTACAGCAGCATATCAGTATTCAATTCATTTTGTCTTGGAGACAAAGCCTGTGGTTCTGTTTTTTTTTTTAACTATACATATGTTTCCAGAAGAAGAAATTATTTTGCAAGGGTATGTATATTTTCATAGTTGTCAAAATACCTTTAATAAAATCCTAATCACCTTTGCCAAGATAGTGAATAAAGAGAATTATGTACAACCCCTTCTTGCCAAGAGCCTAAATGCCACTCGTTTGGACAAACACGCGTGTATAGGATGCAGGAAGAACAAAATAGAAATGTTAGATGGCCATGATGGGCACCAAAAATAATAATAAAGACAATTTTAATTAGCAACCCATAATCTGTCAAATATTGCAGAATAAGCCAGACTCCTGACTGAGACAGCCCTGTTACATATTCCAGCTTGGCCATTTCAAAAAATGTCCCTGAGTATCAGATTTCTTAACAGCAAAATGAGGACAGCAATCGCTACCTCATAGGCATCTGTAAACTAAGTAAGACAACAAACATAAAGTTCCACATATAACTCCTGTTTGGTTCACTATAAACATCCAATAAGTGGGTATTACTATTATGATTATAGGCATATTTAACTTGAACAGCTCAAAATTAAATGATAAATAACATTCAATGTCAATTATAATTACTGACTGAAGCCAGTTCTCTGATGTGACCTTTGGAGCAAGTCAATTATGCAAAGATAGAGACAGCAGAAGACAGATGGTTAGGCCTCTTGGTTATGTGTGCTTGCTGGTAAGATAAAATTTTTTCTTTGTTTTTGAACATCTGTTACGCTATATTGGCCTGTGGGCCATGCATAGAGTGGTAATTTAGAGAATCAACTATTTTTTGAAAGCCCTCAGACACTTTGAAAGGACCCAGTTTAAGCAAGCAATAGGAGATTTCCTCATAAAGCATATGTCGTGGAACTAGGGAACATTCAGTGGCCTGCTTGGAGTGCCTATCGTAAAGGAAACTGAACATCTGATGGGTGGTTGGAGAAAATGACTCTTGGGTATCTTCAGAGAGTATATGAATTTCTCTATTTTGCTGTCAATAAGGGTACTTCTTTTAAATGAATTAAGTAAGTATTTGTGGAGTCCCTGGCAGTTTTAAATCTTGAGTGTACTTTCTAAGGATCCTGTAGAAATTATACATGCAACAAAATCAGTATAGCTGATCTCTGAGATTCTGCAGTTCTCCTATCTCTCTTATCTCACACTGGTTGTTTACTCAGTTACACTATATCAGTGTGGTTTCACTGTGTTTGCTGTATTATCTATGGGTTAAGGCTTAATGTATTTTAAGGAAAAAATTCAGAAACAGTCTCCATAAAAATTCCAGGATAAAGTTCTCATCACAGGAGATTTTTTTTCTTTTTATTGTATCTATATGAGATGATGGATGTTGACTGAACCTTTTGTGATACTCATTTCACAGTATGTGTAAATTAAACCATCATGCTGTACATCTTAAACTTACATAGTCATGTATGTCAATTATTTTTCAATAAAATGAAAAAAATTCCAGGATGATGGGGAAATGTAAATGTGTATATATATATATATGAGCAATCACATGATTATCTAACACAGTGTATTATTCCGGGATATATGGGTGGGTTTTTGTGAACTTCCTGAAATTATTTTTAAAAAAATTTAAGAAGTATGGTGGTATTTTTTTTAGGGAAAATGTGTTCATGTTCTTTTTTTGGATTCTCAAAGTCATCCAAGACCTACAACAGTTAAAAATCCTAACTTATGACGTGAACTTCTATGGGTCTCTGAATTCCATAGAACCACAACACATGTATAATCATCAAGTGAGAGGAAATGATAGAGAAGGAGAGGCAAAAGAGTAAGAATAGGAAATGTTTCGAGAGAAAATGAAGCATAAATTAATGGAGGTGGGCACTAGCAGGAAATGTGCTCAAAATCAGAGTGAACTCAAAGATGGCATCTTGACCGAAGCACAGGTGAGCTCTTTCTCCATTACTGACAGATATTTTCTGAGTACAGTTGGCCCTTGAACAACGCAGGGGTTAGGGGCACCAACCCTGCTCCCAGTTGAAAAGCCATGCATAACTTATAGTTGACGCTCTGTATCCATGGTTCCTCTGTATCCAAGGTCCCAACCAATGGCAGATCATGTAGTACTGCAGTATTTACTACTGAAAAAAATCTGTGAATAAATGAACCCACACAGGTCAAACCCGTGTTGTCCAAGTGTCCAACTGTATCTACAAGACGAACGGTCTACTAATTCTAAGGCCTATGTTTTGCTTTTAAATAACTTGGGTTCAGAGATGGTTTCTCATTCCTGTTAACTTCCCAAATGAGAAATGCCCTCCTGTCAAGTTTGAGAATATCCAGAATAATGCTACTAAGTAGCCTTAGCAACTGTGACCTTCCTACCAAATTTGCAGTTGACAAGTCTTACTCGGTTGGGCCATGTCTGATGATAGTTAGTAAAACTTGACTCTAATTGCGGGAATCCACTCAAGTGGTTTACTTTAGTAACAAGTTCTTGGAAGGCCACCATTTGCCTCCTGGATTTGTTCTTTTTGGAGGTCTGACAAGTTTCATTAGGGACCCAGAAGAGCAATAAATAGAAAATGCCAGAATATCTATAAATCAACTCAATACAACTATAAGAAGTAAAACAAGATGCCTTCTACAGAATCAGGTGTTAAATCATCAATTTTTCTTTGTTTTTCCTTTCTCCCATCCCCCTATCTTCTTTCTCCCTTCTTCCCTCTCCTCCCTCCCTCCCTCCCTCCCTTCCTTCCTTCCCTTCCTTCCTCCCTTCCAAAATGAAAAGGTTTAACAGAAGTCAAACTTCTGCAAAGAGGAATTATGAATTAGTTCATAAAATTGTTTACTAGATTCTAAACTCCCTGATGGACTTAACCACGTTTGCTATTTTTTTGCACTTCAAACCACCCCATATCCATTGCTGCTGACACAGTTATTCAATACATATTTTTCACTGGATGACTAACCTGCAACACAAGTGGTCAAAAATACATAAGAATAAAGTTGGTTATGTGACAAATTATTTCCCTGTTGTTTTAAATTCAAAAGGCTTATGAAAAATGTCTTACTAGGACTCAGAAATAGCCCCTAAATATGGTATGGTCAGCCCAATTACTAAAACTCTGAATGTTTTCTCCATGTTCAAACAATGGCAAAAACAAACAAAAAAATACCAAAAAACAAAAAAAAAAACCCTACAAACAGCAACAACAAAAAAGGTAAAAAAAAAAAAAAAAAAAGCATTCTATATTCTAAAAATTACTGAATATACCTGCACAACAAGAGAAAATTTGAAAACGATATTAGATTTTAATCATGATGTATTATCTGCCCTTCTAAGAGAGAAAATAAGCCAAATGTTTTACTGAAAGCCGTCACAAATCTTGGAATTAAATCTGAGACTGATTCTACCATAGCTAAGAAAGAGTTATACCTAAATGCTGGCTAGAAGTGGCAATGAGATAACTGTTTTTGAGAGCCAACTATCAATCAAAGTTGCTCTTTCAAAGTCATACAGAGGAATCTTTGGTAGTTCATTCAAGAAAATCACATTTGATCTTTTAAGTACATAACTTTAAAGCAATGGGTATATGAATTATCTGAAATAAGTAAAAAAATAAATATGGCATTCTTGATTATTTAGAAGACTTGATGTGGAAGCATAATTTTGTAGCAGAGATCCATTAGCTTCCTGCTTTTGTGCATCACCTCGTAGGAGTAACTTCCTCCAGGAGGTAATTTATCTTGATTCTAAATGGTCCTGAATTCCATTTTGCCTGATATTATTCTTAATATCTCATTAGACATTTTTTGTACCTTGACATTCTTTGAAAAAAACCTACTAAGATATTTGACTCCTATCCATGTCTCCTGGGGTGAGGTATGAATCTGCAAATGCCTGTCTGAAACAAAAAGGATTATGCAAGTGACACAGAAAAAATGAAAAGCCAGTTTGTGCCTTCTGATGACAAGTATCGCTTTCTCCATAACCTTTATCCTAATAACTGTGTAATAATATGATTATGTTCATGCTTCAATCTCCTTGATTTCTTTGTTCTTGCAGTTTTTAAGTCTTACTGATAGATAAAATATGCCAGTTTTTTCAAATACAGCTAAAAACTGTTACAGTTTCTCTTTTGTCAGAGACACATATGAAGAGCCAAAGGCATATTATTGCATTTGAGACCTTTTGCCACATTTTACATGGTAAACAGGAGCAACGTCCTTTAACATAGCTCATTGCATAAATAACCCTTCTTACTAATTTTGCTTTATGATAAATTTGTGTGTCTCATATATTAAAGAGTCAATGGAAGAAATTTTATATTGGCATCTAAATCAGTGGTTCCCCAAGTCTTGGATTTCACAGTTTGGTTAAATTAAAAAGAAATGGGGTATATCACAGGGTTGTCAGGGTTTTATTTAATCAATTACAAATGTCAGGGAAAGCAAATATCTTTTTCTATCATCATCATTTAATAAGATATGTTAATATAAAAAATATAAGGAAGGACAAACTCTTAGAATAAAAGGCAATAATTTTAAATAAGTATATTTAGTTTTATGAAAACCCTACTATACCGCTTTATTTTTCTCATTTTGTTATGGATAGTACAAAAGGTGTTATCAGAAAGTACTGCTCTGCAGACCAGGGTTTGGAAAAATTGTCATATTAATTATGTTAATTATAAAATACTTGGGTTCAGTTAAGTGACCTCTAAAATCTCTTCCAGCCCTAACATACTCTAAGTTTCTGACTGTTAACTGCATTTTTTGTACTGTAATTTACTCTGCTAGTCAAGAGTGGCATTGCCGATATTGAATTCAAGCTCTATTAGGAGAGGGAAGATTTCCAAAATATAAATGTAGCTTTTTTAATGCATAAGGATGTATCCTATATACTTATTGGATAGGCATTTGCCTTGGTAGAGCAGGACTTAATACCAGCAGGCCACTGAGTACAAAGATTTCTGCCCAAATATATTTCATGTTTAATCCCACTGTCCTAGAGTGAAAGCTGCCTCAGATCAATAACTTTGGTCACAAAGATATTATTCTGTGTAGGGACAATTCAGTGAGGTATGCTGAGTAATGGTGTGCACCGTATTCTTGTTGAGGGTATAAGCAGGACCTGACAATAGTTAACTGTATATTAATGTTATACATTTACCCCAAATCCATTTAGTATCACGTAAATGTGCATACTGCCATATAGTCATGCATCTCTTTATCCCATTTTTATCTTTTCCTCTATGCACTTTTAAGTAGCAATGGATCCAGAAAAGGCATCTATTTCCTAGATAATAGACTGTTTACCGTTCAATTATTTTTCAAATCCACCTTTAATATTTCTTTTTATAGAGTGTTCCTTTGAGCTAAACTCAACCTCTGAAGTAATCAGAATTTACTCAGCATCGCAGTCAAACTTACATATTGTTAGTGTGCTGTCTTATTTCCCTTTGTTTAATTGAATGCATCTACTTTGCCACTATAAGCTGGGTGGTTAGGGGCTAAACTTATAACTGTGTTGAGAATGAGTGTATACATATAATGTGTGTGTGTGTGTGTGTGTGCTTAATCGATGTTGGTATGTTGCCTAGAGTCTGAAAATAGCAAGAGAGACACTACGTTTTTAATGTGCTAGGGAACTCTTGCTTGGCAATGTTGTGTCATGAAAGAAACTTAGATGTCAAAAACACATTTCTGTAATTCACTGTACATGTTGTAGATTAGGAATGATTAATTCTCTTATAAAGCAAGTGGCAGCTCAGGCTGCCATCTTGACTAGTATTACTTCCCTAGTAACTAGTTTTGGTTCCTCATTCAATTTGAGGACTGGTAATGGGTTTTATGTAATTGCCACTCAGCAAAAATACTCAAAATTATCTAATTGCTGGTAAATTTTGGAACAATTTAACTGGGCACTAACATTATAAATAAGTTGTGGAATGAGGACAGGTAATTCTAATATATTAAATATCAAATAGAGTAATAATGAATACTAATAGAGTAAAGGGAAAAATCTCTCACAAATGAAGAAATGCATTGTTTTATCAATCTTTGCTTATATCTGCTCTTGAGGGAAAGAGGTAGATTACCCCATAACCAGCATGTCATTTCCAAATAATTCTGTTTGACTTCAGGATGGATTTTAGTTCTTTCCTATGACAGTGGAAGGCTTTGTTTGGGGAATTCACAAGATATTAAAAGAGAAACCATGCAGCCTAAAGGATCCCACACTGACTGTGGGCTTGGAAGGCTATGTAAATTGTCTGCCTTTCAGGGAGAGTTTAGTCAGCAGAAGTTATCATGTCACAGAGTAGCTGGAAGTGACTCTTTCACCAAAGTTTGTGAAATCAATGTCAACTGAATTCTAAGTGTAATCCAACATGTCCGATCAGCTGGTGACCTTGCACATTTACGTGCCAGCAGCAGACGTTGTCAGCTGCTCAGGTGTTTTGATGCTACATCTCTTGGTCCTCTCCAACTTGAGAGTAGCCACCTTGGCAGTGGTGGACTCAGCAGTGACCCCATTTAAAATGCACTTGGTTATGAACCTTGGCAATTGTTTTTCTTAAGTTGGAGGAATCTGATTACTGGCTACTTAATACACTCCAAGTTCCAGTTAGAGAAGAAAACTTCAGTAGCAATCTTAAAGCATTAAAATAATTGGGCCACCAAAATATAAATAAAAATACAAACACATTCTGACCTTATGCCTTTGTACTAAGGAATATAAAACTGTTAAGTCAACACAACTGAAATTTGTACATTACCTAGCTTGCAGTTAGCTATTCCAAATTATGCAAGATTATTGACAAAATATCTTGGCAGAAGAATTTAATATCCTACTTCTATATCTTGGACAAGCTATTTATTCTTTTTTATAATGTATTTGAAAAGTTAAAGTGGTATGTAGTAGCTAAACACTGTTACGATATTCTTATTTTGTATCGAAAAAGTTGTCTTATAGACTCATACAAGATAACACATTTGAGAACAAAAATAGACTTCAATGTAATGGCTAAAATTGCAGGAAATACGAACTGAGCAATGACGATTTTTGACCTTGTGCCAGAAGTGCTGTCAGAGGTGGTCCCTGCACTCAAGTTGCTCTTGAACTAACCCGGGGAATGAATGCGCAAACTAATAATTTTCATAAAACGTGCCAAGGGCCAGCCAAGCAAGGTCCATCAATTGCTGTGAGGCCATCTAGGGATGCTTGACAAGGGTGCTGAGTAAATCCTGAAATCTTTTTTTTTTCTTTTTCAGTTGGAAATGACATGCTTTTCATGAAGAAGCCACGACAGTAGTAAAGTTTGGAGACATGCTCACCAAGATCATTTAGTGGGACAAGGGCTGTGGTCTTTAAGGCTTTCTATGAATAAGAACTACCTAGAAAGCTTGCCAAAGGCTGATTTCCTCCCCTTTGCCCTCTGAGTCTAGGTGAGACTCAGAAATCTGAATTTTAACAAGCATCTAGAGTAAATCCAAAGCAGTGAGTCTCCTGGTATATAGTTGTGTGTTGGTAGATGTGTGTGTGTATGCTGTGTGTGTGTTTAGTACGTGTGTGTATGTCTGTGTGTGTATGTATTTGAGAATGGGCAAAGGAAGATTGGGGGTGTGGAGATGGTGTGGATAAAGAGATCTGTGGGGAGCAGACTGTGTGAAGTTTTAAATGCCCATCTAAGGAGTTTGGCTTGTGAAGCAACGCAGTTATTATGAAGTTGTAGACTTCAAAATCCTAAATAACCGGAAGTCAGTGGAAGAAATACACTTGTGCCAAGAGTTGCACAAGGATTATTTTATTTAATTCTCACAATAATTCTATAAAATAAGTATCATTACTGTTTCAAGTTTCAATGAGGAAATTAAAATGATGTTAATAAACCTGCCCAAGGGTATAAAACTGATAAATTGTGGAGCCAGGATTAGAACCCAGGCAGCCTAGCTTTAAATGAACTTAGAGACCATTTAATATTGTCTTTATGCTCTGTGTATAAAGGGTCTTATATGTCCCATTAAGAAGCTTAGACACGTTCCTAAGGACGATTAGCAGATTTTAGCTGACATATCAAGATTTGCAGTTTTTTTTTTTTTTGCGGTACGCAGACCTCTCACTGCTGTGGCCTCTCCCGCTGCGAAGCACAGGCTCCGGACGCGCAGGCCCAGCGGCCATGGCTCACGGGCCCAGCCGCTCTGCGGCACGTGGCACCCTCCCGGACCGAGGCACGAACCCGTGTCCCCTGCATCGGCAGGTGGACTCTCAACCACTGCTCCACCAGGGAAGCCCAAGATTTGCAGTTTTTAAAGACCACTTTGCCATAGCAAGGATAGTTTGATTAGAAGAGATCAAAATCAGGCCCTAAGACTAATTAGAGGTAGTAGCTATAATTCCAGAGAGAAATGCTGAGGCCCTGAATTAATTCCCTCAGTGTGGTAGGCAGCCTCTATGATGACCCCCATTGATTTCTGTCTCCTGAGAATTAAGGTCTTTATATAATCCCTTTCCCTCGAGTGTAGGGTGGACATATTTGCTTGTTTCTAATGGATAGAATACAGCAGATGTGATGGGCTGCCGCTCTCAATATTAGGGCATAAAAAGACTGTGGCTTCAGTCTTGTGTGTGCTCTCCCACCCTCTCTTGGGCCGCTTCTCTGGAGGAAGCCAGCTACCACCGTGTGAAGTAGCCCTGTGGGGAGGCCACATGGTGCCCTCAGAAGAGAATCTTCCGAGGCCAGTTATCAGCCTTGTGAGTGAGCTTGGAAGCAGAGTCCCCTCTAGTCTAGCTTTGAGATGACTGCAGCCATGACTGTCACCTGACTGCAGCCTTGTGAAAGACCCTAAGCAGAACTACCTACCTAAGCGTCTGCTTGATTCCTGACCCACAGAAACGGTGAGATAATAAATTCTTGTTATTTTCAGTCACTAAGATTTTGTAATTTGTTTCTCGGCAAAAGATCACTAATACATTGAGAACTCTCGTCCTAATCATCATATATTCCACAGAGCCCTGGAGACACTTGGTATATACGTGGCAGGTTGACACTGTTTAATGATGTCATTTGTGTACAGAATACTACGTAGGAGGATTTTTTCAAGAGGATATTCCTGCCTCTAATTGACAGTAAAGGTCTGACGAGTTCAAATTGCCTTATAATAAACTGGTTTTGTCTACTTTTCTAACAAAATATATTTTTGGCATTTCCAGTATAATTTTGGAAGACCTGATAGCCAACACTTCTGCCGGCTAGCATGGCATGAGGCCAGAGAATGGAGCTTGCATTCCCAGCCTCCGCCCCAGACTGCCCCTCACCCTGGATATTAAGCCAGCTCTTTATGCCATATTTATGTAACAGGTGTTCCAGTATAGCTGTTATTGTAACACATACAGTACAGCCAAGTGACTGTTGAGATATACAGCACATGTTTTTGATAAAGGTGAGATTATTATATACTCCTATAGCTGAATTTCACAAGTATATAGGATATTTATAACCCTTAAATAACTGCCTTTCATTATGTATTCTCCCCCAAACAGCTGACAAAGAGGGCAAAGTGGAGTCCTTGAAGGTCCCCGCCCACCTGCAGCGTGTACTTTCTCAGTCCCATGAGTCATGGGCTATGTGCATACAGTTGGCTTAGATGAGCTGGCACCCTTGAAACTGCAGCAGTTGCACTAAACAATTACCAGGCTCTGACTGAGAAAATTTCCCATGGGGGACAAAGAGCCAGCTGGGCATTGCTGGTGCTTGTCTGGTGGACGTTTGTTCGTTTGTATGAACACTGAAATTCCTAAGGCAGCAATCAGTGGGTGAGATAATTCAGCCCAGAATACATTAACGCAGAAAACTGCAACTGGAGAAGACCCTTTTGTGGGGGGAACTCTTTGCCTTCAGCAAAGCAAATTGGCAAGCCTTGTCCTGAACATTTAGAACTTGGATGAAGCCTCCGAAGCTTGGCATCTCATTAAAGGAGGCTGGCGCCCATTAATGAAATTCCATCTATCAATCCTCAGCTTTCTCATTGTAACCTGCTAAAATAATGTCCTTAAACTTTCTGGTCAAAATTACACTGGAATTTTATACACAGAGCGAACTTCTAGTGCTAATCTTCCAAGACATATTCATTACATCAAAGGCTGTATCAAAATATTAATATTCACCTGGATTACTGTCAGATAATACCTCAGAGCACCTTTAATACATTCAGTAATTCAGAAAAACTCATTATCTTGAAACTATCATTTACTTTGTTATGAAGACAGGTGTTAAATGAGGTGATTTTTATAACAGATTTTATATCTTTAATGTAATATATATTTAAAATAAAAGTTATAAATCTTAAATAATGAAGGATTTCTTACCAGTTCATTTTAAATTATTTCCATTTTGCCAAGCTATATATCACTTGCTCTGCATCTTTAAAATTATAGCTTCATCAGTGCATTTTATCAATACATTTAAAAACATCTTTAAACACAACTAATCTTGAGATAATCAATGGAACAGAGGTTAATGTCTATGCTCTCTAGTAAATAATAGTGGCAGAAAACATTATGCGTCATTTCCTTATGAGTTGAAGAAAGAATACCTTTCCAGAGAATATTTGCCAATTTGAAGCTTCAAAAAATAAGATCCAGGGGCTTCCCTGGTGGCGCAGTGGTTGGGGGTCCGCCTGCCGATGCAGGGGACGCGGGTTCGTGCCCCGGTCCGGGAGGGTCCCACATGCCGCAGAGCAGCTGGGCCCGTGAGCCATGGCCGCTGAGCCTGCGCGTCCGGAGCCTGTGCTCCACAACGGGAGAGGCCACAACAGTGAGAGGCCCACGTAACGCAAAAAAAATAAATAAATAAAATAAGATCCAGTTGTTACCTCTAGTAGAAACTTAGCCTCTCAGATTTTAAAAGTGGTTATGCATATGATTAAGTCTCACATACAAGCTTTTATTACAGCAATAAAAATGTGCATCGGTCAGAAGCAGGAGATGCATGGCTGAATCTCATTTACGTTTCATTTACCTCGGGTGTTAGGGAATAGGACATGTAAGGCTCAGGCCAGCCACATGAACCTTGTCGCTCACTAGCATCTATTAAAACTGAGATTTAAAGAAAAATTTTCTAACTGCAAGGAGAAGAAAAAGAAGAGTGAAAGAGGGGCATAAAATGCCTGCCTGGGACTTGGTAACAATTAAGGGCAGTATCTTGAAAGTTCAGGGGTTTATGCTCATTCCTGACATTCTGCAGATTTTCCTGTCATGATACTTCTTCAGGGTTGGGAGTGCTCACCTCCTAGCGCGGACTCACTCAGCAGGAGACTACAGCCCTGCAAGCATCACAAGCGTTCAGAGCTTAAGGAGCCTTTGGAGAGTAAAGGAGCAGGGGGTGCAAGAGGCAAAGCCAAGACCCAGGGTTTGTGGAGTACAAAGGTGCCTGGCAGCCTCACCAGCCACGTTCTTTTCTTTTGACTCTTTCTCCAGTTCCAGTTCTATCTTCCCCGACAAGCAGACTTGAGAAAAAAAGTCAACAGGGTCTTCCCTGTAGGCTTCAGTGATAGGGTAGGGAAGGAAAGATTTTAAATGGAAGAAGCTTTACTTATTTTATTTTTGTGCAGTTGGCAAGCCCTAAAAAAATCAGCCTGCGGGCTTCCCTGGTGGTGCAGGTTGAGAGTCCGCCTGCCGATGCAGAGGACACGGGTTCGTGCCCCGGTCCGGGAAGATCCCACATGCCGTGGAGCGGCTGGGCCCGTGAGCCATGGCCGCTGGGCCTGCGCGTCCGGAGCCTGTGCTCCGCAACGGGAGAGGCCACAACAGTGAGAGGCCCGCATACCGCAAAAAAAAAAAAAAAAAAAAAAAAATCAGCCTGCCATTTCTGTCTTCACAAGGAATAATACTGACACATACATATATGAAGCAAAAGTACTATAAACTCTACAAGATATATTGTTCTAATGCTTCCTTATTTTCAGTCTCTTTATATTACTGAATGAAATGTTCAGCTCTTAAAAGCCAAATACCGTAATAGATTTAAGAGGGAACTTGGTAGAAATCTGGCTCCACCTTGCCCCCTCAAATATATGCCTACTCTTCCTATATAGCCATCTATCCATCCACCCATCCATCCATCCACCCAACATTTACTGAGCACCTACAATGTATCAGATACTGGGAAAGCCATGGAAAACAAAAAAGATGCAGTTCTGTCTTCATTGAGCTTACATACTAGTGGGGGAAGGCAGGCATAACACAAATAACTACACAAAGATTTGATTACAATTGTGATATGTATGATAAGGGATAAGAAGAAGGTGCCATGAGGGTGTAAAACTGGATGAATTTAACTTAGTCTGTTGGAGTGGTGGTTTAGGAGAGCAGCCTGAGGAAATGGTATTTCAGCTGAAATGGGTTAGATATATGGTGGCACATAGGGTGAGACTACAGACAGGTCAGGATCACACACCTGGAATAACTGCCTTGAGGCTCCCAATCACTTCCTCGACCAAGGAATCTAGGCTTCTCCTGTAAGAAGCTCTCTCCATCTCCCATTAATACCTCACCTCTTCCCACTTAGTTGTTCTTTACAGTTTTGGGAGCTGCACTGGTTTTCCCATGTGCATTATAGAATTACAGATTTTTAGAGATGCAAGTGGGCTAATAGTTTGTCCTGCATGCAACCGTGACCTGCTTAAGGGCACAGAACATCATGTGTTACCTTGGTGGGGAACATCTTGTAGATTTCATCTACTTGTTTGGCATAAAAATTTTAAGTTTAATAAGAATTATTTGTAATTAGCACATTCATTCTGTGACTCTCCTGAAGTAATCCTTGAATGTATATTTTGGTCTCTACTCTCATAGGTTAAACATTTCCTTAACCCATTGTGCAAATTCTCCTCTCCACCTCACCTCAACCCACGTTAGAGAATGCACAAAACTATTTCGAACCAGGTCGTCTTCTGAATTAATTCAAATTCAAAACTGCGTAAGTCTGAATGAATTCAGTTTTTAAGCCTTCAGTATTGAACATTATAGCTCCCCATCTTCCAGACCAACGTGAAGCCACCGAATCATAAGCCATTGCAATTTATGGCGCTAATTTAATTTCAAACCTCCTTACCTTTGGTCTAAGTTAGGCCCATGGGCAGGTTAAGCTCCTGACCTACTTCAGAGTTTCTTTTATGCTCTGGAATTCAGCACATTTTATAGAGCAGGTAAACTCTAGAACAGGTCATTAATCATTGTAGCTCCCTGGGCTAGCTTGGTGCTTTTAAGAAGGAAGCAGAACTGATACAAATAAAACATGGGGAATTTTTATTTTGAAAGCTTCAGATTTGTTCACAGAAATCACCAGGGAGGGGAGAGAGGTAGTATAACCTAAATTTAGGTAAGTGGAGATGACTCAATTACTGGAAAGTGTTAACTTCCTCTAACAGGAATGGGGAAGATGAGGATTTAAAAGTCTTCTTTTAAATTACATGAAAGGTCATTCAATATCTTGAACTTATATCTAATATTTACTGGTAAATTGAATATACATTATTTATCTTTTAAAACAAATTCCAAGGAAGCATATTTATCATTAATGAGAGCAAATGATCTGTACCCTAAGCACAACTCAAAATTCGGTTGAATGAGCAATCAGCTTTCACAGTCTAAGCGTAAATTAAGTAATAATACATATTTTGATCCTTGTTCAATTTTTATAGATTAGATAAAATTTATATGTACAGTCATAGGACAAATAAGCACTCCAGGGGCACTATCTGAGGAAACTCTGAAGGACCTAAGATAATTTGGTATGGAAAATAAAAAGTAGGAGGTCATAATGACAACTATAGTGAGAACAGAGCATTGTTCTGGATGCTGTCTTCTCAGTTCCACCGCTGGTCCTTGGCCCAGCTCATCCTCATATCTATAGCACCCTCTCCACTATTCCAAATGCTGCTCATCATTCACGGGCCAGAACAAGTCCTCTGTTTTCCATGCAGTTTCTCCCAACCATGTTGATAAAACCTTCATCTGAATGCTAATTTCAAATATAGTCTGGCCCATACATGTTACTCTTTAATTATAGATAGCTCTGTAATGTATTTTCTGATTATGTCATGTATTGTAGTCTCCCTACCTAGACTTATCAGAGGAAGTCTCTGTGGAACACTGCTTGTGAATAGCAAGTAGACAGTGTCTTGTGTCATAGGTACACAATAAATGATGTCTCCCAAGGTCAGAGGCAGCAGAATTAAACTCAAAAATAAGGAATCGTGTGTGTGTATGTGTGTGCTGTGAAAATTGTTCCTACTTGTATGATGACTGAAGTATAGACTGGAACCAGAGCTCCAGAGCTGTATAAAATATTTTTACTACTTGGGGATGCTTTTGGAGAGGTCTTGATATAATCCCTACTAATGGCTTTTTAAAGTTCTATTAGTTCCTGACTTTTCATCATTCTTAGAATGGAAATACGTGCAGGCTGATCCTCAAGATAGAGGGATGGAATTTCTTTTAATTTCTACCTCATGACAATGTCATTTTAGATTTTATTTGAAGATATTGCAAATGTAACCTGATATTCTGTGAAGAATGATTTTGCCAAGGAGACCATGATTTCTTGAGGGTTTAATGAAGCTATTTCAAGACTTAAGGAGAGGAAGGAAAATCTCTAGTTGAAGGCAGCCTTTAGATTAAGCTATGAAAAATGGAGTTCTGATTCATTAATGTAAGAATTTTGTTTTTTTTTAAATCTAGGTTATGGAAATGCTACTATTTTAAATAGCCACCTGTGGTGTATGCATTTTTCTTGCTTTTCCTGACCAGTTACTATATTGCAAATGGTCCAGTCTATGGTAAACACAGGAAGCCCACCACATTTATAATTTATTTTGAATCACTGATGCCCATATTTCAGGAGAAGCCTGTTTTACTTGAACCCCTAACTCCTTCTGAGGGTAAAGAAAGGGGGATAATTATGGCAAAGGGGATTGGGTATTACCTGAGGAAGGTGGAGTGGTAGGGAATTTGGGAGGATACAGATAGAACCAGAACACCTGCTTTTTAAAAGTATCTTTTCTTTCACCTGTCATCTCTTCAGCTCCTTCGCCCATGTTTCCATCAATAAAAGATTCATTTGAGTTAATGAGTTTCTCCTTCAAGATGCAAATATATCCCAGAGAGAATAAAATTCCATTTTTCATGCAGCTATTTATTTATTTATTTGGCTGTGCTGTGCGACTTGCGGGATCTAGTTCCCTGACCAGGGATCGAACCTGCACCCTCGGCAGTGAAAGCGCCGTGTTCTAACCACTGGGCAGCCAGGGAATTCCCTCATGCCGTTTTTTATATGAAATACTCTAATCAAATTAGCAACATCCAGAAAACATGGATTTTTTTATTACAAGAGAAGAACTGAGGGAATTTATTTTTAAACAAACTCTGTTTATAATTTTGTACATTACTTTAGAGCGTGTGGGTAGTCTATCAGATAGTCATCCATGATATGGAAGGAGCATTATGGAGTGGAATATAGACCAGGTAGAAGCGCCTACCTTATAGAGCCAGAAGTTATGAGGTTTAAAAATCTCTGCACTGGAATAAAGATGCAGATGTAGAGAATGGACTTGAGGACGCGGGTGTGGGGTGGGAGGGTAAGCTGGGACGAAGTGAGAGAGTGGCATGGACATATATACACTACCAAATGTAAAATAGCTAGTGGGAAGCAGCCACATAGCACAGGGAGATCAGCTCGGTGCTTTGTGACCACCTAGAGGTGTGGGATAGGGAGGGTGGGAGGGAGACGCAAGAGGGAGGAGATATGGGGATACATGTATACATATAGTTAATTCACTTTGTTATACAGCAGAAACTAACACAACATTGTAAAGCATTATATTCCAATAAAGATGTTAAAAAAAAATCTCTGCACTAATGTTTGTGTGTGTCTTATGCCCTCACTGCCCATGTCTCTAGCTGGCTACCATCCTTTAACTTCTCGCCTCTTTCATGTTGCAATGTAGGCATTACCTCCCCTGCCTCCTCCAGGCTAGGTATGATGTCCCTTCTCTGCTCACAGATAACCCCTTTCTCCACAGTAGAACCTTTATCACACTTTGTTATGGGTTCTGTTAATCTTTCTATTTTTGCCCACTTGATGGGATGGCAGGGACATGTCACCATTGTAACCAGACTTTCTAACACAGTGTCCTATCAGAGTAAGCACTCCACATGTATCTGGAGAATGCCTTGGACCTGACACTAAACATTAATGAGTGCCTACAACAAGAAAGATATTATCCCTACTTAGATGCTAATTAAGGATCCAAGACAAAGAAGGATCAAACAATGTAGCCTAGAACATTGGCACTGTTAGGTGATGGGGGCTGGTATTTGAATTCAGTAACATTCTCTTATCTCCACTCAGAAACTAATGGTATCAGAGTCTCAACCTCTTACAGTTAAGCCCAGACTGGTCCACCTCAAGGTGTGCTGTCCAGCACACCGACTCCCTATCATTTCCTGCCTCTTTCCTCATTGGTAAAAAAGACAGAGTATATAAAAGGAGGAATACAGTTAACTTTCATGTGTCTTATTTGACCTGCCTGGAACTTATAAGGAACTCAATAATGTTAAATGAATGGACATATGAGGTCTTTATTCCTTCTTACCAAAAAAGCATCATCAGAAGTTAGAATCTTCTCTTGTGCATACGAAGAATGTACCATATAAATGACATTTTATCTAGTCTAGTCTGATTACCAAATGATCAGTGTGCTAGGTTCTTTGGGGTATATTTTTAAAAGATGTGATAAATTCTATTTCTCAAGGTATAGTTAAGAAGGTGAAAGAAACTCATAAACTCATGCATATACACAAATATCTATATATCTATCAATCTATCATTTATCCATTTACCAAGAAATACAAAGCATCGTGGAAATAAATCATTTGGTTTGTGAAAAGAAACAAGTATTCTTAGATTAAAGATGGGAGAGGTCAATGCAAGCTGGGAAGCCTGACAAATTTACCTGGAGATGATATGGATCTCAGAAATGGGTAGGATTTGATATACAGAGAAAAGGATGGTAATATTGTAAGTCTAAGGATCACTGCAAACAAACCTCCAGGTCTTGTCATAAGCAGGGCGAGTGGAACTTAAAGGAGACTGTTTGCCCAGAGCAGACAGTATGTGCTTGCAGGAAAGTGGGAAAGCACACATAGTGTTAGAGGGCTTTCGGGAGAGGGAATATTCAAATGTCTTCTACAGAGTGTGTGTGTGTGTGTGTGTGTGTGTGTGTGTATGTGTATGTGTGTGTGTGTGTGTGTGTGTTTGCTTTCCAGGAAGATGAGAAAAGTTGATTCCAAAGTATATATGAAAGTTAGTTCATGTGGGTTCTAGTACAAAAAAGGAATTTACCCATTAAAGTTTTCTAAGACAGTGTTGGGAATAACTGTTTCAAACAATTCCAGTACTTGTAAATAAACACATTAAGCTCACAGGTTGAACCAGAATCAAGGTGTGCAGCAGGTCACTAAGGTTAAGCATTAACAAAACAAGAGAAGAGAATGATGTTATTGGTCTGTTACTTTGTGCAGCTACAGAACCTTGGGAAATTAAAAATGCTGCAGAAGCAGGTTCTCCTGGGCTTTATAGAGATTAATCAGGAATCTTTCCTTCCTCTACTGGATAACTACACTAAAATAAATACTTCCCTGCAAACTTCAAAGTCTGTTCTTAATGTTTTCTGGAACACAAACTGAATACCAAGTGCCAGTTGAATATAATTATATCGCAACTACTAGCAGGTTAATTTTCACATGTTGTAACTTAAAATTCCTAAAACTGTCATGTGCTAATAATTGTGCTCTGAGTTTATTCTCAAGAGTTGGGGAGGAGGATTAATTCCTATTAATAAGGATTAACTCTCCATCAGCTGTGGAAATAAAAATAGAATTCAGAACAAATAACAAAGTATATTTCTGATCTTAGTATGTTTTCAAATTTCATTCTTGAATTTTATAGATTTTAAAATAGATAATTTAATATTCCATATGGGTGGGAACGAGAGATGTGTGTGTGTTAACTACATCAAAAATATTTTAACAAAAGTCTTCCATTACAACCAATAATTGCAAAACGTTACACTGTAACCTCTTCAAATACTGTGGACAATGGGCCATGCTGCCTAAATCAAGTTTCAGGTTATTTCCTCCATCCATGAGGCATATATTTCTGTGTTTTGTTATGGTCTTTTGATATGAGCTTCAATTCTACATACAATGAAAGAGGTTCTGCAATATGAATTACTGTTCTTGATAACATTTAGGAATTCTTTCTTTCAATGATAAAATCAATTTCTTAAGAAACAGAAGTTCACCACTTTCTTTGTTGCTTTTTTATGTTCTTGTATATTGTGTCTCTTCTCAACAATTAATATAAATTTTACATTTGAACCTGCTGGCACAAAAATAGCATTAGATTCTTTTTTTCTGAGAATATTCTCAGAACGAAAGAGTAATATCAGTTTAAATTTCAGTGACTGTGTTAAAAAAGTTGTTCGCTTCCCCACAAAGTTAATTTTCTGTCCTATACCCGAGGCAGATAATAGACTATTGGAACAATCTCATTGACAATTTTTATTTTATAAAGGAGGTTTCCTTCAAGACAGCACTACAGTATTTCTCTCTATTACATTCTATGTTTTCTTTATTGCCGAGTCAGAAACATGGCAAAGAAACCAGAAGACCACACTGTTAGGATGAACCCTAATTTATCCAACGTGCGATAATTCTTTTCTTGGCAGTTTGATACGCCAGAGAAGATTACTGCATGGAAATGAAATAGGAACTAAGGAACCCGTGTCTCTGTTTTTTTCCCTGAACTTAAAAAAAAGGGAGTTTCACAATTCAGGATGGAACAAAACTGCCTTCAAAGCGAGACTCCTTCAACCTCCCTGCACACTGATCGTTTTCCCCTCTCTACCTGAGTAATTCTAAGGGAGTAGTTTGTATTCAAAATGCAGACAAATTTGGGGTAATCTGTGTAAGAAACATATTCAAAATCTTAAAATGGCTAATCAGAAGACTAAGCTGAGGGATTATTCTAATTTATTATAAAAACAATATAAAACAATTCTAAAATGCAAAAATACGGTAATGAACTCTCTCTTTTTAAATATCCAGCAGTTCATACCTTAGTTTTTACTCACTTTAAGTAATAGATTGTGTAGAGTGGACAGTAATACTTATTCTTTGGAAAATACTTTTGTTTTAAAGTTAACCTTATACTGAAATCTCATGCTTGCAGTTGTTCATTTACTAGCATTAAAGTTCTCTGTTCATCAGAATTTTTTCATTCATTCCTAAGGCAGAAAGCCTAGGAAAAGGAAAGAAGTCTTTCTTCACTGGAAACAAAAAGTAGGCTGGTAGGATCAGACAGTGGTAGAAAAAGAATGAAAGGGCCTGACAGGTAATAGAGTAGTCAATTTTGGAAGTAATTCAGGTGCCTGCAGGTAGGAACACTTGGGCGCCTGAAATCATTCTTTGCCAATACCAACCCATGAATAATGAATACAGCTATGGGCATAATTTACAAATGACAGCTTATCACCTGAAACAGGATTGTACAGCTCAACTGACAGCTGCCATTCAACCAAGAAACAGCACCAGAATATTCCTCTCTACTATCAATACATTCTTTTTCCCTTTTGGCTTGCGTTGCTCAGTCTCACCTAATGTTGTTGCCGTGACCTGAAAATTAAGCCTGTGTTCCTCACAATGGTATAGGGATTTCTCAGCTTGACTCTTCACTTCAAATGAAAGAAGGATCAACAGGCACCAGAAACTAGATCTGCCTGCAGATCCTTTTTTAATATGTTCTGCCACATCTGAAAAGGAGAACTGAGACACCAATAGGAAATAAAGGAGCCAAGGAAGTACGGAAAGTAGCATGATTATGTGCCCTGGTTCTCACACCACAGACCACCTTGTCTCTGTTCCCACCATTACAGTAACATCCTTAGTGCCACCAACCTCAGGACACTGGAACAAGGGGCAGAAAGAGAGGTTTTTCCATTCTCAGCCTATGGCCAGCTTTAGCTATGCTACTCTCAGAAGAAAGAATTAGACACTTATGTATGACCCTGCATCCCACATTTTTCCATTTCTACCTAATTGAATCTACAAGAGTAGGCTTCAAAATACAGGTATACTTATAACGAATATTTAAAACAGAAAAGGAAATAAACATGGTATTTAGAACAGAGAAGGAAATATATACGGTATTTTTTCCAGCTCTTCTGTACTGAGTTCTATATTTGGTACATTGTTAGGAAAAAAACCTGAGTGGACTTCACTAAAACAAGGAAGAAAAATGTACTTCCTATTATGTACTACCTCCTTCCCACCAGTATTACCTCATGCTTGTCCTAACCCTCTTTCTTTTAAAAATTAAAAAAATTTCTAACACATCCATGTTTGAGTGAACATATAGTGCTCACAGTTATCTGTGAAAAAACATTTTGTCTAGGCTAGTATTTCCTAAAAAATCTTTCCTCGGGCTTCCCTGGTGGTGCAGTGGTTGAGAGTCCGCCTGCCGATGCAGGGGATGCGGGTTCGTGCCCCGGTCTGGGAAGATCCCACATGCCGCGGAGCGGCTGGGCCCGTGAGCCATGGCCGCTGAGCCTGCGCGTCCGGAGCCTGTGCTCCGCAACGGGAGAGGCCACAACAGTGAGAGGCCCGCGTACCGCAAAAAAAAAAAAAAAAAAAAAAAAAAAAAAAAAAAAAAATCTTTCCTCAAATATGAATTCACGATATCAATAGATGTTATATAAAGAAAAAGGCAAATTAAAAATGAATTCTGTCATCAAAAATGTTTGAGAAGTGTTGGGTAAAATTTTTGTTCAGATTTCTTTAATTTAGGACTTCACAGAACTTTTGTGTTAATTTGCCATGTTAATTTCTTGGGGGAGCAGGTATTACTTGACTAAGAAAAGCTTCTTCTAGGAAACAATTGTGAGACCCATGTTTTGAGGAAGACACTTGAAGCACTCTGGCCTAGGCAAACTCTTAAATGGACATTGTTTCTTAGAGGGTTTACACGAGAAATCAATATGGCAGTAAGCCTGTTTCTCCAATATGAGTTGTGTAAGTAAGCTTGAACATGTTTTTATTTCAAAAACAAATACACTGTAATTAAAACATCATAAGAATATATAACTGAACCAGTTACCTCATTGAGAAATCTACAGAAAGAGTGATAATGTACAATAACAATGAGGAAATACAAACGCTAGGTCTCTACTGGGTTCTTTTTTCAGCTTTAACTTTACAGGCAGAATGGAAAGATTGGGCTACACCCATGTTTCCCAAATTTGCCTGATCTTAATAATGTGGGAGTAGAGGCTGCAAATAGAATGAGAATTGTTAAAAAGTCACAACCCTCAGGTTCCATTGAAAATTACTGAATTTCCAGGGGGTGGGAGGACACAGAGAGAGAGAGAGAGAGAGAGAGAGAGAGAGAGAGAGAGAGATTTAGTTCCAGATGATTCCATTGATCAAAGAGTTTAAAAAAATAAACCAAAAACCTGGGCAAGATGATATTTAAGTGTCCTTTAAATTTTAAAATTCTGTGAAGATTAACTGCTTTTTAATGAACTCTTTCGGAGCAATTGAGTTTCAGTGGGTTTATATCTAACTACATATTTTCCATTATAAATGAGATTAGCACAATACAGAGAAGTAGAGCTAAAGAGAAAAATATATTACTCACAATTTCACCACCAAGATAACCAATGAGACCTTTTATTTTATTTTACTTTCTTATTTGGGATTTCCTTCAAATTAGATTCCATGGTTGAATTCACTTCCTAACTCAAGGAACAGTCCACAGCTACTTAACATTACAAGACCTTGGGTTGCTTGGGTATGTGAAAATGCCATGTCTGCTCTGAATTTCCATACCTGATAAAAATAATTAATTCTCATCCTATGAAACATGAAAAATTACTGCTTCTGCCCACTCTCAGTAGGCAACCCACCTTGAATTTTGTTTGTCCCAACCCCTAGGCCATGAGGGCAAAAGAACAAAGGAACTCTCTGTCCAGTGCTTCCTTTCTGCTCCAGAGTTTGACTTTAACCCAAGGCTTATACTGACTGGGGGGATACAAACTGAACCACCTTGGCAACAGATAGCTGCAATCTTTGTCTTGGTTGCCATAGCAACCAGGCGATTGCTATGTATGCTAAGCAAAATTATTTTTACCTGTCTATTCTGACCACTGGTATTTTACTTCTTTATTTCAAGCATCTATTTTCAATCTGGTTTCTTTGGCTGACAGAACTTTTAAAGGAAAGGGGTATTTTTCCTCCTTTCATTTAAAAATGTCTGATGAATGTACATAACCAAACAGGTGCTTTTTAAAAGCAATTTGTACATAAATGATTGCTTTACAAGCTATGGCTCTTAGTCAGTGGCTACCAGGGATGTTATTCCTTCATCATTTAGAATATAGAGAAGTATAACTTTTGAGTTAATTAAGATTTTTAAAACTGGAAAGAAACTTTATTTTATTTTTATTATTATTATTTTTGGCAGGCCTCTCACTGTTGTGGCCTCTCCCATTGTGGAGCACAGGCTCGTGACGCGCAGGCTCAGCGGCCATGGCTCACGGGCCCAGCTGCTCCGCGACATGTGGGATCCTCCCGGACCGGGGCACGAACCCGTGTCCCCTGCATCGGCAGGCAGACTCTCGACCACTGCGCCACCAGGGAAGCCCAAGAAACTTTATTTTAATTTCAAATATGTCAGCAAGTGATGAATTTTGATGTGCATATAGTAATTAGTGAAAATAGAAAATTAATCTTTTACTTTTTAAAATTACACACGTGTTTTCAAAATAGCATCCTTATTTTACGTTTAATATCTATATAGCACACAACATGTTTGCAGTAGTCAATTGCTACTTACATGTCTATAGTTTTTATCTTTTCCTCATCATTCCCTAGATTATATATTTATTTGCCCAGAGAGAACTAGAAGACATAATCCAGGATCTCAAAGATCAAAGCTTTGCATTCAATCAAAGGCCACCAAAGGCAAGGACGTTGACTTATACATTTTTGTATCACCATTGTACATAAGACTTTGACTTACATTTAGTAAGCACTCACAAAGATTGAATCAATAATTATCCTGATGAATGTGCTTTACTCCTACTTGCAGTACCCACATATATTGTTTTTCATTTCAATTTGCATGTATAGACACAGACCAAATCCAGAATAGGAGGAAAATATTGGATGGTGATTTCTGTTTTGCTGAACCAAGTTTGATGGTATTCTATAAATAACAGTAAGATAATAGATGCAAAATTAATGTCACATTAAATTGGAAGTGTTCAGAGGCAATTTGGGACTCCTGCACTGCATTTCAAATTTAATTTGGAATTTTGTGTTTGTTACTATTTCTGGCAGTTCAAGATGATCTGTACAGTTTTATTGAGGTTTGCAGGATACTTAGTTTAGGCAAACAATGAGGTTTAGGAAAACATTTAAATCATACTGTAGAAGTATTGTGAATGTTGTTTTTTGTAATTTCAAGAGTGAAGAATCAATGAGGCTTTATAAAAATAACTGTTGAAAAAATAGACTTTTCAATTAAGTGTTATTTTTATTTTTTTTGTGGTACGCGGGCCTCTCACTGTTGTGGCCTCTCCCATTGCGGAGCACAGGCTCCGGACGCGCAGGCTCAGCGGCCATGGCTCATGGGCCCAGCGGCTACGCGGCATGTGGGATCCTCCTGGACTGGGGCATGAACCCGTGTCCCCTGCATCGGCAGGCAGACTCTCAACCACTGCGCCACCAGGGAAGTCCTAAGTGTTATTTTTAATTCATGACTGTGATATTGCGATTTATAATGAGAAATATATATTTGGTCTTAGTCCTCATTCCTGGCACAGAACTCTTAAATCTTTGGAATTTCCTACATGCTGAGAGAGATAAGTTGTCATTTGTTATGTCAGTGAGATGACTTTTGGAAAGCTTCTAAGTCAGCTAAGGATGGGGGTTGGTCAACAGTGGAATCAACCTCTTGATTAAACGGTTGGAACTGTCAGTCCCACTCCTGATCTCCAGGGTGGGGAGAAGGGCTGGAGGTTGAATACATAGACAATAGCCAATGAATTAATTAATCATGCCCATGTAATGAAGCCTCAATAAAAACCCTAAAAGGAGGGGGTTCTGAGAGCTTCCAGGCTGGTGAAACAGAAGTCTTCCTTGTGCCATCATGCTGGGCCCAAGCACCACAGGGACATAAGCTCCTTCATTCAGGATCTCACCCTATGTATCTCTTCATCTGGCTGTTGATTTGTATCCTTTAATATCTTTTGTAATACATTGGTAATCTAGTGAGTAAACAGGTTTCCTGAATTCTGTGAGTCTCTAGCAAGTTAATCTAACTGACGGAGGGGGTCATGGGAGCCTTCAGTTTAAAGCCAGTTGGTCAGAAGCACAGGTGATACTTGTATTGCAATTGACATCTGAAGTGGGGGACAGTCTGGAGGGACTGAGCCTTTAATCTGTGGCCTCTGATGCTATCTCTGGGTAGATAGTGTCAGAATTGAGTTGAATTGTGTAGAACACCCAGCTGGTGTCAGAGTCTGAATTGGAGTCATAATTAAAATGACATTATTATTGAAAAGTATTTTTAATTTGTAGTTGCATCTAGAAGATATTTTTTAATACTGTCAAAGAAGAAAATTTAGGAATAAGTTTATCTAGTTTGAGGGAAACTACAGAAAGCATTAAGAAAGTTTGTACTATTTACCTGAGATGATATATATTTTCTTTAGCTTTACTGAAGTATAATTGATATACACAAATTACACACATTTATAATTTTAAACATTAGCAAATAATATGAAATCAATGCTATCTCTCCATTACAAATCAATCTCCATTTCTAAAGAAGTACTGAATTACAAATATTGTTTTGGATTTCTGTCAAAAGTAAGTATAAATTGAGAACACTGAATCATGAAGAGATAATGAGCATATTTACAATGGACAAAATTCAGTGAAAAGTGAAAAGCTAATACTTAGAGCTCTTTATGTCAGCAATATCAGTGTAATTTTGCTTTTCCTGCATCCAAGTGGCAGCCACCAATAAAAAAAAAATTTCATCATAATCAAAAATTAGCTTAAGAAAAATGGGATATGGGGAGACCTTCAAGATGGTGGAGAAATAAGACGAAGAGATCACCTTCCTCCCCACAAATACATCAGAAATACATCTACATGTGGAACAACTCCTACAGAACACCTACTGAATGCTGCAGAAGACCTCAGACTTCCCAAAAGGCAAAAAACTGCCCACGTACCTGGCCATGTGGCTGACAGGGTATTTGTGCTCTGGCTGGGTGTCAGGCCTGTGCCTCTGATGTGGGAGAGCCAATTTCAGGACATTGGTCCACCAGAGACCTCCCAGCTCCACGTAATATCAAATGGTGAAAGCTCTGCCTGACATTTCCATCTCAACGCTAAGACCCACCTCCACTCAACGAACGCAAGCTACAGTGCTGGCCACCTACTGCCAAACAACTAGCAAGACAGGAACACAACCCCACACATTAGCAGAGAGGCTGCCTAAAATCATAATAAGGTCACAGACACCCCAAAACACACCACGGGGTATGGTCCTGCCCATCAGAAAGACAAGATCCAGCCTCATCCACCAGAACACACGCACCAGTCCCCTCCACCAGGAAGCCTATACAACCAACTGAAACAACCTTAGACACTCGGGGGAGACACCAGAAACAACGGGAACTGTGAACCTGGAGCCTGCAAAAAGGAGACCCCAAACACAGTAAGTTAAGCAAAATGAGAAGACACAGAAACACACAGCAGATGAAGGATCAAGGTAAAAACCCACCAGACCAAACAAATGAAGAAGAAACAGGCAGTCTACCTGAAAAAGAATTCAGAGTAATGATAGTAAAGAGCATCCAAAATCTTGGAAATAGAATGGAGAAAATGCAAGAAACGTTTAACAAGGACCTAGAAGAACTAAAGAGCAAACATACAATGATGAACAACACAATCAATGAAATAAAAAATTCTCTAGAAGGAAACAATAACAGCATAACTGAGGCAGAAGAATGGATAAGTGACTTGGAAGATAAAATAGTGGAAATAACTCCCGCAGAGCAGAATAAAGAAAAAAGAAGGAAAAGAACTGAGGACCGCCTCAGAGACCTGGGACAACATTAAATGCACCAACATTTGAATTATAGGGGTCCCAGAAGAAGAAGAGAAGAAAAGGGACTGAGAAAATATTTGAAGAGATTATAGTTGAAAACTTCCCTAATATGGGAAAGGAAATTGTCAATCAAGTCCAGGAAGCGCAGAGAGTCCCATACAGGATAAATCCAAGGAGAAACACGCGAAGACACATATTAATCAAACTATCAAAAATTAAATACAAAGAAAAAATATTAAAAGCAGCAAGGGAAAAACAACAAATAATATACAAGGGAATCCACATAAGGTTAACAGCTAATCTTTCAGCAGAAACTCTGCAAGCCAAAGGGGCGTGGCAGGACATATTTAAAGTGATGAAAGGGAAAAACCTACAATCAAGATTACTCTACCCAGCAAGGATCTCATTCATATTCGACGGAGAAATTAAAACCTTTACAGAAAAGCAAAAGCTAAGAGAATTCAGCACCACCAAACCAGCTTTACAACAAATGCTAAATAAACTTCTCTAGGCAAGAAACACAAAAGAAGGAAAAGGCCTACAATAACAAACCAAAATCAGTTAAGAAAATGGTAATAGGAACATACATATCAATAACTACCTTAAATGTAAATGGATTAAACGCTCCATCAAAAGATATAGACTGGCTGAATGGATACAAAAACAAGACCCGTATATATGCTGTCTACAAGAGACCCACTTCAGACCTAGGGACACATACAGACTGAAAGTGAGGGGGTGGAATAAGATATTCCATGCAAATGCAAATCAAAAGAAAGCTGGAGTAGCAATTCTCATATCGTACATAATAGACTTTAAAATAAAGACTATCAGAAGAGACAAAGAAGGACACTACATAATGATCAAGGGATTGATCGAAGAAGAAGATATAACAATTGTAAATATTTATGCACCCAACATAGGAGCACCTCAATACATAAGACAGATGCTAACAGCCATAAAAGGGGAAATTGACAGTAACACAATCAAAGTAGGGGACTTTAACACCTCACTTTCACCAATGGACAGAACATCCAAAATGAAAATAAATAAGGAAACACAAGCTTTAAATGATACATTAAACAAGATCGACTTAATTGATATTTATAGGACATTCCATTCCAAAACAACAGAATACACTTTCTTCTCAAGTGCTCATGGAACATTTTCCAGGATATATCATATCTTGGGTCACAAATCAAGCCTTTAAGAAATTTAAGAAAATTTAAGAAAATTGAAATTTAAGAAAATTGAAATCATATCCACTATCTTTTCTGACCACAATGCTGTAAGACTAGATAACAATTAAAGGAAAAAAAAAAACTGTAAAAAATACAAACACATGGAGGGTAAACAATACACTACTAAATAACCAAGAGATCACTGAAGAAATCAAAGAGGAAATCAAAAAATACCTAGAAACAAATGACAATGAAAACACGATGACCCAAAACTTATGGGATGCAGCAAAAGCAGTTCTGGGAGGGAAGTTTATAGCAATACAATCCTACCTCAAGAAACAAGAAACACCTCAAATAAACAACCTAACTTTACACCTAAAGCAATCAGAGAAAGAAGAACAAAAAAATCACAAAGTTAGCAGAAGGAAAGAAATCATAAAAATCAGAGCAGAAATAAATGAAAAAGAAATGAAGGAAACAACAGCAAAGATCAATAAAACTAAAACCTGGTTCTTTGAGAAGATAAACAAAGTTGATAAACCATTACTAGACTAATCAAGAAGAAAAGGGAGAAGACTCAAATCAATAGAATTAGAAATGAAAAAGGAGAAGTAACAACTGACACTGCAGAAATACAAAGGATCATAAGGGATTACTACAAGCAACTATATGCCAATAAAATGGACAACCTGGAAGAAATGGACAAATTCTTAGAAAACCACAACTTTCCAAGACTGAACCAGGAAGAAATAGAAAATATGAACAGACAATCAAAAGCACTGAAATTGAGACTGTGATTAAAAATCTTCCAACAAACAAAAGCCCAGGACCAGATGGCTTCACAGGTGAATTCTATCAAACATTTAGAGAAGAGCTAACACCTATCATTCTCAAACTCTTTCAAAATAAAGCAGAGGGAGAAACACTCCCAAACTCATTCTACGAGGTCACCATCACCCTGATACCAAAACCAGACAAAGATGTCACCATGAAAGAAAACTAGAGGCCAATATCACTGATGAACATAGATGCAAAAATCCTCAACAAAATATTAGCAAACAGAATCCAACAGCACATTGAAAGGAGCATATACCATGATCAAGTGGAGTTTACCCCAGGAATGAAAGGATTCTTCAATATATTCAAATCAATCAATGTGATAGACCATACAACAAACTGAAGGATAAAAACCATATGATCATCTTAATAGATGCAGAAAAAGCTTTCGACAAAATTGAACACCCATTTATGATAAAAATCCTCCAGAAAGTAGGCATAGAGGGTATTTACCTCAACATAATAAAGGCCATATATGACAAACCCACAGTCAACATTGTTCCCAATGGTGAAAAACTGAAACCATTTCCTCCAAGATCAGGAACAAGACAACGTTGTCCACTCTCACCACTATTGTTCAATATAGTTTTGGAAGTTTTAGCCACAGCAATCAGAGATGAAAAAGAAATAAAAGCAATCCAAATTGGAAAAGAAGAAGTAAAGCTGTCAGTGCAGATGAGATGATACTATACATAGAGTATCCTAAAGATGCTACCAGAAAACTACTAGAGCTAATCAATGAATGTGGTAAAGTAGCAGGATACAAAATTAATGCACAGAAATCTCTTGCATTCCTGTACACTAATGATGAAAAATCTGAAAGAGAAATTAAGGAAACGCTCCCATTTATCATTGCAGCAAAAAGAATAAATACCTAGGAATACACCTACCTAAGGAGACAAAAGACCTGTATGCAGAAAACTATAAGCCATGATGAAAGAAATTAAAGATGGCACAAAGAGATGGAGAGATATACCATGGTGTTGGATAGGACGAATCCACATTGTGAAAATGACTATTGTACCCAAAGCAATGTACAGATTCATTGCAATCCCTATCAAACTACCAATGGCATTTTTCACAGAACTAGAACAGAAAATTTCACTTTGTATGGAAACACAAAAGACCCTGAATAGCCAAAGCAATCTGGTGAAAGAAAAACAGAGCTGGAGGAATCAGGCTCCAGGACTTCTGACTATACTACAAAGCTACAGTAATCAAGACAGTATGGTACTGGCACAAAAACAGAAATACAAATCAATGGAACAGTATAGAAAGCCCAGAGATAAACCCACACACCTATGGTCACCTTATTTTTGAAAAAGGAAGGAAGAATATACAATGGAGAAAAGACAGCCTCTTCAATAAGTGGTGCTGGGAAATCTGGACAGCTACATGTAAAAGAATGAAATCAGAACACTCCCTAACACCATACACAAAAATAAACCAAAATGGATTAAAGACCTAAATGTAAGGCCAGACCTTATAAAACTCTGAGAGCAAAACACAGGCAGAACACTCTATGACATTAATCACAGCAGCAAGATCCTTTTTGACCCACCTCATAGAGAAATGGAAATAAAAACAAAAATAAAGAAATGGGACCTAATGAAACTCAAAAGCTTTTGCACAGCAAAGGAAACCATAAACAAGATGAAAAGACAACCCTCAGAATGGGAGTAAATATTTGCAAACGAAGCAACGGACAAAGGATTAATCTCCAAAATTTATAAGCAGCACATGCAGCTCAATATCAAAAAAAACAAACAACCCAATCCAAAAATGGGCAGAAGACCTAAATAAACATTTCTCCAAAGATATACAGATTGCCAACAAACACATGAAAGGATGCTCAACATCACTAATCATTAGAGAAATGCAAATCAGAACTACAGTGAGGTATCACCTCACGCCAGTCAGAATGGTCATCATAAAAAATCTACAAACAATAAATGCTGGAGAGGGTGTGGAGAAAAGAGAACCCTCTTGCACTGTTGGTGGGAATGTAAATTGATATAGCCACTATGGAGAACAGTACGGAGGTTCCTTAAAAAACTAAAAATAGAACTACCATACGACCCAGCAATCTCACTACTGGGCATATACCCTGAGAAAATCATAATTCAAAAAGAGTCATGTACCACAATGTTCACTGATCTCTATTTACAGTAGCCAGGACATGGAAGCAACCTAAGTGTCCATCAACAGATAAATGCGTAAAGAAGACGTAGCACATATATACAATGGAATATTAGCCATAAAAAGAAACGATATTGAGTTATTTGGAGTGAGGTGGATGGACCTAGAGTCTGTCATACAGAGTGAAGTAAGTCAGAAAAAGAAAAACACATACCGTATGCTAACACACATATATGGAATCTAAAAAAAAAAAAAGTTTCTGAAGAACCTAGGGGCAGGACAGGAATAAAGATGCAGACGTAGAGAATGGACATGGGGAGGGGGAAAGGTAAGCTGGGACGAAGTGAGAGAGTGGCATGGATTTATATACACTACCAAATGTCAAATAGATAGCTAGTGTAAAGCACAGCTGCATAGTACAGGGAGATCAGCTCGGTGCTTTGTGACCACCTAGTGATGTGTTATAAGGAGGGTGGGAGGGAGACACAAGAGGAAGAGATATGAGGATACATGTATATGTATAGCTGATTCACTTTGTCATAAAGCAGAAACTAACACACCATTGTAAAGAAATTATACTCCAATAAAGATGTTAAACAAAAAAAAAAGAAAAATGGGATATGAACTTAAACAAGAGATAATGCATCCTGAATGATGGTTTTATTCAGCTGCTTTTTGCAGAGTTTGAGGAGTTTTAGAGAAAATATACCACATTCTCTTCCTTATTTCTGTAGACTCACTTCTCTAATCAGTTACTAGTAAACATTTAGATTAGGATATTTTGCCATACAGCCAAATGTTACAGGTATTTCCCAATGCCATGCTAACTTCTGAGTAGATTTAGGGGACAGATAAGAAAACAAAACAGAATTAAAGAGGATGTACTTTAGAGATTAAGATCTTCACTCTTCGAGTCAGATGATCTCGGTCTGAAGCCCACTTTCACCATCTATTGTGTGACCTAGGTAAGTTGCTTCCTTCTTCCTAAGCTTGATTCCTCTTCTATGAACTAGAGATGATAATAATAGTACCAACTCACAGGAGTGTTATGTGGATTAAAACTGATAATCTGTTAAACCACTTAGCATAGAGCCTGGCATAGAGTAAATGCTCAATCAGTGTCACCTATTATTAAATCTATCATAATTCTATTTTCACGCCAATAATATACTTAAATAAAACCCAGATAATGGGAATTTATTTTAGGTTTAAGGTTCTATGTAGATTTCAAAATTATATGGCCTTTTAAACATTCAGAAATTTCTCTCTTGTGACCTAAGTCTCTTAGTGATTACTCCTGAAACTAATTATTTTGAGTATTCTCCTTAGTAAAGCTATAAGAAAACTATAGTTGTGGACTAGTAGTAATTCTTTTCTTCATCATATGTCTTTCTGATGACCACAATATGGGTTTCTATTAAGTTCACTAGACATTTCTTTTAAGTAGTAAAATAATAAGTTGCGGAACTATTTGCTCATAATTTGGCCAGTACTGTATATAAAGGACACTCAAACTACCTTTAGTTTCATAATATGATCTTGTAGTACTTATTATATTAGCATTTGCAAATGCTATTATTATATGTTGCTGTAATATTTTTCTCCAAGTAGTTTATAACCCCTTGAGTACTGGTACTAGGTTTTATACTTCTGTGTCTCTAGAGCCTACCCAGCATATAATGTGCATTTATTTTGTGTGTGTGTGTGTGTGTGTGTGTGTGTGTGTGTGAGATGCTGTTAGTCTGAATTCTTATCTTCATCTACACAATGGGCCACTGTTGTTTTGTTTTCTTTCCTTAGAGCCCTTCCTTCCCCGCTGCTTTTTTCTGGTGTGGTCCGCAGTCAAGGGCTATACTTCTTCCACCACAAGGCTGAGCACAGGACTCAGGTTGGCCAATCAGAGTCCACTATCTCGGGAATTGATATGGACACTGGTGGAGAGAAAGCCTTTCCCATCAGATCACCAACTGTGAGTATTAGCTAAGACAGAAGAGTCTAAGGACCTTGCTTCCATCAGATGTAGCATGAAGTCAATACAGAAGAAAGCAAGGCTGAGAGGAGAGAATGTCATCAGCTGTTCAAACAATGAATGTAGCTGTGGCCCAAAGCAGATCTGCCCCTGCACTTTTCGGTTATGTGACCCTATAAGCTGACCCTCCTCCTTTCATTTTTTGCTTAAAGTGGTTTCACTCAGGCTTCTATTACTTGCATTCTGTTACAGCACTGACTGATAGAGCCTTATGTGACTGGCCAATAAAGATTTGAAACCCACAATGCCATCTTCTTAAACCTTCTGACATTCTTATGCCTGTCTAGGGAGAGTGATCTAGTACAAAATTTGTAAGAGCTGAATGTGACAACAAAATGATACATTTTATCCTAAAGCTCAGCATAACATCTGAACTAGAACTAGCCTCAAAAATAATGAAATGATATGAGAGTGTAAAAGTTTGGTTTACTTTTATTTAAAAGGGGGCAGATACAGCCAAGAATTTGATCCTTTACTGAGAAATGCAATCGCATGGTGAAAGCAGATCTTTGCTCTTCACCCACACATTTCTTCCAATTCATTGTTTTCTCTCCATCACTCCACTGGAATTTGGTAGTAATTATCCAACCAAGGCCCCACTTCCCCAAAGTGGACCCTACTACACATTTGCCTGTACCAGGTGGATTGTAGTTAAGGAAGAAAAAACCCACATCCTCTGAGAGTTATTTTCTACTTCCTTCAATGAATAGAGAAGGTCAGGTGGAATATGACATAAAGAACTGATGCATGCAGAAGTTTGGCCTCTCAGACCAGCCACTAAAAGGAATCTTTGGACCTAAAACAACAGCAAGAATGAGAATCTTGCTTGAGGGAAGAGTTTGGAAGGCAAGCACTTGCCTTGGGAATTTTTTACCCACAGATTTACTCTCGCTTAATTCTCTCCAACACCTTTGGTGGTGCATTTCTGAATCTTTTAAGATTCTTAGGTGCTGTGTCTTACGTTAGGCTCTAGTAATACAAACACCTCATGCTTCATTCATCCATTGGTATTCACAGTTTCCCAAATGTGCCCCACTCCAGATTCTAACACACAATCTCAGAAAATTCTCAAGTTTCAAAATTCATCTAAGAATTCATCTAAATTCATCACCACCCCAACCTCCCAATATAGGCAATGTTTCCTCTCCCAGCACTCTCTGCTCTCTGAGTTTACCTATAGTGTAATACTTCACATTGCATTACAATGCCTATGTACCGAACTTGTCTGTCTCCATCACTTCTTGGAGGCAGAGAATTTGCCTTTTAATATGAATTCCCGGAACCTAACACTGTACATACTAGCTCTCAATAAATGCTTGTTGAGTGAATAAAAAAATACACAGATGCATGAATGAATGAATAGATGAATGGAGAGCAACATGGTCCCTGCTCAATAAACTCAATCTAGCTGGGGAGGCAAACAACTAACTGGCTAATTAATAATTAGCCAAAGTACAACAGAGATAAGATCCAAATGGTGAGAGAGTATAACAATGAACAGAGATGAACTGTTTCTTTCATTTATGCCTTTTTTTTTCTTGATGTCTGCTCTATTGTTTGTGCTCAGAGGAGTGTTTAAAAATCCTTATTGAATGACTGATGAACAAAGCCCTGATATCTTTTGAAAAAAGGATTACCATACAAGTCCATCAAGGGAATAAAACATATTAGAACATTAGATAACGGAAATACTGCTGGCTGCCTACAGCAAATACGTTGAGAATATCTTGACAAGGAGGATTTCCATGTAGTCCTAACAAAGGTAATAGTAAAGTTTCTGAGTCACTACAAAATTATTTCTAGAGACTAGGAGGCAAGTGATACTATATGTTGTGAATATGGGGGTTCCAGAGATAGCTACAATCAGGAAACTTCACAAACACTAAATGAGAAAATAGTTATAGGCTCGCTCTGCTTTCAAGTGCTTAAAAAAATTTCCAGAGGCTACGTTTGCAGGAGGAATGTCTCAGTATTTGATCTCCACCTTGTTTGGTTTGACATGTTGACAACTGGAAGCTTTGCTACTAAGAGCTAAAGGGGGCCTAAAAAGAAGATAGAGCGAGCCTACATATCCCCTTCTTTCTAATTTTCAGTCTCAATTTTTTTCCAGTCCCTCATCATTTCTGGCCAGAACCATAGCTACTTAAGTGTTCTGTCTCCAGAATCTCCTTCCTATCACTGTATCTTGTACATTGTTAAAAAAAAAGTGAAAAAAAAAAAAAAGTTTTGTGGCCTCTCCCGTTGCGGAGCACAGGCTCCGGACGCGCAGGCTCAGCAGCCATGGCTCACGGGCCCAGCCGCTCCACGGCATGTGGGATCGTCCCGGACCGGGGCACGAACCCGCGTCCCCTGCATCGGCATGCGGACTCTCAACCACTGCGCCACCAGGGAAGCCCACCTTCGAAAGGTTTTTTGCCTGCTCCTCAGCCTGGGGTAGTTGGGAGGCTGTGGGGAGGGGCACTCCATGATGACTTGGGTGAAGTATAAGAAACTGTAGGAAAACTATGGGGCTTTGTTGTGGACCTCAGTGTCCCTCAGTGGTAAGTAACAGTTTTAAACATTTTTTTCAATGTTAAAACAAGTATTGTAATGTTATGGAGCTAACTATGAAAGTCACAGGATTTTAAAGAGAAAGCATGAGACCTTAAAAGAATGCTCACCTTTTGATGGCAGCTGTTGCATTTTACTCAAACCCCCAAGGCACTTGAGGAGAAAGGTATTGAAGAACCATCCAGAGGGGAAAGTTCCAGCAGCTCCCCAATCTGTAACAAGCCCCTGCCCAACCTAGCAACTCCCTGGCTCAAGAACCTACTGTTAGGAGAAGGCACTTGGACTTTTGTGCCTCTACAACTTTGTTCTTGCTGTTTCCTCTACCTGGGATTCTCACCCCTTCCCTTGTCTGCTTGGTCAACTTCTCTTGCCTTCCTTCCTTCAGTAAACGTTCATGAACTCTACTCTGCCAGGTGTTTTACTAGGTCGTGGCAGGGTGTAGATAAAAGGATCCTGCAGTGATAGTGCAGAGGGCCAGGAGAAGTCATACAAGAACATTAATAAACACAATAATGGTTGATGTTGCTTGCCATGTACATAGCACCTTGATGAACACTTTCCACACATCATTCTATTTAATTCTTATATCAACACTGAGAAATAAGTTTTGTCATCACTAAAACTTGCCTCCATGTCACAATAAATGACTTAGCCAGAATTAAAGCACAAGAGCATGCGACTCTGAGTTACGCTTTTAAACATCACTCACTACCCAGTTTGATAAGTAACCTTCTGGATCCATCTTAAATGTCCCATCTCATCTGTTTTTCTTCTCTGAAATTTCCTCCCTTAAAGTATAATTACTTTCCCTCGACCTGTGTTCCTGTATTCTTTAACACCACGATTTCATTAGCGCTATTGGTATAAATGTTTCCTCTCACCAGGCTCAGAAAGTCCCAGTAGAGGTGCCACCTCCGATCCATGTGTACATTCATCTCCTCCTGGCACAGTGGACCTGCTGAAGGTGGCAGGATAAGGTAGGCCCTGTAGTGAACCAAGCTCATGAAAACTTTGCAAAGATCAAACTTGGCTGCCCACAGGCCTTAGGTATGTTTTGTTTGGCCTATAAAAGCATTTTGAATTAGTTTGCCAACTTTTAGAAATAAAGAGTTTATCTTAAATTCTGGATTTCTAGATTCTTTTTAAAACTGGAAGATTTGAAAACATTGGTCATGCATTCTTGCATGACCACAGTTAGCTGGAGATGAGTGGCAGCCATCTGCTCAGGAGGGACTCTGGGCTCTGTAAGTCCCTGTAGCCCCTACCATGCCTGCTGTGCTACCATGACTACTTTACTCACTTACGCTACTGGCAGGACCCTGACCCTAATATCTGCAACCAGCCTACTGTTCAATTTCTAAAATCTCTTTCTATATATCCATATGATGATTATGGTCTACAAATAATATATTTTTTGAGTTAATTGCAAGTAAAATTCAAAGCTATCAAAACGGTGTCAGTACAACACAAATAACAGTAGACTATTCATTTATCACTGTTGGGCCCAGTTTACTAAGTATAAGTTGAGAAAAACAAAATGCCAAGGGTAGAAAGCCTAATTACTACATAAATATCAAAATATATATTTGAGTATGGCATGTATAATCTCTCATCTCAAATAAATAGAGACTACTCAGGTCTATTTACAACTGACTCATGGTCTTTACATAGCTATTTTAGCTCACATTTAAGACATTATTTACAAACTACTATAGTGTTGTTTGTAGTGATTACAATTACAAAAAACTATATTAATGTAAAATCTTAAATGCTTGGGATAGAGATTGGGGTCAAGTTTATCTTTATATTGTGACTGTTTATAAAAAGATTTGCTAAGCAAATATACCAGGTTAAATTGTTTGTAAAAAAACAAAAACTGTTTACTTGGCACAAATTTTAGACTCATGAATTCCCAACAATGTAAGTGCATTGTAAGCAAAAGCTGGGTACTGCTTAGGTTGGTATTTTGATATAATAAATACAAATCATTTTTCTTTATTCTTTAAAACAGGACTCTTGCTAGACAGTACCTTTTTACCTTAGTTCAACTTGCAATATTTTTTTTAAAAAACAATAAAATATTGTTCCTGTGAAATATATTGTTTCACTCTGACTTTTCATCAACTCAGACAGTTCTTTTCCCCAATTCCACTGACTTATACCTGACTCTACTTAGTAGTGTAAGTGCAAAAAGAGGGCCACAGTTAAGAGTAAATCCCAATTAGTTGCCTAAACCTTCGATAGACACATCCATTATATTAAAAAAAAACACATGCTTTAATAATGCAAGAGTTGGCAGCAAAACAATAAATGCCCAAACATGATGAATAGCTGGTTAACCACTTCTGCAACAAAAGGAACAAGAAAACCAAGCCAGCCCATTTTTGCTTAGTCTTGCAATAGATAAAATCATAGTCTGTAGTTTTATTTATCTATTACATTAGAGGGTCACCCAACTTCTGAGAAATTGGAGTGCAAATAAATGGCTTACCTCTCTTAATATTCATTCATAGGAAAAGGAATGAGTTTTATGGTGCAGAAAATAACTTTAAAAACAGTTAAAATTGATAGTAAAATCGTGTCCTACCTGGGTAACTTTCTCTGTCACATTGTGTGTTCGATCTTTAACTTTGGGTGCAATAATGGTTTTATCTGAAGAAGGAGGGGATGTGTTCTTTTTTTCAGTTTTGACATCTGAAAAATTCAGAGTGAGCTGTGGAATCTTGTTAATGGTGCTGTATTTGTTGAGGTTTGAATCCGACGTGGATCCCAGGAGGCTTGACTTGATATGATTAAAAGGCCCTAAAAAATTGGAAAGTATTTGTAAAAGCAATATCAGGAAAAATTAAGAAAGAGATGGTCTTGAATGACCTGTTAGTAATCCATGACCATTGTGACCCTGATTCAGATGTGACTAAATGCAGCTGGCTGATACCTGTTCACCATCTGATATATGGAGAGGCATGTGAGTATCCAAGGATAAGATGGTGCCCTAGGTGTGCACCCAGAGAGCAGATGACAGCTTTAGCTGTTAACTGGCTTCTTTCATTAAAGGCTGGAATAAAAGAACGAACTCTACTCCCTATTATTGGCTAAATTCTACTTTCAAAGTTTCTCAAGAATTTCTTTTTTTATAATTTAAGAATTATTCACGGAAGGACTTTTATAATTTAGGAATTATTCAAGGAAGGTTAAAATCATGTTGGCCATGAAACTTCTGAATGGCTGTCTAGCCTGCTCCAATTCGTATTACTCCCTTCTCTGTGCCATAACAAGTGACAAGCCAGTTGTGTTCTTCATATGCTTCTATTACATGTATGAGATGCTTCCCAGAGATTCTGAGAGTTAAGTCCAGACAGGAATTTCAGGTAACAATGAGAAGGACAAATGTCATTTATGTGTATGGGTGTGTGTGTGTGTGTGTGTGTGTGTGTGTGTGTGTGTGTGCGCGCGTGTGTGTGTGTTATGTGGACTATATTGAAAAATTTGGCTCCTATGGGAGAGTTTTAAATCTTTCCTTTCTTTTCTTTTTTTCCCTTTTATTTAGATTTAAGGCTGACCACTTTTTGAGGGGGAAAAAAAACATAGCAGAAGAATGCTTTGGCAAACATAACTTAAAATTGAAGTGACCATAGTTGGGTAAATAAGACTTGTCTGGGGTTGGCAGCACCTGGTTACATCTTTTTTTTTTTTTAACCATGCTATACATTAGATACCCAGATCTTATTCCTGGAAATTTGGACTCTTTGACCAACGCTAGTCACTTCTCACATTCCTTTCTTACGAAGACAATCTGGCACTGTGCCAAGACCCTGGGCCCCTTAGTTGAGGATAAGTACACTGACCAGCTACATATTCTTTTGAGATGAACCTATTGTCTGTTGCTTATAGAGAGTCAAGAAATGCTCCAAAGAGTTTCTCCTTTCTTGTATCATTCTATGGCTACATTCCCAGCCTATATCTTAATATTTAAATTTGTAAAATATTCTAGGACTTCAGATTTCTTAGATATTGTCTTTTTCCCAACTCTAATGTCATATTTTCACTGCTTAGGTGACTTTACTGCACACAGGGATATTGACATGAAATTATATAACACTGAGCTCAGGTATATACTTAAATTGTATTTCAAACCCTTAAGCATACTTTTCACACTGTAACAGTACTTCACCCTAGAGGCATCTGTGGGGGAATTTTTGTTTGTTACAGTGATGGGAGGTGTCTATTCTCTCACCATGAAAAATTGACCCAGATGTCCCAACGGGCATTCATGTAGGTGAAAAGCCTATTTATAATGATCTGAGCCTTGAACTTGTTTCACATATTTTAATATACACTGAAACTTTCAGAGCTACAACTGCCATATAGAATGAAGATTTTTACTTTTTTTTGTTCATAACTTTACCAAAAGTTGTTCACCATTTTGGAAAACCAAATCACTTGGAGATACACTACTTGTGTTATTTGAGTTGCCAGTACAAAATTTCAGACTTCAGGTTACAGTCTGTGTTTGTAGCTGTCACATGCAAACATATAAATGAAGATATTTGAATCTTTTTAAAACAATGTTGGAACAAAATATTATTAAATTTGCAGACAATTATAGGAATCACACCTCAAATCATTAATAAAATTTCTGCTAAAATATTTTATATTATTGATCTCCTATATATGTAAAATGATGTATGATACAACAAAAAGAAGCCTATGTTAATTTTTAGGTAAAAAATAAACACCTGGAATGATTTAAGAACTCCCTAGAGATCTGCCACAATGTCTCCATAATGTCTTTTTTATTGAAGTATAGTCAGTTTACAATACTAGATTAGTTTCAGGTATGCAACATAGTGATTCAATATTTTTATAAATTATACTCCATACTACAAAATAATGGCTCTATTTCCCTTTGCTGCACAATATATCCTTGTTGCTTATTTATTTTATACAAAGTAGTTTGTATCGCTTAATCCCATACCCCTATCGTGCCCCTTCCCCCTTTCCTTTTGCCCACTGGTAACCACTAGTTTGTTCTTTATGTCTGTGTTCTCTATAATGTCTTGATTGCCATTTCTTCTTCTAATCCATCTTCTAGTTCCCATTGCTTCTGAAGGCGTATGGTCTGCAAGGTCTTTTTTAAGCATTGGAGGATAAATATACATCCTGATGTTTAGTGGGATTTCTTTCTCCTGTGCAATGCATTACTATTGCATTGCATGTTATCCCATAGGGAATCATTTTGACATTAAACTTAAAACCAAGGGCCAGTTCATTTTTGTGGATATCATACTTTCTCACTTTCTCCCCAGCTGATTCTGGCTTTATTCCTAATTTAATTTTGATTATTTACTATTTTAAAAATTTATATATAAATAAGTCCGATCTGTCATTATTTATTCCAATAGTGGTTTTTACTTGGTTATCCCTCAGTACTCCTGCTCTATCATTTTAGCCAGTACTTATGTGGATTGTTTTATATGTCTTTAATGTTCTTAAAACCAAATTTTTTTCTTATTTCTTATAATCACATTATGTTTTCTAGTATAGTTATATTTGAACATTAACATATTGAGAGAAATATTTTATTATAAACTACTTTCCTTTTAACTCCTCCTTTAAATTAAAGTTAAGGAATAATGTTGAACTTTTAGAAATAGGTTAAATCATCTCTGAACGTCATTTCAGGATAGTAAAATGAGTATAACAAAAAGTTGAAACGAGGGGACATTAGTCTGATAGGGCTGAGAAACCAGTGGCCAATACACATCACACTAAGATTTGGCCTCAGAATATTACTTTATTGCAATCTGTGTTTTAGCTTCTCTTACTTACTAGTGGAAAACCTTTCTAAACTGTTACTCTATTCTGTTTTTTTTTAATGTTAAATCTAGGCATTTAAAGAATTCAGCAGAACTTAAAATACTGCTTAAAATAATTCATGCATGCTTAGATAAGGCATTCAAAATCTATTTCATCTTGTATAATAAAAATCATTATGCTATTTTCCACTGATTTTGAAGCAGATGTTTACATGCTGGGGTCTGTTAGTGTCTGCAAGATAATCAGTGTCAGCTTAGGTTTCTCTGAAATCTGTCTAAACTCTTATCAAAATAATTTCCTACACTTTAATTAAGAAACGTATTAGTAATATCCTCATTTTACCAGTTGTAAGCCCAAGCAGACACAATAGGAGGCCAAAATGGAATAAGAATCAAGGACCAGAAATTAGAATGCAGGGTTTCCTATCTCCTAGGTCTATATTCAGAAAGGCCTTGGTTGAGGACTTAAAGGTGAAAGGCAGCCTCCCTGAGTGTGATCATAAACAGATGGCATTTAAAATTCTAAAGAAAGAAAGGAAGATAACCTGAAAAACAAAGTAAATGAATTTAAAGAAAATAAATGGGCAGAAATAAAGGGAAGTAGTAGATTCAATAGAAAAGAATGTAAAGCTCAAAAGTTTTTAGGAGGACTTGATATTCTTCAGAGAAACATTTGCAGAATGGATGACCAGATTAAATTTTCTAATATACTAGTAGGAGATGGAAAACAGGTGACCAAGAAGACTAAACCAACAGCTGGATAAAGCTCTAATATATTACAAGTGTCTGAGTAAATATAAAATAAGCCAGGTTCTAGCTACAAAGAAATATACTGCATTTAAAGATTAAGCTAGAGGCTAAAGCAACATCTAGGAAGAATTTTAGATTAAACGTATTTAAAATTTTTATGATAAGGTTATTTCAATTTATCATGAGTTACAAGATGCTAAAGGAGAATATATCCTCCTTAAGATGGTGCTGGAAATATAGCTAAGGACATCTGATAAATTTTTAAAAATAATAATGTTAAAAAATACATAAATAAATAAAGATTATTGCTCTTGAGAGCCAAATGGGACAGGAGGGAAAGAAACCAAAAAGATTAAGGTTGTTTTCAAATCATCAGGTCTTTATACAATATACCTTACAGCATGAGTTTATCTGGCTAAAGTTTAATAAAACCTAAATTGCTGAAGTGGCTTAACATCAAAGAAAATGCGAATGCAGTGTTCATTAATTGGATTTTATAAAAGATCACTGTCAATAAGCATAAGGTAACCAGTTTAACATTAAAAAATATATAAGAATTAGTCACCAAATTATTTATACTCAATATCCATATTGTTTGTTTCAGTGCATAACATATACTTTATAGAAGAAAACTGTCATGACTGAAAATCAATTTGCAAATTCTTATAAGATCACAAATACTTGGTATGGCCAATGCAGCATATGAGATACAAGTTGTATCAGATCTGTTGATTTCCTTTGTGTGTCTGTTAGGTTTTGTAGCTAGAGAAATCTTGGGGGTAGTTTTGTTTCTGACTCATATGCCAGATTCACAGACAAGTTGGAAACTGAACATATCATTGTCAGTGGGATACAGAGTTACTTGGGATAATGAAGAGGTGGATGCAATAGAAGGGTAAAATTATTTTAATGACTTACTTACTAATAAGGGTAAGTGGGGTTAATTTTTATGATGACTTGGAAGACAGAATAAACAGAAAAACCACTAGGATTAAGTTTGCCTCCCACATGTTAGAGAAATTGTTTCAGAAGTGATGCACACACTCACACATACATATAAATAGCATATGCAATTTATCTGAATTAACTTTTTCACTCTTTGATAATGGGTTACAATTTTGGAACTCTGAAGTCTTATTTTAAAGAGTCAGAGTGCTAAGGGAATTATTAAAGGAAAACAAAATTGATCTTAAGAAAGGAGGTAAAATGGAAATTATTCCATTTTAGCAGAAAAGCTTGAGTACCAATTTGCTGTTTTTATACTGTGATGTTACATCAAGAATAGAAGTAACTGGCTAGTATCTCTGTCCACTCAGTATAGATGAAGGGGAAAAAAATTACATTTCAGCAAGAAGGATTTGAGTTAGCTCTTTGTATAATAGGCAGTAAAATAGATTTTCCAAGAAAGTTAAAGAATGGGATCCTCTAGAGATAAAGATGCTTCTACCACCTGTGCAAGAGATTTAGCCAATACTCTTGCCTGAGGGGAATAAACTGCAGTGGATGATATTGAAGACCTTCCAAGCGCATTTCTAAATCATTTATTTTATTTTGTTAAAGAAATTATTTTTGGTTGAGTTAGATACTGAAAAAACTGTAATTATGTATTTGCATACAAAGAAGTGTAGAAATTTATTATTATTATTATTGTGTTACACGGGCCTCTCACTCTTGTAAGAAGACGCGCAGGCTCAGCGGCCATGGCCCACGGGCCCAGCCGCTCCGCGGCATGTGGGATCCTCCCAGACTGGGGCACGAACCCGTGTCCCCTGCATCGGCAGGTGGACTCTCAACCACTGCGCCACCAGGGAAGCCCCTGTTTTTTATTTTTAAAATTTTTATTTAAATGTGGTTTAGTGACAAGGTCACAAAAATTTAAAAAGCACACTAATTCATTGTTCTATATCTAATTAGCATATTAACTGCTCTGTGAAAATCTCAAAGAGCCAGGCACTTAAATATTTTTTAAAGTTTTCAAAATCAGAGCCTGAACACATAATAAGGACATTGGAGGGTGCATTTACATTAAATTTTTATTAAATTGCACATGTTTTATCTAATTTAGGAGTTTAACTTTATAAATATTAATATGTGAAAACTTTCTGCAATGGGTTAGAATTTCCTAATCCCAAATTCTGACTTTTATGATTCATTTTTATTCAAGGACTATTGCTATTAAAAAATGGAGGATTATGCCCATCGACAGACGAATGGATAGAGAAGATGTAGTATATATGTACAATGGAATATATTACTCAGCCATAAAAAGGAACAAAACTGGGTCATCTGTAGAGACGCGGATGGACCTAGAGACTGTCAAACAGAGTGAAGTAAGTCAGAAAGAGAAAAACAAATATCGTATATTAACGCATATATGTGGAATCTAGAAAAATGGTACAGATGAACCGGTTTGCAAGGCAGAAATAGAGACACAGATGTACAGAACAAACGTATGGACACCAAGGGGGGAAAGTGGCAGGGGGCGGGTGGTGGTGGTGGGATGAGTTGGGAGATTGGGATTGACATGTATACACTAATATGTATAAAACAGATAACTAATAAGAACCTGCTGTTTAAAAATAAATAAAATTCAAAAAAAAAAGAAAAAATGGAGGATTGAGGAAAAAAGGGTTGGAGATTAAATGGATTAGTTTGCAAGAAAAAAATGAATTAATGTAGTTTGAAAGACAACTATGTGAACTACTAGTTTGAAAGATTAGCAAGCTCAATTTTCTATTTATTGAGAAAAATTAGATTTATTTCTCACTGCATTTAAAGATCACTGGAAAATTAATGTCTAATAATTTATTGCTAATTGTTAAATGCTAAAGCCAGTCATATTTCACACAGACCAGTTGTCAAGAGCTGTCTGTATTCTGTTTCTTGAGGTTATGTTCTGAATTATATCAATGCAAATCACTACCCACAGCTGACACTAATTTGCTCCCTTTTAGAAATCTGAGTGGACAGGCCAAGGATAGAATAATCATGTGTATGAAATTCCATCCTGCAATTGGAGGTCCTCTACATAGACCCTTTTTGAAGTGCTTACAAAATAAAGTTAGGCTGGGGAGAAGCTGCCATGATTTCTCTTATTTTCAAATTACCCTGCGCTGCTGACCAGAAAAGATCTTTAGCTTCTAGTGGTCTTAATTCATAATCATCACCAGCTCTGAGTTAGTTAGGGAAGCACTTGAGAAATCAATATACAAAACTTCACAGTGATCGGAGCAGCAGTGACATACAGAAGAGGCCAAAACAGTGAATTCTAAGTAATGATGGTTACTGGTGGAGACGTGTCCATGCAACACACATGCACAAATGAGTCATTGTCATCATATGCACACCGACAGCAGCATGCATAGCCTATGTTAAAGGACTAAGCTCCAAAAGTTTTCAACTGGATGAAAATATAATATGTTATATTTTGTGATTATTTGCATCTACTATAATAGAGTAGAAAAACTGAAGTGAATTTCCAATTTTTAGTCAAATCCAGATTTATACAGAGGTATTGCCCAGTTAAACATTACCCTACAGTAGCTGTAGGTCATGCTAGTGATTTCAGACTTATATAGGACACAATTAAAATGACTGAAATGTAATATAGAAAAATAGAAAATGACTATCATGCATATACAGTTTACTACTACAGTAAGCTTAAAACCATACCCCCTGCCATCCAGGAACGTGAAACTAGTTTTAAGGAAACAAAAGAGGAACAAGTGAAGTGATGCTGTCATGTAGCACTTTGCTTATTTTATTTATTCTTGTACTCAAAAAGGCTTTTTTCTTTTTGGCTGAAATAGGCTTATGTGCCTCTTTTATACCGGAATATATTTAGCTTAATATTTGCTTCTTTCCAAATTATTCAAATATTTAGGAAGTCTTCAATGTCAACCTAGGCTTATACTTCTTGCAGGAAAAAGGAGTTCATAGTCATATTGGTGGCACAGCTGAGAAAGTAACAATGTCTCCAGCAAAATCAAGCCATGATGTCTCCACCAGGCACCTGGGCTCACTAAGGGCAGCATGATGTTGCATTGAACACGGCATACAGCAGGCAAGTTAACATGCCTAGTAAAGGGGCAATCTAAGCATCAGATGATGAAATTTGAGTTCATACATTACCTTTAACATTGCGACCATTGTCTGTTTTGAGCACATAAGGAAAAAAAGAGAGAAATATAAAAAGAAGACTAAAATTATGTTATATGTACTGAATAACTTCTGTAACAACAATCAGAGAAAACAGGATGTAATGATTGAAAATTTATCTTTGAAATTAACATTTTGTACTATTCAACCAAGTAAGATGCATATGCTAAAAATATCTGCCATCATAAGCATCTGTGTTCAAATATGTGAAACATTTATCTCACTTAATTTAAATGGATTCCAAGATCCAGATTTGGAGAAAGCCATACCCACATGCCTGCAATTGTGACAAAAACTTTCAAACTTGTCAGAAGTCAATTTTAGTGTTACTTCAGCCATCACTTACAAAGAAAAACTACACAGCATTTTGCATGTTAAGTAACGTTTTTCATATTTAACCTAGTGTGTTAATAGAAAAATGCTTCTAAGACAATGGTTTACTTTAACAAACCAACTTGCATTATTAATCACAATTTTATGAACCGTTCTTCCCACAAGTGTTCTTCAATGTACATTTTGAAAATACCAAATAGTACTCAAAGAGCCATTCTTAGGCAAAAGTAATTATAAGAAATCAGTGAAAGATTTGACTATTTAAAGGTAATGTGAGCTTTAAAAATTTATGTTGTCCACAATGCACTCAGTGTAATACCTAGAAAATTTAGGAAATTTGTTTATATTATAATGGATTTGTTGTCAAATCTCAGAATGGAGTGTTTGCAGATTCATTCTGAGATTAGCATTCTGACTCTTTGTTGCATATATGCTACTAAAAAAATATTCATTACTAGTTTTGAAACAAACAAGCTTAATGTAAATGAAGTCATGTTAAAATCATTTAAATATATCCAAAATTTGAAAAATCTGTTCCACATTTGTTGACATTTATGCTAATGCTGTTCATATTTAAAATCTTGGGATATATAATAATTGTTTCAAATCTTACAACTGAAGGAATTTCAATAATGCAGTATATTGAATTGCTAGCATAGACACTACCTCACATAGAGATGCACAAATAAAGTTGTGACCTTACATGTCAATGCTCTGCTCTCTTTGAGGGACCATAACAAACAAATAGCGTTAATGGAAGAGACCTCGATTACATAGAATTAATTATCTCCATCAGAAGCTAGGCCAACAATCATTAGTAAAGTAATAACTGCTTGCAAGCAAGTAGTTAAATATTATAATTCTATTCATCAACCTGGAAATTACATATAAAGAGTTGCAGTTTCCAAAAAACCAAATGCCCCAAAGTAACATTATATAGTTAATGCTGCTTTGACATTCTGAGGCAGGGCATGTGGTCTGTGTGCTGGTGCTAGCTGAGATCTGCTTGTTGACACTGTAAGTGCAGAAATTGACACTGTATGTGCAGAAATTAGAGTAAGCACTAAGAGTGCTTGACACTGTAAGTGCAGAAATTACACTGTAAGTGCTGACATTAGAGTAAGCAGTAAGAGTCTTGTAGCAGTTTGACAGAGTAATTTTACGTCTGTTCAATTTAATAATACAACAATTGGTGTTTATATTTTGTATGTCTATTTTTTAAAATTTCATTTTCTTGTAGTGCAATTTTACTGTATTTACAAATATGTTGGTATGTGATGGATAAGAAAAAAATACTCTGGTCCTTCACCACAAATGATTTGAGAACTATGGTTCTAAGGTATTTGATAATATAGATTAAATGAAAAGATAATGTAAAATATTATGCACTGATATATTTGCAAATTACTTAAAGTTCCATAAAGATAGCCTATAGAGGAGGGAATTTTTCTTCTTGAGTGAAGAGACAACAATCTGAATTCAAAATCTGGTGCATGTGGGATTTAACCTATTAAAGAGCTACATGAATTCATAAAATTAAAATCAGGTTTAAAAGTTTTCCATCTTGCCTTATCAGTGGCCCAGTTTCTAAAGTCTATTAATTTATAAAGCTTTAGGACTTATAGGTTCGCCTATGCTAATCAATGACTTTGTAGCTAAAATTGAAGTACAAAATACCCTCTGAATTTATCTGTTGGTAGTCAGACATTGACATCAGCGTCTGCAAGCAAGTGATACAGTTTTTTGAAAATAACATAGCTTGGGTGGGAGAAGAAAATTGAGGATGATCTCAACACTGAGTGTCCCTGAATAGGACCTGTACCGAGAAGCCCAAAATATTAACACATCCTCTTCCATAATTGTATCAGTAACTGTGTGCTAAATGGAGACCATATAAAATTGAAAACAATAAAGTTAAATCATGAAATCTGATCTAACCTACTCAGCACCACTGTCAAAACACAGGCTAAAAGTCTGTACCATGCACTGAATACGTATCATTTAATATTGTTTCTGAACGTTATTACACTGTAACTCAGGTTCTAGGCAATAAGGCCAATCTCTGAAAAGTCAGTATGCTTCCTAAAGATGACTACACAAATTGGACTAACAAACAAAAATATATGCTGGTCATTTGAATTATCATATTGGATTTACTGTTGTTCAGCCATAGGATCCATTGCTCAAAGACCAAATTTCAGAGATTTCATTTAGTCAGGAGAGAGTGAGCATGCTGTGACTAGATGCTGTAGAGCCTGACACAATGATCCAGTTTGGAAATTGTCCTTGATTTTATTTTCCTTTTCCCTTTGACTTTTTTTGGACTAGAGATTAAAGTGGATTTGCTAATTGCTCTTGTACCACATCAAATCTATCTCACAGAAAACTGTTCTTTTTGTTTCTTTGACATTGATTTGTCTCTCTTTGAAGTTTTTCCTGCCAACTCATTTTCTTTCACCTCTTCTGCCTTCTCTACTTCACTGCACCCTTTAAATAAAGATCCCCACATGATTCAATTCTAAAACTGGTTTAAATTTCAGAGTACTACGGAACAGATAACTCATTATTTCCTGATGGTGTAGTTCTGGAACATAATTCATGAGCACGATCCTCTCAATGTCACACCAAGGCTTATTGAGTTCCTTCCATGAAACAGGCAACTGTGCTGGAGACCAAGGCCATGGAGCCAACTATGCCAGAACTCCTGTGCTAGAGAAGCTCTCAGCGACATCATTATTTGTTTGTATATCTAATAGGAACGCAAGACATATAATGTGGAATAAATGTAGAATGTAAGAAATGCTATAATATATGTAAACACTGCCTTGCACACTCAGGTGTGAAACTATTTAATTCTTCGGGTTTGGAAAGGAGAAACGGGTCCTTATGGCTATGAGTAGTAGTGTGAGGAGGGACAAAGTGAGGAAGAGTATTCCCAGCAGAACAAAGAAATGAAGCACAAAAATGCATGATATATTTTTGGGAAAGGCAATTAATTTTGTGCAGGTTTAGAATTGAGTATATAGTAGCGGAGGAAATCTTGCAGGGGCTAGAAATGAGGCTTGAAAACTAACTGTGGAGAGTTGGAAAATTGTCTAGTACCCTACACTAAGGAGCCCCGTGATCAGATACATGTTTTAAAAAGAAAACTAGTGGCAGCACGGATGATGATGGGATCTCGAAGGAATAAATACCACAGAAAGGACAGTGGGCCTCTCAAGAACCCAAATCTGTAGAAAAGTGAGACTAATGTATGCATGCAATGGGTACCCTGAATCTGGACCTCCCCAGAGAAGATTCAATGACTCAACAGACCCTTGCAGCAAAGTTTCATAGAGCAGGAGCGAAGGAAGAAAAGCTTTGCATGGATAGATTGTGGATTCTGGAGACCAGTCCTGGGTTTGAGGGCCAGCTCTGACATTCTATAACCTTGGACCAATTATTTATTTAACATATCTAAGCCTTAGTTTCCTCATCTATAAAATGGGCTTAATAATAGATCCTAACTCATAGGGTTGTTGTTATGAGAATTATAAGAGAATCAATGTGTGTCAAGCACTTACATTGCCTCACTCATGTAAATATCCAACAAATATTATCCATCATGTTCATGATGGATTGCTTTTAGCATTGCCTTTTAAGCATCCCTACTTTCACTACTGGCTAATACATGAATGTGACCTTGAAGCGGGCAGAGAGAAATAAATGAATTTTGACTTTGCACGTCAAGTTGTTTTTGGTTGAGCCCCTTCCCCCTACCTATCCTTTCCCTGCTCCCAATTAGTGTATAGATTTCTGATCACTCAGTATATCACATTTCATACACCTCTTCCTTTAGAGAGAGTTGGTCGATAAAATAGTCCTGTGACAGCATACTACTCTTTTTTGCCCAGGTCTTGACTATTTACTAAATGTAGCACAATTAATTATGCTTGAGATGATAGTGTCATCACCTAAACAGGTCTTATATTAAGCATTAGTTAATTAACACTCCATAAAGTAAGCAGATAATAGTCATCATTCTATCTCAGAAAAGGATGAAGAAGCCGGGAGAAACCAAATTATTCACTAGGGCTCAAAGAGGAAATCAGTAACAACTCTGAATGTAGAACTCATATTTTTAATAGACTCTACTCACATTTCTTCTCCAAAGGTATAAAGATTAATGTCAAAATTAAACACAATAAGAAATACCTTTCTTTACCCCGTAACATATGTTTCCATATTTTAAAAATACAAACATACCTTCACTGGCATGTCGGTCTCTAAATATGTTCTTGGGGTGGACACTAAATCCTTCTATATCCTGAACCGATGAAGCCCTCCGTATACTACAAATGCTTTCCTTTGATCTGGAATGAGTCAGCTGGGAGCTTGACTGCAGCATGTCGGGATAGAGTCGGTCCCATTGCCTTTTGGGAGAGGAATGGTCAAGAGGTCCGGATATATTCACCAAGGGGGAACATTTGCTGGGCTGTATCAAGGCTTTTGTATCATCTGCTTCCGAGGGGCTGCAGCTTTCTTTAGTAGGAGACTTAAAGTGCTTCATGGCTACGGAATCATCGCTGTGCTTAGATGAATCGATCACTACCACATCGGGATCTTCTTGTGGTAAAGACTGCTTTCTGTAAGTGAGAACTCTCAGACCAGGGAACTTGAACCCAAAAAGTTTCCCTACAAATACAAACAGGAAAGAACACTGTTACAAGACAAAGGATATAGCGCCTAAAACAAACAAATGAACCTTGTTGACTCATATTTAAATACTGTGTAAAAAATTATTAATACTTAAGTCATTTTACAGTCAGAATGAGGTATATTGTAGAAAACTTCTCTGGGACCAATGTGAATTATCATATAAGTTGTAAGAAAATAGTGAAATAATTTTACCATGTTTCTGATGGTTAGATATACTCCAGCTAAATAAAATCATTATTTGGATGACGCAAGGTTTTTTTTTAATAAACTGAAAAAAAAATCACTATCCATCCATTTTTTTAAAGGGAAACTGAAGGTTGGAGCACAGTTTAGAAAGGAATGGATACTTTGTATAAAAGGGCCAGCTACAGGAAAGATTATATTATATTATATTGTATTATATTATGTTGGAGTGGAGGTAGAGGGGGATGTAATTGCATTGGAAGTGGAGGAAAGGGAATGGGGGGGGGGGTAAGGCGTTGGCCTGACATACCTAGAAGGTTTGTATTGGATAATATTGCTAGTCAAGTGTGGATGGGAAAAGTGGGGTCAATTACATATGTCCTCATTCTGTTTGGGATTCTTTTTTTTTTTTTTGGTTTGGGATTCTTGAAAAGCTTTTGGTTTCAGAGAAAGATGTACACATAAGAATTTCTTTTTCCTGATTATTTTTTGTTCCAGTGTCAAAGAATATGGCATGGAATGTTAAACATATCTCAGGTTGATGCTTAGAAGTGCAACTAAATATAAACATTAAAAGGTAGATATTAAAAATGAAAATATTAGCTAATAAATTTACTGGTAGTAAAAAATGCAAATTAAGACAAGATAATATCATTTTCCACTCTTCAATTTAGTAGTAAATGAAGAAAAGAAACATAACATCTGGTGCTGGCAAAGAAAGCTGACGAGCATTCTGACGCTTTGCTGGTAGAAATGCAAATCGTTACAAATTCTTTGGAAAGTCATCCTACGATATCTATTAAAGTGAAAAATACACTTTTCACTTGACTCAGCAATCTCATCTATAGGATATTACTGTACAAAGGCACAAAAACTAGATACAATCTTTTTTTTTTTGCGGTATGCGGGCCTCTCACTGTTGTGGCCTCCCCCGTTGCGGAGCACAGGCTCCAGACGCGCAGGCTCAGCGGCCATGGCTCACGGACTTAGTTGCTCCGCGGCATGTGGGATCTTCCCGGACCGGGGCACGAACTCGTATCCCCTGCATCGGCAGGTGGACTCTCAACCACTGCGCCACCAGGGAAGCCCTAGATACAATCTTAATATCCACTAGAAGGAGAATAGTTGAATAAATGTGGCATTTTTATACTTTGGAATCTTATGATGTTCTTTAAAAAACAATAATATGTTTTGATTAGGTTATTCAAATACAGTTTTATGTGAAAAGGCAAGTTTCAGCTTAATGTGCTTATAGTGATATTATTTCATTAAAAATAATAAAACCTTATATTTGCCCATATAAGTTGCATGGCAGTAGAGAAAGATGTGGAAGAACATATTCCACAGTTTTAATGTCGACTGGCTCAGTATAATGTATGCATTCCTCTTTATATATCTTTATTGTTTGTTTCATTGAGCATGCATTCTTTTATAAATTAAAAAAAAAAAAAGGTAAAACTTCTACCCCTAGAAGAAATGAAAAGATAAGAGAAAGCATTCAAAAACTACTGCATAATTCAAAGCTTTTCTAAGTATTGTCTACAAGAAAATGCCAATTCTAATTTTTGTTTCTGTTCTACAGTAGCCTAGGTCCACATCGCCCCATGGCTTTACAATCACATGTTGCCCTTCGAGTCAGTCAGCTGGTGTATCTGGGCTACAATATTATCTACCTCCTTATATTCTTTAAATGTCATAGGCACCATTATCTTTAATATATTTACTATGAACTTTTTCTCAATGCATTGAGGATTGTTTTAAAACATGGAAGAACACTCTCAAAACTTATGAAATTTTCTGCATTATATTTGAGTATACTCTTCCAGCAGATGGTCTTATCTACACACATATTTTCAATTCCATCTTTAGCCCAAAGACTCATAAATCTATAACTCAAGCCTAGACTTATTCTCTTAGCTCCAAACCTGCATTTTTTTAAATGCCAAACATTATTCTTTTATTTAAGACAACAAGAGTTTATTTATTTTTTTAACATCTTCATTGGAGTATAATTGCCCCACAATGGCGTGTTAGCCCCTGCCCCACAACAAAATGAATCAGCCACATATATACACATGTTCCCACATCTCCTCCTTCCTGCACCTCCCTCCTTCCCACCCTCCCCATCCCACCCCTCCAGGCCGTCACAAAGCACGGAGCTGACCTCCCCGTGCTATGTGGCTGCCTCCCACCAGCCATCTACCTTACGTTTGCCAGTGTATATATGTCCATGCCTCTCTCTCGCTTTGTCACAGCTTACCCTCCCCCCTCCCCATATCCTCAAGTCCATTCTCTAGTAGGTCTGTGTCTTTATTCCTGTCTTACCCCTAGGTTCTTCATGATATTTTTTTTTCTTAAATTCCATATATATGTGTTAGCATACGGTATTTGTCTTTTTCTTTCTGACTTACTTCACTCTGTATGACAGACTCTAGGTCTATCCACCTCATTACAAATAGCTCAATTTCGTTTCTTTTTATGGCTGAGTAATATTCCATTGTATATATGTGCCACATATTCTTTATCCATTAATCCGATGATGGACACTTAGGTTGTTTCCATCTCCAGGCTATTGTAAATAGAGCTGCAATGAACATTTTGGTGGCTTCATCAACATCTTCTCTTAGAAGTCTTAAAGACACCTCAAAATCCTGTAGCAAATCCGATCTCATAATCTACCCCTCAAAGCCCAGCCCTTTTTTTCAGTGAATGGCATCACAGTCCCTCTAGTTGTATAAGCCTGAGACTTGCTGGCTATTCTAGTAGTTACTCTTCTCTCTCACCTTCATCCCCTGAATCCAATTAACCCACTAATTGTGTTCATTTCACCTCCTGAATATCTTTTTAGTGTTTTCACTTCTCTTATCTCCACTGCTCTCACTTTCTGGAGATAAGAAATCACAGTTCACCTGATTTCTTGCGATAAGATGCTAATCATTTTCCACATTTGAATCATATTGTCTGTCCTTTAAAAAATACTAACTTCTGATCACGTTAGCTATTATTTAACCTTTTATTACTCCCAGTAACTTCCTGCTTTGGGCATGAAGATATCACTAGCCCCACTATCTGCAGCTTAATTTTTCCTCGTGGCTCTCTAGAATCCAGCCATATGAACTTTTTTTTGCGGTACGCGGGCCTCTCACTGTTGTGGCCTCTCCCATTGCAGAGCACAGGCTCCAGACGCGCAGGCTCAGCGGCCATGGCTCACGGGCCCAGCCGCTCCACGGCATGTGGGATCTTCCCTGACTGGGGCACGAACCCGTATCCCCTGCATCGGCAGGCGGACTCTCAACCACAGCGCCACCAGGGACGCCCCCATATGAACTTTTTAATTCCTCCAGAGGCCTGTGCTTCTTACAGATTCAGGGCTTCCTTGTGTTTGATAATTTTTACTCTTCCTACTTAGTACATCCTTTAGGGTTTTTTTGTTTTGTTTTGTTTTACGGAAATCTGTTGCATTTCTTTTTTAAAAAATTTTTACTTTATATTGGAGTATAGTAGATTAATAACGTTGTGTTAGTTTCAGGTGTACAGCAGAGTGATTCAGTTATACATACTCTATAAGAACATCCTTTAGGTTTTAGCTCCAAAGTCATTTCCCATGGGAAGCTTTTCCTTCCCTCTGAACTAGATTAGCATTCCCTTCATAATTTTCATAACAGCTCATAGTTATACACTTGTTGACTTTCTGATTAACATTTCTCTCCCCTAGTGGACTGTAGGAAGAGCCCCTATTTTGCTCACCAAATCCCAGTTCTAACAGAATGTCTGAGCACTGTAAATGAATTTCCACTAGCAGATTCTAAACTGATAATATCCTTCAATTTTGACTGTGGAAAAACTAATATTTAATTGCTCTGACCAACTTAACCAGAGAATCTTAGTCTCCTGGGATTGTGTTTACTCATATTTACCAAAAATGATTAATTGAGTAGAACCCAGTAGCTGGTGGAAATGGTAAACTTTATACCATGCCCTATATACTTGATACAACACAGTTAATTTTCACCTTTTTTCCGAGGTTATTAATTGTTACCATTCTGATTCTAGAGCATACACAAAAGTGTTTTCAAACTCCTCAACATCTAGTGAATTTTATGTAAAATACCTATTACAGAAAATTTTAGAATTAAGCAGGCTAAGTTCTTACTCTAAGCTTTCATTTGTGTGCTAGTAGTTAACAGTGGTAAATATAATTGAAATAGAATTTATTGTTCTGATAAAAGACATGACACAGTGCACAAACTCCAAGTACGTTCAGCATTAAACTCTGGATTAATTAGTAGATGAGAGTAACCACTGTATGCATATACAATTAAATAATGGTGCATCACAGTATCTATTTTGCAAGCATTCTTACATAATTCTACTAACAACTTTTATATGCTCAAGTAAATTGCCAAGTTAAAAATCAGTGAACCGCATCAAAGTCATTTGATTAGTTTTTAATGCACTAGGAACTGAGTTATAAAGCAGTTTACAAATAATTCTGCAAGCTTATTACAATTCACTGAGGTCAATGCCTACTCTTATTCATTTTTCATCAGTTATTACCCTCCTCCTTTAAAAATAATTCACTGCCTTTCTTAAATTAATGACTGCACAAGGCATTTAGTTTGCTCCTACAGTTTAGTCATATCCAAGGTGGTACAGATGGTCTTTTCTGCATCACTAGGTTAATACGACCATGTTATATTGCATTACAGATTTAGTTGTCGAACCGCAGTTCATCCGGAAAGAATACACATTGAGAATTTTGCTCAACGTTAGCACTTTCAGGCATGAAGTATAAAACTTAGATGAGTATAATCCTGTTATGATTCTTAACATAAAAAAAACACTCTTGTAAGTTGTCTCCATATTTTAGTATATTTGCTTTCTAACTTGAATAACTAAAAGAGAGTCTACTTAGCCTATTAGCTACTAAAATGTTCAATAAATCTGAAATAATAACAACAGAATCAGGGGTGCTTTGCACATTTTTTAACACATTCCCCAAAATAATTATAAGTGTTGATAAACTACTTACATAAAAGCATAGTTTTGTTTAAATGCACCATTTTTCACTTGAGAGAAGTGAAACTTATAATGAACTTATAATTAACTACCACTACAATGTCTTTCTCAGGACATGTCACTTCTGTGAAGCTGCTGAAAATAAATTTGGAAGCTGCATCTTCATACACGCTGTGTTACATTTAACTAAGAGCTTTTTACATCTCAACCAAGAAGGCACAAAGATATTCCCAGTGTCTTTCTCTTTAGAAAGCCTGTAATTATGACTTCAATCTATATATGAATAAATGTTAAATACTTGGCCCAAGGTCAAATAGGAAATCAAGGTAAAATCAAAATAAAACAGCAATTTCCTTGATTTAATTTCAGTTTTACCCCAAACTTGGTGCTTTCTTGGTCCTTAAATATCCACAAGAGAATCTAATGAGAATCCTAACTCTCTCCTCTAAATAATGCAGATAAATGCATACACACTTTTTTTTATGATCTCAGAGGTCGAATTACAAAATCCTTCTCCTCCAACCAAAAACCCCTCCATTAACCTCCCCTAGGATTCCCTAGGATTAGTTGACTCTTAATATTCCTTCCAGTTTTGAGTTTCTTTGCATGTATATTTATACTAATCACAGTTCACAAAAAATTATAATGATCACAACTACATTTCTACCCTTATGTCCTGTGGGAATGGGACTTTAGAAAATGGTTTTACCAGCTTTTCTAAATTAAGAAAACCTCATCAATCTGAATTATTTCTCTGTCTTTCTCTGTCTCTGTCTCTCTCCCTCTCTCTTTCTCTCCTCTGGGAGCTGATTCTTATGTCCTAGAGTTTGGAAGAAAACTATTATGCTAATCTTGACATGAAACAATTTTCTAACTTAAGAATATACCTAGGGATAGTAGAAACAGTAATATTTTTTGCAGAAAACCAACTATATCTGAAAAGTTCTCCATATATTCCCAATCACTTAATTTCCTCACAATTACAAATTCCCAATCATTCCCTTGGTTTAATTTCTCATCATTTCTACAAACTCTTAGAACTTTGACTACTTAATAATTTTACTACTAAAATCCAGTTAAAGATAAATTAGAAGCATCTTACTCTTGCTTGGTTCTGCTTAGCTGAATTATAAACTGAAAAGCAGAGAAAAATTTTAGTTCCAGCAGTCATTCAAATCAGAGAATAGAGTGGGGTAAGGAGAGGACATATGTGCGTGTATTTGGGTGGGGGGAAGTTGTGAAGGCTACGAGCAGAGATATTTCCCCTCACAAAGGATTAGGGGTGCTGGGAGGTATCTTGATTGGATCCCTGAAAACAGACTGTGCAAAAGTGTTTTGGGGAAGTGTTTTCAGGAGATATGCCTATAAGGAAAAGAGGAAGGAAGGATTGATAAGATCAAGTAAAACTGATATGAAAATGTAGCTAAAGCTTCAGTCAGTTCTCCTGGGAGCTGTGGAGCTGGGGTAGCCCTTCAGAGTTATGCCAAAATGAAGTTAGTGTATCTGGTTTTTATCTCCCTGTTGCAGCCAGTCACTGGCTACAGCTACCCCATGGGAAGGGCCATGACCTTGGGTAAGGCAGTTCCTCGCCTTTGACTACAGCTTCCAATGAGGGGTGGAGCTGTGTCCTGAAGTGGCCAATTTCCAGCAGCTGTCCCCCACCCCGAGGAAGGTGTCTGAGGCACAGTGCCTATGGTATAGATGGGGAAGGATAGCCAGTTTGGGGTCTGAAAAAAAATTATGATCTGAATAAGTCTACTATCAGCTAGTATCAGGCAAAATAAGAATTCATGAATTAACATCAATGTACCTTTCTATAATCAGGGTATTCACAAGTCTGACATTTAAATTGGAAGCCTTAAAATCACTGTGGGACTTTTCTCCAACCAAATAGCTCTGGATGTGCAGAGAAATAAAACTTTAATCTCTGAGTCAGAGAGAGCAGCAGATCAAATTTCATTGGAGAAACAGGGAAGATAATTGACATATCTGACTTTTCTCTTTAGGAAGAAATTTCCACAGAGGCACCCAGCAAGGAGATGTCTTTCTTACTGATGTGTTAGGAGTATATGATGATGCCCATGGGCTGCTAGAGCAACCCGTAATATTGTCAAAGAAGGCAGTACTTAGCTGTTAGACTGGGGAAAAATATAATTCAGTGTGAACTCAGTACTGACCTGGCTAACCTGATTAGTGGGTGACACATGGGGCAGTGCAGACAGTGCAGTCCTGGTGTTAGTGACAACAAAAGGTCACCAGGGAGTTCAACGACCTGGTAAACCTGCAGCTAAATTTGGGACCTTTTAAAGGAGCAGATGTGGTCAGTAAGGCCTTGAAAGACTAAGACTCCTTGGACATTTCCTAGGGCGAGAGATACCAAAGAAAAAGCAACATCTTACAATAAAGCAGTAAGTATAAGACCAAACAGGAATCTTGAAGCAATGTGAGTCCTGATCCAGTAGTGCAGGACACATGTGTGGAGATCAGGAGAAGTTACTGCTGTAGCAGGAGTGAGAGTAATCATAGGAGCTGTAGCAGCAGCAGAGATCTTCTGGAACAAGTTCACAAATGTTGCTGATATCTGAGAGACACTGCTTCCAACCTAGCTGGGTCATCGTGAGAGCAAAGAAGCAGAAAACACAGGTTTAGAATAAGGGAGATAGGGCAGAAAATAGGACAGGCTGGTAGACTGCTTTTGCCACCCAAGGTTAAAATCTGTCCACGAGGAGGCACTGGAAATTAAAGCAAACACATCAGTATTATATATACCTAATTAGTTTCCATTTCTACGTGATAACAGCTTAATAAATCAATGTATGATTTACCATACTGCTATTTTGCTTCTGTTTTATAGAATTCTTTCTTTTCCAAATGCCAAGTTAAAGAGTCCACTCATGTTGTGTGAAAGTAGTAACATCTTTTACCTAGATTGACCCAAGATGGCCATGTAGTCATTACGTTGACAGGGACTCTTTTGATGGAGTGTTCCAAACACAAATGGTACAGAAGCCAGTTACCCACATGCTGTATGAATAGGGACTGTCCCTGATTTGGGTGTTGCTAGGTAACAAATTCTTCCAAATGGTATGCACACCGGGTCTCTGATGTGGACATGCTGATTTAGGCCATCATTAACACTCATTGCTAACGAAAGGATAAAGCATATTTTTTCAACTGTGAGTAATTTTCTTGATCTTAGAAATACGTATTTTGCTCACATCCTAGGGAGGAAACATGGTATAAAGTTGATTGCAACTTATGACTGAACTTTTCTCAGATTTCTTTTAGCAACCATGTCATGGTTCCTTTTTCTACAGCAAATTTAATCTTTAAAAAGAGGAAACTTCCAAACACATGATAATAGTAAACATTAGTTATGTTGTAAAACCGTTAATTAAATTCATCTGAATAATAGATTGTTTCTATAGTAATGCTTGCTGAGTGGGAAACTCTGTATTACTACCGTAGCTCTTCATCTTTAAAGAATGACTTTCAGCTCCAATGGAGAATAGCAAAAACATTGTGAATGCCCTTTTATAAACCAGCTACACAGAAAATTTCTTTGTTCCTTAGCTTGAGGTCTGAACACTGAAATACAAATTTGAAGGAGTAAGGTAGCTATACAGGCAAATATATTTTTTACGTGTCAATTATTCAAAATATTGAGTCCAAAGCATATGAATGCATTTTTAATGGCTTAAATTAGCTAGATAGTTGCCTAAATGACCAACTGTATTTTTGTGTATAGACTTTGCTTCAGTTGAAGCTTTTAGAGTAATTCAAACTTTTATTTTAGTAAGCATAAAGATAAAAATTCTCTTTTGATTTGGAGAGTATAATTTTAATCATTTCAAAGATAATGGAATCTCCTTTATAATACCTTAATGAAATGAAATGAAAAAGTACACTTTTGAAAATAACTGTAAGAATAAGATGCTATAGAAATTTAACTTGATTTTACTATATTTTTACTTTTAGCTTCACTTAAAATTTATCTTTATGGTTTTATCTAACCATTAAGTAACTTAGACTAGTAGTTCTCAAACTTCAATGTGGATCAGAATAACCTGAAGGGCTTGTCAAAACACAGGTTGCTGAATTTCTGTGGTTTTCTTTTTTGTGGTACGCGAGGCTCTCACTGTTGTGGCCTCTCCCGTTGTGGAGCACAGGCTCCGGACGCGCAGGCTCAGCGGCCATGGCTCATGGGCCCAGCCGCTCCGCGGCATGTGGGATCTTCCCGGACCGGGGCACGAACCCGTGTCCCCTGCATCGGCAGGCGGACTCTCAACCACTGCACCACCAGGGAAGCCCTGAATTCCTGTGTTTCTGAATCAGTTGTTCTGGTGTAAGGCCCAAGGACTTGCACTTCAAACATGCTACAAGATGATGCTGACGGTCTTACTCTTGGAGAATCACTGACTAATATGCATTCAGTAGGGAAAAAACCCTTAATTACTCAATATAACAATAACATTCATAAATTTATACATTCTACAAGTATGTATTGGGTACTCACTATTTGCCAGATATTGGGGATACGGAAGAAAACACAACAGCCCTCCTATGAACTGGAGCTTAAGTGTTCCTGGCTACTTTAAACAAGGTAGGCTTCCTTAGTTTTCCACAGCTCTCACCTCTCTTGCTCTCTATTTTTATTCCTGGCCTTATTTAGTCATTTATGTTTCTTGTCTACTAGGCAAACGGATGTGCCAGTGTGGTAGTAGAGACACGTATGAGGTATCATCATGTCACAGTTAAGAACAGGAAAATCTATCTGGGTGAATTAGGAACTCCCCACAGGTAAAGGGTCCTTTGGAGAAGGTATGCTAGAGAAAGGAAGGCAGTCTAGTAGAGAGGGCACTATGCTATAAAAACAAGGTGGTATAAAATGTATGTGGTTTCAAAAAACCACCACTGAAATATGGGGTATGACGGCGATGGCTTGGGGGGCGCTGTGATGGGAGATGACGCTACAGAGGTATCTGAGGCCACAACGTGTGTCTTTTGCTTAATGCACAGGGTTTCGGAGTTTTCTAATCTTAGGCAATAGAGAACCATTATAAAGAATATAAACAGTGGAGTATTATGATCTGATGCACAGTAGTGGGACATGTGATCCTGAGGAAAAGAAGCTGAAAGCAGAGATACCAATTTTGAGATCACCGCAGCAGATGTGTTGAGGGCCTGAGTAGGTAATTACAGTGGGCTGTATGAGAGAGATATTCAGGAGGTGTGCTTAAGAGAATTTGATCACTCTTCAGTTGGGAAAAGAGAGGATTAGAGAGAAAGAGAAGTTTAGCATGATGCCCAGGTTTCTGGCTTGGGTGGCTGGGATGATGACACCATTCACAACGTATGAAGAGCAAGAGTTTTTGACGGAATAGAGAAGATGGTAATTGGGACGGAAAGGCAAGTCTTAGCTTGAAAATGCTAAATTTCCAGAAGTGCTAAAATCTTCCAGAAAAAGATGTCCAGTGGGCAGTTGGATATATGAAGTTATAAGTAATTGGAAAAGTCTAGAGACAGGTGTGGTCTGGAGATACTGATTTGAAAGGGAGCCTTTATCCTGTAGGTCACAGATAAGTTTGCCCAAGCAGGGTGTACAGAGAAGATGACTAAGAAGAGAAGAATACTAACAGCAGCTTCTGGGGGATAAACAGTGTTTAAGAGTTTCTTGTTTAAGAGGAACAAGAAAATGGTACTAAAATAGCTGTCACAGAGATCAAAAGAAGCAAAGGAGCGTGGTGTCATGAAACATAAAAGAACCAAGAGAAGGGAATCGAATTTAGCACAGTACCTTCAACCTAGAGGATAACATTGAGAGCACAACGTAGAAAGCTCATTACAGTGGGCAGAGGAAGAAAGGAAATAAGGGAGACGATGAGTAGGTGAGGAAAATCCAAATGCCTGTAAGAAGAGTCAGGGGACAAAAGTAAAGAAAGCCAAGTATGAACAGCAACAAGGAGAGTTGAGGACTGTGGCAAACTGGGGAGTACATACCGTCTAAAGGTGCGGTCAGTATTCTCTTCCAGCTTATCGCAAATGTGTGGCCACATACTCATCTTTTTCCAAAATAAGCTAGATATGTTGTTTTGGCTGTGCCGTGCGACTGCAGGATCTTAGTTTCCCAACCCGGGACTGAACCCGGGCTCACGGCAGTGAAAGTCCAGAGTCCTAACCACTGGATGGCCAGGGAATTCCCCAGACATCGTAATTTTAGGTGTAATCTTCCAATTTTTAAATGTTGGCAACACATTTAACTAATTGAAACTTTGAGAATATTATTTGATGTAAACAGAATGTATCTATTGAAGTATAGGCTATTCTCAGCAGCATGAGCAAAAGGGAAAGCACCGGTAGAAAACATAGCTGACAGAGGGGCATTGGTAAGGACAGATTTGGAAGGAATGGCAGAGGGAATGGGTTTCAAGTGGAGATGTGGACCCCAGTTAAGATTTGCCTCCAGGGGTTGAGATATATTTGTTGAGGGTGGGCTGATTAAGGGACTTCTTGCCCAAGCCCTCCCCTTGCTCTGAGGTGTGGAAGGGGAGGTGATTTGTTTGACATAGGAGGTGGATTTGACATGAGAGTCATGAAGAGCCTGGTGAAGTTCTGAAATAGTTGCTAAGGGAAAGAGATGAAAAGTACCTAAAAAATTAGGATCTCATGCATAATTTTGACTTGTAGTGTAATCATTTATAAATTAATAAATGATAAAATTCAGTATTTTTCTGTGACTAAAAAGACTTAACTTGGGCCTGCTTTCTTGTTGGGATATGTTTCAAGTTTAGTAAAATGAGAAAATTTCATGGATTTTTTTGACCGTGATGGAAACAGTAAATTAAGTAGACTTAAACAAAAAACTATTTTAAAATGATAAGAGGAGTGAATGTTATTAGTTAAAATTTATTTGGGGATATGAGCTTAAGGTCAACATTTATAGTGGCTCAACTGGCTCTTTGGTTTTCAGACAGGATAAGAACATAGAATGCATTAATTTTCTGTTGGTTGTATATTGTTAAATCAGGAATTTTTTGTTTAATTCAGGTTCCCCCCAATCCCCTTAAAGAAATTTTTAACAAATGAAAATGTGTATGTGTGTCTGTGTGAACCAGACTGGAGATCCTAGATTTCTGCTATAAAACAGAAGAAATATAAGACTTAAATATACTTGTAAGTAATGTAAAATAAAACTTTAAAATATTTTATTTAAAATAATGAAAACAAAAGCCTCACACTTGACAATTAACTTTGAAATTAATAGTGTAAGCAAGGACACATAATTTGGTTATCTTTCATGTTGTGCAAATATTTCATAGAAAACAGATATTAGAGCAGAAAAAAAGAGAACACATCTTCCCATTGCTCTTAGTTCCTTTAGATGTGGCCCCCTTTTAGTTGGTAGTAAAAGTAGAATTTTCTCTTCTACTCAGTATCATTTCCACTTTTCAGATTGCAGAGTTTAAACCATCAGTGAGAAACTGTTTAATTATATCTTTTATTTGGTATTTATATTTATTATGTAGTAATTAATCAACTCCATTGTGCAGTATATATCAATTTGATAGACCTATCAGAATAATACTCTCTCCTGTACTTGCTTCATTCCAGGGGACTTAAGACATCTATTTGTGGCTGGTCCTGTATCTTCAACAGAGATTAAGTTTGTGAAAAATGAGTTCATCCCAGAGAAAGTTGCTCACTTTTGCTGTGCTGTGTGCCTGACCCAGAAACTAGATATTTGTACTGAGAATTGATCCACCTTTTTATTCAATACAAGTCTCTAGGTTTCCAGAATTTACTCAGCCAATTGATCATAGTGCCTTTTCATGACGCATCTTTTCTATTGTGTACTTAGCTCCTTTTCTATTACTTAATATTCTCAATTTAATACTTCATTTCTTTTTCGTCTAAGTTTCTTATAGCTCCTTCACATTTTTTCCCTTATTTTGTTTACATTTCAGGAGAGGCAGTTGAATATATAGAAACCCACATCATCTCAAACAAACAGTAGCCTCTCCCCATTACTTTCACTTAAATTCCAACACAAGGGCATGCCTACCCCCGCAGACACACACACACACTTACACACTCCTTATTTAGATAAGAAATTAAGCTTTTTGAAAGTTGAGATGTTTCTGCAAAAAAGGGTATATCAAAATTTGATTTGCTTTTATTTCCTTATTGAGTTATTTGTTTTAGAGGCTACCGATGGAGCAACAATGTTTGAAATAGCCAACATGTTATTTCACACAGGTAATAAAATTATACTTTAAGAAAAAAAAAGGAGTTTTCCAAAGATCAGAAATGATACAAAGTAGAAATTGGATAGTATCAGAAGCTACCAAATATAATTTGTCTCTCTTTAACTTTTCTGCTTGATTTAACAATCAACTCCTCAAAAACTGACACCAAGAGAAATTTAAAGCATATAATGACAGGAGGTATAATCGAAACCAATATAATGGTTGTAAATAATAGGTCTTTGTAATGCTCTGGAAACAATTTTATCTGCATATTTGTACTCTCTCCAATGATTCCCTATATGAGTGACAGCTGCAGTGTAGGGAAACCATTCATGTTCACATAATAAGAAACAAACTACTGAATTTGCTATATGACTTGCACAAGAGATGCCATTTTAATCCTAGTATAAAGTTGCATAGATTATGTATGATATCTGGGAGGCTACTGTATAGATAGTCTTCCATTCAAGATATCAAAGTTTCAAGTCTCCATTTGTATTTCAGTTTGAAATGAATACTTTTTTTTTAAATCCCCTTTTTTGTCATAGGGCTGATACACTACTCCCTTTTTTACTCCCATCCAACTTGATGGACCATGAAAAACAGCTATTTTGGGAGGAAAATGAAGACTTTTTGAAGACAATAAAGAAACAAAACTAGGCTTCCCCCAGAAAAATTATCTCATTGACATTCACTACCAAAATACAGGCTGACATTACCTAAGGTATACTCTCAGGAACCATTCAGTAATGACTAAGTTGGTTAGTAGAAAATATAAAGATAACAAAAACAGTCATCAACTTAAAGGAACAAGTCTTTAGTATTACAATAGTTTTTTATAGTAATTCAATTTTGTTCTAAACATGTCACCTGGGAGACTGACAGATTGGTGGTTTTAATAGAGAGTTTTTCCCAAGTGTGATATTGCTCAGAATAAAATATTCAAAATATTGGAATTGTATTACACTAATATATTTGTCCCAATATTGCCTTAACAGGATACTGTACTGTCATTTAGACGTACCTAAGGCAGTAACTGACTATGAGAAATTTTCAGCTGGAGTACATTTGATTTAGTATTAATTCAGTTTACAACATAGGCTTTTGGGACTGTGTTTTATATTTTACATATATTTTGCTATCTGATTTACATATAATATAACAATTTCTTTATGCAAATACTACAGTTTTGTGACAAGGCTTCCAGCTTCCCACAGACAATGACAGTAACTTAAATTTTCATTTGCTCATAGATCCTCCTAAAAACCACAGAGATCAATAAGGGAGGCAAATAAAAATACCCATAAACTATGCCTAAAGAGTAATTAGAGAAAGAGACATTACAAACTTTAATTTATATGTAGTCAGGGAAATAAATGCCGAAGACCAGCAGAATTGGCTAAGAAGAGTACACGGCAATAGTCAGGCAGAAGCTAAGTGGAAAAAGTGGTGGGGCGGGAGTTCAGAAGTCTCCTTAGAGTAATGGAACACATATCAAATAGGGTTTAACCTTGGGAGAAGAGGTTTAACACTGAGTGAGAAATACTGAGAGAAGTTCTGTGACCTTAATGGACAAAGCATTGCTTACTAGAGAGACAATAGAAAGTGGCTAGAAAAGTGCACAAGACTCCAGATATCAGCCTTGGAAAAGCACTACATCTTGGAGAGGGGGAGGGATATTCAAAGGTGGAACTGTCCCTTGGAGGCTGGGAAATAAGGAAGCAGATAAACATAAGGTCCCCTTATTAATATAAGAGGGGACAGAATATTCAGAAGACAAAAACAAGCAAACAACAAAAACAGGCAGTACCATATATTTTAAAGAACAAGTAACCCCCCTACCCACAAACCCTCCAAATTTACAAACTCCTTGCTATATATGAATGAGACTTGGAACTGAAAAATTTTTAAAGGCATGCAAACAAGACCTATTCCCTTTGCCCCCCCTCAGATTTCTTGCTAGTGATGGTCCAGGAAAGACCTTCATGAATAGCTATAAACAAGAATACTCTAATATTCATACAAAAATATCATAAAAGAAAAACAGGAAATGGGAATAAAAACATACTTTGCAGAGGAAAGTGTGCTAAATATCTGGTTATGAAACAGGATAGATATATAACATCCCAAAATAAATTTAAAAAATTCAAACCAGTAATTAGAGATATGAAATAAGATTATAAATTAGGAACTCAAAAACATAGAATAAAAACTGGACAAATAAAATGCAAAGCAAGAACTGAAAGAATACAGGTACTAAATTCAGGAAAGAAAAAGACAAAATCATCTAAAAAATTAAGACACATTACAAGCAAACCACAAGAACAGAGGCTAGAAATGAGAGAAGCTAAGAAAATAAAATAGAATAAAGAGAGAAAAAAGGACCAGAGGAAAGTGATGGATATGAAAGACAGGCAAAGAAGGTGCAACATCCATATTATTTGCGTTCCTGAGGAAGACAAACCAAAAGAAATAAAATATTAAAAATTATAATTCAATAAAATTTCCTGAACTATAACATGAATTGAATGTACGTATTGAAAGGGCCCACCATGTGTCCAGGAATATTGACTTAGAACGTCAAATCCAGACATACGCAAGCAATAGTTTTGGGCTTTAAAAGTCTGTCTTGGTTTGAAATAGGAGTATTAAAATCTACCATTATTAATTTATTTCTGAAATTTTCTGGGACTTGGAAAATTAACAAAATCCCTTACAAAGGGCAGACAAGTAGATTGGCATCAGATTCCTCATTAGCAACATTTGATGCAAGAAGAGTGGAACACTATCTACCAGGTTCACAGGGCAAAAAGTGTGGGCCAAATATCTTATATGTACCCAGGCTGTCCTCCAAGTGTGAAGGCTATAGAAAAATAGTGTTGATTTACTCATGAACATTTACTGAAGAGGTGAACTTTATCCAAGAAGTTATGTTTGCGGAAACTTTGACAAAAAGACAAGTAGTGAGCATTGAATACATTTCACTAGAAGTTTAAGGCCAAAACAAAAGTGAAAAGTATGTAAATTACATCCTCTGAGAAGCTAGAAGTATCACAACCAAACAAAATGGAAGGAGAAGGAAATATAAAATAAGTTCATTGAGTGCCTTGTTGGTAAAAACTGGGAGTGAAATGATATGATTTGACAAACTGAACGGTAGGAGACTAAGCATACTTAGGAGTGCAAAGATACTGATACTAGTTGAGCTGGATAATCTGAATAGTCCAGTCTCTGGAGAAAATAATTGTTAAAAAGCTACTCCACAAATAAGTACCAGGTTTAGATGATTTTACAGGGGAATTGTACTTAACTTTTAAAGTCCAGATCATCCCCAAACTCTTTAAATGGTTATGTAGAGCATAAAATAGAGAAGAAACTCCAAATTATTTTCCTAAGTAATTCTAACATTGATAATAATACCTAACGAAATTGCATATACATATTCAAAAATTGGAGAGCAATTTCCCTGATGAGGATCGATGCAAAATCCTAAATTAATTTTAGATGAAAAGAATTCAGTATTACAAGATGAAATACATCATGTCCAAACGTGGTTCCTTTCAGGAATGTAAGAATAGTTCCATGTTAGTAACTCTATTAATAAAATTTACCATAAAAATAAGGAAACAGAATAGCACATTCATTTCCACAGATGATGAAAATGCAATTTACAAATTTTAACACCCATTCTTAATAAATACAAGTCAATGGAAACTTCTATAAAATTATAAAACACATTCCACTCAACCACATGCCATCATTTGAATTAATGGGAATCACTGGTGGCGTTCACACAAAATTCAGGAACAATTGATGTTCACTATCAGTTTCTTTTTAATGATATGTTGGAGGTAATACCCAGCACAATTAGACAAGAGAAAACTATTAGATGTATAAGAATTGGAAAGGAAAATGTAAAGTAATCTTTATTTGATATTATAGAACATCTGAAAGCCTCAGAACAATGTATAAGCCACTGCAAACTAAGAAAACTCACTAAGATAGACCATAAAATTAACACACTCAGAAAAAATCAGTAGCCTTAAAAATTATTAGAAGATAATAATTAAAGAGAAGATCCTATTTATAATAGCAGCAACAACAAAACATGTTAAATGTCAAGTAGCAAAGTAAACAATAAGGAAGAATTTTAAACACTCCTGAAAGACACAAAAATTAGATTTAAAAATGAAAATACATATACATATTCCTGTATAGAATGACTCAACATCATAAAAATGTTACTTTTCCTCCAATTAATTTATAAAATTAATCTGAATCCAATAAAAATACCATAGGGAATTTTTTTTTTTATCCAGACAAGTTGTTTCTAATGTTCATGTGGAATATGCAACAAGAAATAACCTTAAACCCTGAAAATTAATATTAAAGAGAGTATGTCATATAAGAGGTTAACCGTATATTGAAAACAGTGTGATTCTCAATGACACAGATCAAGAGAACAGAATAGAAAGACCAGAATATACTCAAGCACGTAAGAAAGTTTAGTATGTGATAAAAGTGATATCTCAAATTACTGGTGAAAGACAGACTTTCTAATAAATGATGTTAGAACAACTGGAAAACCACTGATAAAATGACAAATTAAATTTATAACTTGCACTATAAACCAAGCTAAACTTAAAATGGATTAGAGATCCTAAAACATAAGTCTAGAAAAAAATATGAATTTATTTACAACCTTGGAATGGAGAAAGCTTTTCTAATTATGACTCAAAAATTCAGAATCGACAAAAGAAAAGGTTGATAAATTTAGCCACATTACAAAAAAATAAAGGCTTCGTGTGACAAAAATTAGGAAAAAGATAAAAGACAATTTGCTGGGGAAGCGATTTGCCATTTATTCCACAATTTAAAAGAAAAAGACAAAAAAGCTGAAAATGTATACAAGTAATGGACAATTGACAGAAAAAGAAATGTCCACAGTGCTTAAATATGTGAACCTCACTCATAATAAGAGAAATGTAAACTAAACTAATTGAGGTATTGCTTCTCACTTATCATGACAAAAATCGAGCAGACTGACTCACTCTGTTAGCAAGGCTTTGGAGGAAAGATATAATACATTGTATTTTATACATTGTATATACAATATTATATACAATGTATATACAATACATTGTATTGTATTATATAATACATTGGTATTCGTGTAAAATGGTTCAAACATAAGGAGAGGAGTTTGGCAGTATCTAAACAGATTACATATTCATTTACCCTTTGACCCAGGAATACCACTTATAGAACCTTACTCTGAAGATAATTTTGTCGAAGAATGTACATATACACATGAAAATACATATGCACAATTCATTCTGCCATTATTACAATAGCCAAAATTTGGAAACAACCTAAATGCCCATCAGTAGGGGACTGGCTAAATAAGTTTGGTATAACCAAGTCAAATGGCTTTGAAAGCAGCTGAACACTTCTGTTAGGCACTGATGGGTAATGTCAGCTATGGCTTTTTTATATACAAATTATTTTACATAAAATGCAAACATATTTTGAGAACTGAATCAAAATGAAGCATGTATTAAAATTACTACAGTAGCAGAGTATCAAGAGCATTACATTGTCTTTTACTTACGGTTTACAGTTTTGACTGGTAATATTGTATTTAGCCTCTCTGGGGAAGCAGAATTTTCTTCATCTGACACATATTCAAAATTAATGATGAACATCATAGCCACGCCCTCTTGGTTTTTCACTGGAATGATGTGAGTGTTACAAATGAAAGTAGAACCTAAGGAGATTAAAAAAAAATGAGTGTAAGGTCAAAAATATGCCTTCATTTTGGAATGTCAGTAACATTAAAATTCTAACAAAGCCCTCAATGACCACTGAAATTCAATTAAAATTTGATTTTTTTATTTCATATTTTATTGCGCATATATTTATGTAAAAATGCACAAATTTCCCAGAAAGATTTTACAGGCAAATTCAAGTACTACATTATGGAAAAATGGAATCAAATCTTATTTGTTTTTATACTCACCACTTTAATAATAATAAAAAAAGACATATTCTTTAACTTTATAGAAATAACTGTCAGCCTTTTCTTATATATTTTAATTCTGAATCTATATAAAATATAGCTCTATAAATAATTAAGATAACTCATTTTTTCTCATCCTGAAATAATCTCAAATTATTTCCTTTTTCTTCTTTAATTTCTTAGACATCAAATAAAAAATGACTGACTCTGTCTTAAACATGTCCTAATAATTCTTTCCTTTTCTGTGTAAAATTCACAATGCCCAAATCACAATGATTTTGTTTGGTTTGTATTCTGTTAGAAAATAAGAACAAAACTTTTGTCTATATTATTGTGTTAATTTGATCTTTTTAACCGGGAAGGTGATATTCTTTTAAAAGCACAATTATAGGGCTAATAAGATATATTTTATTAGAATCTCCTGGAAATGAAATGAACAAAGGGATGACACAGTTTACAACTAACCACTGACATCGATCCTTGAACAGAAAACCCAAGTCCCAAGATTTAGAGAAGACAGTCAAGAAGCTGACTTCTTTTAAATCAACTGACTTCTGGGGTCTGACTTCTAAAGCTGAGTATTCCCTCAGAGCAGTTTCCTCACACATTGACCCTCTGAATATTTTCTTTAGTCGTGGTGATGGAAATCTCACAGGTTAGGGATTTATTTGGGTTCAAAAAATATTGTATTTTTTAAAATGCAAAACCTTCAGGAAGAGTTTAATCATTTAGGCAATAGAGAGTATTTTGATTGCTTTCTCTCTCTCTCTCTTTCTTTTTTCTAAACAATTAGCTGGGACCCTTTTGCATCTTGAGGAGAAGGACGGTTCAATGTAGAGGCAGGATCAGGGTGGGAGCAAGATCTGTCTGGCGTGAAACTCCGAAGGGAGATGTGCAAAAGTGAGAGTGTCACTGGCAAAGCCCATTGGGTCCCCAGGAAGAATAAGATGGAATCTAGGTGATAAGATAAGGTCTAACTTCTTCTTTTGTGCTTAGTCTAGCTTCACTTGCTCATAGGGTGCCTCGGGCAGCAGCCTTGCACCCAGCACTTCAGACCAGAGTTCCTAGTGCAAAATGGCTGCGCCCGAAACCCCAACTCAGTGGGCCGCGCGCAGAGTTGCTGCGCCCCTGGCACTGCAATCTGGAGCCTAGAGGAGCCTTAGTTCCACCCCACTCACCAGAACTCCACCCCGCTTCCCCACAGTTGGAGCACTATAAAGCAGCCCCGCCCACAGCCTTTGGGGGCCGGGTAGGCGGGCGTGGGTGGAGGGAGAGCGTGGACTCTAGAGCAGGAGCTCACACCTCCTCTCCATGCTTTGATCAAAGAATAAACTTTCCTTTGCTTCTGAACCGCACTCAGTCTTCTTCTATTGGCTCGAATGACATTGGGCAGGAGGACCCTCGTTGAGGACCAACTCAGGAGGGTCGGTAATAAGGGGACCTCAAGAGGCTAGAGACAGGGTCATTGAGAGCTCCAACATCTACTGTGGACGCTCGTATTCCGAAATGGTGTTCCATGTATGCTCTCACTATTAAAAACAAAGTAGGAGAAAACTCTTTCCTTTCTTCTCATCCCTGTGAATTGGCTCCTGCTGCCAGAGCTGAGAACAAAGGCTACTGCTAATATTGCTATAGATTGAGACATCACAGGTCGCAGGGCTTTTGAGGGTGGCCCTGGAGACCTAATTATTATTTATGAAATTGTTTCTATGGGTTAATGTGTTCCAATTTCCAAGGAACTGATTTACAAATACACTTTTAGAACATAGACTCTCTGTAAGTTGGGGATGCCTACGTGCTAGTTTTGATTCAGATTTTCAAATGTGGGTAAGCCTCGCCAGTTTGAAATGTAGACGACCTTATTCATAATTAATTTCATTTTTTTCTATAGATATGGCCATAGTTTTGCAGCTATTGGAAAGGACGTTTTAAGAATGATGTGCTGCACCTTCACAGTCTTCAGCTACATCTTCAATTCATTTAATAAAATAGTTAGCTAGAGCAGTTGTCAGTTTCCATGGTAACAAACAGGATGACTTTAGTAAACAGAAAATAAGCAATTTAGGGCTATTCCATTAGCACTAAAAATAGAATTGCTTCAGGCCAGGCATCACAATACAAAATGATTAAACAGAGAGTCTGAGGAGATGCTAGAAATAGCCATTATGTATTTTGCTAATGAACCAAAATACATATTGATTTTACCACTTAAAATGACATTTCCTGGATCATTTAGAATACCATTGTGAATTCACAGATTTGTTACTTCACAGTTTCAAATCTTTCAACGTTTGAGGTTTACTGCTGATTGTACAATAAAACATAAAGCACAGATTTTTGAGAGATCAATAAATAAAAGACGTAGGGATAGAGATCTAATAGGTTTGTAATAGGGCAGAGTAATTTTGCTTTCAGTAATAAGGGACAAAAATCCTGTCTTTCAATACTAAGGCTGGTACATTTACTGTCCAGTGCAAAAAATCATACAATTATAGTGCTTTATAAAAAAGTTTGGCCATATGCATTGGTTCCATAAACATACTGAGTAAGTGTAATTAATCTAGGATTACTGCCCACTATCATTGTTCCCTGCATGTTTCTATTGAGCAATATATCTCCTTTAAAGTCAACTGAAGACTCACATTTACATTTTTTTCTCTTTTAGTTTTTGGATTTAATGTCTCCATCAATCTTGCATAGACTCCTGGAAAGCAGATACTGAAAGGAGATATATGGAATTTATAAGAGGAGAAGAATCTAATACATTTTACAGTGCAAAAACAGTTTAGCTTGCATAATGCTACGAACTCCAAGTTCTGTTAAGATACTACTTTTGTAAAGTAACATTATCTAAAAAGTCATTATTGTGTGTTCCTAAATACTTTTCTTATTGCAACAGTGGGAGCAAGAGAAATGGAAGCATAACCCAGCAAATACTAATCTAGCAATGAAGACAAAAATAGACACTTTCAATAATGTATAAATAAGAGAACTAAAAAAAAAAAAATCTGGAAATAAAAAGTTCAGGCCTTGGTGAAATAAACCTTGTATTCAAATGAAATTAATAATGTTTTTTTAAGAAGCAGCTTATTTACAATAACATTATCCAATGATTATAAAATTATACATGCAATTATACTAATATTAGTTAGGTTCATTTCCATGTTTTGTCTCCTGAGTGAAAACACTGTCAAAGTGGGAAAGGCTGCTTAGAAGGAACAGTGCTAATTTTAATAAAATGTTTAGAATGTTAATTTTTAACTGTAGCCACAGAGCAAGCAAACTCGTGGTAATCTGAATAGCTACTCCTTTATTAATTAACTCCTAGGGGCATTTTTAAATAAAATACCAAGACTCTTCCTTCTGAGCTGCTTGAAAGATGTTTTATTCTACTTTTGTACTCATAGGGTATCCTTACCCTGAAATCAAAAAATGTCTACTGAGCGCCTAATATTGGGTCAGGCACTGGTCTGAGTTCTCAGATGGTAATGAGAAGAACAGCAGTGAGAAAACAAATCAAGGTCTTGAACTTGTAAAACTTATATCCTACTGGGGGGACATAATTAATAAACACATATATCAAGTAAAAATAAGTACAATGATGAAGAAGAATGCAGAACAAGGTGGTAGATGATGACAGTGGTAAGGAAATGCTTCTCCTGCAGAATGGCATGTAAGCAAAGACATTTAGGAAATGGGGAGGGGGGCTATGTAGTTCTGTCAGTGCAAAATCCTTTAGGTGGAAGCATGGCTGTGAGCTCAAGGAACAGTACGGAAGCCAGCGTGGCGGTTGTGGTGTAGGACGGGCTTGGACAGTAGGTAAAGTTAAAGGGGAAGTAGGGAGCCATACCTTGTAGATTGTGGGGAAAGGATAAAGGGTAGGAGGTTGAAGCTGGCTTCCCATTGCCTCTGACCTGAAGCTGGTTGGGAACTGTAATTTTAGAAGTGAGACCGTTTGCGTAACAGAAAGTAACCAGAAGGCTTTATTATCTGGGAATGACCTAATAAGGGAAGGATCTGCCAAACATCATCCAAAGTAAGTGGGGAGTTACTCTGGGGAATAAAGTTTAATGGGACGATGAAAAATAGAAGTTAGCTGCACTTTGTTCATAGTCTGAGCTTTGCACTCTTCAGTAGAACTCATACGGGTGTAAAGCTCTTAGAACAGTACCTGACATGGAGCAAAACTTAACAATGTGAGCTATGCCTCTTGTTGGAGGGTCTCCAGAGGGGCAAGTTAACTCTCAAGTCTATGTAATTTCCTCCAAGCTTTTACCATTCTTGGAACCACAAGCTACACTGTTTGCTTGTATTTCTGGGCACCAAGTGGAGATTATTCTTCTCTGAGCTGATAGGTTTAGTGAATGCCTCAGAGTTTTAAATTCCTTTCTTTCTAGTAGATTGGGGGGGGGAGGTGCTCTTTGAAGATTAAAAAAATATCATTGGAGACCTGTCCTAGAAGAAAAACTAAACATAGCAAACTTGGGATACAAAGGCCTTATCAAAGAGGCAGCATTGTTTTTTAAATTGAAGAGTCTATTAGAAAAGCAAAAAAGGACTGTTATACCTCTTAGAAGGAGAAAGCTACCCAGTCACAAATGACTTAAGATATAGCCAAGTGGAGACACAAGAGAGAAGCAAGACAAATTTGTACTTGACTTTTCAGTATGTAATGTTTCCTTTTATTTCATTTTTTTTAGAACCTCTTCCATCTTCTTCTGCTCTCTCCAAGCCTTCAAGATGAAATATTATGCCTATCAATGAGGTGCATCATTAGATATATTAATTTCTCATAGAATATTGATGACATAATGGATTACCACTTTCTGGATACTTTTTTTAAGGGGAGTAGTGAAAAACAACAATCATCACAAGGTGAGCTCTAATGTGGCCTCTATATAGAAGAAATATTTTGGTTGTGTGGATAAGACCTTTCAGATATCCCTCAGTTCACACCATGTAAGTCATTGCTTGCTGATATCAATATCACTTTTGGACAATTTACGACCTAAAGAACGGGAGAGGACCATCATGGAATCCTGGAACAAGATTCACCCCCGATGTGACTATACTCGGAGGTAAGGCCTACAAGGAGGTAATTAAGGCTAAATGAGGACATAAGGGTGGGGCCCTAATCTAATAGGACTAGCATTCTTATAAGAAGAAGAAAAGATATCAGGAGTCTGCACACACAGAAGAAAGGCCATGTGAGGACCCAGTGAGAAGGCAGCCATCTGCAAGCCAAGAAGAGAGTTCCTACCAGAAACTAATGCTGCTAGCACCTTGACCTTGGACTTTGTGCCTCCAGACTATGAGAAAATAATTTTCTGTTATTTAAGCCACTCAGTCTGTGGTGCTTTGTTATGGCAGCCTGATCTGACTAAGATGCCCTGAGGTGGAGCTTGTCAGGGCAGGCAGCCAGTGTTGCTAAAACAGATTAAGCTGAGAGGAAAGTGGTAAGAGATCCAGGTCAGAGAGATAACAGAGCAGGGGAGTGGGGTGGGAGTGGAGGGTGGCTGAGGAAGCAGCGCTTTGTGGGCATTGCAATGACTTGGGCTAACCATGTGAAGCCGTTGGGTGGATTGAGAAAGGGAAGTGGTAGGCTCTGGCTGCTGGAAAGACATGGACACATGAAACATTTTTTGTTAGTTTATCAAGTAATTTGGTTTACATAGACTAACTGTATACTAGAGCACAGAGTGTGAACTGGGAAGTGATGGACAAGGCTTGAGCCATAGAAGGTCATGTCCTGATGGCCTTCTATGTTCTTGAAATTCACCTTTTGGTCTTGGGGATGCAGTGATTGTTTCAACTATGAGAGTATCTTCAGAGGAAGTATTTTAGTGTACAGACTGAGGACATGGCTCTTTTAGGTCCTAGTGATGTGTTAGAGAAGTAATTTCAAAAAGTAGAGGAGCTATTTGAAGAGACAGAAGGCACATTTAGAAAGACTATTAATAACTCATACAATATCATATCAACAAGAATAAATGGAATAGGTAATTCCAATGAGCCCATATAGTCTGTTTGGCCTCGTGGACTGGGTCAAACTTGATTGCTTGCGGGAGGCAAGTCTTCTAAGATTCGCCCATTCTCTTACTTTACCAGTCACCTGCTTAAACCTAAAGGAGTCTAGTGAGAGCACAAGAGGAGGAACTATGTGAGCTAACAAAAACACTTTATACAAAAAACATTATTAACAAAAGAACTGAGCTGCGCCTCTGACGATGCATTAGGTCTAAAGAAACAAGCTTAACGTAATAGTCACCAACATACACAGATTTAACGTAACAATCACCAACATGATTAAGCTGAACAACTGTGAACGTATTTAGATAGTTTAGGTATCTGATGGAGTAACATGGGACTAGAAGTACCCTTTCCAAATTTCCAGGAGAGATTATATATATGCCTTTTATTTGCAAAATGAAGAACTAGCCTAATTTACACAAGCCTGGTTGTCACGCTCATACCCTGTGCGGTAGTGTTAGCACTGAAATGTCAACAGCATGAATTATTTATTTTTCATTACGTCTTATTTAAAACAATTTTAAACATTCAGAAAGTGTTGAGGCAGTGCCAGTGAGTAGTCAATTCCTTGGATATGTAGCTCTGTGTAGTCCCTGGAATTGGACAGACATGGCTCTGCTATTATTTGCTGAGTGACCTTGGGCAGGTTACTTAATCTCTCCAAGACTTAGATTCCTCATCTGAAAAGTGAGGAAAGGAAGAGAGAGTACCCCAATTCACAGTACTGTTGGGAAGGTGAAATTAGGCAATACATTGAAAGTACTTAGCATGGAGTCTGGTATGTAGAAAGTAAGCAATAAACAAGTTTTATTGTTATTAAATGGAGTAGGAAAACCACTTTCTCAACCATTGAAATGGTGGTTCAATTTCCTTCAAAGGTTTGATGATGAAATTGAGTCATTCAGCTCTTAAGGAACTTCAGAGATAAATCCATCAGCTTAATCCCCTTGTCTTCAGAGGAGAAAGTACATCAAACAGCAATTTGAACAGAATGAGAGCTTAGTAGATGGAAGATTCTTTTATCTTCTAGTGTCTTAAAATGTGTCTCCTTAACTTTGTAGTGACGAGGCCCTTAGTCTGATTCCCATATTTTTCCTGTCCCTGTGGACTGTCCTATTGTCTGTAAAAAGTATACTATATACCAGGTAACTTTTGTGATAATAGAACTCTGTCTCTTTTGGCAAGCTCCATAGTGCAAAGAATTTGGTATATAGTAGAAATGTATGAAGCAATCTTTATTTCTGGATTTGCTCGAGAAGTACCATGATCGGTAATGAAAGCACATTTTAGAAAGAAAGGTAGTAATAATAGCTAACGTCTATTGGGTGCCAGCCACTGTTCTAATGGCTTTATGTGCCTTAATACATTTGCACCTTCACAAAAGCTTGATGATGGTACCATCATCATTCCTATTTGCAGATGAAAAGTAAGCCATGCACAGTCTCTCCTTGCCCTTGATTTTGGGGCATTTCTTCCCCTTTCCATGACTGGGTAGAATACTTGGTTCCAATTCCTTCTTTATGCCAAGACCCTGAGTTCCATGATTTTTAAATCAGGTAAGTTCTAAGAGGTTTTTACCTTTTATAAGCAATGGCCTGAGAACTAAAATTCTTTCCACTTCTTTCTCTCAGTCTTGCACTGTCCTCCTGGCTTAGGCAGAATTCCCTTCTGCTACTTGGGAGGCAGGAAGGCATCATCTATCTGTCCAGGCTTGCCCAGCCCCACATTCCATTTGAATCCATCCAGTCATACATTGCCCCATGACCACTTTCCGTCTCTCCTTCTTTTTATCAGCTCTGGGCTTTCTGAGAATAAAGGTGCTCCACTCTGCTCCCTCAGTCCCTGTATACTATCTTTACTACTACTATTAACAACTATATAATTAAATCATGGCTACTATTTTCTGAATGTCTTCTATGTGCCACATGTTTCTCATGAGAAAACTTTATCTCAAAGAAGTTTCTCAAGTAAGTAGTAGAACCAGGCTTTGAACTCAGACTTTTACAGTTTTCGCTCTTTCTCTTACATCAGTGTTTCCCAAACAGTGAGATGTTAATCGATGCTACCGGAAAGGGCTTTCTGTTAATGATCCAGTTTGGGAAATGTTCTCCTCTAGAAGATGCTCAACGCACATCATTGTATTAGAGGTTTTGAGAAGTTCTGTAAAAACAAGTATATATTTACTTTGTTTAATGCAGCACTTCCCAAATCAACTTGACTCTGAAATACTATTTTAGAGAAATTTGCAATAACATCCAGCTCCTTGGAATGCCATTGGAAAACAGTGAATTGGGTTAGCTCCCTCCCTGCTTTAAAGACATCCTGCTGAGAGGGAGGAAAATAAATATCATAGGTCACCTAGATGCTTAAGTGACAGGGAACAAGGGGCTGAAGCAGGAGGGGAAAGAGAATGGCAAAGGCCAGTGTTACCTATGCAATACATTTTGTGTGGTGTTGGTCCTGATCTATGCTCTCAGAAATCCAACTAAAATAGCATTGGCATATTTGATCACATATTTTGCAGCAATGGTTTTCCCATAAGCTAGAAGGTTACCACTAAATGAAATATGATAGAGCACTTCACAGACTAGGTCTAGTTCATACCATTTGACAGAGATCAGGTTTTAAAGCACAGAAGCCCTCATTCAATATCCATTACTATTCTGCATCAGATATTGCATGAGAAAACTCTGAAATCTGCAAGGAAATATTTTCACTCTGTTTTCTCAGGAAGTCTTTCCTCTTCATTTTCAAAATGTGAACATATGTGAACTTACAATTATTTGTTGACTCTCACTCCTTTCCACTGACGCTTCCTCTGTTAACATTAATGTTCAGGTGTTAGGTTCTCATCATACTTGTAAACTTGATGTTTGAAAAAAGCAAGTTTAATTGTCTTTCTAAACTTGATAAACCGCTAAGAAATTATTTGGGAATTGAAATAAGGAAGAAAAACTCTTACACCTTGTCTGATTCATAAATTAGACTGTCTCTGTAGATGTACTATTATGATTACCCACTTCCTAGCCCTGGTTCCCATTTAATTTTTGAGATTTTTGGATTGAATTAGTGTATTGGGACATATAAGTGTTAGAACAAGCTGAGGCTGATTTACAGGCAAACCAAGTCTACATTTGTAATCAGGAACTTTTGGGGCATGTTTATGACAATTTTTTAATGCTTTGTGGTTTTTACACCAAGTAAATGTTTGTTATTTGGTTCAAAATTTTTTTCATAAGACATACTCATGTTACCAAGCCTCTGATATACCTCAAGCAAGTCCATCCCACCCAACTGCCATTTACCCAGTAAAACTGCATTAACACTGAACCAACTGGACTGACTCAACATAAGAGCAAATCTGCACTTCACCCTGGTATGTACACACTACTGTCAAGGTCAAACACAAATAGAATCCTGAGGCCAGGCACCGCCACGCGGATGTCGTTGCTGATGAAGGCTGTGCACGGCCATATGCCTGGTGTGCTGTGTGCACGGTGTATTCTTGGTTGTTGGTTTGCTCTCACTGTGTTTGCACAGAACTTGATGGGGTTAAAATTAGGCTCTGTAGGCCTGTCTGGGACAAAAGTGATAGAAGCAGAAAAAGGTGAAATTGAAGATATTTCTCTAGGTAACTTAACCCTCCTCTCTTTTCACAAAATTTCCTATTCCGTTTGACCATTATAACTTAGGATTTTCATTTTTATTTTTTAAATGCCTAGGCTATTTTCACAAAATAGCAGAAGGAGCAGAAAGGATGTCCTGTCCTGGAAACTAGTGAAAGCAGGGCTTTTTCTCCCATTGGCAGCGTTAGTGGGGAACTGCTGGGCTTTGACACCAGGCTTTGGGGCATGTGGCTACTACAGATGTTCTCTATTCCCGAAGGCTGCCAGAGGCATGGACCTGCCGCAGACGCCTTATGGAGGGATTGCTTTGCAGTGGTTCATCTTGCCCTGCATATATTTTTCCAGAAACGGTTGCACAGCTACACAGAGAGATGTTCTATTTAAAATTCACCCAGACCACACTTCTTGTTGCTTTTGTGTTTTACCCATACCAGGATTCACGACCAAGCCTAGTGCCTTTTCAAGGTAGCAGAGTAGTGACTGCCGTGGTCCAGCTACACACTGAGACCATAGAGAAAGATGTGGGGTGGGATGATCTGATTGATGCACACAGCAACATGAGGGGCAAGATGTACTTTCTGTATCCACGAGAGAATGTACAGTGTAATGGTTAAGCATAGAGCCTCTGCATCAGAATGTCAGGGGCTAATTCCTGGATCTGCCACTTGGCAGTGTTTGATATTAGAATAAGTGACTTAAATGCTCTGAGACTCAGTTTTTTCCTATCTGTAATATCAGGATGATGATGTTACCCATTTCACGGAGTTATTGTGAGGATGAAATGAGCCAATATCTGCAAAAGTTTAAAACCTTGCCTTGTATATTGAAAGAAGTGTCTCATCATAAAGAGATGATCAAAGCATAATTTTGAGTTCTGTAGCCAATCATATCTTTAAGTTGGGGAGAGGGGACAAAATGTGCTTGTAATATACCCATTTCCCTTGTGAGCATCTAACTGCCTATGCACACTCCGTATTTCCAGTCCTATTGGCCTCTAACTTTATAATTCCCTCCCCAGACCTTGCCTCTGATGTGCCCTTAGCCCTAAACTTCTCCTGTCTTATCTTTTATGAAAATTTACCAGTCCATATATTTAACCAAAGGTCTTCCCTAAGCACTTGCTGACAGAGATACCTGAGGCTTAATTTTCAGATAAATCTCAGCTCTAGTATTTGAGATTTTTTGCAGATAAACCCTCTGCTCTTTGGTTTTACCCATGACTAGAAATAGGCTGGACATGTGCATTGGGAGGAGGCTGAGGTCTGTGAAAGCCAACCACATGCTCCTGCCTTGTACCTCCAATGGGTTTTATTATTTTTTTTAATTAATGAAAATATGTAATATTAATAGTTATTATTTACTGGTGCAGATGGCTGACATTTTCCCCTAGTTTCCTCACTTTATGGAAGAGTTAGAAAAGAACATTTTTAAAACCAGAGGACAAAAGGGGTTAATGTTACTTTAAAATTACATTCTCTCTCTATATAAATATATATTAAAATACCAAGTTTTTTCTCTGGATGCAAAGATGTTCGTTCTTTTAAAAATGTCTAAAAAAAAAAGGAAAAACATCCCCTTTCCTCCCCTCAACTTTTGTGCTCCAGAAAATCTTCTATTCCATAAGTCTGATCGTAAAAACTTCAAGTATTAAAGTAACTTGTACATGTAGAGAGAAAAATGACTTTTTCAAAATATACAGGGGCAGCTGCCAAATTGATGTATTATATATTGTGGTTCTGTTTCTTGAAAGAATTTTTTCGTTATTTTTACATCTAACAAAGGAAAAAATTGAAAAGAGGGTAAGAAACGATTCCAGTGGGATGATTTTAACATGCAAAATGCCCCTGGGGTTTCTTCTTTGCTTGCTTTCTTCCTCCTTACCTGCCCACCCACCCCCTCCAACACACACACACACTTTCTGTAAAACTTGAAAATAGAAAGCAAAAACCCTCAACTTGTAAATCATGGGATTAAAGTTGGTTACTTACAAATATGAACTTTGGATCACTGTATAGACTGTTAAGTTTGATTTCTTACTACCTATTGTTAAATAAACTGAGACAGGAAAAAAAAAAAAAAAGCCAGGGTTAATTCCATCAGCTGAAGGTTAAGCCTTTAGCTTCTCTAAATGGGAACCTCCATCTGAATGTCAATGACTCTTTCTTTTTGCCTGATGACTTTGAAGCTGATTAGTGATTCTGTATGTCAACATGTTACCTCTCTTAGTTAATCTAAACCCACTTGATAGGAACTTCCTGGAGATAAAGTCCTATATCAGAGAAGTTTCTCTAAAGATGGGAATTTCAGGCACTATGGTGAGCCAATGGTAGAGATGTTTTGATGGCAATGGAGACTTTTATCACCCCTCAAACGGTAAAGAAGAACTGAAAAAAATATTAGATAGAACACACTGGTGAGATTTCAGTAGACATTATAAAACCACGAGCAAGGTTGATCTATCATGTATTACATTTGAGAAGAAAGAGATTCAGAGTTTTAAGATGAAAAGACTATTTCTTAGATTCCTTTCCTTTACTGTCATTGTAAATTTCTAGGGACAAAGAAAACAGACAATATTATTACGATTAGTGCTAACAAGAACAGGAAACGAGTCAACATTGAGTCATCTAGTAACATCACTGGAAAGCACAGTAAGAAGGCCCTATTCCAAAATTTTGATTGACCAGAAGAGATTGGATTGATGCCATTAATGTTCTTTAAAATGCTGCTCCTTCTAAGAACTGCACTTGAGACACAATCATGTATTTCAAAGTGTCTTCGTGTGGACTTTATGGAAAGCTTCCCAGAGAGGTGACAACAAGTTGCATCTTAATTAAGAATGCGTTAAGTATTTCCAAGCTCATCTCAGAAGCCATGGTGATAGGGAATGCTTGACAAAATGTATGGACAGTGAATGGTATTTGAGAGCCCAGTTGGAGGGAGAAAAATTGAACAATGGCATATGCTGCTCCAAAGCCACATCCTCTCTAACAAGGCATTGAGATTGGGGTATAAGCATTGTTGGTGTTTCTGCTGGATTTCTTCAGTTTCCCTTCCAGGCTCACTCTGCATCCTTCTTTTCCTGCTCAGAATGAAGAGAAGATGCTGAAAGGACTCTGTTATCCTCTGAATTCCAGTTGGGTTTTAGCCAGTGGGGATTTCCGGTAGGAAATCAAAGGAAGGGAGGAAAGTGATGGAGTATTTTTTCCTTACACTCTAGTCCTACTCGGTTGCAGAGAGTTGGATGCATCCATCACTAAATTTCAGTTTCTGGCAGCCCTCATATAGCCTCAGGGTTCCAGTAATTATCACTCCCTCTGCCTGCCTCTTCAAATGGCTCTTCACTGTTACTCAGCCTGGAACACTGCACCATTCCTTATTGTGCTTTTATATGTTATTCTTTTATTAACTCTCTTCAAATTACTCGATTTGAGCATTCAAAAAATATTTGAATATTGATTCATCCAAGATAAAAATACTACAAAACAAGGGAAGTAAGTGGAAACTTGATAAGCAGACATTCCATATTTAAGGAATAAAGATGTAGCAAAATACTGGGACAATGAGAATAAATCATACATGTTAAACAAGACAAAGAGAACCCAAAAAATTAAGCCAGATAGAAGTACTAAGGCAGCACATTTGTCCCCATATAGATTGGCAGAAATCGTAACCATGACAAAATGTGGGTGTCAGGTATTTGGATATGATAAATGACTTTTTGAGATAAAATTCCTTTAGAATTTCAAGGAAGCTGAAATGTAATAGGTTTAGCTCTGAGCAGTGGTCAGAAGAGTGGTAATTATTAAGTGGTAATAGCATGATCAAATTCAACATTTTAATAAAAGTGAGGGGAACCAAAAATATCCATTGGAAGGAGGGTGCCTAATGATAGAAAACAAAGAAACAGCCAAACTGACAGAATATTTAAAACATTTTTAAAAAACTACTCATTAATATCCCAGGGGAAACCTTTAAGTCATTTAAAAGCACCACAATGTATTTCGAAGAAAGTAACTTGACCAGAAGTCCTGCATGATTAAGTGATAAAACTACACACCTGAATGAAGAAAAAAAAAAATTAAGACTTTTTTCCCGAAGTGAAGAAATTATGAAAAAAGAATCAGGGAACCTAGTAAGAGTCAAATGTCAAGTATAAAAAATTAAGCAAAAACTAATTTGAGGGACACTTGCAAATAATTTCTAAGTGGTTAATTAAGTTAACTAAGTTATTGGATGATTAAAAAAAACAAAGGCAATGAACTGGGGAACAAATTTGATCCCTGTAGAAAAGGAAACTCGGCTAAGAATTCTATTAGACGTGGAGTAGTTCTAGAACCGCATTATATAAGTGGAACGCATTAAATGTGTTGTACAAAACCAATATAAATAAATCACCTCCCATGATCAATATTTAAAGTACTCAAGGTGTGGTGCTGGCGCCCAAAGTATGTAATTTATTATTTTGATGATCAATATGCTGGTCAGCGTGATTCCCATGATAAGCATTTTAAGAGGGATCAACAAATTAGAGCTCTTCCATACCAGGCAAGGTGTTGGCAATGGTAATAAATTGTAGAATACTGTAACCCTATTGAGAATAATGTGTTGGTGGAACGGTAACATTTTTCTGTAAGGCAAAATCTGGTCTATTTGATCTATTGCAGATTTCTGAGTTTAAATAAAAACCAAGCAGAACCAAAATGAAAAGATAAATAAAATGAAGGAAAAGGAGAGAAACTGTTAGCTGGCTACTCTGAACCTAGCATTGTGGTAAGAATTTTAACACACCCATTAAATACTGACAGAGCTCCAGAGGTGGGAATTACTGTCTCCATCTTATAGAGGGAAACAGACTGAAAGGGTTCCATAACTACATCACTAAACTGGCTGAGGTCGAGTTACCATGAAGAAGGAGAATCCAGACCCTTGCCCAGGTTTGGCGGGTTCTAAGTACCCTGTTTATTTAAGTAATTCATTTAGACTTAAAAATTTTTAACAGATATTTACCAGAGATTTTAAAAATTGAATGACAGTCTCATTTGGACAGTGTTTTGCAAAGATAAGGAGCTGATTCAAAAATAAGAAAGAAAAAAGGAGAGAAATAATCAGGCATTTCTATGCCTAGGACTTGTTAACAGTGTTTGGTAGGTAGAATTCTAAGATGGTCCCCAAGATTTTCTGTCTCTGGTATACGCATCCTGCATAATCCTAGCCACAATGAATATGATGGGTTTAACTCTCACAATTCATTTACATCATATGGCACAGTTGACTTTAAGAAAGGGAGATTATCCAGGGGAACCTAACGTAATCATCTGGGACATCTGAAGGCAGAAATTTTTCTCTGGCTGGTCACAGGAGGGGAAGTCTTTGCTGGTCCGGAAGAAAGCAAATACCCTATTTTGAACAGCTGAGATCAGGAGCCCCTAGAAGCTGAATGTGGCACCAAACTAAGAGTTAACAGGAAAGCAGGGACACAGACCTACAACCACAGAAAATGAATTCTGCCATCCACCAGTACACCTGAAGAAGACCTGAGCTCAGGTGAGAACCACAGCCTGGGATGATAGCTTGATTTCAACCTGGTAAGACCCTCAGCAGAGAACCCAGCCACACCGTGTCCAGACTTCTGACCTCCAGAACCATGAGCTAATATATGGGCATGGTTTTTAGCTGCTAATTTGTAGTATTTTATCAGGCATCTGTAAGAAACTACTACACAGCAAAAATTACTTCTGGAACTTGTCTTATCTGACATTTTTACAAAAGTTCAGTAAAATCACAGGGAGCTTGTGCATGTCGTATAATTTTGACCTATGGGGAATACACTGAATAGAGATTTAGTTATGTTGACTGTGTGGAATGGCAGAAAAAGTTTCAGTGTGGGTTTGAAGGCAAGGCATTTTAGGAATAATTAATCCAGATGATATTTGCAAGATGATGGATTGGTCTCAACCAGCAATTATGAGTCATTAGAAAGCTACAGTGAGTATTTTCATTGCTGCCCATAGTCATAGGCTCAGCATACTCCTGTTGAGTAGACCAACAACATTTCTGAGCACATCCTTAGGAAAGGTACTGGAAACTCACTAGAAACAAAAGGTCTGTAAAAAGTATAGGGTTAATCCATTCCCAGGATAATATAAAGAGTTACCCTTCTTAACTAGACATCAGGAAGTGCATGAGTGATAGACAAGTTCCCCAGATATGCAATTAAAATGAGCAACAGGCCAAACTTTCTTAGGAAGTATACATCTTACAGATATACCCCTTATCTGGAAAATTAAAGATTAAGGGACTATTCTCAAGGTTTATAAAAATAGATAAACAGAAGGACTGCATATTAGGTGTATTGGAAAGAATCTGAGTCCAGTTAGTGGGGAAATGCTGCTTCTTTTCTTTCCAGATGTTTCCTTTCATGTCCAGAAAGCTAGATTCGCATAATACTCCCAACCCCTCTCCATCCCTTTGGTCACCTTGCCCTTGGGAAGGTAGTGTGATTTATCTGGTTGGCAGAATTGGGACAGTATGTTGGGAATGTTTGACTCAGCTCTTCTTTTTACCTCTTAAGAATAAGCCTGACCAAAGGGAGCACATTTTCTTCTCTCATGTCTCTAACTGAGCAGATAAGGCTGTTGTATTCTGGGGTTTAATATTAGGAAGTCTAAACCTCCCAAAAATATAACCAGAAAATGCTATTCGAGACATTTTTTTGAGTAGTAAAGGTGAAGTTTTGTTCCAGGAATTGCACGCTTTTATCATATTTTTCCACTAGTTTAATGTTTGGTGTGTGGTAGGGAAGGAGGTGTTATTTATTGGGTCTCCTCAAAGGTCTTAATTAGAACAAGACAGTTCCTCCTACTGTTACAAAAAGGAATTCTTAAAATTGAAACTAAAACAAAGCATAGTTTTATTCATAATTATTAGTATATTTAAGAAATTTGTTACTTCAAGATGTACAGGATGAAATTACAAAGGACATCAAGAAGGGTTTAATGAATCTAATTATGATACATTTAAAAGGATTGATCCCCTTATTTCTGAGATGACATAACTGGGTTATTATATAATTTTGTATAGTATCCTTGGTATGTTTTAATTCCTTTGCTCATTATTCATGCAATAATCTAAACCCTTGTGGCATTTTTAACATTTGAAAAAATTTCCAGCATTGGAAAGACTCCTTATGTCAACATATAAAGACTAAAAATCACCTTTAAGCCTCAACATGGAAGATTGGCAATCCTCGTTCTCCTGAGTATTTTTCTTTATTCACTACCACTTTACAGCTTGGGTTTTTAATTACTAAATTCTTGGTACAGATTGTGAATTTTACATTTCATAATTATTCTAAGAGTTGTTATGAGCACTATGGAACCAATGGAAAGGTATGACAAAGAGTAATTAACCTTTTAAATACAAATCTTCCTAACAAGACAAAAGAAGTGACAAAAGAAAGTCTAAAATGAAGACACTAACTGGCCATGTTAGATACCTCGTTCTCATAGTTCCTTGGACCCAGCAGTGAGAAAGATACATGTTGCCTTCATCTAAAAAACACAATTTAAGAATCGTAGCTTTTCTCTTCTCTTTGCAGGAATCTAGGGAGTCAAGGGCAATGTAACAGACAATCCCAAAGGGCTCCAGTTACCTTTTAATCTGAATCTCCTCAGCACTTTTAAAAGGATTCTGTACTTTATTATTCCAGTGTACACTGATAGTCTATTTCAAAGGATTCCCTTGTGTTATTCCTGTATAAGTTAACTTCCCAATTTGAGTATAAAATGAAATTATGCCACTCTTGGCCTGTTTATGTTTATTAAAACCACATAACCCTTCTGCACAAAGGTTTTGATTCAAGTTTAATGAATAAATAAACTTCCAATAGTAGGTTCTACCAGAAACTGCATGGCTATAACTCATAGTAGAGTTGGTTCTGAAGTAACTATGTTAGTTGCATTTACTTACACACCCCAGGTGTACTTCTTTATAAGATTTAGGGAATATTGGTTTATCAGTGACTTAGGGATCCTAACTTCAAGAAACAAGTCACTTCATCCTTGGCATAGCTACAGAGATAGTTCAAAAGCATTGTGACAAAAAGCAGTAAAAGTAAGATGTAGTTTACTCCATACCCTTTTGTGTCATTTTGGAAGGATACAACTAGAATGAACTTATGCGTGAACACTGAGGGAAATGAGTGAGGATTACAAAGAGAGGTATAAAATATAACCACGCTTGTGTTCTTATCAGAATTCAGCACGTGAATATTTCTATGACAAGTGTCTCTAGCTAGTCATACTCTTCTTAAACTTTACGTATTTGGCTACTTTACTGTGAAGAAATGAGCTATGCAATTCTTTGTCGTGACATACCTCACTAGGAGTGTATTAGTTTCCTATTGCTGCTACAACAAATTATTACAAACCTAGTAAGTTAAAACAATATGAATTAATTATTTTACAGTTCTGGAGGTCAGAAATCCAAAATGGGCTGGCAGGGCTGCATTCTGGAGGCTCTAGGGATGAATACGTTTTTTTGTTTTTTACAGCTTCTAGAGGTCACCTGCATTCCTTGGTTCATAACCCCTTCCTCCATTTTCAAGCAATTAATGTCACATCTTCTAATCGTCTTCATACTCTCTTCCTTCCCTCTGCTTCTGGGGTCACATCACCTTCACTGACTGTGACATTCCTGCCCCAATTTTATAAAGACCCTTGTGATGACATTGGGCCCACATGGAAAATCCAGAAGAATCTATCCATCTCAAGATCCTTTACCTAATCATATCTGCAGAGTCCCTTTTGCAGTGTAAAGTAATACAGTCACAGGTTCTGGGGTTTAGGGCATAGACCTCTTTCCAGGGCCATCATTCCGTGTACCATAGGGGATATACTTTATTTATGCATGTATTTGTCTACAACACTTCTAGAAAAAGAAGACTTCATATGAATCTAAGAAGCCAAAAGCTTCTGGTAAAACATTTCATACATGCGTCCACATGACTCCATGTAAAAGATTTATTATGTGAAAGTTGCCCAAACATCTAGCAGTCAGTGGGGCATCCAGAATTGTCAAATGAGAGGAACTTGGTTAGAAGGCGAGGAATAGGAAACTGGTCAGAGCTGTGTTTTCATAGCAAGCTTGATGTTTCTACAGGGATCTTACATGTATTTGCAGGAGGATTGAGATCAGGGGCTAATGAAACTATTGGAGTCAAATTCTTCCCTTCCTCTCCTCCATCAAGCCAAACCTCTTGGCTCTATCACTGTTAGTGTTTGAATATCCTGCTTAAAGGAGCAGAGAAGAAGAGATAAGACGGGCAGGTTGGTCCCGCTGTGTGAAATTTACTTGGGGTTAATACCAATTAAATAACTCACTCTCTGACATTTTGTATTAATCTTTATGTCAGTTCAATGTTAGCATGCTAATACCTCAGTTTCATTCAATGTGTCAGTATCTATGGTTGATATTCTTTACCCAAATTCTGTCTTCAGATATTCACATATGTTTGGAACTTACTTAGTCTTTGATTAGAATTTTACATGACATAATGAAATAAAGGTTCTCTTCATGACATGCTGAACATAATACAGGCACCCAAAGTCCTTAACTAAACTTGATTATTTATGGAGCCTGATAATATTATGGGGATTTTAGGTTTTTGATTCTTCTAGTTTTTGTGGTCCTACATATTGGTTTTATTAGAATTTTATCTGCATGTAGATGAGCAGACTCATGGTTTCTATAAGGGATTAGAGTTAATAAAGCATGTGTCATATGATCATAAAATATTCTGATCTATTTGAGTAAAAAGTTCCATATATTTTAAGATACTATTTTTTCTGGTTTTCTTGTTTATAGAATCCTATGTGTGAGATACTTTTTAAAATAAGAATGTTCATTGCAGTGTTTTATATAATAGCTCAAATTGTAAAAAAAATAATAATAATAATTAAAATAGAACTCTGGGTATATTTTACATATGTTTTTATAAATTAGAATACAATGTGGTTATAAGGAGGAATGAGGCATATTTCTATGTATTGTTGTAAAACTATATCCCTATGATATAGTGAAGAGTTAAAAAAATTAGCTTGAAAACTAAGCATTTATGATTCCACAAAGTTTTGCTAAAAATGTATACATGTAATTATGCATGCTTAGAATAGAAATCTGGAAGGAAACACACTTATACATCAAACTGTTACTAATTAAAACTAACACCGAATACTTATTTTATTCCAGACTCTGTTATATGTGTTCTGCATGTATCATTTTATGTAGTTCCACAGAAAGCCTAAGAATTATTATTATTTTGATTTTGTAGATGAAACTGAATCACAGAGAGATGAAATAACTTGCCAAAGACACTTGATTATCTAACACTATCTTTGGGATGTGAATATTAAAATGACTCTTACCTCTACTTTTTTTTACAGTCTATGCTGGAATTCTCAATAATGAGTGTGTATTACTTTTATAATTATAAAAAAGAAGAAAGGTATTTTTCATTTGGGGAAAAAAAAAGAATCCCCACAAAAGAGGAAATCAGTGGGAAACACCTGGTTGCAATTTACCAGCTATGATACATTATTTAAAATGCAAGAAAACTGATACTTGAAAACCTGTCTTGCTGAGTCTTCAAAATCCATTATTTTTAAAATAAATTCAGTTTAGATCCCCAAATCCCCACGCAAATAACTGAATAAAAATTCAATATGTTTTGTCTTCGCATGCTAGTTCCATCTCTTCCTAAAAATTTTTACAGTAAGCTTCAAAACGTGAAATAATGTCTTCATTTTAAAGTTAGTTTATAGAATTTTAAAAACACATAGCATCAATACAATGAAATCACTAAATGATTTTAAAAATCATGTTGGTTTTAGTTAAATTGTATTAATGGATTTATAGAATGAAACAAAGGACAATCACGTCTGGAAAATCATGCAGTAGATAGTGTTCCGGTAGCTATTGCTATGTAGCAAACCACCCCAACAAATAATTTATTATTATTTTGCATCGTTCTGTAGGTTAAGTTCTCAGCTGACTTGTTCAAGCTTAGTTTCCTTCATGTTTCAGTGAGATTTCGGTTGTCGCTGCAGTCATCTGAAGGCTGGACTGGACTGGCTATCCAAGATGGTGCACTTTACATGGCTGGCAGTTGAAGCTGGCTGATGGCTGGGAGCTTAAGTAGAGCTACTGACTGGAATGCTTACACGGACCTTCAAGTAGCTTGGGCTTCTCAGAGAATCGTGCCTTAGTTTCTAGAGGAAGCATCCCAAGAATGAGTGTTCAGTTGTGAGCTTTACAGGAGGCAGAAAGGGGAAGCTGCCAGGCCAATGAAAGCCTAAGCCTGGAACTAGGATAGCATTATTTCTTTCATGTTCTATTGGTCAAAGAGGCCACAGGGTCCACCTATATTTAAAGGAGTAAAGAAATAGGCTCTCTCTTTTGATAGGACAGTGGCAAGAGATGAGAGATAGGGGAGATATTGGTACAGCTGTCTTTGGAAAATGCAACCTGCTGCAGTCGCTTAAAAAGCAACCTTTGCCTAATCTTTGCAAAATATATCTGATATAAAAAAGTTATTATGTCATTGACAAGGAAAGGTTAAATTCCTGGATATATGAGCTTGGTTACCACAGGCTATCTCTTCCTAACTGATAGTGACTATTATAAATAAAGCTGCCTAGGCCTCTTTACATTTCTGACTGTCTATTTTTCTGTCTCAGTTTGTTTTTTTCTTTTGATCACTGGTGACTGGGAAATGGAGTAGGCAGAGTGGGAAAAAAAGGTTGGCAGTAAAGAGTGAATCCACAGAGGGGATATTTCTGGTCAAACCATGAGAAGTCTGTGGATAATTGCTGTTGACCTACAAAGTTAATGATCAAAAGAGGGAAGATCATTCTTTCTATATAACTGTGACAATATCATACATCTTGGTACCTCATAATTTATAAAGACCTTTCATGTATATTTCTTGTTTTGAGCCTGCATCAAACTCATCTTATGGATCAGTAACCTGAGTGATAAGTAAGTTAAGTGATGCCCTTAAACTCACATAGCTAGTAATGGAGAGTGAAACAGGTCTTCTGTCTTCAGAACCCTTTCCTTTGTATCACAGTACCTTTACAGACTTTTACTGCCAAAACTGTTTGAAAAGCAGGTAAGAAACAAGAATGAGGAGTGGGTAAGAGTGAAGACAGACGTGATTTTGGGCAAATAACTTAATTTTTTTAACCTAGAAAAGAAAAATGCCTTCCATGTATAAGTGTTGGGAAGATGAAGTATGAAAGTGTAATAAAGTCAAAGAGTGTGTCTGATAGATGTCATCTCATAGTCCTATTACAGCAATTATCATTAGTATTACATTAAAGAGAATTTGGTACAGTAGATAAATCATGGAGTCAGACAGATCTAGTTTTTATTTTTCAATGTAATCAGTAGAAATTTCTACATTTTTTAAGGCAGAAAGTCACTTTGTGAGAATAATTTTCTGACATTAAAATTACCTGGGAAACTATTGTTGAACTTTGTCCATGTATATTAGTCATATTTCGAAGACTACACTGTGGATAAAGCAAGTTTCCAAATCTCAGTAACCTACTCAAAAAATGCCTTAGTTTTTGCTCCTACTAATATAGACTAAGGTAGCTGTGGGTTGTCATTGGCTCTGTTCCTAGATCCTTCTTTATTCCAGGATCCAGGATAAAGGGGCTGTCACTATTTGGGGCACATTGTTCTCATGGCAGAGGAAAATTCAATGACTGAACCACGCAATGCCTTTTAAAACTTTTGTTCAAATGCAACATATATCACTTACACTCATATTTCATTAGCCTAAAACATATGGTTAAACTCAACATCAATGTGACAAGCATACTTAATTCTTCTACAGGAAGATGATTAAATAATTAGAAACAATAAAAGTCTATTTTAATCCAAGATAGGAATCATGTGACTGCTAAACTTAAAGTTCCTGGAGGCAAAAAGAAACATTTGAAATATTTTTAAGTACTCGTTTCTCAGTGCCTAGCACACAACTTCGTACACTGTAGGTGCTCATTAAATATTAATAGGTGAATGCATGATATAGGCAAAGGTTAACATGTAGCAAACCCTTACACTGTGACCCTTCGTCTCTCCATGCTCCAAACTGAAGAAGCAATGATTAAAATTTAAATTTCTATTGTTAGCCTAGATGCGTATTCAAATATACTCAGAAAATGAATAAAACACCCTTTATATAACTGCAATCATAATGAAGGAGAGCAAGCTATTACATGCCATTAGGTGGAGTTAGAGTAGTTAGTTCATTCATTCAGTAAACAGGTTATTAGACCTTTCTATTCACCAGGCACTGTCACAAAGATGTATTTAAAGATGAGTAAGGACTTCCCTGGTGGTGCAGTGGTTAAGAATCCACCTGCCAATGCAGGGGACACAGGTTTGAGCCCTGGTCCGGGAAGATCCCACATGCCGCCGAGCAATTAAGCCCGTGTACAACAACTACTGAGCTTGCACCCTACAGCCCACACGCTGTAACTACTGAGCCCACACGCCGCAACTACTGAGCCCACATGCTGCAACTACTGAAGCCCGCATGCTCTAGGGCCTGTGTGCCACAACTACTGAGCCCGCGCGCCTAGAGCCCGTGCTCGGCAACAAGAGAAGCCACTGCAATGAAAAGCCCGCCCACAGCAATGAGGAGCAGCCCGGCTTGCTGCAGCTAGAGAAAGCGCGCGCGCAGCAACAAAGACCAAACGGAGCCCCCCCCCCCAAAAAAAAATTTAATAAAAAAAAAAATGAGTAAGACTCAGGTGCAGCCCTTGCCCTTAATGAGCTGTAGTGACACCTTAGCAGGTTCATAGTAAGTTTGATGGTGAAAAGTTTTGCAGATTAATTTGTTGTTTTGATTTTAAATTCCCAAACTAGAGTGGGGGAAGTATGTCTGTGTGGGGATATATAATTATTTTAATAAATCCATTTTCTTTGAATAATAGTCCACCTAATCTAAAGAATATGGTAATTTATTTTGAATATCCTTAAAAGTAGGAGGAAACATTGCATAGACAGATGTCTCAAAGATGCCTCAAATCATGAGCAAAATTATCTTTATATTATGGGAAGCAACTATTTAGAAGTGTATGCATTGTACAAAGTATTAGATTTCAACCTTCAAACTCTGTATCATCTTGTGAAAAGAATTTTAAATTATTTTGATAAGACATATATATGTGCAGAAAAAATAATACGGAGTGCTTTAATTGACACTTTCTTCTGCAAAGACACCATATTCAAGAGTTTTGCACTTCCTTTTTTTTTTAACATAACAAGACATATCTCAGCTACATACCCAAGAGATATCTAGAGACTAATTAGGGTGTAGAGTGAATACTGGTGGAAACAAAAGGAACATTTCCTAACGTAACTTAAGCATTAAGAGCCAGAGAATTTAAGGAACTAGATTCCAGAGTAATAGACAATTTCTAAAGAACTCAGTTACAAGACCACAATTAAAGAGCTCTATATTAAAGAATCCTAATGAATCATTTGAAGGAAAATCAATGTAAAGAGTCAGCTGTGAATTGAATATAAGTTGATAAATAAAATTACATCTTCCAAGATCTCTTCCTAATTATCAATCTATTACAGAAAACAGGTGGGTTTTTTGATATTCAAATAGCTTCATAAGTTATTAAAAATTACAAAGGACATATTAATTCCCTAGCAAAACAGTTTTACATTAAAAAGCATTCTGAAAATTGGCTTATTGCCTTAACTGTGGGATCTGTTTCTGTGGTTAATTAACATGACATTTGATTCTTTTTTTTTTTTCCATCAAAAAATTTATTGCTAGAGCTCTAGAAATTACAAAACCTGTGACAACACGCATGTTTGGAAAAACTCTACATTACCATTCTAGCTGACTGGAAAAAACCACTCTGCTTTTCCAGACTAAAAAGCAGGGGCACGAGGACCAACGATCACCAGCTGCCCAGATACCAAAAAATTATGCTTCTGAGATCTCTCGATGTTGATTCCAGACGAAGAGCAAATGAGCTACCTTACGTGTGCCACTCTCGACAGAAGCCCTTTTTGACATTTGATTTTTACTAATAAAAAATAACTCACACAATGCTTTTTAAGATTATTATAATTTGAGGTTATTTACTTAGGTTCATATAGACGTCATTTTAGGGACATTTATAAGAAGTGTCTTTAAAATAAATTTTTTCCCCTCATATACTACAAAATAATTTTGGAAATAAATATAAAGAAGAGCCAAAATTAAGTTATTCATCCTCCTGCATGCCCACAACCAAGTGAGGTCTGTGATGGGGGCAGTGATCAAGGGACACTTCTAGTGTATGTGCCACCCAGGTACTCTGCTCCACAGCAGCTGCGCTGTGACTGTTTTTTCCCCTCGCAGTACTTGAGCTGGGTTTTACTCTTTCCAGTTGGTTCTCCCATCTCTCTACCAATACGGCAGTGCTCTTGATCTGAATCACTTGCCTACATTCTGTGAATTTCTGCAAAGGCTTTAACTCTCTCCTTTCTTCTGCCTCTCTGTCCACCTCCTCCAGAACTACAGTGAAACCCAGTTCAGGTGACAATCAGAAGAATCCCACTTTCTCCCTCAAGGTGCAATTACCCCTTGCAGCATAATGCACTAGGTATTCCACCTACTATGGGCTATGGTACAAATGTATGCTTTGAGTCCAAAATCAAAAATCTGAAAAAAACAAAAAAACACGTCAAACTATATTAATTAGAGAGTAAACTGATCACAAATTGCAATGCGGAAGGTATGGTTAAAAATAAAATATGCCTTTTTAAAAATTTTACTCAAACTTGAGTACCATTTTATGTGCCCCACTTTTATGTGTCCTACTCAAATCTGGTGTTTTTAAAAAAATAAAGTTCACTTTGAAATTCTTATATCCAAAGCTCTGTTAAAGGAACCATTTTTATAGATGTTGTGAGGTCTTGTGAGTTGTTTTAGATAAATTTTAGTCTGTACACAGCCTAAAATAAATAAGTGAAAGAAGTAAATAGTGTTGGGGTAAGAAATTTACAAATAAGAATAAAAATAGTTATGCAGAGATGCATTTTGGGGGAATTCATACCCAGCCCTAAACTTTTTCTTTTTGCTTTGATCCACTAAAGGGAGGTGCAAGGGAATAAGAATAAAGTGCATCAAGTTCTGCTATAAACCTAAAATACAAAATAGAGCCTTTTCTTAAAAGACGTGTACCAGTGTAAAAGAATAAATAGATGGTCTACCGGTGGGAAAGGCGTAAAAACCTTTTGATGTCAAATGGTTTAGAAGTCATGGAACGATAGCATTTTAGAACTCATCAGATTCAGGCTCTTCAGTTAACAGATGGGGATCTGAGCCAGAACATTGAAGGAACGAGACTCCAGAGTAATGAACAATTTGTAAAGAACTCAATTATAAGACCACACTTAAAGAGTTCCATATTAAAGAAGAGTAATGAATCGTTTGGAGAAAAATCAATGAGTCAGCTGTGATTAGTAATGGCAGAATTAGTAATAAAAGTGATGAATTACGCCAGAAGCTGCATAAAATGTTCTTAATATTTACCATTAATCCCAGTACCAATATTGTTATTTGCAAAGATATTATATTTTAGAATGTTTAAAAGCAAGGATATAAAAAACAAAAGCTCATCTCTCTCTTAGTTTACCATTTCTATGACTTCACACTTCACTACGGAGAAACCCATAATCATTATTTCCAAGTTGTCCAACTGTTTCTTTTGTGTCATTGCCACTGTCAGTCTTTGGTGTAACTGTTTTAAAATCGAAGCTTCATTGAATGCACCATGCATGAAACAAATGGGACCAATGAAATGATGATGATATTTATATTGATGGGGTAAGGTAGCCCTCCAAAATGTGACTGCATAAACTGTATAGCTGAGTTATGGCTGTTTCTATGTGGACAATGGCAGGCAAAGGGTGTGGGTGGGTGTGTAACTGAAGTACATTTGTCTCAGTGATATTTAATAGATGGAGTTCTGAATTATGTGAACACAATTTATAATGTAGAGCTGTAGCACAGAAATGTATTGGTTAACGATAGACTTGTTCTCATCTTTAACAATGGACACCCACTGTGGGCATTAGTTACAGCTTTCTGAAATATTGACTTTCTGACATATAAACTTGACCTATATGTTTGTCTGTGATGAAGTTGATTCTCTTTGGGGGTAACTTCCAAAAAATGGTGAGGATGCCAAGTATAAGAATAATCCTTGTGTGGCAAGTAGCCAGAACATTGTGTTCCGCAAGTTCAGTAAAGTCAATGCCAAATTTCATTGCCACAAAATTTATGAATCGGGGAAACAAGTTTTTCTCTGTGTTTGGAAGTTTACATTTCTGAAGCATTTCTCTGCCATTTCAACGTTTCCTATGAATGTATCTGGTCTTAGAGGTATCTGTGCTGGAAAGTTTTTTTCACCTCCCTGCAAGTAACTACCTTGTAACTACCACATCAGAAGAGGAACAAAAGTAGCATGCCATTCTGGCCTCCAGGAGAATTCAGGGCAGAGCAGAAGCCCTAGGTCCAAAGGGAAGGCTGTTCCCACTTAGCCAGGCTGGGAACACCTGGGAATCATCATATAGCTGGGTGACCAGCAACCAGGATTAAAAAGGGGACAGAGGGAGAGAAGAGAATATGTCCCCCATAAACAGTCACACCCAAGCTCTGACTGTTTAACCTTTGTGTATAAAAGGATACCTGCAATATTCGAGGTTAGAAGTGTTATGCCTTTGAAGCAGTCAAGTATGAAAAACTTGTGTTTTTCATATGAACACACAGTTTTAATGTCAGTATCATACTTCCAATACTGAAACTGAAGGATAAAACAGATAAAGCTATCTTGATTTCGTGAGCTGTTTGTTCTAAATACAAATTTTATTTTACAAGTAGTTGTGATTTAAACATATTGCAAAGTTACAGAAAATTAAAGCGGCTGTAATCAGACTTCTTAAAAGGTGACTCTTCAGGCAATGGCTCATTCTCTGATTCACCTTCTTGAAATAACTAAGTATGAGGCCATTTTTCCAAAATGTGAGTTTCTGCAAAGATGTCTGCTGTTAAAACGGAATGATTCTTATATAAAACCAAGGCAATCGGCCAGCTTCATACTTAAAATATAGAATTGGAATAACATTTCTCTTTTTTTTTTTACAATTTGGAAATATCATTTCCACTGACTATTGAATTTTATAGGCTCAAATATTTTTGCTCAGTAGGAGATTTCTCTCAGATCAGTAATTTTTATTTACATTCTACCCAGGCCATCCTTATGCATCTAACTTCTATTAAAAACCCATGATGTATAATAGGTATGCTTCCCTCTTCTTTTCCCTTGAAGCACTTTCCTTTCCTTTTATTTATTTATATTTTTGTTGTAGCTGTTGTTTTTGTTGTGAAGTAGTAGCTGTCGTTGTTGAAAAAAACAGCATCTCATTTTCTTTAAAACAATTTTAAGTGAAAATGAAAACTTTGCCTTTGCATTGTGATTACAAAATTTTAATTAAAATGTATTATTGATTCACCGTGTGGGTAATTTTATTAAAATATTGCTCAGATATGTAATTAAAGAGTTAGGTAATTGAGACAGGCTTTAGTTGTAAGGGTGTGGGTTTCATAGGGTAACAGACAGCTCCTTCAGTATGTAACATGCTGTTGCATGAACACTGAGCCTATCTCTTACTGGAGCATGGGTGTCCTGGGTAGTGTTCTGAACTGGCTCAGCCGTGGCGCTGGGGTGATTCTGTGCTGCTGTGCGAAGGCAAAGTACAAAGTAGTGGATATTTCTGGTGTTAGCTACTCAGAGAAGAGAGGCCCGCCCTTCGCTCAGATGTCAGAATATGGGAGGCAGACTTGTCTCTTTGTGGGCCCTTCTCACTTGGGGCCGGGCTTTGAGAAAGCCGAGAGTATCGCCAGGTGGTCAGGGAAGGGTGACCTCTGCCGGGGAGAAGCAACTTGCTGGAGAATGGCAAATGGAACGGGATCTTCCAAACTGGCTCTCCAGTGTCTATGTTACTTTCTTTGTCTTGCCCATGTTGCTATTCCTGGGCCCTCAGTAAAGTCTGATTTAAATATTCTAGCATAAACTCAGCCCTTCTAGAATCCATCTTCCGGTTGGGTGTCCACACTGGTGCCACCACAGCCCAGTGGGACCATGGTAATAGAAAAGAATGCTTGTCCTTGTGGAGATCCTACTGCTATTGCTAACACTTGAGATAAGGGTAGAGCTTTGGTCTTTCTTCCAGCTATCACTTATCTGACTCAGAAACACAAGGTCACTTTCCATAGCATAACTATTTTAGACGCTTGTAATTTAAATGACTGCCACTAAATGAAAGGTGGCATATTCACTGAATTTAAATGTGCAAGTTATAAGCACCTCTGAGGCAAGGACAACTGACAAGGGTTTGAGCTGGGTCTCTGCCATGTATTATCTGAGGAAACTTGCTTACTTTATCTGAGAACTCAGTTAATACTCCCTTGTGGCTGGTTTTCAGCATGAAATCATATAATGACTTACATGAAAGTGCTAGACACATAAACAGTACCATTTAGTAAGCAGCAACTGATAACAGCTCTAAGGTATGTAGGCATTTACGTTTTAATTATACCACCTCATACTGTACTTTTTGGTATGGAAATTTACACACATCCTTCTCAGTGATGGTTTTATTTGCATGGCTTAGAACACAAGGTGGTTATGCTTTTTCTAACTAATGGTAAAGCTAGGATGAAATGGCTTAAGTCTATCAGATAAAAAAATGCCTTTGCAAAGAGTCAACAGCTTCCTGTGTTGTGCCCTTGAATTTCCAGATATGACTGCTTACCTACTATTCTTTAAAAAAACAAAGTAAAAACTGAGTTCAAAGTTTATAAAGTGCAAACTAGAAAAACTAACCCAGCATGTTGACTGTTGGATGAAAGCATATAATTAGAGTTCTGCAAATGAGATCCTTTTGGATATTAAGAGGTGACTTCATGGCATTGTCTCTTTATGGTTATAGACAGTGTCTGAATCTAACAATCTGTCAAGTTAAAAAAAAAAAAATTAGGGCTTCCCTGGTGGTGCAGTGGTTGAGAGTCCACCTGCCGATGCAGGGGACACAGGTTCATGCCCCAGTCCGGGAAGATCCCACATGCCGCGGAGCGGCTGGGCCTGTGAGCCATGGCTGCTGGGCCTGCGCGTCCGGAGCCTGTGCTCCGCAATGGGAGAGGCCACAACAGTGAGAGGCCCGCTTACCACAAAAAAAAAAATCCTAGTTCTCTCCTTTTCCCTTATCATTCTCTTGTGCCTGGTGTTTACAACAATGATTTATTGTGTGATTGTTTAAGGAATATATTTTCCCAATAAAACTAACAGTTATTCTTATCAGAGGCTTAAAAATTTAAAGTTTTCATTTGTTAATAGCAATAAACTATTAAAGTTCAAAATTACTTTCTTTCAAAACTTAAAACTGATGTATTACATTTTCTTCTTCTATATCCTCCTCTCCACATAAAATTCATTTTAAAACAATTATCATGCCATATATGTTGCTTCTTTGATACTGTTTTTCCACCTTCATTTTTACCTTTTTTTTTTTTTTTTTTAACCTCTTTTCCAGAATCTCTGTGTAGCATGGTTAGGACTTGTATTTTTCCTACCTGGTTTACAGATATGACCCAGAGAGTTTAAATGACATGACCAAAGTTAAGGAATAAGGCAGAAATTTCACAGATGCCGAGTCCAGTTAAAAGCATTAGCACAGACCTTGAAACAGAATGTTATATTTGCAGAATTCTTAATGAATTTTTTTAGCTCTGCCAACATGAAGCAGGCCATGCACCCCTGAGGAAATTGAGGTCCAGAAAGGTAAAAGGTAATTCATTAACTCCTAAAATTGCTTATACAATTAATCTGTTCTGCTTTCTTTCTTGGAAAACCTTGGGAAGACCCTTTGTGGTAAATCTAAAGAGAAATTTATACAGGTTATTTTTCTTTATTATATATTGCAGAATATTTTATAAGTGACCTTGACCACTAATTCTTTGTAACATTAAGGATGAGAAGGATTATTGGTTTAGGATTAAGGAAGTACAACATAGTATTTTTGCATCCATAAAATTACTTCATGATTCTACTTCTGAGGGTCATTAAGGGCTAGATCTCCACTCTCTTTATTTTTAGCATCCCCAGATCAATATATCATCTTCTGTATCGAACTTCTTAATCCATATTTGATGAGTTCAGAAAATTTATAATAGCTTTCTACAGTCTCTCCAAAACCCCACCTGGTTAAAATAAGTTTAGCATTAGGTTAAATATGTTATTGGGAGCGATTTTTATTTTTGAAGGCTAATTCAGCTCAGCGATGGATTAGTGATAGCATATCCCCTTAACCTCCAAAGTAATTTGTTTTTATGTTCTCAGCTCGGAATCATGTCCTCATATTAATATTTCATATCAACAAGTAGGGGCCTCAATGTGTCCATCTGTTATACTGGCATAATGCCTGCCACCCATATCTGAATATTGCCCTTAGGAATGAGTAATAATTTTCAGCCTTCTTCAGTTATGTTTTTGGTTTTTGGGTGTTTTTTGTTTGTTTGTTTGTTTTTGCATTTGGTCTTTTCTAAATGATGCTTAGACTAGAGTAACATACGATATCACTCATTAAAATAACATGTGCAAATAAATTACTTTGTTCAGAAAAATATAACTAGCCCTAAGAAACATCTCCATTACATGAGTTAGACAACATAGGCAATCTAAATAGATTTTAATTATTTAGTATATTCCTCCACTGGGATATGTTTTACATATAAATGTCGGGAAAATTAGCAGCATACAAAATATCTTGATAAGAAGTACCAAAGGGTGACAGTTTTTACTGAATGGTAAAATAAGATGGAAAGGAAAAAAAGGCAGCATTATGTTTCTGTATGAAAGATCTCAACGTGTCCTGTTAAATAGTCACCAGTCGAATGGTGGTTCAGTTACCTCTACCTCTGCTGTAGAGCAGAGACTTGTTCCCGTGATTCTAAACACATACAAGAACACTGCAAATCTAAAGTCAGTCCTTGGTCCTCCAAGATCACTGCAAGGGATGTGAAACTGTATTTTAAAAATTTCATCATCTGAAGAGTTTTCTTGCTATATTTTAAGTTTGGGAGCAGAATAGTGGGTAGGAATGTACTGACACCTTGGATTCAACTATTAGCTTTTTTATTCTGAGGTATCTGACCTTGGACAAATTACCAGACTTTTTGTGCCTCTGTTTCCTCATCTATAAAATACAAGGATAATAAAGGGTTTTGTGGGGATAAATATAATAATGGCTATAAAGTGCCTAGTATACTAAATAATAAATATTAGCTTATTATTTATTGCTTTAAGATACTATAAGTCACTTTCATCTATCTGGGAACCATGCCCTGCCCAGTTAATGCTCACAGTGGAGAACAGAATGTCTTTGAAAGACGTTAACCTAAAAGGCCACTGCCTTCTGCGGAGTTTACCACCACCAACCCTTTCCTTCTCAAAAGAGGTATCTGTTGTTTGTTACTCTGCATTTTCCTTTTCCATCATATTTCAAGGAGTTCACCAACCTCATAGTCAGAACAGTTACCTGGATTTATTATGTTTTCTAAATCTATTTTTATGTAAAGCATGGTCACTTTGTCCTAGTCCAATTTTATTTAGGGATAGCATAAAATTTTGAAACTTTCAGGTGCTCAATAAAATCTTCATAGGTATTTTCAGCTCATTTATTTATACTAAGATGAGAATGAGGTTTCCTCAGACTTAGTCCCCTATGGCCTAGCCTGTGGGCAAAAACGACCTGCCTAAATTGAACTAGTTGTCTTGAAATATATAATCATTAAGTACAGGAAGGGAAAATAAGAGATTGTCAATTTACCACTTTATGTAAACGACATTTATTCATTAGCTCATTATTCATTTAATCAGGAAACATTTATTAAGTACCTAATAAAGACCAGGTACTTTTTACTAGAAGCTGCAAAGACAAGACAGTTAATTGCCATTGAAGGGTTTTCAGTCTGGTGAGCAAAGGTGAGGGTTAGGAAGAGATCAAATCTGTAAACACCAAAGTATAACATTTTCGTTTCAGCAGCCGTGAGTGAATTAGAGTGGCACCCAAAGGAAAAGTGGAACAATTCTACCTGGGTGGCTAAGTGTTGGGAAGTGCGTTTATTGTTCAAAAACCTTTGGGGAGCCTAGTCTTAAAAGATGAACAGGATTTGATCAGCTGAAGGGGGATGGGGGAATTCAGGTATTCAAAGGATATGGTCTAATGATGACATGTGAGTAGTGTGAGTTTTCACTGAACGAAGACAGAACTATTACTATTGATATAGCTGTTGATGACATGAACTCAATACATACTACAAGAAAACAAGATAACTGAAAAATATGACCATTCCTTAGGAGGAAGATGATAATTACAAAATTATCAGTTCAGCTATATATCACACTCCAAAATAAATCTCCACACTCTGAAGTCAAATCTTTTTCTAATAAAATTGGAATTTACAAAGGGTTCAGCACAAATAAGACATCTCCTTTTAACTCTCCTTCCTTCCTTCCTTTCTGAATAATTCAGTCCAAAGGCCATTAGGTGAGGTTAAATAAGGTAGGCATCTATGTAAAACTGGGAGCTGGAATTGAGTAAAAGTGAGAACATGTATCACTATCATACATGTTAATTGTCTGAACCCTCCATGAGGGCAAGTTTTTTGCAGGCTTCTTCCTTCTCATCCACCTCCCCACCCCCAAGCTAAAAGCAAGTATGGCTCATGGGAAGCATCTGAATGATTATGGTAGGAAATGCTGTAAGTCACACCTACTGTAAGTTTTACTTATTTATTTTTATTGTTGACCTCTTATCTCTAGAATGTAAGCTTTATAGGGTAAGTATTTTTGCTATTCTTCTCACTGGCTACCATAGAGCCTGGCACACAGCAAGATCTCAATAAATAATTTTCAAATTTAAAAAGTGAAAAGAATGATTTGCACAATACAAATGCATATGAAACATTGTCATTTATTTTAACATCTTTAAGGCATTAAATTAAATACTTTGTATAATCTCTATTTCTAGTTGATTAAATAATTGAAGCATTATAATGAAGCAAAGGTTAGTGACATTTTAATAAGCATTTTTTTCTGTGTTTGGAATTTATTGCTGAGTTGCATGGTGAGCAGACTCAGTGTTTTAGGTATATATGTGTTGAAGAATGAAGTTAAAGCTATTAGATAGTATAAAAAAAAAGAAAATCTAAAGGTATATAAAAAATATGTAAAGGAAAGAAGTCTAGCCAGAGATAGTGAGAAGAATGTAAAATTTGGGGGGATTTTATGAAAGTTATTTTAAATAAAATCAAATGTAAATAGAGCTCAAATAGCATAAGAGAGATTTATCTTATCTTTTTTTAAAAATACATTTTTGGCTTCTTATAGTATCTTTACAGTTTTTCTCAGATATTGCACATATGACATAAATACAACTGTAATTTTAAAAGAAGTCATAAATTTTGGTTCTGAAAATAATTTTCATGAAAAAACAAATATAGCCTAATAATTTTCAGACGGTGTCTGAAACTAATCCCTTCAAAAAATATTGTGAAATGGTGGGGGAAAAAACCTATATAAATTAAATATCTTAAATTGTATAGTACCTAGCAAAGTCAAAAGGGAAATTGTATTAGGAGATGGAAGAATTCTGAAATCAAGCCATGATTGAGTGAGAGACCCTTAAGGATGAGAGTAATAGCTCATTCCTGTTTATTGTGGCCTTATCTAGCCCCCAATGCCTGAAAAAGAGGACGTAAATAAATATTTCTGGAAGAAATAAATAAAAAATGAATGAAAGTTTCCATTTAACAAAGGCACTATTAATAACAATTAAATTATAATTAAAAATAGATGTAGAGATTCAAGCTGAAAAACCATAGAAAACACCAAGCTAATATAATTACTTTGCTTGGGAATTTAGAAAAATTTTATTTATTAATTACATGTTCACAGAATTGTTATAAAATGTTTATTATTTTAATATGTCTCCAGAGAAGATTATTTCCTTCAGTCCACTAGATGGGTACAAATATATCTGCTACCTTTTATTTTGTGTTTACGTTGTATAAATCTAAGTTAGAATTAGACAAATTATTCTAGGTCCTAGTTTGGAAGAATTATTCAACGTGTTACGTTCAATAAGGTTACTCAACTATTTTACAGATATATTGCTATATATTTAATTAGCAGGAAATTTTTGTTCTAACTTTTAAGGAAAATGTAAAGAGGTATTTGTATCATAGTTTAATACATATGCAAGTACTTTGTTGCATATATTTACCAGGAAAAAATGCCTGTGAGAATGGGTTGCTATATAAAGTATGAATGTTATAAAAAGGGCAGAATAAGCATACTTGTGAATCATAATTTGTCATTTGTTCAAATTATCAAACCTCTTACTCTCAAGTGGGTAACTTTTTATGAATTTGAAATTTGTCTTAAGTTTTGGTATTTAATCACCTTCAGTTACATAATTCACCGACTATCCACTGAACAAGTCTATAAAACACAGGTGTATTTTGCATCTCTATGGCATAGATATTTATATTTTTCATTGGACATCACAAACTATATACACTAAAGATCAATAAACATGAATGTTTAATACGGTGCAAATGTTACTGCTTGAGAGAGCTTGGGCTGTACGTACTAACTTTTCATTAGTCATTCTTCAATTTGACAGAAGAGCCTGTCTCAGCTCATTATTTCTGGGTTTTAATGGTCTCTTTTTAACTTTAGCACAGTTTTTTTTTTTTTTAGTCTTAATATCTTCTCTTTGTTAAAAAAAAAAGAGGGAATAAAAACTCAATCATATACCTGTTAAAAAGTTGGCTCAATAGAAATGTAATATTCCTTTATTATGGTCTCTTAATACAGTTATATAAATGCACTTGAAGTGTAGGCTATTTACCTAATAGATAATAGGTAATAGATTGTAATGACTTTCTGAAGCAACTGAGGGCAAAGCCCTTTTTTTTGGTTTTTCATTAAAAAAATTTTTTTTTCATTTGAGCATTCAATGTTATGAATGCCACGTGAACTGTCTAGAAGAGAAATCCCCAAATACTTTAGTAGTGTTTATCCCTTTGACTTCCGGAACGAAAATATAGAAAGCTGGGGCTGAAAGGAAACTGAGCTCATCCTGCAAGTATGAACATGACAAGGACAAAACTGGGTGGTGGCTGTGATACCACAGCCAGCCCCTGCAGGTCCAGAAAGCCTACTCCTTGCAGACTCAGTTCCATATTTTTTCTCTATTATAGTATTACCAAGATAGGTTTACAAAAGTAGACCATTAACTGTTGTTTCTTGTCATGATCAAATAGTTTTCAGGTAGAATACTAAACGCTTGGGTAGATGACAATAGTAAATATTGCACGAGTTAACCTTGGCATAGAACATTAAATGCCAGTAGAAGTGTTGGGCACGGGAGACTTCCACTCTCCCGATTTTCCAGTTACTGTGGTAAAACTGTAGTGCTCATTCCAGGCATGGCCTCAGGACAGCCCCAGGCCCCTCCTCTCTAGCTAAGTCAGTTGGCTGGCAGGCTTAGCCCACCATCCAGAGCTAGGGATCTAAATCTGGGAGGTTTAGAGCTGTAAAGCCTTCTATTCGGGGACACAGGATCAAATCACATCTGCTGCTGGTTTGCTCCTGACCTTGAAGATCAGGTAGACTAACTGGCCTTCTGCCTTATTCTTCAACCCTGTGTCCCTTTCCACACTTACCCTACTCCTGCCTTCGTGTCTGAATCCCAGCCTTTGTAACCAGCTTTGCTCTCTACTCCTCTAGGCTAGTCTCCCATGGGAGATTTCTGCCTCTATCTATTGTCTGGGGCTCTGCTACATGCAGACAAACTGCTCACCTGCCTGCCTGGAGTTCCTGACACTGTGCTTTACTGCCTGTCCAGTCACCATCTTAACTTCAGTTGGATCTCCTCATGCCAAATGACGTCCAGGATGACCACCTTGGCTTCCATCCAACCATGTTTCCTGCATGTTTTGTCCTATTATGGTGCTTCTCCCAGCACCAGAAGCTGCATCTCACACCCTAGAGACTGACATTCCCAGGGAATAGATACAATTTCAGGTCTGGCCACTATTGTCTGCCCCTTTCTTCTGCATGTAACTACATTGCCTGGCTACATCCCAATGGCATTTTCAAATACTTTCTTATGCCTTTTAAAAAAAAATAGCATTTATTTGTGAATTCACTAGGAGTATAATATTTTACTTTGAAACTAAGAAGATTATGCTTAAGTGATTTGAAATGGGAGAAATAACTAAAAAAAAAATTGCTTAACCAAATCACTACTTTAGTTAAAAAAAATCCAAAACTAGCTCACAGAGATATTTCAATTTCCCAGTTAGCCATAGAACTGTAAAATTAATTTAAGCCAAACAATTATTTTTGCAGTGCTTGAAGCATTATGAATGATGTTACAGATAGTTGACTCACTTACAGGAAATGGGGTTTTGCCATGCATAAACAGTTTTGAGAACCACATAATTTGGGCTGGATTTAAAATAGAACCCATCAGTTTTGAAAGAGGTATGAATTTGGCAAAGTGCGTTTTTCGAATAGCAACATTCATTCTTCGCATAAAGAGAAATCATGGCTGCACACCAAGTAACTGGTTTTTTTTTTTTTCTTCTTAATTGATGTAAAGAATTCAAATTCTCTCATGGAATTTTCCCTGTGACTTTACTAACTGTTAGTTTGTTAAACTTTTTTCTCTAACACTATTTGAGGGTAAGAATGAGGAGTTCTTGAGGCAAAAGACAAGAAAAATTGCTGCTCCTTTAAGTTCTCTGCAACTTTGCTTGAGTTACATACCCTCTCTGGCTTTCCTTTCCTTTTTCTGTAAAATCATGGGCTTGAGGATAGTGAGAAGGAAGGAGAGGAAATATCTGCCAAGTCTAACATCAAGATTTAGGAGTCAGGGAACTTGAAATGGAACCGATTCCTTATTGAGCTCTGTTCCTTAAAGGCAGAAAACAAAACAACCTGGAACTGTTATTAAAATCAGCCACCCCTTCTTTTTACCTAGTCTTAATGTTTCCCTATCTTTCTCTTAAATCTGTTTTTCCTCAACAATGTACCTCATTCCACCTCCCCTCAGAATTCCATCACAGCCACAAAAATATGTGTCGTTTTCTTCCCTTTTGGCAAGAGAAGTATCAAGGAAAAAAGTGGTGAATCATAGATTTTTAGAGCTAGCAGGGACTGTGAGGACGACCAAAAAAGTACTGTAAACAAGAGATAAGACATGAAAAAGAGAAAGGAAAGTTTGAACTGGATCTGGTAGGACTGGGAAGAACAGAGGCTCTTTCCACCAGAATAATGTATTGTAAGCTCTTCCTGCAATTTCTGTTCTCCCTCTACCTCACTTAATGCCACATCAAATTATATTAGTATCTTTAATTTCATAGACAGGGAAGAAAGCAGGAGCAGTCACATAATGAGAAACCAAAAGAGGTTTCAAAGTTTGCTGCTCTGGAAACTTCTCTGGAAGCTGGCCTAATATGGGGGAAAAAATTGGTGAGCCTTCGGTCAAAAGCCTTGAACTTTGGACTCTGGACCCAGCTTGGCCATTTGTATGAGTTTTCCTGAAACTTTAGCCAAGGCACTTAACCTAATTTCAGTTATTACTATAAAATAGAGGGAATATAACCTGTTCTTCTCCTCACAGAGTTCTATTAACTTAGATGAGAAAGATTTCTAGGGAGAGAATTTTATAAACTACAAAACACTCTTGCATAAAGTACTTCAATTATTTATTTTTCCTGGGGTGGACTTGCCCAGTCCTCACTCAGGTAGCATGATTTTATTTAAAAGACAGTCTTTTCTAGAATTTTCTGCAAGTTCCTGATTAAATGAATGAAAAAAATAACTTCATATATTTATATTACCAGTGTCAGGTTCTTACCACGTAGAAGTTGCTACTTTCATTTCACAACTGAAGCAATAGCACCTAACAAGGTTAAGTCACCTGTCCAAGGTCATAGAGCTCCTAAGTGGCTAAGATATGATTCCAATCTGCCTAATTCCAAAGTCTATGATTCTTCCACTAGAATGCTGTGCGCTATGGTTCCAAGGAATACTGAGACAAATCCCTATGCTGCAATACATACACAGGTCAAATGTGCTTTAGTGATTTGCGACATTTTCCACAGAAAGTTTTTCTATAGCGTCTCTAGAGCACGACACTCATTGGATATTCTCTTCTCCCATCATTTTTACTGATTTATTTGGTGCTGACTCAGATCCTCTATAAGCACTGAGTGGAATCAAATTTGGGAACTGACCAGAACAAAGGGCAGAGACATTTTTTAAAAGATGGGGTAGATTTGAGCAAAATTGTCAAGAAGGTGAGCATGTGTTTACTCTTGCCCAGGGCTCAGTCTGCATCTTTTCTTTCTTTTAGTCCTTTTTCCCTTTTGATCGTTCTGTCAGAACTAATTCTCAGGAGGCATCTGTTTTTAATTGTTTATATCTTAGTGGGAAGAAATGTGGTTGTTAAGCAGCCCTGCCCTGGGAATATTCATTATAATTCATTATCTATAATCTAGTGAAATAATTTGTTTCTGGATAGAAGAATATCATGAATCAAAGAAGTGGGAGAGGGCTTTGGAGTGGTGTGTGTGTGTGTGTGTGTTGTGTGTGTTTATTTATTTTTTGATTTGCTCATTCAATGAGTGCCTTCAAAATGCCAGGTCCTGACAAGACAAAGATGAACAAAATAAACATACTCCTGGTCTTCATAGAGCTTAAACTCAAGTAAGGAAGGCAATAAATAATCAATTACAAATAAAATGTAATGAATGCTATGACGGAATGTCATGAGAAAATACTGACCTTGCAAATCTACTGTGTGTCTGTGTGTCTATGTGTGATTTTTGGAAAAGAGTGAGCCCTTCAATAGTAGCTTAGGCAATAGCAAAGGGGGAGAGATGAAAGTAACATTTACTGAACAGTAACTTTATTTGGCAAACAAATATCTATTTATCCAGGCATTCAATATAAGTTATTTCAAGGTGTTTAAATAGTTGTATTTATTTTGTGCTTTAAGCTCTCAAGTGTGTTCCACATACATATTGTCAGTCTTCATTATAGCCCTGTAAAGTAGGTATTATCATTCCAATTCACAGATGTTAATGACGTGTCTAATAAATGACAAACCAGTTAGTGATACAACCAAGGCTTCTGATCCCCAGGTTTGGGCTCTTGCCAGTGTCTGAAGGTCAATTCAGTGCCCAAGTACGGCAGACAAGGTAGGGCACTGCACCTAGGACCTCAGGGAGACGGGGCTGAAGCTTAGATGACAGTGAAAGAAGAAATTGGAGTATTTTGCTTACATCAGGGTTTTTCCTTGGGCTGACTCTGAAGGTGGCACCCAGAGAGATCATGCTATCTCATTCATGGCATAGGAACTGAGGGTTGGAATATATCTATTTACATATGGAAAAAAGAATAATTCCTGGTTGTGGAAGTGAGACCTACTTCTTTTAATAAGCATCCTTTGCTATCATCTGGGAAAATAAATAGAGTTCCTATGAGGACAGTCCTACCAAATTACTATTATTTTCAGTTCTACTAAAAACAAAAATTAAGTTTTCATTCAGGTTTACGAGCTTTTTACCTAGCAAGGTAATCAATTTTACATTATATCTGCCTGTCTACTGAGATACCTACATTTGGACTGATTGGGTAATAAAATAATTCTATTTATTATTGAAATCCAGCCATAGCATTGAGAAAAACATATGTCAGGTTTATTTTTTTTTCTCTAGGGTCATTTATGAGGCTTATGGGGGCTGTGTGAATCCTTAAAAGAGTGATATAAATTATTTGAGCAGAGAGCAAAGGCATTTCTCATTTGTGCTGACTGAGGGGGAATGAGGCTGAAGGGAGATTTCACTGCTTCTGACTATGAAGCTTATCAGTCCCCAAGAACCAGTATCACAAACAACTGGTCACATGGCTCCTTTGTGGACTTGAGTCACTCTTTACCCCTTCCTGGGCAATAGAAGGAGAATACGAGCCTAAGTGTGGGTTTATTCAACTTACTTCCTGTAGAGGGAGATGCAGTATTTCTTGGCTGATGGAAGTTTTTGGAAAGAACAAGTGCAATCACATTTCCAAGGAGGGAATGTTCACCCTGTTCCTCTGCTATGTCAGCGTGAAAATTTGGTTTTCCCCAGTTTGTGAGCAACTTGGAGACCCTTTAATCTCCCTCGTGTCTGACTTATCAATTGCAGCAGAGAAACCTGTAAGGTTTCTCATCCTTGGTGGAGTGAAACAGTTGAAGGGTAAGTTCAGGGATGTTGACAGATAAACTGCCCCTGCTTATTAGCTCACCCCTCACATGATGTGCACATCTGAAACATGCACAGACTTCCTGAAAGTCTATATAATGACCATAGAGGTGGTCATTTAATGAGGAGCCCTACCCACAGTAGATACATAGTGGATAGAATATTTAATCATAGATAGAAAATACTTTTTTTCCAGAAAGGTTAGCAACTGTAACTGTGAAAAAGAAAAAAGGTACAAAGAGACAATGATTTCTTATTTGTGAAATATCCTGGTAATGATTTTTAAATGAGTCTTTATGGAAAAGTAAAATTTGCTTTCTGTAGATGAAAACAAAAAGATAACACCCTCATGAGTAGCTGCTGCCACTTCATGTAGTAGTTCTCCTTCATTCAAAGTGGACTTGACTACAGGTCAGGACACATGAACTCTAGGCTATTTTCTTCAAAGTGTTCAGATAATGTAACACTGTGACCTTCCTGGCTTGTGCTATAGGCACTATAGCTCAAAGCCAGGAAAGTCTTTCTAAGTTGTAAATGAACTCTTGTTCTCTGACAGGGCTAACATGTTTACATTATTTATGGTTCGCTGTCCACACCCATCACTTAGAAATGGTATAAGTTGGGTTTTCAAACAAACAAACAAAAAGTTGCCAAATGCCTACAAGGAATGAATAAGACCTAGTTCCCCTCCTTCAGGAAGATATAATATTTCATAATAGTGATTTTTTTTAAATTAAGATGGGTGTAAATAAGGAGCTATCAGCCCAAAAAGTGAACCTTGGGATCGCTACAAGAGCACAAACAGGGGAGGCTTCAAAGAGGAGGGGTTCTAGCACCAAGGTATCCCATTCCAGTCTCTCCCATCATAGTCCGATCCATTCCATTGCATTCAAGTCAATTTAATTCACTTCATTTTTATCTGATGCAACTCAACCCAACAATCTTTAATTCTAAGAGCTTTCATGTATTTCTATAGAAAGGAGGTTCCCTCTGTGAATATATCTTGGAAGACCAATGAATGACTTGGGTGAGAAAAAGAGGACCTGCGAGAAGCGATCCAACCATTCCACCAACAGCGATGACATCGGAGAACCTCTTTTAGCAGAATAGCACCAGGGAGAGTAAGAGGGCTTGGTTTGGGGTAGAAAGCAGAGAGCACAGCCTCAAGCAAAGTATCCTATGGGCATTGAGGAGGATGTAGGAGAAGCCTTTAAGATTCCTATATAGACATGATCCCAGGATCCCAAGAGGCCTGCCTGATATTCTTACAGAGAAAGGAGAGAGCGAGACTAACAGAGCTTTTTTTAAAGGGTGTAGTTTTCTATACTGGCTGTGCACATTGAGAGTCCTGGAGTGTTCATTGATACTGTTTTACTATAATTTAAAGCTCAGGGAGAAAAAGCATATACAGCAACATGATTTTCCCAAGTTTTGAAGAACGTGGAGTGATTATGATGGGTAATGATGGGAAACTTCATGTAAGTGAAATTGGGTAAATCCCTGAATTTTTACAAGCAGAAGAACTTCCATTTTGATTTCAAATAATAAAGTTGTGTCCTTATTTATGACACATTCAAGTCAATAGGCAAAATAAACTCAAACTTTAAAACCTGTTTTGTTTTTTAAATTCCAATCCAAGTATGGCATACTGCACAACTTACTTTGCTAATTGCACTTTTGTATTCTTAAGTGACGGAAGAGACTTCGATATATCAAACAACAATGGATAGCTAACTTCAGAACTGCATGGAATGTATGAATGACTGAACAATACAACAATCTTCTATAACAGCTTAGCAAAAACAGAATCATTGTTTTATTATATCCTTTAACAAGGTATTTGGTTCACATTCTTTTGGAGGTGACAGTTTATTCTCCACTTTGTTATAAGAAGTGGCATTGTAGGTCATAGACCTTGCCTGTGTCCTTTCTGGACATGGAAAATTACCATTTGTTTTATTACAATTCTTTTACGTTTTTTTAAAAAGTATATTCAAATTCAGATTTTTTTCTCAAGACACAAACTTTGTTCTACACAATGGTATCTTATTAGATCACTAGACTGATTGAAAATTAATATTTATTTTGTTGAATAATATTTACAATTATTGGGAAAAAATATAATATCAAATGCCAGGAGCAAAACCACAATGTAATGTCATACATCTCAACTGATTGGAATTTGGTTTGATTTATAATTAAGAAAACTCCAATAATCCAGAAAGATGCTCAAACCTTTTTTTACTGCAAAGGGACCCACCTGACCTGAGAAATAAAAAGCAGTGACGAGATGAGATACTCATTGTTAAAGAATAAACTGCTGTGTTGGAATCTTATTCGTTCCCCTCAGGCTTCTCATTTGAAGACGATAAGCACACAGCATCTGATGAAAGGACTGGGGAGATCTCCATGTACAAGCCAGCTTGCAAAGCAAAATGGGCTGGATAAACTGAAGGGCCGTTTAGACAGGGCTGGATAAGCATGGCTGCACAATACTGTCGTTCACAATTTGAGATTTATGAGAAAGGTGATTCTAAAAGGTCAAGATGATCTCTGCTGGGATAGGACATAAGACCCCATCTGGCCTTGCACATAGTTAGCTACCTAAGTGGTTGGTTTGGTGGATGTTAGGCTGAGATGTGCTGCCCTAAACAACCTGTCATTCTTTTTTTAGGACTGAAGAAGGTCTTCTGGAATCCCTTATTGAAATTTAACATAATAAACCTGAGAAGCATTACACTGAACTCTCTTGTATGATGTGATACATTAGCATCTCACCCTTTAGTAAGGATTATCAGGGATAAAATATTAGGACTGGTGGGAAGCCTCCTTAGAGAAACTCCTCTATTTCATGATTTGGTTGGGGCTTTCTGTCCTTTCACATGTGGTTTAAGGCCAGGAACGCACAGTGCCTTTACTCTGCAATCTAATTTTCAGTGACTCAGCTTCGAAGCCAGCCCTGCTGAAGGGGGTCTGGCTGAGTCACGCTCTTTGTTCCTGGACTCAACTACTGCTTTGTCACTTGGGGACAATTTATCTTCAAGCTTTGGGACAGATGAGGTCACTTCCTTCTTAGATTTAAAGCATGGCATTTCAAATGATAACAAAACTTCAACCATTTGGACTCAAATTGAGGGGACTTGACTCTGACACTAATTAGCTGCATGACCACACACAATCTATGAAGCCTCTCAAAACCTCATTTTCTTCCTCAGATCAAAGGGACCAAAGAGATTGCTCTAGGATCATTGCCTTGGATATTAGGTGACACCTGTTATCTAGAAAGTAAAACCAGCAACAACTCAATGTGCGTTTGCTATAATTGCTTGCTTATAAATCTTCCCACACTGAGTAGCGTTTTAAATGTTACATTTTAGTTGCTTAGTAAGAGTGAGATATTTATTATCTATTTTTGGCAGAGACAATGGAGACAACTTCTGCAGTAAATGCTAAATTTTAAAATTGCATCCCTGTTTGTATTTTTGAAGTTTTAAAGCATCCCAACCATTGAAACAAGACTGATTGACTAATAGCTATAAATTGTTTGTAGTTAGTTACTATATATTTAGAGAAATTTTCATTTCCCAGAATCTAAAGATGCTTCAGGTAGGTGACCAGATGGTTAGTAGCAAAGATAGGCTGGATATTTGTTTGTTGCAAAGAGAAGATACAGATTTCCTACAGCAAAGGGACTGGGATTTTCCTATAATAAAGAGACTATATGTAAAGTATAGATATATTTTCATGATCATGTTACAAGTAGTAAAAAGTGTTTTCCCTGATACACAGAAAAATATCACAGTCATATTTTAGGCTATAGCTACATTTTCCCTAGAGTAATTTTGTCAGTACACAAAGTTTTAAAAGGTTGAAAATCACTCCAAACTACTACCTTGTTATCCTTGTTCTAGTTGCTAAGTATAATGTTAATATGATTAATATGCCTGTGTTTAAACAAGCAAAGAAAAATACCTAGTGAACCTTTCAGTGCTGACCTAAAATACTTTTATTATAATAATATAGAAAACATCTAAAGACATAAAATTCAGGATTAATTTCAAATGTCCACAATTCTTAACACACTTGCAACCAAAATGCATTTATAAGTTTAATATAAACAAAACAAAACAAAAAACCCACACAATCAAAATCAATATCAGTAATTAATTATGATGGTTGGTGTTGCCTTGCTGAAAAACACCAGCAATGAAAATAGGGCACTAATGTCTCAATAAAGCTGTCATTAAAAGTAAAGACTAGCACACTGTCCACCTGATGCAGATTCCTTTGCGGTATCACACACATACAGGTGCACAACCTGTCCTTTGAAACCACTGGGTCAAGATCTATTTTAGAATTCAAAGTATTTCAGATTTTAGAAAGAGACAGTACCCAATAATCAAGCATATTACCATCTCTGCATAATAATGTATGAATACATACATATTCACAGTAAAAGATATAAATAAAAATTATAAGTGACCTCATGTCTATACAGGTCAAGTTTGCTAACAAATGAGTCAAAAGCACTTATTTAATTTTTTTTTTTTTTTTTTGGCTTTCAGAACTTACTGTATTTAGAATTGTGGAAACATGTCTATAGGCCTCTACTATGCTGTGTGATGATTTACTTTACATTCTGTAAAACCTTCCTTCACAAAGCACAATGTGAAATTTCTTGGTTTTCATGGGATGAAAACATCATACATGTATTAAGTCAATTTCCATTGTTTTTATATTAGCACATTCAATAAGGTCAAAATAATTCTTGCAGAGTATCTGCTTATCCTCAAGAATATGTCCTTGAACTTCCAAGAGACTTAGACCCTAGTTTGAGAAATGAACGAAGATCTAATACACTTTGGAGCCAAGAATTTGTACCTCAGATACCACCCAAAGTGGTTTAGCTCTTGAAATAACCAAAAAGGGCTTGTTATAAAACGGTGAGAGTTGGTCTTGTGACCTAAATCCTAGAGCTATGGTAAGAATGGAGGTATTTAGAAACTACCACATGCTAGAACCCATCCTTTGGTTTTTACATACATTACCTCATGAGGAAACTATGATAGCTGAGGAATCTAGATCTTATGGTCACATAGTATGATACCTCAGAGCCACTACATTTTGCAGTGTTTGTGAACTAACACATGCTATTGAAAAATTAAGCTTTTACCCACCAATACTGCTTCCAATTTGCTCGATATAGAAAGAAAAAAGCAATGGAATGAGCACAGGGCCTAGGTTTTGCCCTAATTTATGTCATTTTAATTTTTTTTTTGCGGTACGCGGGCCTCTCACTGTTGTGGCCTCTCCTGTTGCGGAGCACAGTCTCCGGACGCACAGGCTCAGCGGCCATGGATCACGGGCCCAGCCACTCCACGGCATGTGGGATCTTCCTGGACTGGGGCACGAACCTGTGTCCCCTGCATCGGCAGGCAGACTCTCAACCACTGTGCCACCAGGGAAGCCCCATTTTAATTTTTTGTTTAGCTCTGGGCAAGTTACTTTCCCTAATTCATCTCCAGCTGCTTAATCTGTTAAACAAGAGTTCTAACTGTCTCACTGAGTGTTGTAGAATTTACTGAGAATACGGATGTCAATGAAAGTGTTTGTGGAAAAAAAGACGTGAGAATCTGAGAGAATACTTATCAACCACCACACTTCTGGGCACCAGCAAAGACTAGGCTGGCCTGTGCTGTAGTGCTCCAGACGGTGACTTTTAGGTGTTGGGAGCGGGCTTTTTCCTTGTTCTTTCCCTTCTCAATTTACTCCTCTCAACCAGCAGATTTAAAAGTGACCAATTTGGAAACATAAATGTGATAACTTTGAAGGCTGTATGTTTCTTGATTTCTATTTTCTGAACATGTTTGCATTGTTTTTGTGCTTATATCTTACCATTGGTAGATTGTAAACTCTTTCGGTCAGGATCACTTTACTCTGTTGTTTTTTTTTTTTAATTTAACATCTTTATTGGAGCATAATTGCTTTACGATGGTGTGTTAATTTCTGCTGTATAACAAAGTGAATCAGCTATACGTACACATATATCCCTATATCTCCTCCCTCTTGCGTCTCCCTCCCACCCTCCCTATCCCACCCCTCTAGGTGGTCACAAAGCATGAGCTGATCTCCCTGTGCTATGTGGCTGCTTCCCACTAGCTATCTATTTTACATTTGGTAGTGCGTATATGTCAATGCCACTCTCTCACTTCATCCCAGTTTACCCTTCCCCCTCCCTGTGTCCTCAAGCCCATTCTCTATGTCTGCATCTTTATTCCTGTCCTGCCCCTAGGTTCATCAGAACCGTTTTGTTTTTTGTTTTTTTTTTTGATTCCATATAGGATCTGTTTATTCTTAACTATATCTCTCACAGTCTCACTCCTGACCCATGAGTAGCAAATTTCTTTTCATAAAGCAACAGTTGAGGAATTGTCTCTGTTTAATAAAATATAAGAAAATGTAGCATATAAAACATTTAAAAGTGTAGTATATCTAAAAACCCACTTTTTCCAAACTTGGATACATCTAATCACGTTTAGATTTTTATTCTAATAATTCATATTTGGGGAGAAAATGAAATTTGAATTCAGTTTTTGATAATGATTAGTAATTTCTAAAATATCCTCTAATATATGACTGAATAATAGTCTTTAGTGTAAATGGGCACAACTGGATAAATGACTACATAAAAAAGAAGTGGGTGGGCTTCCCTGGTGGCGCAGTGGTTGAGGGTCTGCCTGCCAATGCAGGGGACATGGGTTCGTGCCCCAGTCCAGGAAGATCCCACATGTCATGGAGCGGCTGGGCCCGTGAGCCATGGCCGCGGAGCCTGCGCGTCCGGAGCCTGTGCTCCGCAACGGGAGAGGCCACAGCAGTGAGAGGCCTGCGTACCACAAAAAAAAAAAAAAAAAAAAAAGAACTGGGTAAAAGATTAAATATTGCACAGTTTGCTGTGACATATCTTGTTGATCCAAACTTAGAGCAAGAATTTTCAGGAACACTGTTAGATTAGTATTAAACAGGTTAGAAATGTGTTGGAATTGATCATGTTGGCAAGTCTTATGTATACTTTTTTTTTTTTAAAGGAAGGAATTGTATGTATTATAGAGAAATGCAACAAGTGTGTGACTTCATAAAGCCATAGAAAGATTTTTCCAGAATCTCAGAATATTTAAAACAGTTTATCAGATGTAAAATAGACTTTTACACAATAAAAGTCTTTTATTTAAATAAAAATTTAAACTCACAGGATTTTCTTCCTATGTATTCATGTTTGGGTTACTATTAATATACCAAAGTATTGTTCCTTTTTTAAATTTGATGATTGTGATAGATTGCAAAATATGACCCTAAATTCCTCCTGTCCTTATTACAAGGTGATGCTCCGCTCACCAAAGGGTAGAGTCCCTTTCCTACCTCACCCCCTTGAATCAACTTGCTTTGATAAATAGAATGTGGAGGAGTTGACACTGTGCAAATTTTGAGATGAGACCTCAAAAGGCCTCATAGCTTCTCTTCTGTCCTTCTGGAACTCTGAGAGCACCAGGCTCTGAAGAAGCTTGGAAGAGGAGCCACATGGAAAGAAAGAGCCAGCGCCCCCAGCCATTCTACCATCTCACCACAGGCCTCAAACCTAGAGCCATGCTAGACGTCCCACCCCCAGTCAACTGATCTGATCGTGAGTAATGCCAGGCAAGTCCAGCCAAAAAACTGCCCAGCTAAGCTGATTTCAAGTTGCAGAATTATGAGCAAACAAATGATTTTTCCTTTAAGCCACTAAATTTGAGATGGTTTGAAATGCCTAAATAACTGATGAAGTGAATAGCTAATGTACTGATAATGGTATCTTCTCTGTTTTCATTTTCCTCCTAAAAATAGAAAGTTGGGTTTTGAAATCAATATGAGTTGTAAGTTAATTTGAAATTAGAAATAGAATGATGTATATGGATTTAATACAAATAATTTTCACCATGTCATAAAATCCTATTAAAATTTAAAAATGAAAATAATAAACAGTTGTATCAACTTAATTTATCGCCATCTATATTATACCTAGATGACTTTATAGATGAAGTTGATACACATGTATTTGTATTTGCACATACTCCCATCATTATGATGAGCAAAATTTAGTCCAATTTAAAACCTGATTAATACATTATACATACACTTTTTTTCTTTCCCATGGAAAGAATAGCTTCATGTCCTTTCATCTCAAATTCTACTGCTTAAATGTTACTTGTAAGCAAAGCTTTTGGTTGGTGTTAAATGAATCCATGTACATGAATCCTGTCATGGTGTGGCTGGAATTTTTTTGCCTGTAATCTATGCATTTAATTTTATGCTTGTTTATTATGCTATTTACTTCATATTTATGAGTGATCTGCCAGTCCCATTAGGGAAACTTGCATAAACTTCATCAAACACTTGGACTACATTTGGTTTCCAGTTGGAAAATATTTTAAGGTCCAGATTTTTTTCTGGGAAACTGTCATTGAGATGTTAGACCCAAACAAAACTTTTAGAATACAGTGTAATAAGTTTTTCTTTAAAATAAGGGTTTACCTCCTGCATTCTGTATGACATGCACTTACAATAACTTCTCCCATCTATCACAAGCTTGTGGTGAAAGAACAAATACAGAATCAATTTTATTGTGGAGCCTTTGTCTTTATAGCATTTAGACATTTTTTTTTAATGTAAGATAGCAGAAGCAGCAGCAATACACTTTTATTTTTAGTTAAACACATATATGCTGTGTCATCCATACACTCTGTGTGTTCTTGTGACTCTATTTTGGTTTATATAGTTTCTTTTTCCAGCTTTGTTCAGAGAAGACATTATCATGTCTTTGCTGATAAACAGCAAATAAAAAAGTATATCCCTTTTTGCACTGTAGTGATTGGCAATAACTTTGGAGTGTTCAAACATTTGCTTCTTACAACAATATATGTTACCTTTCATTTGCCTTGCCTTTGTTATCCATAAGATGCCAAATTCATTTAGCTATGTCTTTGTTTTTTCATACCCTAAGAACACATGATGAGTCAGTACACATAACTATATAGGCTAGTACAGCAGAGATATACAGAAGTTCTGCTGAATCTACCAAAAAGAACATTTTCCAGGAAGCAGCTTTACATCTGTAATTGCTGCCAAGACAAGGAAACCAGTCCTACTACTGAATAGCAACAAAGGTGCCACTGGCAAACCATCCCTTCTCCCTCCCACTGCTACTGCTCTGAACGAGCTATTAAAAGACCATGGAATATAGACAAGGGAAGCACTGTCACATAAGTAACACATGAAAAGAAGCATCGGTAATGACGACCCAATTCCTCACATTCTCACTTCTGAATATTACCCAAATTATGACACCTGGAGGAAAAGTTAGGAAAAAATTAAGAAATAGCACAAATCTAAATTTAGTCATTTTCCTGAAATCAAAGACAATATATTTTTATGGTATCTTTACCCAGTAAGAAACCTCTGTTTGTTATAGATCCTGGTAGCTTCCTTGTCATATTTAATGTGAAGCAGATCTAAATATTTATGAATTTGTTACTATTCACTGACTGAATAATTAATATGTTATTAGTAGTAGTGTGTTACTATTACTATGGTCTTTTCCATACATCCCCCCCCACCAAAAGCAAAAGTTGGGTATTTGTCAGATTGAGATATATGTAATAAAATTATGAACCTCTTGTTGAAGTCAAAGTTGGCTTTCTTAATTCATTATTTATTTGAAACATTCTAGATTCATTTATCCAAGAATGATGATGCATCGTCGGTTAACCTGTTTATCCTCTTGCCTCTCCTTTCATGGGATCAATGGCAAGTATAATCCCAAACCTGCACTGCTATAGTCAGGAACTAAAACTTGCCTAACCAGGACCCACGGAATAGGCCTTGCGATTTTTCTGAAACCCTCTCTCACCCCAACCACATTTTCATGAGTAGATGATATGGAGTTAATTTGCCTCCGTAAATGTGGTCTGAGTTCTTCACATTTGAACCTGTACTAAAGATTTCATCCCTGTTTACCTCACAAGGCTGATGTAGAAATAACTGAAACAAGACTTCTGGGTGGAGAGTAGCAACGTAGCCATCGTGCCCTCGAACCTTCTGGGCTAAACAACCCCCAATGGAGGCCATAAACTACATGAATCAGGAGAGCGGTGGGGAGGGTCCAAAAAGCTGGCCTCGTTATTTATAGAACAAAACTCCACTTCTGAAGAAGGTGGTCTTTTCGATGTTTATCAAGAGAATAGAATATTCTTCTTGGTAGCATGATCTTAGGATTCAGAGAGGTGAGTGTGTGTGTATATGTGTGTGTGTGCACGCACACGCTTGTGACATGCGTCATCAGGATTGGTGAATTTCAGTCATACAAGTAGAACAAGTAGGAAAGTTCCAAATCTGACATTTTAAAGAAGCAGATTCAGAATAATGTTTTTAGCACTGAGGTTTCAAATTGCATTTTGTTGAGCATGAAATTTCCTATGGATATATGTCTCAAGCATAATCACAGGGTATGTAGAGGAGACCTAAAGCATGGCTCATCTTCATTTTCCAGCAGAGCAGCTCTCCTCTTATGTATTTTACATACTGGGAGCTGGGGTCCCACATAGGATTCTGTGTGAGGAATGATTCCAGTGATAAAGTAAGTTTTAAAACCATGGATTTAACATAAGAGGAAACTATTTTCAGATTTCATATGTGGGTGGCTTTCGATACAAAAGATAACTATAAAGATGATTTATGAAGTACCATTACTGTTATTACCTCTAGTATTTACTGTGGTATATCCATGGGCACACATAATCCATTAAACATGCAGTATGTTATTAAAGTATTTGTACGTGTAGGTAAGAACTGATACATTGAGGAACGAATGAAGGGAAAAAATGCAAAATAAAGAAGAAAACCACGCATGTGATGTGGAAAGCTAGATTAACTTATTCAATGCAGAAGACATTAGTTAAGTGACAAAATCTAAATATGTAGCTTTGGATGGAACTTGAGAGTAGAGGAGGGAAAGGAGACATTCAATTATGAAACACCAATGCAACTGGAGAAAATGGACTTTAGAGTCTTTTATGTAGAAATACACTTGAAGATAGTTTTGTCCCGCTAAAATGAAAGCAACTTTGGAAGTTCCCAACCACAGCATGCCAGGAAAGAAGATGTCTTGTACTAGGCATTTATCCTACTGCATTTCAGTGGGTGGAGAGCTGCACCTCCTGAAGTTCTGGCAAATGCAACAGCTGGGGAGAGGAAAGAGTGAGTGCAAATATTTTTAAAGCTGCAATGGGAGACAAAAACAGAAAAAGCCTTTGAGATTCACATTTTAGCTCCAACATAGGGAAGAGACTAGAGTTATTGGAATCTTAATGAATCAATGCCTAATCTGAAGTGGACTGGAAGATTGACAAGGAAGGGGACTTAGGTCCAGGAAAATAGCAAAGGAAGACAAGTGAAAGGCTATGTTCTCTAGTCTTCCTCATGCTCAAGGCAAACACTAAGAGTCTATTCTTTTCCTATCACCCAAATTACCAGCACAAAGGTCTCTGTCCAGTCTATCAGCAGCAAGTCTTTAGGTTATATTTCCAAAATATGTACTAAATCCATCCATCAATCCCCATTTCAACCATCATTACTCTAGTGACTACCTCTGTAGCCTGGATGACTATGTAGCCCCACTTCTACTCTTCCTTCCGTTAGCCTACTTTCCTTGCACATCTGCCAGAATAATTTTTAAAGTATGTACTTCAGAGCATGTCTTTAAAGTCCTCCAATGGCTTCCCAATAAACCAAGAATCAAATTCAAATTCCTGACCCCAGCCCATAAGGACCACGATCTGGCCCTTGCCTACTATCTGACCTCATCTTAACCACTCTCATCGCCACTCACTATTTTGGCCACAATCAACTTTCTGTTCCTGGAACATGTCCAACCTCAATTTCCACCAAGGGACATTTACTGGTCCCTCTCCTTTGAATGCATTTCCTCAGCTCTTCAATAGCTGGCTCCACCTCCACCTTCAATGCTCGGTTAGACTTACACCTTCTCAGGAAGATCTTTTTGAACCAAACCCACCTTCCTCAACAAGGTTATTTTCTTTATACATTATCCAATTTATTATCCACATCACATTATCTGAAATTATGCATTTCTTTTATTATTATTTATGGTCTGTATCTCACACCAGAATGTAATTTCCCCACAGCAAGGATTCTCTTTCACATGTGTCTCTGCAGACCATATATCTGTGTCCAGCATATTACAAGCATATAACAAGAGCTCAATAATTATTTATTTTAAAAAATAATCTCTAGCCACTTCTGTTTCTATTTCAGAATTCCACCTTTACAAAAGTGATTTTTCTCCAGAATTAAACAGCTACATATATATTGTGGAAGACATAGAAAGCAAAATAAAAACCACATATGGCATGAAAAGAAATGGCCAGTCTTCATAGTGGCTGCAATTAACGCGCAGGTTAGCTTTCATAAGTGGCTGAACAACTAAATCTCAGTATGTCATCAACTGACTTAGGTCGCATAGTTTTGTCATGCCACTGTGTCAAAAATGGGTAACTGTAGGTATTTGACTGTTATATAAAGTCTACAGAATATTTTTCTATCGTTAAAATTTTAATTGTGGTTGGAACATTTTTTCATATTACAGAAGTGGTGAAGAATTTTTCTTTTCTTTTTTTTTTTTTTTATGGGCTGGGGCCACCCTCAGTGAGCCCCTACAGGGGAGAGACCTCTTTTCTGAGTGGATGCCGCACCTCTCCTGCTGCTGCCTGAATGGGGAAGGCACGCGTGCGGCACAGAAGATGAGCATCAGAATTTCTCTCTGGTAAATATGAGCGTCAAGTCCTCCCAATTTTAAGGCTCAAGTATGAAGTGTGAGGTAGCAGAGTGGCAGTGGAGAGACAGGACCTCGGGTTATGTGGACCTGGATTGGAGTCCTGGCTCCATGCCTTGTGACCTGCGTGTGACCCTGACAAATCACTTCCTCTCTCATTCTGCATTTCCGATTTGTAAAATGGGAAGGAGTGGGGAGGCTCATGTTATATCTCTAAGTATGGTGTAAAAAAGGAACACAGTTTTGGATATAGAAGACATCATTCTTTTTTTTTTTTCTTATTAGTCATCAGTTTAATACATATCAGTATACACATGTCAATGCCAATCGCCCAATTCATCACCCCCCACCCCCACCCCCCCGGCCACTTTCGCCCCTTGGTGTCCATACGTTTGTTCTCTACATCTGTGTCTCAATTTCTGCCCTGCAAACCGGTTCACCTGTACCATTTTTCTAGGTTCCACATACATGCATTAATATACGATATTTGTTTTTCTCTTTCTGACTTACTTCACTCTGTATGACAGTCTCTAGATCCATCCACGTCTCAACAAATGACCCAATTTCGTGCCTTTAAATGGCTGAGTAATATTCCATTGTATATATATGTACCACATCTTCTTTATCCATTCGTCTGTCAATGGGCATTAAGGTTGCTTCCATGACCTGGCTATTGTAAAGAGTGCTGCAATGAACATTGGGGTGCATGTGTCTTTCTGAATTATGGTTTTCTCTGGGTATATGCCCAGTAGTGGGATTGCTGGATCATGTGGTAATTCTATTTTTAGATTTTTAAGGAACCTCCATACTGTTCTCCATAGTGGCTGTATCAATTTACATTGCCACCAACAGTGCAAGAGGGTTCCCTTTTCTCCACACCCTCTCCAGCATTTATTGTTTGTAGATTTTCTGATGATGCCCATTGTAACTGGTGTGAGGCGATACCTCATTGTAGTTTTGATTTGCATTTCTGTAATAATTAGTGATGTTGAGCAGCTTTTCATGTGCTTCTTGGCCATCTGTATTTCTTCTTTGGAGAAATGTCTGTTTAGGTCTTCTGCCTATTTTTGGATTGGGTTGTTTGTTTTTTTAATATCGAGCTGCATGAACTGTTTATATATTTTGGAGATTAATCCTTTGTCCATTGATTCGTTTGCAAATATTTTCTCCCATTCTGAGGGTTGTCTTTTCATCTTGTTTATGGTTTCCTTTGCTGTGCAAAAGCTTTGAAGTTTCATTAGGTCCCATTTGTTTATTTTTGTTTTTCTTTCCATTACTTTAGGAGGTGGATCAAAAAAGATCTTGCTGTGATTTGTGTCAAAGAGTGTTCTTCCTATGCTTTCCTCTAAGAGCTTTATAGTGTCCGGTCTTACATTTAGGTCTCTAATCCATTTTGAGTTTATTTTTGTGTATGGTGTTAGGAAGTGTTCTAATTTCATTCTTTTACATGTAGCTGTCCAGTTTTCCCAGCACCACTTATGGAAGAGGCTGTCTTTTCTCCATTGTATATCCTTGCCTCCTTTGTCATAGATTAGTTGACCATAGGTGCGTAGGTTTATCTCTGGGCTTTCTATCTGTTCCATTGATCGATGTTTCTGTTTTTGTGCCAGTACCATATTGTCTTCATTACTGGAGCTTTGTAGTATAGTCTGAAGTCAGGGAGTCTGATTCCTCCAGCTCCGTTTTTTTCCCTCAAGACTGCTTTGGCTATTTGGGGACTTTTGTGTCACCATACAAATTTTAAGATTTTTTGTTCTAGTTCTGTAAAAAATGCCATTGGTAATTTGATAGGGATTGCATTGAATCTGTAGATTGCTTTGGGTAGTATAATCATTTTCACAATATTGATACTTCCAATCCAAGAACGTGGTATATCTCTCCATCTGTTGGTATCATCTTTCTTTCATCAGCGTCTTATAGTATTCTGCATACAGGTCTTTTGTCTCCCTAGGTAGGTTTATTACTAGGTATTTTCTTCTTTTTGTTACAATGGTAAATGGGAGTGTTTTCATAATTTTTCTTACAGATTTTCCATCATTAGTGTATAGGAATGCAAGAGATTTCTGTGCATTAGTTTTGTATCCTGCAACTTTACCAAATTCATTGATTAGCTCTAGTAGTTTTCTGGTGGCATCTTTAGGATTCTTTATGTATAGTATCATGTCATCTGCAAACAGTGACAGTTTTACTTCTTCTTTTCCAATTTGTATTCCTTTTATTTCTTTTTCTTCTCTGATTGCCGAGGATAGGACTTCCAAAACTATGTTGAATAACAGTGGTGAGAGTGGACATCCTTGTCTTGTTCCTGATCTTAGAGGAAATGCTTTCAGTTTTTCACCAGTTAGAATGATGTTTGCTGTGGGTTTGTCATATATGGCCTTTATTATGTTTAGGTAGGTTCCCTCTGTGCCCACTTTCTAGAGAGTTTTTATCATAAACGGGTGTTGAATTTTGTCAAAAGCTTTTTCTGCATCTCCTGAGATGATCATATGGTTTTTATTCTTCAATTTGTTAATATGGTGTATCACATTGATTGATTTGCGTATATTGAAGAATCCTTGCATCCCTGGGATAAATCCCACTTGATCATGGTGTATGATCATTTTAATGTGTTGTGGGATTCTGTCTGCTAGTATTTTGTTGAGGATTTTTGCATCTATATTCATCAGTGATATTCGTCTGCAATTTTCTTTTTTTGTAGTATCTTTGTCTGGTTTTGGTATCAGGGTGATGGTGGCCTCATAGAATGAATTTGGGAGTGTTCCTTCCTCTGCAATTTTTTGGAAGAGTTTGAGAAGGATGAGTGTTAGCTCTTCTCTAAATGTTTGATAGAATTCACCTGTGAAGCCATCTGGTCCTGGAGCTTTGTTTGTTGGAAGATTTTTAATCACAGGTTCAATTTCATTACTTGTGATTGTTCTGTTCATATTTTCTCTTTCTTCCTGGTTCAGTCTTGGAAGGTTATACCTTTCTAAGAATTTGTCCATTTCTTCCAGATTGTCCATTTTATTGGCATACAGTTGCTTGTAGTAGTGTCTTAGGATGCTTTGTATTTTTGCGGCGTCTGTTGTAACTTCTCCTTTTTCATTTCTAATTTTATTGATTTGAGTCTTCTCCCTCTTTTTCTTGATGAGTCTGGCTAATGGTTTGTCAATTTTGTTTATCTTCTCAAAGAACCAGCTTTTAGTTTTATCGATCTTTGCTATCGTTTTCCTTGTTTCTATTTCATTTATTTCTGCTCTGATTTTTATGATTTCTTTCCTTCTGCTAACTTTGGGTTTGTTCTTCTTTCTCTAGTTCCCTTAGGTGTAAGGTTAGATTGTTTATTTGAGATTTTTCTTGTTTCTTGAGGCAGGCTTGTATAGCTATAAACTTCCGTCTTAGAACTGCTTTTGCTGCATCCCATAAGTTTTGGATCATCATGTTTTCATTGTTATTTGTCTCTAGGTATTTTTTGATTTGATTTCTTCAGTGATCTCTTGGTTATTTAGTAACGTATTGTTTAGCCTCCATGTGTTTGTGTTTTTTACGTTTTTCCCCCTGTAATTCACTTCTAATCTCATAGCGTTGTGGTCAGAAAAGATGCTTGATATGATTTCAGTTTTCTTAAATTTACTGAGGCTTGATTTGTGACCCAAGATGTGATCTATCCTGGAGAATGTTCCATGCACACTTGAGAAGAAAGTGTAATCTGCTGTTTTTGGATGGAATGTCCTATAAATATCAATTAAATCTATCTGGTCTATTGTGTCATTTAAAGCTTCTGTTTCCTTATTTATTTTCATTTTGGATGATCTGTCCATTGGTGTAAGTGAGGTGTTAAAGTCCCCCACTATGACTGTGCTACTGTCGATTTCCTCTTTTATAGCTGTTAGCAGTTGCCTTATGGATTGAGGTGCTCCTATGTTGGGTACATATATATTTATAATTGTTATATCTTCTTCTTGGATTGATCCCTTGATCATTATGTAGTGTCCTTCCTTGTCTCTTGTAACATTCTTTCTTTTAGAGTCTATTTTATCTGATATGAGTATTGCTACTCCAGCTTTCTTTTGATTTCCATTTGCATGGAATATCTTTTTCCATCCCCTCACTTCCAGTGTGTATGTGTCCCTAGGTCTGAAGTGGGTCTCTTGTAGACAGCATATATATGGGTCTTGTTTTTGTATCCATTCAGCAAGCCTGTGTCTTTTGGTTGGAGTATTTAATCCATTCACATTTAAGGTAATTATCAATATGTATGTTCCTATGACCATTTTCGTAATTGGTTTGGGTTTGTTTTTGTAGGTCCTTTTCTTCTCTTTTCTTCTCTTCACTTAGAGAAGTTCCTTTAGCATTTGTTGTAGAGCTGGTTTGGTGGTGCTGAATTCTCTTAGCTTTTGCTTGTCTGTAAAGCTTTTGATTTTTCCATCGAATCTGAATGAGATCCTTGCCGGGTAGATTAATCTTGGTTGTAGGTTCTTCGCTTTCATCACTTTAAGTATATCATGCCACTCCCTTCTGACTTGTAGGGTTTCTGCTGAGAAATCATCTTTTAACCTTATGGGAGTTCCCTTGTATGTTATTTGTCGTTTCTTCCTTGCTGCTTTCAATAATTTTTCTGTGTCTTTAATTTTTGCCAATTTGATTACTATGTGTCTCGGCGTGTTTCTCCTTGGGTTTATGCTGTATGGGACCCACTGTGATTCTTGGACTTGGGTGGCTATTTCCTTTCCCATGTTAGGGAAGTTTTCGACTATAATCTCTTCAAATATTTTCTCACGTCCTTTCTCTCTCTCTTCTCCTTCTGGGATGCCTATAATGCGAATGTTGTTGCATTTAATGTTGTCCCAGAGGTCTCTCAGGCTGTCTTCATTTCTTTTCATTCTTTTTTCTTTATTCTGTTCCACAGCAGTTAATTCCACCATTCTGTCTCCCAGGTCACTTATCCGTTCTTCTGCCCCAGTTATTCTGCTATTGATTCCTCCTAGTGTAGTTTCCATTTCAGTTATTGTATTAACTGTATTTCATTCAGTTATTGTATTCATCTGTTTGTTTGTTCTTTAATTCTTCTAGGTCTTTGTTAAACATTTCTTGCATCTTCTCGATCTTTGCCTCCATTCTTTTTCCGAGGTCCTGGTTCATTCAGAATTCTGAATTCTTTTTCTGGAAGGTTGCCTATCTCCACTTCATTTAGTTGTTTTTCTGGGGTTTTATCTTGTTCCTTCATCTGGTACATAGTCCTCTGCCTTTTCATCTTGTCTATCTTTCTGTGAATGTGATTTTTGTCCCACAGCCTGCAGGCTTGTAGTTCTTCTTGCTTCCGCTGTCTGCTCTCTGGTGGATGAGGCTATCTAAGAGGCTTGTGCAAGTTTCCTGATGTGAGGGACTGGTGGTGGGTAGAGCTGACTGTTATTTTCATTTTTTAAATCTAAACCCTCAGTTTTAATAGTTTCTTTTTTCCTCAGTTGTGAATCAACACACCTGTTATGACTGTGAGTGCTCCTTTCTCTTCCTTTCACAGATTACATTCCTAGTTTCAGTGTTCTAAGGGAGCTGTTTACATGCAACAGTTAATACACTTTTTGAGAAACCCATTGAAGACTTGTGAATGTTGAGGTAATGGGGAAAGTCCCATGCAGAATCAATGGATTTTAGTCCATTTTCAGTTTTTCCTTATAGTAGACTGATGGAAAGAGAGAGAAAGAGAGAGAGAGAGAGAGAGAGAGAGACAGAGAGAGAGAGACAGAGAGAGAGAGAGAGAGAGAGAGAGAAGGCATCCTTATCCTTTTCCCTTTAACAAAAACACTGACAAAGAAACGGTTAAGAAGAGTGTGTGAGGTAGGTGGGGTGATTCAAGACTCCCACAGCTGAAAGGTTACTTAATTCAGAGTTGTGCTGAGTTTCCTGATCTATTCCTAGTCTCCTGATAGACAAAGGTTTCACCCACAATCTGCAGTCAGCACTAGAGTTATATTAAGGTGAAGAGGTTAATGCGTTCGTAAGTACATCAGCAAGGAAAGCAGTAGAAACCATCAGAGGCAGAGAGGACATCATTAAGTATTGGAGAGTCCAGCCTAATAAATATAGTCCCCAGGCATGTGTGTGGGAAGAATGGAAAAAACAGTGAGCATCCTCATTTTATCAGGTTTTCTCTGTGACCCTTCTTTCCACAAAAATCTAGTGTGCTTTGGGAAAATGGCCTCTTGGCTAAAGACAATGGGCAGGCTTAGAAATTTAACAGCCAGAACAGATATCAAGACTGAGATGATCTGGCTCAACAGAGCCAGACGAAAGTTGCAAAAGTTGGCTGCAGCTAATGCTTACAATCTCTCCCTGCAGTGACCCTCGGAGCCTTTATTTACTTATGGGAGAATTAACACAACTTTATTTGTATATCCCTGTTACTATAATGATGTTTATATATGTATATATATATATATATAATTTTTATTTTGTGACTCCTGTTAATTGACCTTACTGGCAAAGATTTTCTGTCAATTTTTTTATCTTCTGTTGAGCCAGCCAAGTTTACAAATGGAAAAACTTCTTTCTTCTTGATTTCAAAATATCGCTGTGTTTTTGACATCACGTCAACTAATTCTACATCAGAAGCATATCACAGCATTTTGGAAATTAAATGAGTATCTGTATTCCATTTCTATTTTCTAGGTTTAAATATATTCCATTTTATCCAAATCATTTAATTTACTAATAATCAACCACTTCAGTTACTTTTAAAGGAACTATACTATTAATAGCCCTGTAAAAGGCCGAACAGTAAATATTCTAAGTTTTGTGGGCCACCTAAGATCTCTGTCACTGCATAATCTTTTTATAAAATAATCCTTTAAAAACGTAAACATCATTCTTAGTTCTAGGGTCATGTAGAAAAGAGGCTGCAGACTGAATTTGGCCCATGGACCTTAATTTGCTGACCCCTGACATAATTAATGGAAATTATATTTTAAAATTTGCTTTGCTATAACCAAATAGCTTTGCTTTTCCTCCACAGTATAATGGGGATAATAATGTAGGCAGACAGAATTGATAGGTATTCTGTAATATGGGAGAGATGGCTCACTTTGAGAGTAGGGTTGTTAAACATTTCTAAATGCTCACAGTAATGTAGTCAATCTTAGTCTAGCCTAGTAAAATCTTAGAAAAAATGTGACCCAATTTAGCACTGGTAGCAAAATTTTTTTTGTTTCCAGAAAAGGCACCCTATGTAATTGTGAAATGTCATCTTCAATACTGTTCTTCGTTGAAGTTGGAGTAGGTTGGGCAGGTATAAGACTTGTCCCTTCTCACCTGTGATAATATGATTTTCCACCCTTTTTTCCTGATTTCTAGCCAAATCTTCATTCTTGATAACTAACAACAACAGTAATAGGGCTGTGTGCCTATTTGACGTTTTTCAGTTTGCAGAGTTCTCATTTCTAAATGAAAATAAAGCTGATTTCTCTGTGTTTTTTCGTTTCTAATAATACATGTCAAAGATTCAATCTCATAACCAAGGAGAGATAGCTGAATCAAATTATCTTCAATACATACCAATGTATGTGTTTATTGACTCAAAATATCCAAGGACAAGCACTCGGATATTGTGCATTTTCATTCAAATATTGCATACGCTCATTCTAGTGTTATCTTTCCTGTCTTGCACTTTCACTGGCTAATCTTACCTATGAAGGATGAGGAAAGGACTATGGCCTTAGCAGAATCATGTTGAGCAGGAGTCTTGTCTTCCATGACCTTTTGGAATCTGGTCTTCTCTCATTTGGTGGTAGTTTTCTCTGGTTGTATAGCATTCATCTACTTTATCATATTCCAAATTAGACTTGTAATTTGCGAAAGCCTTGAGAATTCAGGGTGGGAGGGAGCACATCCCTATCATTGTCTTTCAGAATGTTCTAGCTTAACTTACAGATATGCTAGTTAATAACCAGTGAATTGTCCTCTCGGAACCACAGGCTTCATGCAATTGCTTCAGCCACATTTAATCTTTGTCAATCTCTCTCTCTCATACCCCATTCCTTCTCAACCCAAGCAAGGTTTCTCACTGAGGGTGGACACTGAAATGGGGACAAGGGAAAGAGAATGTAGCCCAACAAATCAACATTTTAGAAAATCCATTTTTTCCTATTATTGGAAATGGAAATATTTTCAGATATTCCTTGAATCATATATGTAAATTGTGATGAAATCTAAGTTAGAATTCTGTTTGGGCGCTATTTCCCAGAGAAAATTTCAACTCCTGAGTCCCAGTATTTCCAACCAATCTCCAACCTCTTTGTCACCCTGTACCAGTATTCATGCTTCTCTTACTCTCTCTTCTTACTCAGATGGCACGGCCACAGCCAGTGCTACAGATGCCAACATTTCTCCCATGGTAAGGAAGCTGCTGAAACACTGTACACACAAGTTAAACTGTTCAGAATCTAGCTGTGTGCTAAAGAGGAATTTGGGTAGTTCCTTTAGAACACCTATGAGGTTAATGTGGAAGTTACCATATAGTTTTTCTTTGTTTATAAGCTGAGGTTGCAACAACAGAGATGGAATCTTGCAAAAAGTGACATTTTGCAGCAAATTAAGAACACAGTGAGAAAAATCCCTTTAATTATACAAAGACTCATCTGAAGGATGTTAAATGCAAATATAAGCTCTTCATATCCAAATGCATAAATAGTCTTTTAAACTGCTAAAATTCAGTGCCACATGTCACAAAAAAATCCCTCTAGGTATTTAAGAAATGCAGTATTTAAAAAATATATAGCTATATATTTTATGTGCATTTAAACAAATTTAAAGTTTCCTTTACTGAGTGATTTGGTCAATTAAAAAATGTTACTGCACACTGAAGAGGACTGTGTGGTTCTCATTTCAGGTATTTATAATTATTAAAGGTGTTGTTACATTAACTTTGCCAGATGAGAGGATTGATGGGATTAGGTCAAGAGTCTTTTCTAGCATTTAAGTTTCACGGGTAATATAGAAGATTTCACACCGGTTTTTCTTGCTTTACATAACAGAGATATGATACGGTATCAGCATTGCTAAGGAATGTCACATATTCTTTGTGATGTTCTATATCAAATAGTATTAAAGATTTTATAAAAGTTTTAAAAGAATTTTGTAATTTCTCAATAGCTGAAATAAAAATTTTGTAATCACTTATTATGAAAGGTTATGCAACTCAATCTATTCTTATAAATTAGCATTTCTTCAGAGAGATAAATTAAAAATCCACATACACACTACTCCCTTAAGAGATCACAGAATCCTAGTTCTTTTGCACTGTTGAATTCAGGCAAAGCTGTAAATTAACAGCCTAGATTGACATCATCTCTAGGAAATAACATTCCAAAATCAAGTCAGAGTTTATAACATTCAAGATCTCTTATTTATAGCCTAAATCCTTTATGATCTTATTTAACATATTTTCTCTTCATTTCTCTTTGGACAGTGAACAGCTTTGCACTATCATCATTTCCAAATTCTTTTGTTAATATTTCCTAACTTTTCTATTTTGCTTGTAATTATTTTCATCCTAGGCCTCTGATTCTTTTTCAGGGTTTCCAAGCCTATCTTAATTTATATACCTCATAAATTAATTTAGAAATGTCACTTAATGGTTAATCTACATTAGTTCATGAACAAAATTATACACTATATTTAATCAAATATTTGATCGTACATCTCAGTAACTTTCTAGTCAGCAGAACAAAGTTGACCAAAGTATAGCTTACAACTCACTAGGTAACAACCAGCATCTTCTCAGCTCACCCACTTCAAGCTTGATATGTGCAGCCTGGGGTGTGTTAAGTATGTTGCTGCACAGTTGATTTTAGGGAACTCAATTTCATTTGCTTGTAATCATTTTTCGAACTGTGAAGGTCATTTTTAATTCTAATCCTGTCTTTCAAGGTGCTCACTCATCCTGACGATGTGATGTACTTGGCAAATTTAATGACCACTCTCTCCAGCTCGTAATCAATCACATACAGAGATGTTAAATGTACGCAGGACTGCTCTCTGCAAAACATCACCTGTTAAGGGCTTAGGGGCAATGGTTCTACATTGTGTTATTTTTAAATTCTCATGATTGCCTTATTCTCCACACTGAACCTCAGAGAAAGAAAACTACAAGTATCGCTGAATTAAATGAGACCAAATAGATACAGGAATGAGATCACCCTTGGGTGGCATCTTCCTTCAGGGCACTTTGTAATCATGGCACCCTACCTTGATATTATTTCATGGACAAAGCAGATAATTTGAGGGTGGGATATTTTTGCCTCTGCCAAATTTACTGTTCTTCTGATTTGCAAGACAAGCAACATGTTGCCCAGTATTTAGGAAAACTTTATTTTGTCCACATGAAAAGAATTAGTTTCAGTGACAACGCCTTAAATGCTCTATTATTTTTGCATAGAGTAAAAATGATAAAGTGAGCCTTTCAAGTTGTCAGCGCTGTACCAAACAGATCTACCTTCTATATGTTTTGCTTCAGGAACTGGAGCAAAAAAGATTAAAGTTTTATTTCCTGTGTAGACTAATTTGCTTTCAAGATTATAGACTGAATCTCCAACACAGTTGCAAATGAGTTCTGGGTCTCTGTTTCCTTAACTGTAAAATGGAAATTTGGACTAGATCAGGTGCAGCAGGTGGTTTTTACCTGCAGTACCAATTGACTTGAAGTGGCTACCCTTAAGCTCTCTACTGCAAATTGTGAACTGGATTCTGTTTCACGGGAAAGAATGCTCTATGGAGTAGTGATGTCTCCCATGAGGAGATAAAAAGAGGAAAAAGATACTATGTATGTTATTTATTATCCCTGAACTAAATGATTTTTAAAACCCTCTTTTGCTCTAAGATTGAATGAGAACTTATCCAAAAGGAAAAAAAAGAAGAAAGTAACTCATATTATTCATATGAATACTCCCAAGAGAATATTACCTAGTTGGAGTTCTGTTCCACCAGCTGGTTGGAGAAGAGAACCTGTGTTCAATATGATCAAGTAAAGGTTTGTGACCCACTGGTGGCCAGTGGTTTGCAGATAAAGGGGCAAATGATGTTAGTTGACCAGAGAAGCTTTTATTTAAGATGAGCGTGTGAGTCCACCCTTCTGTGTTCTGGGCATTTGACTCTAACTTCTTATACTCAATCATTTGTGTACACTGCGTATTTCTGACTTCCCAATTAAAAAATACTTCTTATTTTTTTTGGTGTTTTTAACATTTCTCAGGCTAAATATCTAAATCAGGGCACAAGTGACCTTTCATGATCTTGCCATTCATTATTCAATTTATACTTCAATGTCACGTTCCCTAACAAACCATACTATTAATCTCTTTAACTTTTGTTTGGCCCATGAGTGGTAAAATTTATTCTAACTTGTCTTCTTTGAAGGTTAATAATTCATATAATTATCTGTGTAATGAAGGATGCACTCAGTCACAGCTGATCAACTTTAAGTGTTGGATTTTATCTTATCAAGATATATGAACTATTGTAAACACTCAGGTGTGTGCAGGCTCCCTTTCATGTGTTAAATATGGATTGCACTCTTTTCCCTAATAACCTTTTCATGACATGACCACTTTAACTTTTATCAGGAATGAACGGTTTGTAGCATTTTATGAATTCATGTTCACTGACAAGTAGATTAATGCATAATTTAGGAAGCAAAGTGAGAATAGTTTTGTTGTGAGTTTAAAAAAAAACACATTCTATTCCAAAATATTATAAACCAGACATGAAAAAATTAAATGCTCCTAGATCTGACTGGGAAAGGAACTAGAACTGGAAGTGTCCACCAGGATGTGAGGGTTGTTGCAGAGGAGGGGACTGAGGTGACAGTGGCACAGGGCACACATGGGAGAATCCATTACGATATTTTGGAATAAATTGCAATTTCATTTTCTTTTACTCCCTACTTCCAAGTGGGTGAGGAACAAGGTCCAGTAATCTGAACAGAGATAATAAGTATGAGGCCCAGAAAGAAGTTTGCAACAGGAGCCTCCGAGTAAGAGCTAAAACCCTGCAGGTGGAGGGTTTAGACAGATTGCAAAAAGATAATATATGACAATAAAATAGAACACGGTCATTTTACTCTTTATTGCTTTAAAAAAATCTATACTCTCTGGAAGCATTGACAATGCTCCCAAATTCTCATTTTGTTCTTAGATTTGTTGTATTTCTGGAAGATTGAGTTTTGTTTCTATGTAGATACCATACTTTTGTTATTTATATGGCCAAGTATTTCTTTCTATTGTATATTTTCAAATATTTAATGAAAGATGCAAAGTGGCGGTGAAATATTATTTTCACTATGTTCAAGAAAAATAACAATTATAGAGTTTTGACATCTAGAGAGAGATTTTTCCACGTACTTCCATTTAAGAAATAAACTATGAGCCTTCAGAAAATGTCTGTCTACTCTGAATCACTTCTTTTTTCCTATTCTCTATGTGTTTTATGTTTAAACCATGTCTTTAGTCTGGTCTTCTCCTAGAATTTAAAGATTTAGTCCCAAAATTGATTAACTTATTATCCCTTAATATTTTAGTACTGTGTTTAAATATATATATATAAAACAAACATGCAGTGCTGCTTGTACTTCTCATAGGTAGCAGTAAAATATTAACAGTTAAAATATACACCTTAAAATAAAATCTCAATCCATAAAATAATTTAAATTATCTCAGAAGCTTGATTTTTTGATTCTTCTTTCATTGACATGAAAAATGGGAGTGGCAAATACATTTATAAGGGAGAATTTACCTCCTTAGCTAGAGGAAGTTGTGTTTTATACTAGGCATTCTCTTTCAAATTTGATTCAGGAAGAAGGCTCATATTTTCCCAAATTATGGCTATTGGCCTCCTTATCTCTTTTAAGAATTTAATAAATTTATGTTGTTCATGATTGATGAACAAAAAATATAGTAAGGAGAAGATATGAACATTCCAGAAAACCTACCCTTTGGTTCAAAAATGGATTATTCATTGGCCCTAAAATTTTAAAAAATGTAATATTTTCCATTGAGATAATAGGCATCGATTTATAAACTACTGACATTCTACTGCGCTGCTCCAACTCAGTCCTGTGGATTCATGACCTTTCAGGTGTTGAGGATTCCTAGATCTATTATTGTTTGTAAGCCCAGACCTCTCTCAAGCACCCACCTGCATAACAGACTGCCTATTCCACACATACTTTGTAAACAATATGCCCAAAGTTGAACTCTTTGTTTTCTCTTCTAATTTCTTCCTCATTCTGTATTTCCTATCTTTACAAAAGATGCCTTCAGCTGCCCAGTGTCTAAAGCCAGAAGTAGGGGAGTTATTCTGGAAGTATTCCTCTTCTTCACCTTTGCCTCACCTCAAATATTTTCGACCTTTTGATTTTACTTTCTCCAAATCCTTCACATCCATCCTCTCTTTTTTCAAGCTAAGGTATTACTTGAGATATTTTTACCTTAGGAGAAAGGAAAATAACAATCAACTTGACCTGTAAAGCAGGAAAGGACCCCCTCTCCCTAATTTTTGATATTAAGAGCTGGGTTTTAGGATTAGTATATCAGAATTCAGTTCTGATGAACAGCTAAAAATATTGTTTTTATCTATCTGTACTCAAAAATAGTAGTACATAGGGGAAAACAACCTCAAATATTTATTAGTTAATAAATTAGTCCTAAAGTATCATCAACTTATTATCAATGTTTTTACAAGCTACCATAGAGGTTCCCAATTAATTCTCTTTTTCCTACCAGAAAACAGAAAAGTATCTGATTTCACATGAAAGAACTGTAAAGAGGAAATGCCTATCAGAAGCTTCATTTTCTTGGGAGAAATCAAAAGTGTGTAAACATGCCAATCTCTCTTCATCCTGTGTGGTTGAAATGAAACTCAACAGGTTTTCCACATACCTAAATTATTACTGTTTCTTGGGCTGAGCACAGAAAGAAGGCTAAAGCAGCATTAATTACTGTCACAGACTACATGATAGGCTAGAGTTCACCTTTACAGAGGCAGATTAATTATGCTTTTCAATTTAGTCTGCTCTATAGCTATGACAAGATAAATCATTTCAGAGAAGGTTTGTTAAATCTGATTAGGATTCCTGTTTTAGCAGCTATCAAACTTATAATGGCCCAGTGTAAACAGTAAGTAAACAGACACCCAGAGGGTAACAACTAGAAATTTTTGGGAAAGAAATACAGAATGCATTTTTATTTTTCAAATCTCCGAGAAAATGTAAAACCTCCACTCTTTTGAAAGAATTTCCTTGCTGTGATTTCCAGATGCCTAGTAGGTAAGATGTGAGCGCTAAAATTCCACTTTCATGTGAATTCCACAACAATCATTTCTCTAATGGAAAATATTCTAAATGGAAAAAGACATTCTGTTTGTTTAAAGTGTCAGTTTTCAGCTTTGACCCTTTTCCCTTGAAAGCTTGCACCATCCACGCTACTGAGCTTGATAATTTGCTTTCCTCATTATTAAAATAGACCCTTGACAAAGTCAGTGAGAAAAATTTCTCAAAAATCTGGGGTTCCACTTATAGCATATACACAACTAGGGTTCTGAATAATTATTTAAAATTTACTCCAATTTATCAAGACTTTTTGGACTTCTCTATTAGTATATAAGGTGGGCATAGTGCATGCCTTCTTGGTAAATTCCACGCATAGTATTTTCTTTATTTTGGTTGTGCTAGAAAGATTAATATTCTGTTCAGGAAAGATTTTATAAGTGACGGCTGACTACACAGTAGAAGATCCCTTTGTGTATAAATAAATCTCTCTCACTACCTTTCAATTCTATTGTTAAAGATTTATTTCTCTGATCCATGAATTTTTTTTCAGATCCTTTTTGGCTGCTACTCAGTAATAAGTTTGAGTGTGTGGGATGGGATATGTGGCCTGGAAGAAAAGGCATGAAGTAAGTGAAAGAAAACTGTAACAATGTACAAATCTTCAGTGAGAAATTTGATTTAGGATTTCAAAAGTAAAAGTCAAGCCTTAAAAAAACCCTAAAACCAAACTGAGTAAAAAACTGTTGTGTTAATTAAAATCCTCATTGAGTTAACTGAGAGTAAATTAAAAGTTGAATGATTTTTAAGTATTCATTTAATTACAAGGTGACATTTACTGTTACCATTTTTTAAATTATTTTTTAACTCAGTGTTTTAAATCCTAAGTTCTATTCAATTCATCAGAAAGAGACAGAAGTATAACAGATGATATGAACAGTTAATAGAAGCAGTACAAATGGCTTATAAATATGAAAAATGTTCCACCTCACTGTTACCACATCAATATAAATTTGAGCAGGCGACCATTATCTGCCTATCATCATAACCAAGATAAATACACAGTGCTGTTGAGGATTTCAGGCTCATACACCAGAGAATAAATTGGTTTTAAAAAAATAAACCTTCCCAAGAAGGCGATAACCTTTAAAGTTCACATATTTTGATTAATTCACCTAGAAATCTATCTTATTAAAATAATCAGAATCTTAAATAAGATGTGTAAACAAAGATATCCATTAAAAATATTACTTTTGGGCTTCCCTGGTGGCGCAGTAGTTGACAGTCCGCCTGCCGATGCAGGGGACACGGGTTCGTGCCCCGGTCCGGGAAGATCCCACATGCCGCGGAGCGGCTGGGCCCGTGAGCCATGGCCGCTGAGCCTGTGCGTCCGGAGCCTGTGCTCCGCAACGGGAGAGGCCACAACAGTGAGAGGCCCGCGTACAGCAAAAAAAAAAAAAAATATATATATATATATATACATGTATATATATTACTTTTAATAAGAAAAAAGCTGAAAACAGCCCGATACTATTAAAATTGGTAGTTTTTAAGAGCACATACTGACTTGGAGTAATGTTCAAAAAAGATAATACAGAAAAGGTTGATACAACATGCATATATAATGACCTCAATTTTTTAAAATACATATATAGATTAGAAATAAGACTAGAAATGAATATATCAAACTATGAGTAGTAATTATTTGTAGGTGATGAGATTACAAATTATGTTTTCTTCATGTCTTTATTTGCCTAAGAACACATTAATTTTACAATAAGGAAAATAAAAGTTTTTGAAAATTAATAGAAAAGTGGCTTGTATATTATCAGAAAGGAAGCTGACTGAAGTTGCTAAATTTTGAGAGTGAAAACATGTTTGGAATAAGAGAAAAAGCCTTGAATTATTACCTAGTTTTTAATTTGCATCAAATAGACATTAATAAATAATAATACAAGGTGTGTGACATTATCTTCATTAACAATATTTCAATGCCCTTAACTATATAATTAAGTTGAATGAAAATTCTAAATACATTATAGTTTATACAAATTATTTCCCGAACATATAATAGTTAATATTTTACATTTCACATATCTTTGAATGAAAACAGAAAAGTTTAAAGTACTAGATTTTACCCCCCAAAAAACATTTTGCTCTCCTCCCAGTCTAACAAATTCAGCCAGCTTGATGATATGAATATATTACAGTGGTCTGAAAATATAGACTATGCTGCCTTACAAGATTTCTTAATTTATAAAATCTGACTTACTCCTTGTAAACCTAATAAATATTCCATACTTATATTTCTTAGGTTCATTCTGCTATGTTAGGTCCCAAATCTAGTTAGTATTTGGGGTTGTACTTGGCTGTGGTGTTTACAAAAGGAGCCATATTTTAAAGACAGAATGTGACTTCCGTTCATTGACCATATCTACACACAGGAAACCAAAACAAATAGCTCAGCTTGTGGGACGCTGCTTCGGCACTGAGCAGATACAGATTCTGCTTCAGAGGTTGACGGTATGATTAGCTGATGAGAAACAAGCAGCTGGCAGAATTAGGTACTCTCAAATGAAATCTGTTTCAATAGTGTTGAAGTTTATACTACAGGCTATATAAGCAGGGCGCTTCTAGTATGGACTGTAGCTGGGCATAAGGTGGCCACAGTTCTGTGCTGAGTGGAAGTCAGTTCACTCTGATTTTCTAAATTAGTGCAATTTCCCCTCCCTCCCAGTGCACAAGGGGGATTCTTTGGAGCTATTGAAATTCTGCTTTTTATTCAGCAATAGGAGGAAGGCATATTTCAAGGTGGCAACTTTTGCCTAGAGAATTCCTATTCATACCCTGACTTTTGTCAGACGGGCCTGCCTACACTTCACTGAAAATTTCATGCATTCTTCTGACTGCCTTTGTTCATACTGTTAACTCTACTAGAAATTACTTATCATCGTATCTTCCCCACATTAACTGTAGCTAATTTCAAGTAACACCCGTTAATCAACTTCTGAAGTTATAGCATTTTATTTACCTCACACAACTGGCAATTCACTTGTTATTTTCTATGATAGTGTCTGCCTTGTACATGAGTGTAAGGTTTTTTACTGCTATTTAAATGTTTTCCAGTCAGACTAAACTACTATTAGTTTCCTGAAGAAGAGTTGTCCTTACTCTAATTTCTGGACCTTTACAAGTGCGATTCCCTTTGCTCATATCATTGTCCTGCTCTGATTCAATTTAATCATGGCTCCACTACACACGTGCGTGCACACACACACTTATGCACAGAGTCTTCAAATCTTAGCTGAGACAACACTTTTTTCCAAGAAGACAATTCTACCTTCCCATCTGGGAGGTGGCTGGGTACTCTTCCTACATGAACCCAAATATCCTCTACTTTCCCTATTGTGGTTCCTTGTAATTGCAATTGCATACTTTATCATCTTCAATAAAGACCCAGAAGACTGTGAGTTCTTTCCTCATTCATGAATAAATGAATGAATAAATGAATGGACTTCTCAAATAGTATTTAACTTTTCTTGCATGTAGGTCTTCTACGCTTAATAATGAGGTTATAATAACTAGGGAATGTACCCCCTTTTTTCTTTTGAGTCTTCTATCACTCAGCATTTCACAAATAATGGATTTTCAAAACTTACAGAATTTTTTTTGAGGACTGAATTGGATTTCTGAATTGGATTTTTCCTGTGTATTTTTGTCCTCATATGAAGTCATAGAACTCTTCTCTAGAAGGGCCCTTAGAGATCACTTAGTCCAACCTTTTCATTGATATTTCTTTTGGATTTTACTGTGAGGGTATTTTAGGTAATTTGGCCCAGAGGCAAGATGAGTTAGTTAAGGGAGAAAGTGCTAAGAGTGCATAAATGAAGTTAAGGCAAACTTTTTACTGCTTTTTCCTCCTTTTGAAGGGAGATTTGGCAGAAAGGAAAGGAAAGGGAGGGGAGAATTGTGGAGTGGAGTAACAACCATTGAAAGAGATGCAGACTCTAATGGTGACTCTGGAAGAATCAAGGGTTCAAATGAGGGGAGGGTCAGAGGGAGATGACACAGCACCATAAGACAATGGGGGCTGGCTTGGGCTGGGGGCAAACCGGCCAGAAAGTTATAGTCTGGAAGAGTCTGAATCTATATCTAATTCAGTCTAGTTCAGGCTCAAAGCAGACCATCCCTAGGAGCACTGAGATTCTAAACTCTCCTTAGGAGAATGGGGAGCTTGGGGATGATTACACTCACTGTGTGTCTCTTTCTCTCACCAGCATTTTTATAGAAGAAGGACACGTTAAACTGAACAACAGAATGAACTTGGAAACGAAAACAGGAACATATCACCCAAAAGTTGGAAATAAGGTCAAGAGTGCGACATATCCTTCCAATATCATATTGGAGCACTGTTCTTAACTGTTGGAAAAGTACCTTGTAGCAATATAACTTGAGAGGTTAGAAAGCCCAGGCAAGGAAGCCTCCACTGATTGCCTAGGAAGACATTTGTGTTTTTATTTTATGTATCACAGCTCCTTTAGGAACAGCTAAATGAATTCTTCTTTCCACTTAGATCTGGCTACCCACAACATTTTTAAGAAGCACTGCCTCTGTGGAGTTCTGTTCTCCCAAAGCCTAGATGCTGGGAGATCAACACAAGTCACTACATGCTATGGCTATTTGGTCATCGAGCCAGAAAATAAAAGTAGGTAGAGAATTGTTTATATATGTGTATTTCTGGAGACAACAGAGTCCTAATTTTATTAACTTACATGTGACCCACAATTTATTAAAATATCTTTCAATTTCCTAGTCCCAGGTTTTTGATAATATCATGCAAACGAAGCAAAGATTACTGATTTAGCAATTTTTATCTTCATTCATCTTGTCTCTGACAAGGTATTCATATAATATTTGGGTTAACATTCTGAAAATTATTAATATCTTTTCTCTTTTGCCTTTCTGAGTACTAGGCCCTCACCCTGCTTGCCTCAAGGTAAAGAGTGAGAAATGTGGTAAAAATTAGGATTTGTTATAGAAGGTATTAAATGGCATGCAAAAAAGAGACTGTTCTGCGAGACTATGGGTGTGAAAGCCAGGTTCAGTAAAAACATAATATTGGCCCAAACGGGAAGGTGTGTTAGATAACTGAGGCAAAGGAGGACTCTAGGTCCCACTCCCTTTAGGGACCATGAAAAGAAGCCACACTATTTTTCATCAGTCAAGGGTACAGAATAAGAAAGTAAACTTGATAGCCCTGAAGTTTAGCTTTTCCAGCCATCTTCAGTCCCACTTGGCATGGGTGCAAATCAGAGAGCCAAGGGGCCCACCATGGGGCTCACTGTGGTGGCACTGGGATGAACCATCAGGCAGAGGGGCAAATAAAGTTTGTAGCAGAGTCAAAAGTGGTTCCAGACCAGAGTCAAAAGAGATAAGATCTTGAGTTACATAGGCCTTATTCATTATCTAAGAGTTCTAGCAGGGCAAGCTCTAACCAAGTGAACAAGAGATCTAGCCCCACGACATGAGTAGCTAGATAGCATCACACCTCTAGACTTTGACTTTTGCTCTCTGATACAAGGTTCTATAAGATACACTCTGCTCTCTAATACTCTGATGCCATTCTAGGGTAGAACTGAGAAAGGGATAATGAGCTAAGAGATATGAGATATTAAGAGATCTTTTTCTAGAGAGAGTAAACATTATTTAAAGGGACTAACTAAAACAGCAGAGTTGAAAAAGAATGGAATGGATTAGGCATTAAGTTAATGTTCTAAGGCTATGATGTACTTGAGGTTAGGGGAAAAGACAGCCCTAGTAATGGGATTAAAAAAAAAGAGTTGTATTTTCTTGCACATTTAAGTATAGTAATTTTACCTCACAGCAATGTACCAGATATATCCTGAGGAAGAGTAGCACCCATTTCCTCTCCCAAGACACTTAAAATTGAGTAGAAATCTAGATAATATTATTGCTTCACTGGTGTCTGACTCCTATCCCATGTTGTGAGGTTCACTTAAAGGTGGGATCATCAAGGAACACTTCAGAATGGAGGCAGAAGTTGAGTTGAGTCTTAATTTATGCCTAGGGCTTAGGAAAATGGAGAAAGTTACTGTAGGAAGAGTGGATGTTTGGAACAAAGCTGTGGAGTCAGGAACGTATATAGTGTGGCTAATAGAAAGGATAGAATTTCACTTCCATTTTTGGCGTTATGGCATATTTGATAATTTGAAAAACTCTGTGGATACAAAATATCTAGAAATGTTGGATAAAATGTAGCAAACATTCATTTTAGACTCAGAACTGAGCTTCCAAGAGATGAAGGGAAATAACAAGAATCAAGAGTGAAAAGTATGCTAAAATCCAGAATGGAAGATGATATAGACAGCATGGTTGCTTTGGAAGGGTTTCCCAGTCTTAGTAACTAAGTATTAATTGTTATGCAAGCTTAGAGCAGAGAGCACCACCCAAAGCCAGGATCCATGAAAGACTAGACCCTTGGTGAAAGGTGGACTTGAAAAAAACAACAAGTAAACTCATCTATCTTGACCTGAGCTTGAGTGGGAAAAAAGTCTCCTCTTGAAAATCTGTCATCACTAGCCTACATTCACATGGGTTTAAAGCTCAAATCTGCACTCTGTAGGTGGTCTCAGAGACCCTAAATTAAAAATTACCACCAGTAATTGGTATTTATTGATTGGTATTGTACCAGGACATCTGGCAGAAGGAAAAGGAACATCTCAGGGTTCCCAGAGATAAAGCTCAGCCAAACATAAACCCAAAGTCCACAACTACAAAACACATGAGGAAGAATCAGCAAAGTGCTCAATTAAAATCAGACTTACAAGTACAACAAATAATTTAGTTATTAAATATATAATGTAAATACATATATTTAAAATGCTTAGAGAAAAATAGGTTGAAACATGGGAAAGAAAAATGTCTTTTTCAAAGATAGTCATAATATAAAAAGAACTTATAAGATATATACATAGTAGGGATGTAATGTACAACATGGTTAATATAACTGACACTGCCCTATGTTATATATGAAAGTTGTTAAGAGAGGAAATTCTAAGAGTTCTTATCACAAGGAAAAATTTTTTTTCCTTTTTCTTTTATTTTGTATCTGTATATGATATGATGAATGTTCACTAAACTCATGGAAATCATTTCATGATGTATGTAAGTGAAATTATTATGCTGTACACCTTAAACCTATACAGTGCTGTCTTTCAATTATAGCTCAATAAAAATGGAAGAAATAAGAACTTAAAGAAGTAAAGAATATTAATAAATTAAAATTTAAAACTCAATGGAAGGCTTAAATAACAGGTTACTCCAGACAACAGCTGAAGGGATAACTAATAAATAAATAATATGTATTAAAAAAGTATCCATATATGTATAGCTGATTCACTTTTTTATACAGCAGAAACTAACACACCTAATTAAAAAAAGATAAAAATAAAAGAAGTACCCAGAAATTATCACAGAGACACAAGATGAAAACTATGACAGTGTTTAAGGGACTTGGAGGACTGAATGAGAGTCTAACTGGGCTTCTGGTAAAAGGATTCTATATAATGAGAAAAGGTAAGAGAGGAAAAACCACAGATGTTTTGTAGAGTTTAAAAACATGCATCTTCAGACTGAGGAAAGCTAATAAATCTCAAGTAAATAAAAAAGAATCCATAGCTAGACATATAATGTCACAGTGAAACTACAGAACACTAAATACAACAAGTATTTCAAAAACAGCCTGAATTTCCTCCGAAGGACTATAATTAGAGTGACTGCAAACATCTCAGTAGCATCGTTAAAAATCAGGAGACATTAGTCCAATTCTATATGCTAAGAGAAAATGCTGTCATGCAGAATTTCATTCAAGGGAAGAATATGTTTTAGTCAAAACAGCACTAAGAATTTGCCATCAAGAGACTCTCAGTGAATGAAAAAATTCTAAAGCACTAAAACTTCTCAGTTACTAAGAATAAAATTATTCTAGAAAAAACGATAAGATGCTCAAAACGTATTGAGGCAAAAAATGGTTAAAATTTAGGTGATCCAAACAATCACTGATGGTATAAAACAATAATAACTATTAATTTGAATGGTAAAAAAATGAGATGGAAAAATATACTAGATAAAAATAACAAGGAAGAGGGGAGAGAATGTAGATAAGTACACACATGAAATATTTGACGGTTCATCACTAAAAGAACAGAAATAGAGTGTTTAAATTCTACAGTAGAGGGGAAATGAAATAGAAACTGAATAATCTCTATGCCAAAAGAAAGTTTTAAAAATAAGCATAGAAAAAGCAGAGTACCTACAGCACAGAGGAAAAAAGATTCTTCCACACTTCTAGTGCGAATCTAAATCAGCACAACCTTTCTGAAGAACAACTGGCAATATTTTAAAGATTAAGTAATGCACACTCCATGACAACACAATTCTATCCCAAGGTATATAGACTACAGCAATACTTCTTAAGCTATCTATGGTTTAAAACAACTTTTTAAATGCATAATCCACTGCAGAACAATAATTTTGCAAAATACAAAATCACATGCACAGATGTTGTAGCAATGTCAAATTTCTATAACAGTTTTCACTTGCTTACTCTCAGTGGTTGTACCTACCTCATCATAGATAACTAGTAATTCATTGATACTGATCCATACTATATTTTGAGTAGCACTGCTCTATACAAAGTCTTACACACATCCATAGGGAGAAACATACCAGAGTAATCTACTACTTCTGGATGGTGGGAAAGAAAGAAAAACCTATTGGAGAGGGTTCATGAACTCTGTATTGTTATACTTTAGTTCAGTAGCAGTTTCAAGTGTGTTCATTATACTACTTATTATATCTTTTTGTATGTCTGAAGCATTTCATAGTTAAAAAAAGGAAGAAGATACATTGATAAAAATATTTCTTAAATTGCGAGTAAAAATCATAGTCATAGGGTTTAAATGTCAGCAATCATTCAGATCTGCCATTCTTTAAAATACTTGAAGAGTTGTTTTTCACAGTTTACAGAACTCCAAATTGTGTTCAGTTAATATCTCAAGCTAGCATAACACCTGTGGCTTCTGGTCACTAATACTCCATGGTCGAGTCCTACTTCTACACAGAGCAAGCGTTTGTAGGCACCAGTGTACAGGCAGCCTGGAGCCCATCAGAGGAGATTTTTCCAGGATGATTCTAATAAGCAAAGAAAAGTGCTATGCCTTCCACATTGGGATTCAAGCTTAACTACTATACTCTTTTCATTTTCTTATTCAGCACTTTAAACATTGTCTACAAACATTTAATTGTAAATAAATAGGCAATTGCTTTACTCTGCTGACTGTTTACATAAAAGACATTAAAAATATATCACTCAAGGGACTCAATTAACAACTGAACACTAGCTAGGATTTGCCTCAGTGGTCAGGGTGACTTGTGCATTCTTTGTTAGATTCTCCTGAGGCTTAAAAAATGTATTAAGGTTCTCAAATGTCAGGTGACAAGGCAAAGTCATAATCTTACCTTTAAGAATCATATTACCACTCTGCACACACAGAAAGTATTATCTATCAACTGTTCCTCTTAATTACAATTATTACTTATTATTTATGCAGCAGTCTCAATACAGAGTAATTGAGCCATTTTATTTATTGTTAAGGTAGCAAAACAATGAGGTTATTAAACTCTCCCATTGCTTTACTCTATTTTTGTTCTTTTTAAAAGATTGTGATCAGCAAAAAGTCCTAGCTCTGGGAGACTGTTTATGAATGTAATTATAATTATGAATGCACATGCAAAAATGTACAAATGAGCCATACTTTAAATACACCAGCAAAAAAAGTACAACTTTTTTCCTGGATTGCTTATAAGTTAGTTTTCAAGTAATTAACAAAATGATTTCCTATTTCACACTAAATTAGAAGTTACCAAATTAGAGGTAGGAAAATTGCTGAGATGAGTTTCTAATACTATGGTTTTCTAAACTGCCTTCAAATCCAAAGTATCCCTAGAGTGGAACTCAGGCATATTTCAAAAAAAAAAAAGAAGCCAAAGATTCTGCTTGTGTGCTGGCTATGGCACAAATTCACTTTGAAGTTTTCCACGTTAGTCTGATCTAAAGTTCGGTTTCTGATGCACGGGACAAAAGAGTGAAATTCAACTCCACCTAACTCATATAGATTACATAAACCCTGTGTTCTTCACATGCTAACCTATGTGGAGGCTGAAAATGCAGTGGATGACATTGTCTTCCTCATCAGGATTCTTGAAGGCTTTGCAGGAGACAAGACTTGGCAATGTTAAATCTTTTGAGTGAAAAAATAATCACACAATGGTGGGTCATATCTGGTGGAGAAGAGAAGGAACATGACTTTAAGGAAACTTGTATTATTGTCCTCCTGGGTCACTAACTAGTTGTATAACTTTGGTCAAATACCACTTTTAGCGTCCCTGGGTCTTCGTTTCCTCATCTGTAAAATAAGCAGATCAGATTACATGCTATTTCAATTCCCTCCCAGTCTTCCTATGCTTTCAATTGTCCTGGCCTCTTTGTCCTTACATAGGGTTTGCCATTGGCCTCAGCTTCACCTTCTTCACCGGGTTGGTGTGGGTGGAAGAATGAAAAAAACAGCAGCAAAGAAATGCAAATTCTGTCAAAGTCATTAAAGATGACTCTTGTCCTTAGGGTTTCTCTTTAACACAGGGAAAACATAAAATGATAGAAAGCACTTGTACAATTTATATTACAAAGAAAATGTATTTCTACTTAGAAAAGTATTCTATTTTTTTTTTTTTTTCCCAAAATGCCACTTACTTTTTGGCTTAAAAGTATGTACTCGGGCTTCCCTGGTGGCACAGTGGTTGAGAGTCCGCCTGTTGATGCAGGGGACGCAGGTTCGTGCCCCGGTCCGGGAAGATCCCACATGCTGCAGAGCGGCTGGGCCCGTGAGCCATGGCCGCTGAGCCTGCACGTCCGGAGCCTGTGCTCCACAACGGGAGAGGCCACAGCAGTGAGAGGCCCGCGTACCACAAAAAAAAAAAAAAAAAAAAGTATGTACTCATTCTAGGATTTTCATTCTAAAGAGGAAAATTCGGTAATCCTATCTATGCCTGCTGTGTGGCTTTCAGTTTCTGTATGGTTGTGTTCTTCTTATTTTTGTAAACATGTTTCTCAGGCTCCACACATATTGTCACAGTCCTGAAAAGGTGAAGTTTAAGGTCGGGGAACACTGGGATTGAGAACAGGGAGTCCGTTACCAGTGGCATTGGAGAAACTGGGGGAGAGAGAAGCAAAGCAGAGACCCATGTTTCGGCTTTAGAAGTTAGACAAACCAAAGCCACAAGCCTCCAACAGAGGTTTCACTGGGGCAGATGATAGAGGAATGAAAGGCAAGACAGAAAAACACAAAAACAAAGTCATAAATATAAAGCTGAGCTGAGTGAGGATTTTCAGAGCATTAACTCTAGTCTCAACTCATGTACAGACTGTGTTTGGAGAACACTTGTCCCACAACCAATACGAGTGTAACCTTTCTAATGGATTAAGTGGGTTATTCACGTACAAAACAATAAAAACTGTTTGAAACTCAATGTGGATTAGTTCTAAATAAAATAACTGTAAAAATAACTAGGCAATTCAATTTATAAATAAGGTGAAAAACCTTTTGCGTTAATTGAAATGATACATCATTTAAAATATTTATTCTAATTTCTTTTTTCTCTTTAATGGTCTTATATAAATCACAGAAGTAAGCTTTTATAATTTGAGCTTTCTTAATTCTGATAATCACCAGCCTAAAATTTAGGGAAAATTTTAATACTTTGTTTATTTTTATACTAAATGAAATAAGAAATTAATGTTAGTATTTCCAGGTAAACCTAGCTTTAGTAAAGAAATATCTATTATTAATTTATCCTATCAAGCAGGATAATGAAGGAAAAAAGATTGATTATATTTTTCTAAGTAAATGCTGCATAATAACAGTCAAATAATTGTAAGGTCATCTAATCATAGATTACTGCAGCCGCAAGAGCTTTATCTACCTCTTTCCCCCATCATTTAGTCTCAGGCTACTTTATTTTGTACATGAGAAATGCCCTGTTAGTAGCTCTTGGAGGTAGCATGGCCAGGAAGGATAAAACCAGAGCATATTCCTGACCCCTGATGCGGTTCAGGACAGGCTACCCCCAAATATGGTATTTTGGCATACTATTTCAAGTTGAAGGACTGTGGAAAGTGGCAGGTGCAGGGAGGACTTTCTGACTTTCACCTGAAGCAGGTCATAAGGGTCTAATGTGAGAGGTGCCTTCCCTACACCCAGAGGAAAGGAGCATCCTTGCCTCTGAAGACACAGTGATACACAGGGGAGTCTGAATGACAGGCCTTAGTAAGTTCCCTCCAGTTTACTACACTTAACCCTTTGTCCTATCACATCTCTTGACTGTTCATCAAATCTAGCATAAAAACACACTGATTTAACCATTTCTTCTGGTCTTCATTTCCTTATGAAGCCTCCTGTGTCATGTAAAACGTCTATTTTATACATTTGTATGTACGTTTTTCTCCTGTTAACCTGTCTTTGTCAGTCTAATTTTCAGATTCAGCCAGGGGCTAAGAGGGTCAAGGAAACCTTTTTCCTCCCCTACATTTCTAGTACTGACTGTTACAACATAGATCCTACAACATCATTAAATGAGATTATAAAATCTGCACCTTAAAGATCATTTTAGAGGGCCCACACATGTACACACACAAGCTTACACAGAATTTTAGCTTAAATGTATACAAAGAAATCATTAGTTAAAAAAATTCAAATGCTAATTTGGAAATAAAACTATATCCAATTTTATTTTTCAAACTCCAATCTTTTATAAACTGCCACATTTGGTTTAAACATTCTTTTGTATTTTGTATTTTATTACTTGTGATCTGTAAAAATCTATGAATATATGGTCTTAGGTGTAAATGGGTTCATGGATCAATAGAATTTTCTCTCAAATGAACTGATTTAGCTTAATAAATGTCTCTGACTCTCTTCTACGTGCACTAGAGGAGGTGTGGAAAACTGCTGTCCAATCAGCAAACTGATTTTAAGTTACATTATTATATAGACTAATTAAGTGGGAAAGCAAAAGAGTAGAGTAGCTAGCTTAGGAAACACTAGGTCAGGCAGTGCTGCTATAGCTCATTAGCATATTCAGATCTTCTAGGCACTGTTAGGGCTAGGGAGACGAAAAGGAAAATGTTCCCATCCTTTAGGATACTATAATCTAGTCCAGCTTTTGTTGAATATTCAGCTTATCTCTCTATCCATTCACTCATTTATTCATTCATTCAATTACGCTTCATCAGTTATTGTGTGTCAAGAACTATGCTAGGCTATTCACTCACTAAGCATGGAAAGTACAAATTTACTAATCTAAAAAATTATCCACCTTAATAAATATGATATACTCTATTAAGCTATATCTAAAATAACAAAGCCTAAAAAGATATTGCTAAGAGAATGAGGACAAAATAAGAAAATACCAAATTTCATTAACTAGGTATATCCTATGGGCAGTCAGGACAAAAGACCAAGGGTGATACTGAAAAGCTCCTTGAGGAAAATTAATTAAACCTTTTATAATTCTCCCTAAAATGGAACAACAAGCAGAATTAACCTTTGGTCTAGGATACTCAATTCTTTCTGTAAAACCAATCCCTTTCCCTAATCTCCCTCTAGAAAACCTTCCAAAAATCAATGTTAGATGACAGCCAATCTATTAATGTTTTTCTCTGTGACAATACAAACTGAAAACAAACTAGAAGGCATTTATGTCCTTCCCCCAAAGGGATTCTTTTAATAGATAAGCCAATGTATATCCCTATCATTGATGAAATAATTCTTTTAGCTCAAGTATTTGCTGACAACTAAAGACTTTGTTGACAATTGCAAATTAATCTCCAGATCCTGGAAGATGCGTCACAGAAATTAAACTCATGTCCCAGAGATCTGGTCCCAAACTATATAGCTTGGCAGTCTCACTTGTTATTATTTGTTATTCAACTTTTATCTTTATACCTTACTTTTAAAAGGACATGAGGAATTTGCATAAATATGTAAATTAAATATAATACTCCTCAACCTTTAAGCTTTTGGAATTTCACCACGACTTGTTCTGTGGAAGCAGATAAATTATAATGGATCACTGGGTTCAAAATACTGGGAGATCTGTGGTCAGTCCTCAGATCCACTGCTTTGTAGTCAGCTGATCCTACATGGAATTATTACATATTCCTTCGATTGATCAATTGATCCATAGATAGACAGAGATGTCTATGTAGAGATATATAGACATAGATATTGGACTCCAAGTTGGACACTGTCCATCAAGATGTTGGATTCCAAGATCTCTACATTCCCTTTTATGGATTTAAATGTCAACTTGGTCCAGAAATTTTAAGATCTTTGTAAAATCACTTCTGTGCTAATTGTTTCAAAGGTGTATTTCCTGTTTCTTTAGACTCCTACTTGTTGATTATTATAGGATGATACAACTTCCTTGGCTTGCCATTTTTGACCCCAGAAAATGATATTTTAGATAGTGAGCTCCTTATTTTCTCTTTAGAATATTTTTTCCCAACATTTCATCCCTGTTATTGACAATGTCATTTACCAAGTACCCTAGATTCACAACTTATATCTACTTTTGAGATCCTTTACCCATCATAATTATTTTAAATCATTTAAAAATTCTGTATGTTACCCCTTTATGAGGTCTTATGGATCCTCCTCATTATTTGTGTCTTAATCACTAAGTAAGAGTCAACTCATGTATAGACAAATGGAAAAACCTCTCAGTTTTTCCTGCCTCCCTTTGTTCCAGGTGCCAAGAAATCACAGAATAATCTTACTGTCACAGACCCTCTGTCTCATAATTCCTTTGCTCAGTAATATACAGAACACCTCTAATACCTAGCATTAGCATGATGTATTATTCAAAATGGATATTATGTTGGAACAAAAGGCATGGAGTGGGAATGCTCCAGTCAGCTGGGGACATATGGTCACTTTAAATGGAAGTGACCCAAAACATCTTTTTCTGACTGCCAAATATCTTCACCAGTTAACTTATCCCATACTATCTTCCATTTCACACATATTATGTGTGTGTGTGTGTGTGTGTGCGCGTGTGCGTGTGCGTGTGTGTGTGAGTTGTTCTGGTTAAACAATTTTTTTTAGTTACCCCCATTAGAACATTGCTAACTTTTAATTTTATAGCTTCTATAGAGGCAATTCTATAATTTTATTTTGTGATTTCTGGTTTTTCCTCTGCTTCAAATTCTGGGTAAAATCATTGCTAAAGTCAGAGAATAAGGATCACATAAGGGTGATCCATGGCATGGGGGACATTAAATGTGTGTCCCTGCTGGCAATAATCTTCTAACTAATAAAGAGCCAGAACATATAGACACCCCTCTCAACTGAGGACGCTCCTCTGCTCTGCCACACTTAGGAACTTAACGAATTTATCTCACTTTGTGTTCTAAAGTAGGAAAGAAGGCTGGAACCTTTTTCCAGGTGCTGTACCCCTATACATGTTTCTCTGGGATTTTGAAAATAATTTGTGCTTAATACATTTGTCTTGACAACTGATTATACACTCTTAACCATGCGGCTGGATAAAATCACACAGAATATTATATATATGTATGTAATACATGATATATATATATAAAATATGTGAAATATATCACAGATTTCAAATAAATTCCATAAGTACACATTCAATACCTACTGTGTGCTGGGGGTATATGTGTAGAAAAAGCAAAAGGATTAAATGTTATTTGCTTGTTAAATTTCACCAGAGGCTGAAATTTTACATAAAATCTTGTTTTACAGAAGAGGTTCAATACACAAAGTATGCTGTTTTCACAAAATAGAAGTAGCTTATTTAGTTATATACGTTAAACAATTAGTTTGCATTATTCTCTGATCATCATTCGTTATATGCACAGCACAAATATTTCTTTTATGAGAAATGCTACCAAAACACCACAAGATAAAATTGCTATTAAAGGGTATTTTCCTCTTGCCACTTCTCTTGTGAGTCTTTTTAAAGAATATTCAGTCTAATTTCTTTCTTGATATATAGTTTGCTATTCTATTTCTGCAAAATGAGAACATTCTGTTCTTTTCATTCTCCCACTACTTTTAGAAACTGCAGAAAGGCTTAAATTAAACTCCTAAAGAAATTAACTGCCATTCTTATGCACAGTTATCAAATATACAACACTCCTGTGTCGGCTGTTCATAGGAGTTGTGCCATGCTGTGAGAGTGAGCAGCTCTGCATTCATATAAAACATCACGTGAAGGAGTACCAAAAGTGGGTCAGTACCATCTCATCATGTGCTGATATTCAGGCTACACTTGTGGGAGACAGTGAGGGAAAAGGGAAAGGGTATTGACCACCCGCTCACAATGGGAAAGACAGAATGGTTTCTTTGGCTTTAACATAACTACATTGCTCCTTATTTCACTGCAAATCGATAACAAGTGTTATCAAACTGGTCTTTCAAGGCTGGTAGAGGCAAAGTGAAGTTAAATTAGTTTTAATACAGATGGTTATAGTTAAATACCTATGTGCCAAAGGAAGCTTTAGTGCCTCCCTTGGTTTCAATTTTATACTTTATTGGAGATGGGGTGAAAGATGGGATTGATCTTTCAGTTTTCTTCTAGGTCTAAAATTTTGTTTTTTTAATGCCTAGACTTCTGGAATGCAATAGTAAATTCTCCAATTTGTATTTATGTATGTGCCACTAAGAACCCAGTTGTAACTGGTCATAAAACATGATCACAGGGGCTTCCCTGGTGGCGCAGTGGTGGAGAGTCCACCTGCCGATGCAGGGGACACGGGTTCGTGCCCCGGTCCGGGAAGATCCCACATGTCGCGGAGCGGCTGGACCCGTGAGCCATGGCCACTGAGCCTGCACGTCCGGAGCCTGTGCTCCGCAACGGGAGAGGCCACAACAGTCAGAGGCCTGCGTACCGCAAAAAAAACCAAAACCAAAACAAAACAAAAAAACATGATCATAGATTTCCTAAGAATAAAGAGTCCTGATTATAGATGATCAGAGAAGCAAAAGCTATCAGGGGATGTGATTAGGAAACAAATACAGAAGACTGGTATGGGATCTGTCCTTTGAGTCTTGGCTTTGCCTCTCATACGTTTTGTCTCACAGATTTTTTGTTGTTAATGACCCATAGATTTCTATTCTGTAAAACAAAGGGGCACTGGGGGAGTATTGTACATTTTTATCCTATGATCTTCATCATTAGTGAGAAGCATTATTAGCCCAAAGATGGAAAAGGGCAAGCAATTTCTACTTCAGAGAAATTCCTGCATTATTTATGGCTGAGATGGGTGGGCCACATAACAGAGTTAGAGTTTTGGGGCTTGAAAACTTCCTTCACATTGTAAATTGTAAGGCTATTTGTAAAAACCTCATGGATTATCTAGCTTCGTATTCTGTATTTCATAAGGGATGATTTGTACTAGGGAATGGTGATTTTCCACAACGTTAACCTATACAAGTTGAAGATGTCTTCCCGTATCTCTCGTTTCTATTAGAAGCAAGTATTTGTCAATCACTTACAGCTCACTACGTTAGAGTTTTCTAAAATGCTTGTATGTCACTGAACCATTTGCTCAGAGATACTGTATACCATAACCTCTCTCTTGTTGCCAGTTTTGTAAGTATAAAATCATTGACTATTAGCGATTTCATATAATTTAACCTATGATGATAATTTAAATGTAAGATTTATATGATACATATTCTTATTAAAGGATCCGATACGTTGACAAAAATAAACTGGTTTGACTACAGAACTGTTTTTTTATGTGTGGCCTATTAATACTGTAGATACACACTAAAAAACACTGATCTAATTAAAATTTCTCTTACCATGGTTTAGTATGGCGGTTAAGCATGCGGATGGAAAAGCTAGACTACTTGGGTTCAAAACCCAGCTCTGTGAATCAGTCATATCACCTTGAGCAAATTATATAGCCTCCCTGTACCTCAGTTTCCTGTAAAATGGAGATAATAATACCTAATGGGGCTGTGGTAAATATTAAATGAGCTAATATTTATACAATGTTTTGAATAGTCAATGTACCTAGTTCATACGATGTATGTGTAAGCTAATATCATTATCTTTTGACCCGATAATTTGAGGAGTCTTTGAGAGGCAGAAGAACACATAGATTAGGAGGAAGGGCTGAAAGATCAGAGAAATGAACATTTGAATCCTTAATCCTTTCAATTTGTTTCCCCATTTGAAAAATGGGAAGCAATAATGCTTATAAATGCAGTGTAAAACTGGATCTGATATCATTTGCTATGTTCCAGATGATTAGAGGCAAATAAGGTTTATAAAGTACATACATAGTTTGGGGTGTTAAAAGTCCAGAGCTTAACTCACAAAAAGTGAATTCTCTACCTTTTAGGTGAGTGGGGGAAATCAACCTGCTCATTTTTTAGAAGAAACACAAACCAGTGTCATGATTCCCCTTGACAGATTCCACCCTCCTCCCCTTTTAATCTGCAAATGTCCCCCCTAAGATGCAGATAAGTCCTTATTTATTTTAATAATATCGTTTGTGATTTTATGGACTGCCATCACACACATGTTCCCAGAATAAGGAATTTTTAGTAACTCCTTATGTGTTAACTTTGCCTATTTCTAAAACTTTTCTCCTAATCTTCTCTAATTACAATGTTGGTTACATAATGATTAATTTCATTGTACCAAAGCAAGTTTCAGATAGTATTAAGTAGCATCCTGGTGAAATGTTTAACTCCCTGGGTTCCATTCCTGGCTCTATCACTTACTAGTCCAATGCCATGGACAATTTGCTTAACCCCTTGGGGCCTTCATTTTCTCACCTATAAAAGAAGGGAAAAAAGAGCACCTGCCTTCTAGCAGTGTTGTGAAGATTAAATGAGTAAATGCAGGTAGAGCACTTAGAACTTGACCTGGCCCATGGTAAATATTCAACAAATGTTGCCTAAGTCTTCTCACTTCATGTAAATAGGAGCTAGAGGCAGGTGAGGGGAATGGTGAGGAATAAAGAGTTTTAGAGACAAAGCTGCTTTAGGCAGAATCAGGGCGCAGGCAGCAAGATCCTCTTTAAAAAAAAAAAAAGCTCTATAGTTATTACATAATTAAAAACTATAATTGCATAACCAGAAAAAAAAATTAATGAACCTTCACAACACAACCCTTCCCCACAGGGTTTTGTTATTCAGCTTTCTAGTACTCTGTGGAAGAGCTGCAGAATTAAGGATTACACTGGATAGTTTACACTGGAAAGAGGAAAAGCTATAACAACAAAAAAACAGAGTTTAACAAGAAAGGCAGGGATAGGAGCTGGAATAAAAAGGCATTGACTAAGTTGTGGGTGAGGAGAGCAAGGAGGAGAGTCTTGGTCACCTGGGGGAAAAAGGCTTCTAAAAAGTCTTACTGTGGGAATCTTAGTACACATCTGAAATCAAAAAAAAAAAAAAACAATTCTTGATCAAGTGAAGTTCATTTGAATGTGATCCTGCCACAGAGCTGGGACTCTAGGGCAGTCTAGTTATAGTCTGGTTAAACTTTTTGTATAGTGGCATGCTACGGATATGGAGAGATTTTATTTCTATTAACATGTGATTGTTTAGCTCAATTTTCAATAAAAATATACTATCCATATGGTATGCAATTTCAGTTACATTTCCAAATACAAAATTTTAATTGTGGGAAAAATGAGCAAAAATGTAAGCAAACACAGCCATCTGTTAAGATAATAAATATTTAGAGACACAGAGTACCCACAGAAAGCTTTGACATATTTGCATTAAGGCCTTATATAAACATTTAGTTTTATACCCTTTGTAGTACATTCCCAATGTCTCATAAAACAATTATATACTATTAATATTAATAAAGCAAATTTAAAAAATGGAAGACACTGCTATTTGGAAGAACAGAGGAGTAGTTAATGAGAGAAAACTGGAATTTTGAATGTCATTAAGTAGACCGATATATTTTCTGTGATTAAAAATCCAAAGTTTCTTTTACCTACAAAAATAAGTGATGGAATCTTGCCACTTGTGACAACATGGATGGCCCTAGAGGGTATTATGCTGATTGAAATAAGTCAGACAGAGAAAGACAAATACTTTATGATTTCACGTATATGTGGAATCTATGAAACAAAAAAATTGAACAGACACAACAAAACAGAAGAAGTCATATATACAGAGAACAAACAGGTGGTTGCCAGATAAGAAGGGGTTGGTGGAAGAGAGAAATAGGTGAGGAAGACTGAGGCATAAACTTCCAGTTACAAAATAAATGAGCCACAGATATGAAGTGTACAGTGTGGGGAATACAGTCAATAATTACATAACACCTTTGTACAGTGGACAGATGGTAACTAGACTTATGGTGATCATGTTGAAATGTATAGAAATATCAAATCACTATGTTGTGCACCAGGAACTAACACAGTGTTGTAAGTCAGTTATACTTCAAAAATAAACAAACATAGAAAAAGAGATCAGATCTGTGGTTCTCAGGTGTGGGAGGAGGGGGAATTGGATGAAGGTAGTCAAAAGGTACAAAATTCCAGTTATAAGGTAAATAAGTACTATGGATATATTGTACAACATGATGAATATAATTAACACCGCTGTACATTATATATGAAAGTTGTTAAGAGAATAAATCCTAAGAGAGTAAATCATCACAAGAAAAAATTTTTTTTTCCTATTTCTTTTATTTTGTATCTATATGAGATGGTGGACACTCACTAAACTTACTGTGGTAATCATTTTGTGATGTATCAATACGTAAGTCAAATCATTGTTCTGTACAAAAAAAGTGACTGGCATATGTGTAGAGGGTAACCTAAATTCAGTATGAGGAGTAATGGACCCTGTGACATAACAAATTCAGTCATAATACCTAAGCTGAGATTAATTTACTGATTTTTCTGAATTGTAGGCTAGCAGCACCATCATTAGGGGATTAGATACTACCTATCGCTGCATAGACAAATCAATCTATACTGATTATAGATCACTATTAAAGATTTATGTAGCTACAGAATTAGCAACTTAATTCTCAGTAATACCAGTTGTAGACATAAAGGCAATTAGTTGAAAAGTCAATTATCAATATAGGAAATACAGGGGAAGTAAACTGACGGAACTTCAGTATGTTATGCTTCATTATTTCTCCAAAACCTTAAGAGTGACTGTGTTTTTCACTTCATGCTCTAACAATCAGAGAAGAATTTTTAAAATATATTGCCTTTGACTTCCTGCATTGCGGCAACTTAAATGATCATGCTCATAGAATGCACTCAAATAAAAATATTTGTTGAATTAGTGAGTGAATTCCTTCAGAGTCCTGAGAGAGGCTTCTCAACCACATGCATTCTTTTACATCTATGTGGAAATTAAAGTCTATCCTCTCACGTCTGCCAGAGGCATTCAGCCTGGGGATTTGATTTCTCCTGCGTCTGAGACTTTTGAGAGTGCACTACAATCTAGATTCACTCAGGGCTCTCAGATTCAGGCAACTGCAGTTACTGTAGAGGTCCATGATTGGTGGCCAATTTCCCCATCTGTCTGTATTGTAACTGGTGTCACAGACAAGGTGAGACAGTGAATAAAATAAGATTACCTTATGTCATAGTTAAATATATAAAAAATATAAAATCCAAGTACAGGAAGCTAAATTAATATGCATTTCCTTGTATAAACTGTCTTCCTAAATACGGTTTTGAAACAAAACCGTATTTAAAAAATACAGTTTTGAAACAAAACCGTATTTCAAAAATACAGTTTTTTGAAACAAAACCGTATTTCAAAAATACAGTTTTTTGAAACAAAAAATTTGAGATACCTGAAAACTTTAACTTGTTTCTGAGTAATAAGTACTTACATAATAATACATAGTCTATAGAAATGATTTTAAATTCATGGCTAAATACATTTTACTGAAGTAAAAACTGAAGGGTATGAGACTACCAGTGATTTTCTTTTTTTTTTTAATCATCTTTATTGGAGTATAATTGCTTTACAATGGTGTGCTAGATTCTGCTGTATCACAGAGTGAATCAGCTACGTATACATATATCCCCATAGCCCCTCCCTCTTGTGTCTCCCTCCCACCCTCCCTATCCCACCCCTCTAGGCGGTCACAAAGCACCGAGCTGATCTCCCTGGGCTATGCGGCCGCTTCCAACTAGCTTTGTAGTTTACATTTGGTAGTGTATATATGTCCATGACATTCTCTCACTTCGTCCTAGGTTACCCTTCCCCCTCCCCGTGTCCCATGTCCTCAAGTCCATTCTCTACGTCTGCATCTTTATTCCTGTCCTGCCCCTACGTTCTTCAGAATCATGTTTTTCAGATTCCATATATATGTGTTAGCAAACGGTATTTTTCTCTTTCTCACTTACTTCACTCTGTATGATAGACAATGGGTCCATCCACCTCACTACATGTAACTCAATTTTGTTTCTTTTTATGGCTGAGTAATATTCCATTGTATATATGTGCCACATCTTCTTTATCCATTCATCTGTCAATGGACACTTAGGTTGCTTCTATGTCTGGGTATTGTAAATAGTGCTGCAATGAACATTGTGGTACATGACTCTTTTTGAATTATTGTTTTCTCATGGTATGTGCCCAGTAGTGGGATTGCTGGGTCATATGGTAGTCCTGTTTTTACTTTTTAGGAACCTTCATACTGTTCTCGATAGTGCCTGTATCAATTGACATTCCCACCAACAGTGCAAGAGGGTTCCCTTTTCTCCACACCCTCCCCAGCATTTATTGTTTCTAGACTTTTTGATGATGGCCACTGTGACCAGTATGAGGTGATACCTCATTGTTGTTTTGATTTGCATTTCTCTAATGATTGTGATGTTGAGCATCTTTTCATGTGTTTTTAGCAATCTGTATACCTTCTTTGGAGAAATGTCTGTTTAGGTCTTCAGCCCATTTTTGGACTGGGTTGTTTGGGTTTTTTTTGATATTGAGCTGCATGAGCTGCTTGTATATTTTGGAGATTAACTCTTTGTCAGTTGCTTCATTTGCAAATATTTTCTCCCATTCTGAGGGTTGCCTTTTCATCTTGTTTATGGTTTCCTTTGCTGTGAAAAAGCTTTGAAGTTTCATTAGGTCCCATTTGTTTATTTTTATTTCCATTTCTCTAGGAGGTGGGGTCAAAAAGGATCTGGCGGGGATTTATGTCATACAGTGTTCTGCCTATGTTTTCTGCTAAGAGTTTCATAATGTCTGGCCTTACACTTAGGTCTCTAATCCATTTTGAGTTTATTTTTGTGTATGGTGTTAGGAAGTGTTCTAATTTCATTCTTTTACATGTAGCTGTCCAGTTTTCCCAGCACCACTGATTGAAGAGGCTGTCTTTTCTCCATTGTATATTCTTGCCTCCTTTATCAAAGATAAGGTGATCATAGGTGTGTGGGTTTATCTCTGGGCTTTCTATCCTGTTCCATTGATCAATATTTCTGTTTTTGTGCCAGTACCATACTGTCTTGATTACTGTAGCTTTGTAGTATAGTCTGAAGTCAGGGAGCCTGATTCCTCCAGTTCTGTTTTTTTCCCTCAAGATTGCTTTGGCTATTCGGGGTCTTTTGTGTTTCCATACAAATTGTAAAATTTTTTGATCTAGTTCTGTGAAAAAAGCCATGGGTAGTTTGACAGGGATTGCATTGAATCTGTAGATTGCTTTGGGTAGTATAGTCATTTTCACAATGTTGATTCTTCCAATCCAAGAACATGGTATATCTCTCCATCTGTTTGTATCATCTTTAACTTCCTTCATCAGTGTCTTATAGTTTTCTGCATACAGGTCTTTTGTCTCCTTAGGTAGGATTATTCCTAGGCACTTTATTCTTTATATTGCAGTGGTAAATGGGAGTGTTTCTTCATTTTCTCTTTCAGATTATTCATCATTAGTGTATAGGAATGCCAGAGATTTCTGTGCATTAATTTTGTATCCTGCTATTTTACCAAATTTATTGATTAGCTCTAGCAGTTTTCTGGTAGCATCTTTAGGATTGTCTATGTATAGTACCATGCCATCTGCAAACAGTGACAGTTTTACTTCTTTTTCTGATTTGGATTCCTTTTATTTCTTTTTCTTCTCTGATTGCTGTGGCTAAAACTCCCAAAACTATCTTGAATAATAGTGGTGAGGGTGGGCAACCTTGTCTTGTTCCTGATCTTAGTGGAAATGGCTTCAGTTTTTCACCACTGAGAATGATGCTGGCTGTGGGGTTGTCATAATTGGCCTTTATCATGTTAAGTTCCCTCTTTGCCTACTTTCTGGAGGTTTTTTTTTTTATCATAAATGGGTGCAGAATTTTGTTGAAAGCTTTTCCTGCATCTATTGAGATGATCATATGGTTTTTTATCCTTCAATTTGTTAATATGGTGTTTCACATTGATTGATTTGCGTATATTGACAAATCCTTGCATTCCTGGGATAAAACCCATTTGATCATGGTGTATTATCCTTTTAATGTGCTGTTAGAGTCTGATTGATAGTATTTTGTTCAAGATTTCTGCATCTATGTTCATCAGTGATATTGGCCTGTAGTTTTCTTTCTTTGTGACATCTTTGTCTGGTTTTGGTATCAGGGTGACCGTGGCCTCATAGAATGAGTTTCAGAGTGTTCCTCCCCCTGTATATTTTGGAAGAGTTTGAAAGGATAGGTGTTAGCTCTTCTCTAAATGATAGAATTCACCTGTGAAGCCATCTGGTCCTGGGCTTTTGTTTGTGGGAAGATTTTTAATCACAGTTGCATTTCGGTGCTTGTGATTGGTCTATTTATATTTTCTATTTTGTCCTGGTTCAGTCTCAGATGTTTGTGCTTTTCTAAGAATTTGTCCATTTCTTCCAGGTGGTCCATTTTATTGGCATATAGTTGCTTGTAGTAATCTCTCATGATCCTTTGTATTTCTGCAGTGTCAGCTGTTACTTCTCCTTTTTCATTTCTAATTCTGTTGATTTGAGTCTTCCCCTTTTTTTCTTGATGAGTCTGGCTAATGGTTTATCAATTTTGTTTATCTTCTCAAAGAATCAGCTTTTAGTTTGACTGATCTTTGCTATCGTTTCCATCATTTCTTTTTCATTTATTTCTGATCTGATCTTTATGATATCTTTCCTTCTACTAACTTTGGGGGTTTTTTGTTCTTCTTTCTGTAATTGCTTTAGGTGTAAGGTTAAGTTGTTAATTTGAGATTTTTCTTGTTTCTTGAGGTAGGATTTTATTGCTATAAACTTCCCTCTTAGACTTCTTTTGCTGCATCCCATAGGTTTTGGGAGTTGTATTTTCATTGTCATTTTTTCTAGGCATTTTTTGATTTCCTCTTTGATTTCTTCAGTGATCTCTTGGTTATTTAGTAGTGTATTGTTTAGCCTCCATGTGTTTGTACTTTTTACAATATTTTTCCTGTGATTCATATGTAGTCTTACAGCATTGTGGTCAGAAAAGATACTGATACGATTTCAATTTTCTTACATTTACCAAGGCTTGATTTTTGACCCAGGATATGCTCTATCCTGGAGAATGTTCCATGAGCACTTGAGAAGAAAGCATATTCTTTTGTTTTTGGATGCAATGTCCTGTAAATATCAATTAAGTCCATCTTGTTTAATGTATCATTTAAAGCTTCTGTTTCCTTATTTATTTTCATTTTGGATGATCTGTCCATTGGTGAAAGTGGGGTGTTAACGTCCCCTACTATGATTGTGTTACTGTTGATTTCTCCTTTTATGGCTGTTAGCATTTGCCTTATGTAGTGAGGTGCTCCTATGTTGGGTGCATAAATATTTATAATTGTTATATCTTCTTCTTGGATTGATCCCTTGATCATTATGTAGTGTCCTTCTTTTTCTCTTGTAATAGTCTTTATTTTAAAGTCTATCTTGTCTGATATGAGAATTGCTACTCCAGCTTTCTTTTGATTTCCATTTGCATGGAATAAATTTTTCCATCCCCTCACTTTCAGTCCATAGGTGTCCCTAGGTCTGAAGTGGGCCTCTTATAGACAGCATATATACAGTCTTGTTTTTGTATCCATTCAGCCAGTCCACGTCTTTTGGTTGAAGCAATTAATCCATTTACATTTAAGGTAGTTATCGATATGTATGTTCCTATTACCATTTTCTTAATTTTGGGGGGTTTGTTATAGTAGGTCTTTTCCTTCTCTTGTGTTTCCTGCCTAGAGAAGTTCCTTTAGCATTTGTTGTATAGATGCTTTGGTGGTGCTGAATTCTCTTAGCTTTTGCTTGTCTGTAAAGGTTTTAATTTCTCCATCAAATCTGAATGAGATCCTTGCTGGGTAGAGTAATCTTGGTTGTAGGTTTTTCCCTTACATCACTTTAAATATGTCCTGCCACTCCCTTCTGGCTTGCAGAGTTTCTGCCTAAAGAGCAGCTGTTAACCTTATGGGGTTAACCTTGTATGTTATTTGTTGCTTTTCCCTTGCTGTTTTTAATACTTTTTCCTCGTATTTAATTTTTGATAGTTTGATTAATATGTTTCTTGTTGTGTTTCTCCTCGGAGTTATCCTGTATGGGACGCTCTGTACTTCCTGGACTTCATTGACTATTTCCTTTTCCATATTAGGGTAGTTTTCAACTATAATCTCTTCAAATATTTTCTCAGTCCCTTTCTTTTTCTCTTCTTCTTCTGGTACCCCTATAATTCGAATATTGGTCTATTTAATGTTGTCCCAGAGGTCTCTGAGGCTGTCCTCACTTCTTTTCATTCTTTTCTCTTTATCCTGTTCTGTGGTAGTTATTTCCACTATTTTATCTTCCAGGTCACCTATCCGTTCTTCTGCCTCAGTTATTGTGTTATTGATTCCTTCTAGAGAATTTAATTTCATTTATTGTGTTGTTTATCATTGTTTGGTTGCTCTTTAGTTCTTCTAGGTCCTTGTTAAACGTTTGTGTTTTCTCCACTCTATTTCCAAGATTTTGCATCATCTTTACTATCATTGCTCTGAATTCTTTTTCAGGTAGGCTGCCTATTTCCTCTTCATGTGTTTGGTCTGGTGATTTTTTACCTTGCTCCTTAATCTGCTGCGTTTTTCTCTGTCTTCTCGTTTTGCTTACGTTACTGTGTTTGGGGTCTCCTTTTCGCAGGCTGCACGTTCACAGTTCCTGTTGTTTTTGGTGCCTGCCCACAGTGGGTAAGTTTGGTTCAGTGGGTTGTGTAGGTTTCCTGGTGGAGGGGACTGGTGCCTGTGTTCTGGTGGGTGAGGCTGGATGTTGTCTTTCTGGTGGGCAGGACCGCATCCAGTGGTGTCTTCTGAGGTGTCTGTGACCTCATTATGATTTTAGGCAGCCTCTCTGCTAATGTGTGGTGTTGTGTTCCTGTCTTGCCAGTTGTTTGGCATGGGGTGTCCAGCACTGGAGCTTGCTGGTTGTTGAGTGGAGCTGGGTGTTAGCGTTGAGATGGAGATCTCTAGGAGAGCTCTCACCGATATTACAAGGGGCCAGGAGGTCTCTGGTGAACCAATGTCCTGAACTCAGCTCTCCCACCTCAGGGGCTCAGGCCTGACACCCGGCCTGAGCACCAAGACCCTGTCAGCCACACAGCTGTCCTCAGTGAGGTGTCTGCAGATGGCTGGCCTACCACTATGCCAATCTGTGGTTGTGGATCAAGATCTTGGGTTACAACAGCAGCTGCACTGGCCTTCTTCCCTGGAAGAAGTTGTTTAACCCCAAATCTGCTGCTGCCCCTGACCAACTCCAGTGCCTACCAGTGATTTTCATATCTCATTGTTTGTATAATGAAATTTTAATGTGTGACACAGAACTACTAAGAAACTTGTGGTGGCTTAGTGGCTGGCCTGGACTGTAGAGTAATCTGGCCATAACATCTGTCTCTTCACTGACTGCCAGGATAGGTCTGGATAATTGAACGATTAACATGGGCAATGTTTAAATTTTCCTAGTGAATAAAATCCTTGAAAGCAGAAATTGTATCTTTTTTTTCCTCTTTAGTTTCAGAGTACAGTAGTGACTTGTGCTTATGGATACTTAGAAATTGTTAATCAAAAGAATGATTGATTTATTGACTATATGATTTAAGGAAGTCACATATGTATACCACCTTTGCAGTTTCTATTGAAAACATCAAATTGCATAAAAATAAAAAATGATGAATTAGAATTATTAAAAAATCAAGACACACATCTGTGTATACACATATTCCTCTATGATTCCAAATTTTAGATGATAGATGGATAATCTTTTTATGAGTGTATTGGCATTATGAGGAAAATGCATTTCTTTCTTTCTTGTGGTACTAGAGAAAACAAACTTCCCTCCCTTTTTGAAGCATACCCTACCAGGATCATATGGAGCAAAAAAACTAGATTACTGATGTCACAGAAAAGCAGGTTTTTCATCCTTCCCTTGCTCCAGGCAGAGATGTAATATTAACCAGAAACAGGGAAAGGGTCTTAGGCCAAAGAATTTTTATGATTCTTTAGTTTCTGATGCTTTACCCATTCTTTCCACACAGTCTCCTTCCTCTGTGTAGAGTGGGGAACACTCATTCGCTTTCCTTATAAGGAATCTTTATTCCTGGAGAGACTCTTCACAGCAGTTTGTAGGTATTTCTGAACATGGGGCCCAGTATGCACTGCAGGTGCCACTATGTTACTAGCTCTGTGCATTTACATTAAGTTTTTGTTTCTGTACATTGGAGAACTTGTACTTTTTTTCATGTGTCTCTGGGTATCTATCAAACCACATCTCTCCATGATAACTGTGTATTACAGAGTAGTTAAGATATGGTGTATTCATTTCAGAAGCTGGTGTAACAAAAGTGCAAAAAAATAAGGAAACAAAAATAGCCTTTCAAAATATTCTGGAGAAAAATCTTATCAGAATGTTTCTTACGAATGGATATGTTTGATATCTAACTCCTAAGTAAGAGTGAAGTTGAAATAAGTTTATAATATATTACTTTAAATTTTTAATTTATAATATTTTGTTTAAAATATTAAATTCTCTACAGGAAAACGTGCAAAGGAAAAAAAGTTTATTTTTAAGTCATGGAATAACATGAGTTCACTTCAGCTTCATATAAATTGGTAAATGTAGCTATAGTACTCCCAAAGTATGTGAAACATCAGAAAAAAAAGGAACTGTAAAAAAAAAAACACTAGATGGCAAAGAATTAAAGAAAGAATAAAATTAACAGCCCATTGAGAGGGAAGAAGTTGAAGTCAGAAAGAGTGGAAAAACTAACAGAGTATTAAGAAAAATGTAAATGTAGTTTGAAAAGATAAATATAAAATTAAAGCATTGCAAGGAATTTTGCTTCCAAATGTCATTAATTAATTAAAATAATTAAAACAATAAAGTGTTCCTTTAAATTTTTTCCTTTTTCTTGTAAAAACATTGAATAAAGTTTTTCTCTCTATTTTACACTATCTTGCTCCACCCATTTTTCAGGCATCTATCTCCCACGAAAAAACTCTAATATCTCTTTCACCAATTGAATGGCCCCCAGGATGGGGAGTAGTTTGAAACGGGGAGGAAAAAACCTTCCTAACCCCAATGAGGATTATCTACTGGAAATAAAAAATATTATACTTGTGGTTAAATATTAGAAACATTCCTATTAATAAATATTAGGGACAATAATACTATTTAACATCATACATAGGCCCTCTTCATTTAAAGAAAAAGAAAGATAAGTAAAGGAAGGTATAAATGTTGTAAAGGAAGATACAAAGCTTTTAATATGTGATGATGATAAGATTATCTAACAGAAAATCCATGTGAATCAACTGAAAATTTCTCTAAAGCAGGAATACCCAATCAGAAAATTTAGCGGGGAAAAGAATATCATTTGTAATAGCGACAACAATAAACAAAAAACATAAAATACTTGAGAATAAATTGAAAAAAGGAATCTATGTGGCTATATGAAGAAAACTGCAAGTTTATTGAAAACATGATGTTAAAAATAACTCAATAATAAGAGAAATATATCAAAGGCCAGACTTTAAAAACTTAGTTTTTTAGAATGTCAATTTTTAACTAATTAATCTATAAATTTATAGCAATTCCAATCAAAACCTCAACATTATATTTATAGAACCTGTTATTCCAAAATTCATATAAAAATCCAATAATAGAAACTTTTAGTAAATAACACTGTCCTAAAAGAGATCAAAACATAAAGGCATAGTAATTAAAATAAGGGGTTTGTTTGAGGAGTAGATGAATAAATCAGTGGAAAAAAATAGAGTCCAGAAAAAATACCTATAAATAAATAGTAACATAGCTTGAATAAATGGCATTTAAAACTTTTGGAAAGGATAGACTATTCAAGAAATAGTGTTGTGAGAATCTGTTAATCATTTAAAATTAAAGTAGACCATCTACAGTGCCTTACCTTAACAAATAAATTTTATATGGATTTAAAATCAAAACACTAGATAAAAATAGAGGAGAATATTTTTGCAATCATGTCAAGGAAGTTGAAAAGGTGAAAACTTTCTAAATAAAATGGAAAACGCAGAGACATGAAGGAAAAATCTGATAGAATTGACTAAATAAAAATTTAAAAATTCTCTCTTACAAAAGACAGGAAAAATAAAAGTGAAACCAAATAACTATCTTGGAAAAATGAAAGACCCATATGAGAAAAAGAGTAATATATATTAATATTCATAATCTATAAAACCACATAGCAAGGATAGTAACCCTTTGTTATTTTCAGGTCACCATTTATTGAGTATTTTAACTATGTTTTAGGTAATTCACTAATGGGTTGTTTTTTTTTCCAGTTTTATTTATTTATTTATTTTAAAACTTTTATATTGGAGTATAGTTGATTTACAATGTTGTGTTATTTTCAGGTGTACAGCAAAGTGATTCAATTATACATATGCACATATCTATTATTTTTCAAATTCTTTTCCCATTTACGTTATTACAGAGTATTGAGTAGAGTTCCCTGTGCTATACAGTAGGTCCTTGTTGATTATCTATAATTCACTGATGCTTTAAACATTTTAAAATTTGTCATGTTAACCCAATGAAGTATTTTATTTCAAAGTTTCATTTTACGGAAATGAAAGAAGAAGAAAACAAACATTTGGGTGAAATAATTTGCCTAAGGTTGCATCATTATGGGACCCTGCCAACATTTGAACCAAGGGCTTTAGTTGAAGAATTCCTAACTGCAGTACTCTATGAACTTCCCTTTCATCGTGAATATAAAACTTTTTTTCAGTTTCTGGTTTATAATTAATTTTTTTCATATGTTTATGATGATAAAAAGTTGAAAGATTCTATAGACATACAACCATTAATTGTTAACTGCATGATTTACTTTCTTTGATGTTTAGTATGCCTTCCCCACAACAGACAGGTTTTCTTCTTGTTTCTCGTAATTTCATATAACCCCTTAATCCATCTAGAATTTATTAGAATAGAATACTATTCACCATACCACTACATAGCATGAAGTGATATGCTGAATGGATCTTTTTTCCCATGTAGGTGACCCTTTTCCTATGTTAAACTCTTATTTTCTCTAGAGGTCATTTTGAATTCATCTGTTTAATTCCACTTATTATATGTCTATTCTTGTACCTATATTATCCTGGCTTACTTACTGAAGCCCTGTAATTTGTTTTAATACTTGATAAGGTAAGTTTATTTTTCAAAACTTTCTGGAAATCCACAAACCATTGATTTTGAAAGGTATTATGTTTCTCTACAACATTTAATCTTCCTATCCAAGAACAAGGTACATCTTTGCATTAACTAGAGTCTTTATATATATTTGATAATTTATATAAATATATATAAATTTACTAATTTTATTCCCATGGATCTTTCACATTAATTGTTAACTATTTGCCTAGATTACTTATTTACCATGTGCGTGTGATGGAGTTGTGTGTAACATGAATATTACTATAGTTAATGGGATGTTTTCTGTTCTATTTCATTTTCTATTTGTAGCTATCACTGGTTGCTGTGATTATAAAGACATTGTTTGTTTGTTTTCCTTTAGTAGCAGCAGTGAAGACTGTATTTTTATATTGTTCAAATTCAATAATCATTTTTAAGCACTGACTAAGTACCAGGTTCTATTCTAGGAGTATGAAGATATAGATAAGACAGGAATCTCTTCCTCAAAGCATGCAGGGCCTGATAGAAATGCCTGTAATCTTTGTATCAGGGGCTAGGATTAATGACATATTGATAAGGGACAGAAAAATCTATTGGTATTTACGTAGAATAAATGAATGTTTTAGGAAATCATTCTAAAAAGTCAAGGGCTATACTGTATCCTTCAACATCCTCACGGCACTTAGCACATCATTTTACCCTTGAGGCCAACTGCAGTAGTAACAGCTACCATTTACTATCTCTTAGGTTTCAAGCACTGTAGAAACTAAGAATAATTTCATTAATCCTCCCAACAGTTTACCATGTGGGTGTTCTAATCCCCATTAAACTGATGAGAGAACTGAGACTCAGAGAACTTAAGGAACATACCCACAGACTCTCTGCAAGTACTTGGCAGACTTAGGATTCAAACAGGTCTGTGTGCCTGGTATTCCTCCATGATGCTCTGCTGTAGACACAGAGTTCATGATTATGAGATGGACAAGTGATGTTTACTCATTGCAAATAAACAATGAAAACACTAGTCACTTTTTTTACTGGATTTTTTTAAGGCTGTTGAAATTTGTCCTTTATTTTTTTAATACAGTTTTTAAAGGTTACTTTCCATTTACAATTATTATAAAATATTGTCTATATTCCCCATGTTGACAATACATGCTTGAGTCTGTTTTACACCTAATAGTTTATGCCTTCCACTCCTCCACCCCTAAGACTAGTCACTTTTTTTAAATATTTTAATTTTATTGGAGTATAGTTGATTTACAATGTTGTGTTAGTTTCAGATGTACAGCAAAGTGATTCAGTTTACATATGTATATATGTATTCTTTTTCAGATTCTCTTCCCATTTATCACAGAGTATTGAGCAGAGTTCCCTGTGCTATACAGTAGGTCCTTGTTGCTTACATATAGTAGTGTGTGTGTGTTCATCCCAAGCTCCTGATTTATCCCTCCCCTGCCACATTTCCCCCTAGATAACCATAAGTTTGTTTTCGATATCTGTAAGTCTGCTTCTGTTTTGGAAATAAGTTCATTTGTATCTTTTTAAAAATTAGATTCCACACATGAGTGATATCATGGGATATTTGTCTTTCTCTGTCTGATTTACTTCACTTAGTATGATAATCTTTAGGTCCATCCATGTTGCTGCAAATGGCATTAGTTCATTCTTTTGTTTTGTTTTGTTTTTGTTTTTTTTGGCGGTACGCAGGCCTCTCACTGTTGTGGCCTCTCCCGTCGCGGAGCACAGGCTCCGGACGCGCAGGCTCAGCGGCCATGGCTTGTGGGCCCAGCCGCTCCGCGGCATGTGGGATCTTCCCGGACCGGGGCACGAATCCGTGTCCCCTGCATCAGCAGGCTGACTCTCAACAACTGCACCACCAGGGAAGCCCTGGTTCATTCTTTTTTACGGCTGAATAATATTCCATTGTATATATGTACCACATCTTCTTTATCCATTCCTCTGTTGATGGACATTTAGGTTGCTTCCATGTCTTGACTATTGTAAATAGTGCAGCAATGAACATTGGGGTGCATGTATCCTTTTGGATTATGGTTTTCTCCAGATATATGCCCAGGAGTGGGACTGCTGGATCATAAGGTAGTTCTATTTTAAGTTTCTTAAAGAACTTCCATACTGTTCTCCATAGTGGTTGTACTAATTTACATTCCCACCAACAGTGTAGGAGGGTTCCCTTTTTCCCACACCCTCTCCAGCATTTATTGTTTGTAGATTTTTAAAAAATTTTTGTTTATTGGAGTATAGTTGATTTACAATGTTATATCAGTTTCAGGTGTACAGCAAAGTGAATCAGTTATATATCCACTCTTCTAGATTCTTTTCTCATATAAGCCATTACAGAGTAGAGTTTCCTGTGCCATACAGTAGGTCCTTATTAGTTATCTATTTTATATATAGTACTGTGTATATGTCAATCCCAATCTTCCAATTTATCCCTCCTTCCCTTACACCTTAGTAACCATAAGTTTGTTTTCTACATCTGTAACTATATTTCTATTTTGTTGATAAATTCATTTGCACCCTTTTTTTAGATTCCACATATAAGTGATATCATATGTAGACTTTCTGATGGTGGCCATTCTGACAAGTGTGAGGTGATACCTCATTGTAGTTTTGATTTGCATTTCTCTGATAATTAGTGATGTTGAGCATCTTTTCATGTACTTTTTGGCCATTTTTTATGTCTAGCTATATGCCAATAAAAAGGACAACCTAGAAGAAATGGACAAATTCTGAGAAAGATACAAACTTCCAAGACACAGCCAGGAAGAAATAGAAAATATGAACAGACCAATCACAAGTACTGAAATTGACATAGTGATTAAAAAAACTTCCAACAAACAAAAATCCAGGACCAGATGGCTTCACAGGTGAATTCTATCAAGCATTTAGAGAAGAGCTTCTTCTATCCTTCTCAAACTCTTCCAAAAAATTGCAGAGGAAGGAATGCTCCAAAGCTCATTCTATGAGGCCACCATCACCCTGATACCCAAACCAGACAAAGATACCACAAAAAAAGAAAATTACAGGCTAATATCGCTGATGAACATAGACACAAAAATACTCAACAAAATACTAGCAAACTGGATCCAACAACACATTAAAAGGATCGTACACCATGATCAAGTGGGATTTATCCCAGGAATGCAAGGATTCTTCAATATCTGTAAATCAATTAATGTGATATACCACATTAAGAAACTAAAGAATAAAAACCATATGATCATCTCAATAGATGCAGAAAAAGCTTCTGACAAATTCAACACCGATTTATGAGAAAAGCTCTCCAGAAAGTGGAAATAGAGGGAGCTTACCTCAACATAATAAAGGCCATATATGACAAATCCACAGCTAACATCATTCTCAACAGTGAAAACCTGAAAGCATTCCCTCTAAGACCAGGAACAAGGCACGGATGTCCATAGTCACTTTTAACTAACCTGAAATATGGGACTATATTTTCTCTTGGGATTTCTTACTTGATGAAAGATGATAAATTGGGAGGAGGGGAGATGGATGATAGTCGAATAGTATTAAAATAGAAGGATATGAAACCAATAACTTCTGTTCCCTTTGCTCTTTTGCAAAATTAGCACTACACTGCCCAACATGTGGCTACTAAATTTTATGTTTAAATTATTTAAAATTAAATAAAATTAATAATGCAGTTCCTCAGTTGCATTAGCCACATTTCAAGTTCCTAATAGCTACACTTGGCTGCAGCTATCAAATTCGGGCAGTGCCAAAAATTTCCATCATCACAGAAATCTCTATTGAACAGTGTTGATTTAGCCCATCTGACCCAGACTTCATATTCTGGAGTTGGTTTGTAATTTCATTTCCTCCATGAATATTTTACATGCACTATGTGCCAGGACATGAGCTAGGCACTGGGATACAAAAACACGTAAGACACAGTCTCCTTCTGGGGGTTTCTCAGTATCCAGTGGGAAACAAATGCAATGAAATTGCTCTTCTTGGGAATAATAATAATAGTAATCATAATAGTTTCCTAAAAGATTACTGCACTTTTTCTGGTCTCTTTCCCTGCACCAGTGTATAATTTTTGACTATTTCAGATTGATGTGCGGTACTCTGAATTATCTATTGCCCTAAAATTTTATGAGTTTAGTTCTGATTTTTGGCCTTAGAGTTTTGCAAATCTTAGTGTTGATTTTTACACCCACCCACACAGTCCCAGAACTGCTGCCTTTGCAGCATACATCTGAACCACAATTTCTGCTAATTCTTTTTAGATAATAACTGTGTCGGGAGTGATCTATTCACAGGTTCTTTGTTTATGTTACCTAATGAAAAATAGAAAATCTTGACCTAGAATTCCCCCATTTCATCTTGCACAAAATAACTAATGATGAAATTATCAGCAAAACAGTTTGATTCTTTACTGTGAAGCATCTGAAATTTCTCACTTGTCTGCTGGAAAACCCTGTTCTCTCCCTGTGTGAGAGAAAGCTTGTCTTCCCTATGAGTTTTCATCTACAAGCCAGAGTGGCTTCTGAAAACATCTTGCTGCCAGTTAAAAGCTATCAAATATGACCCCAATGGGGGCTCTCTCTTCACCCACAGTTAGTAAGAGTAATTCTTTTTCTCACTTTAAAAAATACAATAAAAACTCACTTCACCTTTGCTGGAAAAGCCATCTCCATTTCATCAGGGCCTCATTTTTGCACCTACTTTGATTTGGGGTATTTTAGATCCTATGCACAAAATGTCTCCTTTCCAAATTGATGTTTACTAGTATTTATTTAGCACATTTAAAAAAATTTGGCACAAGAACATTTTATGGGGCATTATTTCATGAAAACAGCCTAAAATTAACACTATCAAATAAGGGGTAAATCAGAATCTCAGCCAGTGTCCGAAATGGAGAAGAAATGATTAAATGTGTCTAAACATTCATCTTCCTCTGAGGAAAGATTTGTCACTGAATGTTGCTCAGCTTTCATCTGAATCATTCTGTCTGTCTGTAGGACATCCATTACAGCTGTTGCCAGGTGCTGCAAACCAGAGGGCCAACGTCATGTTGACTGCTGCTTTCTGCTACTGTTGGACCCTCATTGTGTTTCATGCAAAATCAGTCTTGGAAGCTTTCTCACACTTTATTTTTCTCACTGTCTAGATAAAATTTTCCCTTTTGTTTCCAGCCCTGCAAGATTCAGGGCTCCAGTGTTTTAATTCCAAACAAATGACTGAATAAATGAAAGCTCAATGACATGACATAATCATCACATACTACATATGTCGCATCACATAGTGCATTTTTTAAATAAACTGACCATGATCAGTTGCTTTTAAGGTATTTATTTTCTTTCATATAAATGGAAGCAATATATCTCATTGACATTAATGGAAGCAAATAATCCCACTGGGTTAACCTATAAATTCCTCGAGGGCAAGAAACAAAGACTTCCCCAGGTGGGAAGGGGGAGCAGGACGAATTGGGAGATTGGGATTGACATATATAGAGTATTGATACTATGTATGAAATAGATAACTAATGAGAACCTAATGTATAGCACAGGAAACTCTACTCAGCGCTATGTGCTGACCTAAATGGGAAGGAAATCCAAAAAAGAGGGGATATATGTATATGTAAACTGATTCACTTTGCTGTACAACAGAAACTAACACATTGTAAAGCAACTATACTCCAATAAAAATTTTTAAAAAAGAATGAACAACAACAAAAAAGAAACAAAGCTACTCATTCTATTTTTCTCCAATGCCCAAGTCTTGCACTGTGATTTGCAAGGCCAGCCTGATACATACCACTGAGTAACAGGGCTTGTCTTTGTCATTTGCAGTTTAACTCTCATTTAACCTTCCTCCAATCTATTCCTCACCTAATCCAGGGCCACCAGGCTGTCCTTCTCTTCCTCCTCTTACCTCCATTCTGCTCAATTATAGAATCTTACATGAGGGGCCCACTTTTAGGGAATTCATTAGGGCCTCAATCAAGAGGACTCAACATTGGGACTGTCTTCTTTATTCTTTACAATCCCCCATCATTTTACCTCCACGAAAATGCATCTCCTTTGTGCCTTCTGTTTTCTCGTCTCTGACAGTTGATCATGCTATTTTCCATGTTACGGGCCAGGGGAACCCTCATCCTTATGTTTCCCGCATTTATGGCTTCTATCTACATCATTTAAGCCCTCATTTATGTTACCTGGCCTTCTTGTCTCCTTGGGCAGGACCTATATGTTGAGGCAGGGATTTCCCCTTGCAGCTTGCCAGGTAAGTATCTGCTTTTGTAGACCATCCTTGGATCATTTTGCATTAGCGGAAGAAACATATCAGATACACCTAAGTCTCCAAATATCTAAAACTTACCCTCTAATCCATATGACTAGCTAGAAGGCTGATGGGTTAATCCCCATCTGATTTTGAATTGGAAAAAATTGTAATTTCTTTGTCCCTTTAGATTCAAACATTAATATGTTAGCTTGTATGCAAGCTGATGAAAAACTTTAGTACATTTCCTCTCTTGGTGCTTATACCGGTATTATCTTTTGACAGTCCCTTGTGAGAAACACAATGTTTTAACTCAGAAGGTTTACTGTGATGGCAGGAATTTAGGCTCAGCGGCACCTGTAGGAGAGCATTTTTGGAATACGATGCACCTCTCAAAGCTTATCCTTTAAAGAAAAGCACACTCTAGCTATAGGTATGATGATTGAGAATAAAGTTCTTGACTAGTTTATTTTTGATACTGAGGTGATATTTTCAACATGACCTAGAGGTAATCCTGAACATTTCTATTTCCACCTTCAGAGACCAGGGGTTATGCTGTAAAAGTGCTTGTGATCAGTAGAAAATCTCACAGCAGGCAAAAACAGTCACCAAAGGTATTTGAATTCAGATTCTGCTTCAGATTGGTTTCCTTGGAAAAGAATTTGTACTCATTCATCAGTTGAATTTTTCTACTGATTTTGAGTCAGTTTTTCAAATGTTGATTTTAATATCAATATGAATTCATACTATATACATTGCTGTTTAGGGTGTTTCTAACAGAAAATATTAATGACGAGCATACACTGAAAGCATTTTGAAAGGAAAAGAGCAATTTTCTAGCACGGCTACTGAATTTTATTGGTAGACAAGGTGTCACATCATTAATTCTTAGGAGTTGCTAAAACAGGCATAAAGAAAAGCATAAATTTTAAAAGTAACCAGAGTTAAAGACCAAAGAAGCAAAGTCAAAGGAAGAGTTATTCAACATATTTAATGACTATCAGCCATGTGTACTAGCAAAGTGGAATTGCTCCCAAAGAATATACAGTCCCTGCATGCAAACATTCGCTCTCTGGCTAGTGAACCAATTCAGATCCAGGAGTATAAATTAATATATTATTGAAAGGGTGACAGACCAAGGGCAGTTCTGAATTTGAGGTGGCCAATCAAAGAAGGGATCCTGGAGAATGGGTTTAGGCCAAGGGTTAAAGGGGAGCATGGGGATTCACTGGTAAACTATAAGTGATTCTTAACATATTCACACATAGAAATCTATCATCCATCTAAATCAGGTTTTCTTAACCTTGGTACCATGGATATTTTGGGCTGGATAATCCTTCATTAGGAAGGGCTGTCTTATGCATTGTAGGATGCTTAGCAACACCCTTGATACCTACTAGATACCAATAACACATCCTTCCCCTGGTTGTGGCAGCCAAAAATGTCTCCAGACATTTCCTAATGTCCCTTGCATTGGGGATAAGATCATTCCTCTTGCCCCGAGAACCACTGATTAACTGCATTGTTATAGGTAAATCTTTCATTTGATAGTCATGGTCAAATAATAATAGTGATAATAAAGTTTAAATTCTTACCTTAAGCTATGTATTTTGCCAGCATTATGTTATTCAATTCTCACAACTCTGTGAGATAAGCAGGCACTTTTATTATCAAGTTTTTTAAACACTGTATTTAAATTTATTGAATGAATAAGTGCACTGTATCATTTAGCAGTTGAAGAAGCTGAGGCTTAGAGGGGTTATGAAACTTGCCCTAGGTAACATTGCTAGGAGGAGATAGAGCATGGAATCACACCTACTTCTGACTAAACCCAAAGCAGAGGCATGTAAGCAGTACATTACAAGGTCTTTCAGTACAGTCTTTCCTTGACCTATTATGAAAGCAAACAAAAAAATGTTAAAAACTGACATGCAATCTAATCATAATGCTAAGATTTTGGAAAGGAAGCAATAAAACTGCCCCTATTTGTAGATAACATGATTAGTTATATAGGAAACTTCAAGGAATCTGTCAAAAAACTCCTGAGCTGATAAGTGAGTTCAAAAGGTCACAGGATATGAGATAAACATACAAAAATCAATTTTATCTCTCTATATTAGCAATGAACCAAATTTTTAAAATGTCCAATTGTCCACAAATTGAAATACTTAAGGGTAAATCTAACAAACGTGTACAGAACATGTGTGCCGGAAACTATACAATGCTGATGAAAGAAATCAAAGAAGATTTATAAATATATAATACATATTTATAAATATTTATAAAAATTATAAAAATATAAATATTTATAAATAAAAGGAGTAACCTATTTGTTCATGGATTTGAAGACTCAATAGTAAATATTTCAATTTCCCCCAAATTAGTATAACGGTTTAACAATATCCCTATCAAAATACCAGCAAGGTTTTTTAAAGTGGATATAGGCATGATTATTCAAAAATTTATATGGAAAAGACAAAGGAAGTAGAATAGTAAAAACAATTTTGAAAAAGGAAAATGAAGTAGAAAGGATTTCAAAACTTATTACATAGCTACAATTATGAAGACTATGATATTAGTGGAGGCATAAATGCAAAGATCGTTGGAACAGAACAGGGAACCCAGAAATAGATCCACACGAATATGCCCTACTAATTTTTTACAAAGATGCAAAAGCAATTCAAGGAAGAAAGATAACATTTTCGACAAATGGAGATGGAGTAATTGGACCTTCCATCCACAGGCAAAAAGGAAAATGAACCTCAACCTAAGTCTCACACCTTGTACAAAAATTAACTTATACTCAAATTTAAATCTACAAAAAATTTAGAAAAAACGTAGAAGAATATCCTCAGCATCTAGATTAGGCAAAGATAATTTGGACTTCATCAAAACTAAAAAAAAAAAAAAAAATAGATAAAACAGACAAGGTACAGGGCAAGAGAAAATATTTGCAAACCACATATTCAACAAAAGACTAGTATCTACTACACATAAAGAACTCTCAAGGCTCAACAATAAAAGGAACAAACAACCTAATTAGAAAGTGAACAAAACGCATGAAAAGATGATTCACTAAGATATACAGGTGGCAAATAATCACATGAAAAGATATTCAGTCCTACTGGTCATTAGGAAAATGAAAATTAAAACCACAATGAGATATCACTACACATCTGTCAAAATGACTAAAAAAAGAAAAAGAAAAAGTACTAACAACACCAAAAGCTAGTGAAGATTTAGAGATACTGGATCACTTATACACTGCTGGTGAGAATGTAAAATGGTACAGCCACTCTGCAAAATAGTTTGGCAATTTCTTAAAAACTAAACATGTAACTACCACATGATCAAGCAATTGCTTTCCTGGAGACTCCCCCCTGAGAAGTGTAGAGTATGTTCACACAAAACCTGTACATGAATGTTTATAGCAGCTTAATTCATAATAGCCAAAACCCAGAAATAACACAGATACACTTTAACAAATGAATGACTAAACAAACTATGGTACATCCATACCTCGGAATACTATTCAGCAATAAAATGAACTACTGATACATGCAAAACCCTGAATGAATATTCAAGGAATTATGCTGTGAAAAAGCTAATACCAAAAGGTTTCATACTGTATGATTCTACTTACATAACATTCTTGAAATGACAAAATTACAGGCATGACTCAGAGATATTGCAGGTTCAGTTCCAGACTACCACAATAAAGCAAATACTGCAATAAAGTGAGTCATATGAATTTTTGGTTTCCAAGTGCATATAAAACTTATGTTTACACTATACTGTTTTCTATCACTAGTACAATAGCATTATGTCTAAAAAACAATGTTAAAACCTTAATTAAAAAATAACGTATTACTAAAAAATGCTAACCGTCCTCTGAGCCTTCAGCAAGTCGTAATCTTTTCGCAATAATAACATCAAAGATCTCTGATCACAGATCACCCTAACAAATATAATAATAGGGAAAGTTTGAAATATTGTGAGAATTACCAAAATGTGACACAGAGACATGAAGTGAGCACATGCTTTTGGAAAAATGGCACCATCAAATTGCTCGAAGCAAGGTTATCACAAACCTTTAATTTGTAAAAAACACAGTATCTGCAAAGTACAATAAAATGAGGTTATGTCTGTATAAAAATGGAGAATGGATTGGGGGTTATCAGGAATTAACAAAGGAGTGGGAGACAGGTAGCAGCAAACATAAGGGCGACCTAAGGGATTCTAGTTGTGATGCAAATGTTTTTGACCTTGACTGCATCAATGATAATATCCTGGTTGTTATCTTGTAGTATAGTTTTGCAAGATGCTACTATTGGGGGAAACTAGGTAAAGTGTATGTGGAATCTCTCTGTATTATTTCTTATATATGCATTTCTTACAATTATCTCAGAATAAAAAGTATAATTAAAAAATATGCCATAGCAAAAAATCAGAGAGTCTGGGACATCTAGATAAGTTTAACAATTGGAACACCTTAAACATAGTTTTTAATCATTCCAGTTTCAGTGAAGCCCAACTGGTCATTTTCGTTTATTTGCTCATAAAGAAGAAGGACAATGATGTAGCCATGCAGAGTACCTCTTTCAAGTGGAACTAAAGACTCCTGAACCCAGTAAGTTCCAGTAGGTAGGTATAAAGTATGGGGAGTTTTGCCTTGATTAAATTCACTGTCTCAGGACTTCCCTGGCAGTCCAGTGGTTAGGACTTCGCCCTCCAATACAGGGGGTGCGCATCTGATCCCTGGTCAGGGAGCTAAGATCCCACATGTCTTGTGGCCAAAAAACCAAAACATAAAAAAAAATAGAAGCAATATTGTAACAAATTCAATAAAGACTTTAAAAATGGTCCATATCAAATAAATAAATAATAAATAAATAAATTCACTGTCTCAAGCCCTACCCATCCTTAACACAACAATCCAGTTCAAATTTCCTGAAGTTTCCACAGAGATGGCTCCTGTCTGGACTCATAAAGCACTCAGGGGTATATTAATCGTGACAACTAATATGTATTGACTATCCCCCATATGTAAGACACTGAGCTAGAACACAGTACCTTTTGCATCGTTATCTTGTCATTTGATTTTTATGCTATTTAATTTTCATTTGCACATCATTTTTTTAACAAATAGACTGTAAGATCCTTAAAGTTAATTATTGTTTCTTAATCTTGTCTGTGTATCCGTCATGATTCTGTTGCAATGTCTTATGTGCAGTAGGCATACAGCATGTATTTTTGAATTATGTGATTAACTGAAAGATTTCCAATTTAGCTCTGTACAGTACTTTCCCAAGAAAAGGCATAGCATACATTTCAGGCTCTTAAAAAGGGTGTATTGTTGTCAATATTTGAATGATTCAGGCAGGGTCATTTCTGCTGCTAGATCGCTTTTTTCGTTTGCATCACTTTGGTGATTCCTAGGAGCAAGAGAGCCCCTGGCAACAGAAATACCTGCACATTTCTGATGGAAGTCACAGATGTGCTTTAGGGTTGCAGTGACATTCGCTTAACTTAAAATCCACATCAGCATGCAGCTGTTTTCTTGCTATTCTTATAGAAGGGAGAGTAGATAAACAGGAAGCCGGAGCAGCACTAAGTAACCAGAAAATTAGCGTGTAAAGTGCCAGAGATTTTAATATGTTTGCTGTTATGCTAAAACAATTTAACAAGGCAAAGCACAGTGGTCAAATTATGGGCATTTGTGGAAGTGTAAGATGAAAGAATGCTTATGGTTTGAGAATTTAAAAAATACTTGTGGAGTGCAATGAAGAGAAAATAGAAATATTTATGCAATTAAAATTTGAAACTGTTCACAGCTCAAGCTGTTACTGAGAGAAAACCTCTGAGTTAATGGAATTTCTTCCTTTGAAATATTATTTTAATGACTCTAAGAACTGCCCTCCCAGTGATTTTATGGTGATTTTTATCAAATAATACTAAGCCAGCTTACCTTCCAAATTTATTGTTTCAATCAGCAGCCGGCTGGCTCAGAGCATCCCTAATTGATGATCATTCAGACTATTGATTTTGTTTTAGACACCACACTGAACAATTTGTCAGAACCTATTTGCAAAAATTGTCCCAGAATATATTCTTTCACCCTAATTGCACAGTAAATGTAGGTGTAAATTTTAGGGAAAGTATATGCGAAATTTTATAGTCGAAATAAATTTGCATTTACATTATGGAAAACAATGAAATGGATTTAATTATTTAAAGAAGAATGCTTAACAAAGAAGATTGATACACTATTTGATAATATTTGTCTGGACCTTTAAAAATAGTGGCTCTGACTCTCAGAGGATTAGGGAGACATAATAATGGATGGTTGTAACTAGTGGGCAGGTAGTATGGTTCCTCAGTGTATGACCTTGAAGCCATCACCGTACTGCTCTCTTTCTACGTACTACTTTTTTTACTGTATGTTTTTTTTCTTTTCTGCATCTCCCTGCCCCATGTCATCTGTCCAGTATTTAAGAAAGTCCTTGTGTGTAACTTCAGGAAAAATAGGCTTGAGAAAATGTACAGCATCTGTGCTATTTACAATGACTCATTCAGTATCAACAGTCTTTTGCCCCAAAAGGAAACCTTAGCAAGTAAGAAGTCATTTATATGAGAGGAAATTGGTGGTGGTATATCCCTTTAGTGTGTTAAAGCATTATTTTTTTAAGTAAAGTTGTAAAAGATTAACAGTGACTGATGATTCCAGAACAATATCCAATAGCTTTATATATTGGATCTACTTGTTTTTATCAGCCACATAATGATAATTTCCTTGATTTCTATGACAATATATCAGAATTCTTTCTTGCCAAAACAGTGAGCTAAGCCAGGCTGTCCTACTATGCACAAAAAGGCAGCTCAATGGTTTGAAATCTGAACCACATTAACACTGTTAATGAGCAACAACATCTGAACAACAACATAAACTCTAAAACATTTAGAGTTTTTCCAAAGCAGAAATATAGGATTTTATCTATCAATATCTCTATAAAAGAAAGATAATAGGTATTCATTTTTATTATTAGTTATAGTTAAGCGAAGTCACAATTCAGAATAAGTTGTGGGGTTTTTTTGGTACTAATGTGTCATATATCTAGGAAGAAGGAACCGCCCTGCTTTTGCTATTCTAAATAAACTGACACCAACTGCTTTCTTTAACAGTCCTATTTCTTCTTTAATTATTTTATTTTTCTTCTCTGAAAACCCTTAAACACGCTTACAGCAAATACAGACTACACTCAATGCATTGCTTTATTAAAGCTCAGATACTGCTAAATATAATGTCTGTTTGATGGGGATTTCTTGACTATAGAAGTTAATAATCTTATAAATTCAGTTGATATATATATATATTTAATTTCTAAAAATTAATTTCTAAAAATTAATTTCTAAAAATTCATAATCTTATAAATTCAGTTGATATATATATATATTTAATTTCTAAAAATTACCACTTTGTTTATTCATATATAACTTTTGACCTGTACAATTAGTAAAACGTTTCTGCTCTGCTTTAGCAAGACCAATCTCTTTCAGAAGATTTAAAAAAAAAAAAAAGACTCCCTATGGCGTTACTATGTATTGCCTCGGCTTGATTGAGCTTATATTTACTGAAGCATTTTTATAATCTGTATTTTTTTCATTTCACCATGTAAGAGGGAAACAAGTCTCTGTAGCCAAGGTTGTTTGTAATTTTCATGAGCATATGCTGCACTCTACCACCTCTATGACCATGAAACTTAAAGAGGATATTGCTCTTTTCAGGTATGTGAAATCTTAGAAAAACTGTATCTCGATTTTCTGAGACTATAGCCACACACATTTTGCATCTGCTTTCCTGGGGAGTGACTTCCCTTGCAAAAGAGGCTAAGTCAATTTGTAAATTTTCATGATGCATTGAGTATGGGTGGAATGTGCAGCAGTATTTCATTGCTTCAAGCTCTCTGTTCTCTCTTCCAAATGAGGTCACACTGAGAATTTCTGGTGACACCTAGAGAATGTATATTTTCCTGAGAAAGTTTTTTACATTGATACACTAAGAGAATTTGAACTTCTTATATGACACATCTTTCAACGCACATGAATCATCTCTTTTTCCCAGGTTGATAAGCCAATGACAGTTATTTGCCCATCTAATTTTAGAAAGACATAAATGACTGGTTTCTAAACACCAGGAAAATTCAAGAGGTTTAATAAAAAGATATGCAACTTGTGTGGTCAAAGTATACAAGGTTTTGTCAACTCAATGCATATAGCAAAATGTGCCACAGTTTGATGTTCAAGCCTTTAAAAGAAGAGTCCCATAAGCTCTCTGTATTTGCAAATCTACATATTTGTTTTATCCTCATAGTAGGTGAATGAGAATTTCTGTGTAGGAGAGAGTAAAAGGTTTTACTAAAATTCAACATGATCACATCTGCTTCTCGTATATCTGTATCATCCGTGACACTATCACAAAGAAGGATGAATTTAGCGGATGTAGTATGCACTTCATGGAGCCCCAAGGTGTAACCCATAGTACTCACTCTTCTTCCTTTTTGATTATTCTCTTACCACTTTGTTTTTGCTAGTCTCCATTTGTCCCCACCCCACTCTATAGCATGGTAGATAGAATTTCTAGAATGGTGCCTCACCACAAAGAAGTCATGTTCTCATCCTCAAAACCTGGAGTACGATGACATATCACTCCAGTGATCATGTTATGTTAAACAGCACAGTTGACCTTAAAGAGTTTATCCAAGTGGCTGGTTGGTCAAATCACAGGAGTCCTTAAAAGCAGAGTGCTTCCTCTAACTGGTGGCAGAAGGGGAAAGCAGAAAGATGCAAAGCGTAAGAAGGACTTGATGGTTTGGAGATGCAGCAGGCTGTGAAAGAAGGAATAAGAGTGAACTCTAGGAGCAGAGAGCAGCCCCCAGCTGACAGCCTCCAGGGAAAGAGGAACCTCAGACTTTCAGCCACTAGGGACTGGATTTTGCCAACAACCTGACGAGACTGTAAGAGAATTTTCCCTCAAAACCTCCAGATAAAAGCCCACCTGGGGTGACATCTTGATTTCAGTTTTTGAGACCTTAAGCAGAGAACCCAACAGAGTCCATCCAGATTTCTAACCGACAGAGCTGTGAGATAATAAATGAATTTTTGTAACCTGCTAAGTTAGTGGTAATTTGTTACTTAGCAACAGAAATATGGCCTTCGTCTAAAGTCTGTCAGTAGCATTAATAAATACAGAAGGGCTTCAATAGTGTCTTCTCAGAGTCAAGAGGCTGGTTGTTCTAAGCGAAAAAGAGATGGAGAGCCTCAACTATGTGTCTATATGATAGCACCGGGGGCCATATGTGGATAAGTTAAGTTGTTCCTGGCCCAAGCTGCTGAAAGAATTTCAGTTCCCTGACTTTGCTCCAGTCTCCTAAACTCCCTTGTCAACCAGAACTCTGACAAGTGTGCGTTTGTGTGTTTGCACATGTGTGTATCTGAGTGTGTTTTGGAGGAATAGTTATAAGTAATGCATATAGTAGCTACTCTTATTACATAGGCTTTTGCAGAATATTTGATGATTTTTGGAAGCCGATAAGGGGTCATTCTTAAATTTGTGTGGCCACAGTTTACAAATTCCTCATATTGATATCCTTTATGGTTTATGATACATAAGACTGTAAATACCTAAGGAATAAGAACTATGCTATATGTATTGTCATACTCTTAATTAGCCTATAGTAAGCATAAAACAAAGATTGCTGAATCAATGTTGGTCACAAGAAGCAATAAATCATAGAGGTTAGAATATAAGATTTGGAGTCAAACTTCAGAGAGCATATTATTGGCCCATACTAAGTGTTCAATAAATGCCACTAATAAATGACCTATTATAAACCTGCAGTGGTTCCCATTAACTAAACTTTAACACATCACATTATACCCTCCACGATCTGGCTTCTAATATATTTCCAGATAAACTTCCTCCTATGCCTTTTCACATTCAAAGAACACACAACTCTGTGCTTTTGCTTATGCTTTTTCTCAGCCCAGAAAATCTGAGTCATTCTTTAAGTCAGGGGTCAACACACTATGCCCTGCAGCCAAATGCAGCCCTTCACCTGTTTTTTGTCCAGACCACAAGCTAAGAATGGCTTTTACATTTTTAAATAGTTGCATTTTTGATGGTCACATAAGTACCTACCTAATATCCTCAGTTTTGTCTCTTGGCCCACAGAACCTTAACTATTTACTATCTGGCCCTTCATAGGAAAAGTTTGCTCACCTCTGCTTTAAGTCCAATTCAAATGCCACCTTCTTCATGAAACCCACCTAAATTCTTCCAAGTGGGAAAAAAGTCTTCTTTTAAATCTCTTCAGTAGATTGTTTACAACTTTATTAAGCAGTTATTTCACATTGCTTTACTTTTAACTACATATAAAATACTCAGGCATGTTTCTCCAGGTTTTATCTGTTACATGCCATTCCTGTCGATGAATGAACCATTAAACATACAGAAACCACTTGAATAGCATAACTTCTAATTTACAAATGTTATTGGCAGGTGACAGGTAATGAGTGAGTGTTTATAAAATCTCTCTTCATAGCTGACATTTATTGGGTTGGCCAAAAAGTTCGTTTGGTTTTACATAAAAATAAAAGACACATTTTTCATTTTCACCGAGACAACGTATTCATTAACCGAATGAACTTTTTGGCCAGCCCAATATTTATTCAGTATTGCTAAAACTCGGCCTGAAATTTCATACACGCTATTAATAGGTTTTGCATATTTTGCACGAAATATTTGTATTTGTGAGTGTTTATTGAATGATTTTATATATTGTTGAGGATATATACATTTTTAATTTAAAAGCTTTTTAAAAGAGAAAAATAGCTGAACCATGTAAAACAACTTTGAGAAAGCACATAAGAAATGCTAACAGTATGTTAAAAGGAATCCAAATCCAAATTGCAATGACCTTGAGATGCCACGATAGGATGATGAAGATGGATAAGAACACAGAAAAAAAATGTAAGCAAGTTGAATCCGAGTAATAACAGTGAAACTCCTTAATATTGATCAAATCAAAGTACTGGATATCAATAATCAACAAGTTGTGGTCAGCATGGAAGGCTGTAGTATGGAAAATAATGCTACAGCTAAGAGATGGTGGGTCCTAGTGTTGAACACATCAAATAAATATATGAAATGCTATAATGATAGAAAGGTTTGGATTGGCCTGCTGTCTCAGACATCTACTCTCCTTTATAAAGATGCTTATAGGAGATACACTCACAGCAAAACCTCAAAGAGAACCTAAATTAGAGAGCAACTGAGAAGTGGCATTTACATTCATGGCATCAATACGCATTCACGGCCTGGAAATGGCCCATGTGAGTTTCAAATACAAGGCTAGATAAAGAGATTGTTAATACTTTATTAATAACTATTAAGGCTTATTACAACAGCATTTATTACGAGAGGGTTGGTAAGTATTAGAATTATTTGCTAGGCTGTCTCCCTGCTATGATTTTGAGCTTTTCTTGGACAGACAGTATGTATTATCTATGTCCATATCCTATCTGTATCATTTTTGCGTAAAATAAGTATTAAATAAGTACTTTTTAAGTGAATGAAAGTGTGAAAATTGAATTAATGAATTTTAAATGAACCTCTTACCACCCTTACTCTCAAACTAAGGGATGCATGTTGTATGGGTACATGAAGTTAACTAGGGCATAAAAGGTTCCTTGGCACTTCTCAAAGCTTCAATTTTGTTAAAAAATTTTGGATAAAAAACACATATAAATAGAATAATTATGTATTACTCAGTAAAGTATAAAACTTGCATTAATTTTTAAGTTGAGAAACAAAACTTCCAAGAAGAGCATGTTCATTGTTATGCATGAGTGTATTCTGAAATCAAAAGAAATGTATAGCCTATGCAAGGGACTGTTTTTCAATTACATTGCAAAGATACATTTTCACTAATCTCTGCCATTAGGAATATTTTGATGAGAAAGTTTAAGGTGCTTTAACCTAAGTGATGGGAGAGAAGAGAAATAGAGACCAAACTCTCTCTGAATTCCAAAATATGAAGTCCAAATAGAGCTAAGAGTGATATGCAGATTAGAACTCTGGTGTCTCATTTTTGCCATAGCAGTGTCAAAAGAGATGTTGGTCTTGAGATCAGCAGTTCAGAGTCCTTGCATGTTAGTTAAGATCCAGCACTTACTAGTTCTATTTACATCTCTGAGCCTTGTCAACACTAGGGGCAAGTTTATTTTAATTAATTAAGTAGTGGGTGGATGACGCAAAGTAGTTAACACCTTGGGTGTCAGACACACCTGGTCAAGTCCTGTTTTTGTTACCAACTAGAATTATGATCTTTGGCAAATTAGTTTCTAGAAACCTTATTTTTACTCATCTGTAAAATGGGCTTAATAATAATATATTGTTCAAAATATTATAATACATAGAAGAAATAATACATGTAGAAGATTTAGCATGGTGCCTGGCATAAATTAATCACTCAATTAATTTTATATACTAGCATTAAAGAAAATTCCCTGAGGAGGAAAGAGTAGTCATTCCTAAATAATCTCCTAGGAAATACTGGCATCTTCTTCAGAAATGTATAGCTTCCTTACAGCACCAGTAATGCTAATGAATGCTTAACAGCCTTCAAGGTGCTTCCAGCTAATGTCTGACCTACTTATTAGGAAGGAAGCTCCAAAAATCTGGCCCTTACAAAGGTTCTGTTTTCCTGGATGGAGGAGATTGCATAATTGCTACTTTATATATACATTGCTATAGAATGATTTCAATTATATTAAAGTACTACAATCCTCAAAGTAATGAATTGGTTACAGTTCCTAAATTTATCCTTTTTAGCTCATTATAAATGTCTCACATCCCCAGAAAAAAATACAATAAATGAAAATTTTATAAAATGTGCTCGTAATGTGGATATTATCATTAAAAATCATACTCTAGAGTAAAGATGAGCTTTAAAGAAATGTTACAAACACGATACTAAAATAATATAATTTTACATTAATTACATACTTATGATATGTATATAATAATTAATTATATATAATATAAATTTTAGTAGCCACACTAAGAATAGCCTCTCTGAACTCTATAGTGTCCAGTGAGATGAAAATCAGATTATTATAGTCTTCTATTCTTCATATCACGTTTTGAAAGGGGAATTGATAGAATAAAATCCTAAGGGAAAGAGGTAACAAAAGATTTAAATTTGGAAGGAAAGTCCATATGAGGAATGCGTGAAAGGATTAAGAAGGGGGAGGAGAGAAGTTCCCCAAAGGGCCATGAGAGCTGCAATCAGAGATGAAAGACAATTATGGAAGAGAAAGAAGAATTACTGTGATTACAGATGGAAGAACGGGGACCAATAAATAAAAGTTACAAATAGCATTGTTCAAAAATGAAATGGACAATTTAGGAGCAGTGTGGGGCTCCCAGTCCTTGGGCATTCCAGCAGATAGCAGATATTGTTACTTCCTCAGGATGATGAGGTGCTAAGGACACTCTTCATTTATAGTCTCTGATTTGGTGATTCTAGAACATTAGTCAATTGAAGTTCATTTCTTTCTGGACTTGAGGAGCTTCAGATTTATAAAATAAAAAGTGTCAGAGTGGGAGTGGCCCTAATATTGATATTTGATGATTCTTTCCAAATGTAATGATTCAACGAATGATTATTTTGCGAACTTTATTTAATGTAAGTGAAAATGAATCCACTTTCAAAGTGGCGGTTTTGAATTTAGGTGACTCCCCAGAACACCTGCAAAAATAATCTGTTTTAATGAAATATTACCATTAATAATATCCAGTCTCTGAAAAACAAATACTCATTTAAATTAAAATGTGTTGAGCAAGAACACACACTTCTATCATGAGAATTGTCTCTTCACCACTGCTTGATTGGTATTATTTGAGATTAATGGAGAGAGATTAGTGCTTGAAAAAAGTTTCCACTGCATGTACTTTATATTGCTAATAAGGGTTGCAGCTCACCTATGTCAGGTAACTACACACATCAGTATTAGGTGACAATAAAAAGTAATAAATACAGAGTTCATGTTTCAGGAAGATGGAAATTTCATTAAGACTCTATTTCCACTATCAATTATTAAATAAATTCACCTGAGTGTTTTCTTCTCCTAACCAATTCAAGACAAAACCTTCTCAGAGGAAGATCATGTTCATTGTTATGCATGAGTGTATTTTTAAATAAAAGGTACTAAAGCCGTTTTTGAATGCTAAAGATTTCTTAGAGGTTAATAATTATGCCACAAGGCTTTTTGTTTCTAGAAAAGGTCAAATCTATACAAATGGTAAGTTGTTAGAGAATAAAAGTATGCCAGAAAAATCTGAAAATGATTTTTACCTTTAGCTTTATAATAACAACCACAACCATCTGGTACTATTTTGCATTCAACGAATTTTTAAATATTCTCTTATTATTATTTTGAAGTCGTCTGAATATTCACTCTCTCTTGAGAAGTCACATTGCCTATGCCTAGTAGTACAGCGTGTGTTTTCTTGTTCTGGGCACTGGCACAGAGGAGATGCCTCATGAGAACTCAGTGAGACAATAGCAGAACCTGAGAACAGATCCTGGGTCTTAATTTCCCATTTCTGCATGAAAGACTTCTTTGTTGATATATTGCCACTGAACACTCATATCAAAAAAAATAAAAGGTGGAATTTTCAGAGGTTATTCACAACCCAGAATATTTAATTCAAGTTAAAAGGGATTCTGCTATCTATCACTGTTGGGTCAGTAACAGAGCATAATTAAACATCACTGCATTTACATTCAACTATACAATTATACAGAAATGATAATATATCCTTATGTTAACTACAGAGTTGGTTGATAGCATGTTTACTCATATAATTAATTCATTCCTAATATATTGAGCCTTTAGGTAAAGCCAAACAATGCAGTGAAGAATAAAGGAAAAAAGTAATTGCTCCCACCTTTATGTTTTTATAGCACTTTAAGTTAAAGAGTTTGACCCTTGGCATAATTAGATGATATTTCACTCATTGCTCATCTTTGGTTGGATTATGGTCTCTCAGAGCACAGGGGCCTTATCTTACATTTCTTTGAATCTCTAACATCTAGCACAACTCCTGGCAAATTGTGGTAATTTGTGAGGTCTTTAACGAACTCACACAGCTAAAGCTTGTGCACATTTCTCCACAATCGTAGGGCATAGAGTATAGTTACCTGACATGTCAACGGAAATGCTCCATAAGTACTTCTATGATAGGATGGTAAAAAATCCTTTCGTGTATGTAAAGATATGTATGAAACAAAGACTTTTGTATGATTTAAACAATTAATTTATAATTCTTTAGTGGGTCTTTTTCATAATTCAGAACCCACATGTTCAGTTATACTCTTGAGGGCTATGTTTTAATATTTGATATCAATGAAAGAAGAACACAAGTATGAAAGAAGCTAACAAGAAGCCTTGGCATATGCTGCTACTATAAGGGGAACTTTTTTCTTCTCTCTTCACTTGGTCAATGCTTATGCATTCCTCAGACCCAGGTTTAAATGTCACCTCTTCAGCAAGGTCATCTCCAACCCTCCTGACAAGGTTAAATTTTCTTGTCAAGTACCTTCACACATAGTACCATTTATCTCTTCCTTGTGGAACTTATCTCTGCTGCCAATTTTCATCTTTTCAGTGTGATTATTGATGTGATATATGTGTCCCCTACTAGGCTTTCAGCCACACCAGACTAGGGGCCATTTATGCTTTTGTATTCACTCTCTTAGCAAAATACCCGGCATGTAGGAGGCCTTCCATCAAAATTCAATGAATGAGGGAATAAATAAACAGAGGAACCTGTGATGATTCAACTAAGACTCTCACTTACATATAGGTAGGTATATGTAACTAAAGCCATACCCTCCCCCAGAACATTCTGAAAAGAATCACACCATGAATAGTATTCAAAGACAGCATACTAAAAAATATAAATAATTGCTTCTTATTTTGAAAAAATGCATACTTTCATACTGAAGAAGGACTGCTAAGTTTTGGAAACTTTTGGAGGAATAACATTGCCCAAATGTATATTGACCATTTTTTATTCATTAAAAAGTAAACTATGGCCTTTTTTCCCCTGTATGCTCAAGATCAATTCTGCAATATGAATACGTACAATGTGGGAGAGAAATAGCTTAGAGCATGATTTTGCTTATAGTGTCTTAAGCAAAAGAAAATGTTTGTTTCCTAACACTTCATAGTTATCTCCAGTTTAATTAGGAAAACTCAAAAGCAGTACACTTTAAGCTTTTGATGCGGTGGAAAGAGCAGAGACTACGATCTATCTGGATGGGTTGAAAACCACATACTCGTTGCATACTCATGGAAAAATCTAAATTTCTAAGCCTTTAACTTCTCATTCTCAAAATGGAAATAATAATACCATTTAGCAGGAGTGTTATGAGATTAAATAAGATTTTTTGAATAAAATATCATATTCTGTAGGTATTTTATAAAGACTAGTTCCAATTTCAATACTTTTATAACAATAAGCATTATTCAGCAGTTGCTTTTCTCTATACAACAAACACTTTAAGTCCCTGAAAATACATAGACTATTTGAAGAGAGGTAGACATCAAGGAATCTGGATCCAGGTAGCACCTTTCAATTTGTCTTTGGAATTAACATGGCTGCAGATACCATTGAGTGATTCCTATGTGCCAGGGCTTTACTTTATCTCATTTAATCCCCCAAAACCCCAGAATTATAATTCCATTTCATTCGGAAGAAACTGAGGCATAAGGGACAAGTCTGACTCCAATGTCACAGACCTTAACCTTGTTTTAGTAGATTTTAGACAAGTAAAATGCCTAAAGCTCTGGGTTTAGAATGCAGCATGTTGGCACTAGAAAAGCTATGCAACCTAAGTATGTGCTTGCTTTTTGTACATTGACACAGGTACTCTGTTGAACCTAACAGAAGTTATTGATGGAATTTTAATATTTTTAAAGCACTAGGATTCAAAGTCTTAGGTACTCTAGAGTATGATTATTAATGATAATATATACATTATGAGCATATTTTATAAAGTTTTCATTTATTATATTTTTTCTGTGGATTTGAGACATTTATAATGAGATAAAAAGGATAAATTTATACATATATGTATATGTATACATGTACATATACTCATATATATAGATTTGAAATACTCAGCGTATGAGGAGTGAACATTCAGGTGGGGGTCTCTTGAATCCAGCTCTCTTCTTTCTGCTTGGTTGCCCTTTGCCTTCCTATCCATCATTTTTATGAGAAAAGAAATCATAGACTGAAAGTATACAGGGCATACGTAGAAGACTGAAAAGGCATTACTTTAGTGATAATTATTTGGAAAGAAAGACAAGCATAAGGGCCACAAATCATCTCTTCTCCTTTCTATTCTTCTGACAGTATGTATACCCAGGACACTGCATTTTGACTGGCACATTTGGTAATATGGCAGAAAACCAATAAGTGAGCAGATTGCATCAATGGTGAAGCGTGTGAGATGTTTCTTATGGAGAATCAAAAAAGAGGGAAGAAAAATAAACAGGAAAAATGCAATGATTTGTTCAGCTACATTCAGCTTAAAAGAAATACTGAATATTAGAGATGATTAATCATCAAGCTCAAGGGTTGCAAGTTAAATAATTACAGATGAGAAAAAGGAGAAACAAGCTAGGAAGGACTACGGCAGTTTGGACAGCATGTCCTCTCTAAAGGTGTTAGGTAGCTATAACAGGTTGCTGCTAGAAAAAGGGATATTTACTTGTGTGAAACTTCCAATTTTTTAAAATAAACTTTTTTAAAGCAGTTTTAGGTTCACAGAAAAATTGAGCAGAAAGTTCTCATATACCCCCTGCCCCCACTGTTTTGTTCCATGTATTGTCTTTGCTCCTTTGTCAAAGACCAACTGACTGTATCTATGTAGGTCTAATTCCAGGCTCTCTATTCTGTTTCATTGATGCATTTGTCTATTCTCTTACCAGTATTACGTTTTCTTGATTACAGTAGCTTAGTAAGTCTTAATGTTGTCAGTCCTGGAACTTTGTTCTTTTCTATTGTTTTGGCTATCCTGGGTCTTTTGCCTGTCCATATAAACTTTAGAATCAGCTTGTTGATATCCACAAAATAACCTGGTGAATTCTATTGGGATTTTGTTGAATCTATAGATTGAGTTGGAAAGCCTTCCTATCTATAACATTGGAATAACTCTCCATTTAGTTAGTTGTTCTTTGATTTCTTTCATCAGATTTCTAACACTATAAAGTTTTCCTCATATAGATCTTATGCATATTTTGTTATATTTATACCTAAGTATTTCATTTTGAGGGGTGCCAATATAAATGACATTGTGTTTTTAATTTCAAATTCCTATTGTTCATTGCTGGTATACAGGAAAATAATTGACTTTTTTATGCTAATATTGTATCTCATAACCTTACTATTATCACTAATTAGTTACAGAAGGTTTTTTGCCAACTCTTCTGAATTTTTTACATGGATAGTCATGTTATCTGCAAACAAAGATAGTTTTATTTTTCCTTTCCAATCTGCATCTTTTGTTTATTATTTTTGTCTTGTTGCATTAGCTAGGACTTCCCATATGATGTTAAAAAGAAGTATTGACAGGGAACATCTTTGCCAATTCTGATCTTAGCAGGAAAGCCTCAAGTTTCTCACCACTAAGTATGATGTTAGCTGTAGATTTTTGTGTACATACTTTATCAAGTTGAAGAAGTTATTATCTAATTCCTAGTAAGATGAGAGTTTTTATCACAAATGGTGTTGGATTTTGTCAAATACTTTCCCTATATCTATTGATATGGACATGTGACTTTTTCCTCTTCAGCCTGTTAATGTGATGGATTCTATTAATTGATTTTTGAACTACACTTGCATACCTGAAAAAATTCCAGCTGGTTGTTGTATAATTCTCTCTACATATTGTCAGATTCAGTTTTACAGTATTTTGTTGAAGATTTTTGAATCTGTGTTCATGAGAGATATTGGTCTCTAGTTTGCTTTTCCTGCAATGTCTTTGTCTTGTTTGATATTAGGGTAATGTTAACATCAAAAAATGTTTGGAAGCATTCCCTCTGCTTCTATCTTCTGGAAGAGATTATACAGAATTGGTATAAGTTCTTCATTAAATATTTGGTAGAATTTAATAGTAAACCCATCTGGGTCTAGTGCTTCCTGTTTTGGAAGGTTATTAATTATTGATTCAATTTCTTTAATAGCTACAGGCCTATTTTCCATTTCTCCTTGTGTGAATTTTGGTAGATTGCGTCTTTTAAGGATTAGCTACATTTCATCTAGGTTATCACATTTGTAAGCATAGAGTTGTTCATAATATCCCTTTATTATCCTTTTAACGTGCATAGTATTTGCAGTGATGTCTCCTCTTTCATTTCTGCTGTTAGTAATTTGTATCTTCTCTCTCTTTTTTTCCTCAGTTAACTTGACTAAAGTCTTATCAATTTTATTGCTCTTTTCAAAGAACCAGCTTTTGGTTTTGTTAATATTCTCTATTGATTTCCTTTTTTAAAAATTTCATTGATATCTGCTCTAATTTTTATTACTTTTTTCTTCTTCTTACTTTGAATTTGATTTCTTTTCCTTTTCTAGTTTCCTAAAGTTGAAGCTTAGATTGATTTTGGATTGTTCTTCTTATTTAATAAAAGCATTCAATGCTATAAATTTCCTACCACACAGTTTTCCTAAATCCCCCAAATTTTGAGAAGTTATATTTTCATTTAGTTCAAACTTTTTTATTTCTTTTGAGATATCTTCTTTGACCTATGAGTTATTTAGTCTTGAAGTATTTGGGGATTTTCTAGCTCTCTTTCTGCTGCTGATTTCTAGTTTAATTCCATGGTGGTTTAAGAGCAGACACTGTATAATTCCTATTCTTTAAAATTTTTAAATGTGTGTTCTATGGCCTAGAATGTGGCTTGGTGAATGTTCCATGCAAGCTTGAGAAGAATGTGTGTTCTGCTATTGTTGGATGAAATATTCTGTAAATATCAATTATATCTGACTGATTGATAGTGCAGTTGAGTTGAACTATGTCCTTCCTGATTTTCTGTCTTCTAGATCCATCCAAAAACACCCAATTTTTAACCTCATAAATTAATTTGATTATTTTGTATGCGATGGCAAGCCAAAAACACACATGTTGTGAAACACTGCAGTTTGAATTTCAATCCAGTACAACTTTTCAAATTGGGTATGTAGATATTAAGACCAAGAAAAGGTAAAAATATGTATGTCCTGTAGCTATTTAATGGTGAGACTGAGACAAGGACTTAGTTCATTAGATACCAGCAGACTCAAATTTTATGTTCACTGTGATCGACTGCCTGATAATTCTCAACAAAAAGTTATGTTTAATAATAAAGTACTTTTCTTTGGCAAAGGGATTTATCTTAGAGAATTTTTAAGAAAATTTTATTTATTAATATTTTGAAGAACTATGACAAATTAAAATAATTCTCAACATACTCTGAAGAAAGGCATTTTCCACAGGCAAGATTGAATGTGACAATACTATGATCCCAATGTCCCAAGAATACAGTGTTCCAGTACAGTCACTACCTCCTGCCTGCACCAGTTCAAATGGAGAAATGCTCTCTCAATATAAACACTGTGGATCTACACTTGTGCAAAAGCAAAATCAATTCTTACCCCCACAGTTGCAGAAGGTTACCAAAATGCTAAAAGTTGCTCTTTGAGATATGAAGTTGGAGAGGTAGAGAATTTAGAGTTGGAGGAAAGACAGTAAAAAAAAAAAAAAAAGTAAGTTTATAAAAGATCAACCAAATGTTAAACAGAAACTGGAATATGGCATCTTTAACAAAATTCAATGCAGAAATGAATATAGTTGGGAATATTTGATTTTTTCAGATAATATTATTTTTATTCAAGAATATAAAAGGTCATTGTATATAACAGAATATTGTTTCTTTGAGAATCTAAACATCTCCACTCATCCAAATCATGAATTTCCAAGTAAGCTATGTGTGTCAATTGTTGATATTACAGAGGTCCATTCTCTGCGATAAGGAAAAGGAACTGTGAACTGTAAGAGACAGATCAAAATGACTCTGTAAGAAGATATTTCAGATAATGAAAATTTCATAAATTTTATAGGATAAAGGTTATGTACTACTGAGGAGACAGTCCAGATTTAGAAAGGATATGAGAGGCAAAAGTTATCTAATGACACCGAAAGATGTTTCCAACGAGCTTTTTCATCGTATCTCCTTTGGTGTCTGCATACATTGTTACAAAAGGTCTGAATGCTAATTGGTTGGTTCTAGGTAAGTAACAATTTAAAAAATTTTATATTATAGTTGCATGCTTTTTTTTTTACAACATTATAGAAAACTTAATGTGCATTAAAATTCTCATTTTTCATGTAAAAATTTATTGCTGAGTAAAATGTATTCATTGTATACCCTCACACCTACACACTATGGAATATATATATATATATATATATATATATATATATGGTGTGTTTTATACATATTTGTATATATATATATTCTTCAGCAGACTTATTTTCAGGTAAATTGATGGTTGATACTGGATATACTAATCAATTTATGTCAGCTCTTTATTTGATAGGCACATTTCATCCTCTGTGCAAAAAAAAAAGTCTTTGCTTGACCATTGTGTTTATTCGGAGTTAATAAATCTAGTCTCTTTCTTATCTCAGAACTCTTTGCACATGCTCTTCCATCCAGCTAGAACATACTTTCTCTTTTCATAGCTGATTCCTATAGAGGTCCTCTCTCATCACCTTCTTTCTTTACTCTCAATAAGCTACTTTTTCTCTATAGTTCTTGTTTGCTTGTGTAAAATCTGTTTCCCATAATAGTTTATAAACTCTATTAGAATAAGGGCCATGACTGTTATGTTCACCATGATTTTAGATATAGCATTTAACAAAATGTCTGGCAAATATAAGGTACACAATAAATACTTGTTCTGAGAATAAATAAATGAATAAATATGACACAGTAGAAAGAGCATTGAATCTGAGGTCAAGAGATGTGGGTTCTTCTTACTTCTATGACACCTTTCTATCTATATACATAGGCAAGTTATTTAACTTGTCTTGGCCTTAGTTGTCATTTATAAACATGAATAATAGCAGTAAGACTCCTCTTACATTGTGGTGAGGATTTGAGGCAATAGATAAAAATTACTAACATCTGTTAGGCACTTGGTAAATAGAAATCACGATTGTGTAGCCTTGGGTAAGTCATAACTTTCAAAGCTGCCATTTATTCATCTATAAAATCAGGAAATGAGTTATTGTGAAATTAAAATATGATTCCTATAAGCTTTGTGCTTGGCACAGAGTAGACATGCAGTAGATGTTTGCTGAATATGCATTTTCAGAAAGTACATTCTCTAATACTGATCCTAGGATTTCTCATATAGCTTCATTTTATATTTTTAAGAAAAAATTAACATTTGAAGAAATTTTGCTTATTATGATTTCATCATTTCTGTTTTCTTTCCATTTTCAGTCTTATCCTAAGATATGTTTTGATGACAATTTGGATAATTTATTAATAACAATGAACTCAAGTAGAATTTCTCTTATTTACTTTCCTCTCAGAGTAACACATACTTTTGATTATCACTAAATTTTCCTTTTTAATAGAGAGCTGATTAGTTTGCTATTCCAGAAAACCATCGTTAACTTTTTTTGTCCACTCTTAAAATGTTCAAGAGAATCAAATGATCAACTGTCAGAGAGCACAGAAACTGAAATGCAAATCTAAACATTTAATTTGTGTATGAAAGAGCTCTCTGAATAAGCTACATCAAACTCTAATATCAGTTTTTGAGGATAAGTAACATCAAACAAATGATAATATAACGGTGATGAAATAGCTTAGATGTCTCAAAATGGGGTAGAATTACCAATTACAACATATAATACAATACGCTGAACTATGTAAATGGTTCTGAGTAACAAGGAAAGATAAAACAGAAGCAATGTGAAATATAATAGCTTCCCAGGAATCTGTGAAGAGTCGCTGCCCTTACTGCAGCCCCCATTACAAAGCTGCAATGTTTTCTACCTGGCTGTGTTAATTCTGTGTGACTTCATCTACTCATTTCTGCCAACTCTACCTTCTCTTCAAGACCATAGCAATGCTATAGTCTCCTTTCACTGTGAATTCTCCACATTAGTTTCCCTGTTTCAAGTCATGAGTCCCTGTTCAGTTGCTGTCCTTATTCCCTGGTTCTTCATTTGTTTCTCTTTCCATGCCATTCCTTCTCCTCTTTTTGCCAACTTTTCTTCAATCACTTCTTCTTCTTAAGTATTTTCAATTCAAAACATCCTTTAAGAATCTTACAGATGCTGTGGACCCTCTCCCCAGAGGAGTGTGTATGCAGATACAACCTGTTTTACTTGCAATTTTAGGGAATTATTGGATTGGACATTCTAAGGAGTAACGTGGATAACGTGTTCTCCAGGTGAAGAACACGTGCTTTAGCAATCTTCTTCCAATTCTCAGAACAGTAGCAGTAGTTACCATTTACTGAGTAATTGTCATGCACCCAATGCTGTCTTCTATTCTTTGTCTCTAAACCTCATGAGCCCCATTTCACAGAAGATGAAGTTGAATGGAAAAGAAGTTTAACAATTTATCCAAAATTACAATCAGTTTATAGTGGAATTGGGTTGTGAATCCAAGTCTAATTCTAAATACATACTTTTCCCACTGTACCTCACCAAGTGGTGAGAAGGAAAATGAGACAGAGAAGAAAAACAATTGAAATACCACAGACTTACAGGTAATAAATTGGAGCTTGTGTAGTTATCCTATATACAGTATATAGCATCTGTATAATTATCCATATATGATATCCATATAACTATGGAATATGAATAGTTACTCCATATACAGAGGATAGCACCTACCTGAATAAAGGTGTTAGGTGGTGATGGACAATATTGTTTTGTAGCTAGTATGCAGTAGAATATACATACTGGTTGTTAAATTATGAAAACACTATTTACCAGTAAGAAAATATTCAGCTTTAAGTTCCCTAAACACTCTTCTGGATGATCCAGTTTCCCAGCCTCTCTCAAAGGACACCCAGCAATTGAGGAATTAAGACTTGTCACAGCAGGGGCCCAGCTATGACCAGTTCAGATTTGTAGATGTCAAATATTTTGAATATCCCTTTTGGTTACAGAAGAACATAAAAAGTTGCCCAATTCTTCCTCCTGAAGTTTCTCCACTTCTTTTTTTCAGGTCACACTCAACTCATATTTTTTATCACCTATGATAACATTTGAAGGTGTACTTTTATTTCTAGAAAAGCATTATTAAAAAATGGAAAAAAGCCTTTGGATTTTGCTCACAATTTTGATATTTATTCCAATTTCCTAAATTTCTCATTTCTTTCCTTAAATTCTGTAAGAACTTAATTGATTTGAAATAGTCTTGAAAAAATCTTGCCAAAGTCATGCCAAATTATAATTGTGTTCTTTGATTTTCTTATCTCTATTGAATGTAAAAATCAAACAAACAAAATCCTCATTTTCACTATAGGTATATTGAAAAAATCCAAAGTTACATTTAAGTGTTTGGTTTATGTACAATTAGAAAAAGAGTTTATCTACAACCAAGAATTTTAAAACTCACTTAGACTTTAAATAAGAACAAAATTTTAAATACAGCTCACTGATTTTTTTTATTATTCATGTATTTTGATAAAAGTTATGTCTAACTGGCTCTAAATAAAGTGAAATTATGGAAAAAACTAAACTTGCTCTTTTAAAAAAGAACCCTTTTTCTAATATCTGTCTTTAAAAAATAATGAAAGAAAAATATTCAAAATGCTCACGGAAACTGTTGCAAGCTAAAAAGATGGAGCTGTTTCTAACCTGCTGTTTTATCTAGAATCAACTCATTTATGAGCTGTTATTTAAAAAAAAGTTTAATCCGTTTTCCCCTCTCCTTCCTATCTTCCAAAGATTCAAGTGTTTTGCTATTTGGATTCCATATCCTGATTAATTTCCTTTATTCTGATTCAATTAAAATGTATCTTTCAGGCAGATTTCTTTACTTGTTTACATACATTTCTCTGATTTTAACTGGCCTCCTTATTCTTCCTTAATCTTATGGAATTTGCTGCCTGAAAACTTTCATGAACATGAAAAGGTAAGTGGAAATCAGTATGTCTCAAAATATGGTATGTATATAACATGGTATGTATATAAATGTTATGTACATACATGGAAAGAACATTTTTCATTTTCATAGTTTTATCTTTATTTTAGTGTAGATTAGATAGAACAAAACAAACAAACACAAAACCCCTGAAGAACTATCACATCAGGCATTTCCCTTTCATGGAAACTATTGTTTAGAATCAACTTATGATGACCACCCTCCCTAAGATCTTCCAGTGCCTTGTGCTCCAGGGGACAGCTAGACTGAAGCCAAGTAGGAGGTGAGCTACCCTGGGTTTTCAATCACTGGAGCGTGCTCCAACTTCCAGCACTAATGCCATCATGCCTCACACTTCCGTTTATCTCTAACAGCATCAGGAACCATATCTTCCCATATTCTCACACATCTTACTGATGATCATCTTCCAAATCTTCTGAATGATCCGTACAATCCTAATAAGTCCTGTCCTTCACCTCTCCTCACCACTACTTTCATAAATCATTCCACCATGTCTTTCAGAATTCTCATTGTGTCTTTCCTCCTGCTTCAAAATTTTCTATGATGTCCTTCATCTCTACTTTCAGTGAAACCTCACTCTATCCTCAGCCAGGTTTTTCCCCCGCTTTCCTCCCATACCTTATGTGCCTTAGGTTCCAAAGCTACAGTGAGGGTCCTCCTTGCTCTCTACAGCTGCATTCTGTCTCCACTCCCTCCTCCTTCAAAAATCTCAACTCCTTTAAGCCACATCATCAAACTTTACCATCCTTTATCTCTCTTCTTTATTGTCCTCTACTAATCTTCTGGTCATTTTATATCATTCACTGATAACGTCAGCAGCTAGCTTTTGACTTCTCCAATGTTCTTGGAGATTTCTACTACCATAAACATTCATCCCAAACGAGGCCTCTCAGTTCCTCTAGTTCTTGAAAACAATCATCTTTTCTTTGGTCATTAGTCATTGCCATATCCTCTGACTTTCAGGTTGAATCCCAGCAATGTCTCAATTCCCCATTCACCTCCAACACCTCAGCACCTCAGCCACCCCACTCTTTTGGTAGAACCATACCCTAGATCTTGCCATCACTCCAATACATGCACCTCCTGCAATATATTGGCTTTGATATCCACCTCACTGGCAAGCATCTGTTCTCCTTCCAGTCCTTCTTCTCCAGCACATCCAATCCAATTCTCTGAGTGCAATAAATCTGTGATCCTGCTTCCTACAAGTGCTTCCTTATCTAGGCTAGATTTCATGATCCAGTATTATAATTACTTTTTTTACAAACATCATAACTGCCTAATCCCTTTCTACTGCTATCAAAATTGTCTAATAAAATGCCAACCCTGATTAATCCAAGTACCTGCAGCTGAAAGTTGCTAGTGAAATTATGCAACTGGATTGACTGGACTCATTTTAATTTCATGGACACTTATCTGAAAAGTACACCCCCCACCCGGTTTTCTTCTTCATTTTCATTTGCTGGTATGTTCCTCTCTACCACGCCAATAATTGCTGAATTACTCCTATTCTTTGTCCTTAGTTCTTTCCTTCCCTAGGAAAGATTCTGTCTTTTAAGGTTTTGGAAACAACAGTGGATCCTATCAAGTAATCAGTAATCACTCTTCCTCTATGTAAGAAACCTCAGCTAATTCAAGGGCTTAAAATAATACAAAACTTTGATGATGCTCAATTATTTTCTCTATCTTAGACTTTTCACTAGTTACAGACTATGCAACTGCCTTCTTAATATATCTAATTGGATATCTAATAGACATCTCAAACTTAAAATGTTAACAAAATAACTGTTGTGTTTCAAAAACTGTTTTCCTATCAACTTTCCCTATTTCAGTAAATACCATTCTTGGAGTCAGCCTTTATTCCTCTCTTCCTCATACCTTTAATTTATTAGTTATACTTACACATGTATCCCAAGACAACCTTTCTTACTATCACCTCTTCTCCAACCCTAACGCAAGCTTTTATATGACCTTGTGTGGATGACAAAAACATTCTTACCAGTCTACTTTTGTCCTTGCATCCTCCAGTACATTCTTTATACAGCAGCCCGGGCTACCTTTCAGAAGTGTAAATTAGAATGTCACTCGCACGCAAAAAGCTTTACAATGGTTCCACATTCCACTTACTAAAATATCCAAATCCCTCGCCATGGCCTACATGTTTTATTATTTGCCATGTGCCTTTATCTCTCTCTCTACTCATCTCCTCATCTTCTGTACTTAGTTAGAACAGCCATCTTTCCTCAAACTCTCAAGCTATGCATCTCAGGACCTCTGCAATTTCTTCTGTTTGGAACACCCTTCACCTTTGAATGAGTATCTAGTTCTCATCATTCAGACCTCAACTAATATTTCACTTCCTCAGAGTTACTGGTTCCAACTCCTAGATAAATCAGGCTCCTTATCCCAGATAACTCTATCACATCATCCTATCTTATTTTCTTTATAGCACTCACTGGTGTCCAAAGTGATTCTCTTTATGTATTTGTTTTGTGTTAATTATCTTTTACCCCCACTAGAATGTAATAATTTATTATCTTCTAATAATTATTCATTTACAGAAAGAAGGCATGGATTCTGTCTTTTAAGGTTTTGAAAACAACAGTGGAACCTATCATGTAACAGTAAGAAATCTCATTGAAGGCACCTCCAAATCTGTTAGACTTAAATAGAAAGCAATCTTACAAGTAAAATGGATTTATTTCACATTCTTATTCAGTTATGAAATAATTATAAATTTCTGAGCCACTAGGATATAGGACTTAGGAAACCATCCAAGAGAAGAGCCAAATGTTCCATTTCCTCTGTTCCTATTGACAAAGTTGCATAAGACAATATCTAACAAAAAAGAGATGAAACAGAAGAAAAAAATTAAACTTTCACTAGCAAGCAAGTCAGTTCCAATTTCTATTTCTATGTCTAGGAGATGTTCAACTGCCACAGAGGACATTCCCTGGAGCTTTTGAAGTAATTTTAAAAGAAATCCAGAACTAAATGGTGCAAACAGAAGTACCCTTGGAGAGCTCCAATAGTTACTACTATCATGGGTTTTAAATTTGAAATAATAATGAAGTCTTCCAAAGTAACTTCACAGAAAACTCTTCCTGTTCTGTACTACCACATAAGGCTTCCTTTGTGATAGAATACTCACTCTCTCATTTCATTTGTGTGATGTTTCCCTGAGAAAAATCACCCATGCTTAGAGAATTTGCAAGGTTATCATTTATGAAAAAACAAAAACAAATAAGAAATCCTTTGGCACCATTGCTTAAAGATAGGAAACATTTTTTAATCAAAATGTAGAAAATTTTCTAAAATATTACTCTATAGCACAAACTCATTATTTTAATCCAGTAATTTGTTTAATTGTGCCAAACAAGTTGGTTAACTGAATGTAAAAATATTTACATATTTATATGAAATGAATTGGTTCTTGTGAATTTTGGCAGATGATGTAGCATAAAGTATAGAGGTCTGGAAATACGTACTCTGAAGATGTTTACTTATTTGGTCATTAACTAATTAATATTTATTTTGGAAATGTCATCATGTTATTTTTAACATTATATTGAAATATATAACACAGAAGAGTGAGAAAAGTATAAGTACACAACCTAATGAATTTTTACAAACTGAACATACCCATTTTACCGACACTCAGATTAAGAAACTGACTCCCTGACCTCAGATTACAAAGCTATGGTAATCAAAACAGTATAGTACAGGCACAAAAACAGACATATAGATCAATGGAATAGGAGAAAAAACCCAGAAATAAATCCATGCATTTGTGGTCAATTAATCTATGACAAAGGAGGCAAGAATATACAATAGAGAAAAGAGAGTTTCTACAATAAGTGGTGCTGGGAAAACCGGACAGCTACATGTAAAAGACTGAAATTAGGACATTCTCAAACACCATATACAAAAATAAACTCAAAATGGATTAAGACCTAAATGTAAGAACACATACTATAAAACTCCTAGAGGAAAACACAGGCAGAACAATCTTTGACATAAATCGCAGTGATATTTTTTTTGGATCAGTCTCCTAGACTAATGGAAATAAAAACAAAAATAAATAAATGGGACCTAGTTAAACTTAAAAGGTTTTGCACAGCAAAGGAAATCATAAAACGAAAAGGCAACCTCTGGACTAGGAGAAAAGGGATTAATCTCCAAAATATACAAACAGCTCATACAACTCAATAACAAAAAACAAACAACCCAATTGAAAAATGGGCAGAAGACCTAAATAGACATTTCTCCAAAGAAGACATACAGATGGCCATCAGGCACATGCAAAGATGCTCAACATCGCTAATTATTAGAGAAATGCAAATCAAAACTATAATGAGGTACTGCCTCACACCAGTCAGAATGGCCATCATTAAAATGTCTACCAATAACAAATGCTAGAGAGGGTGTGGAGAAAAGGGAATCCTCCTACACTGCTGGTGGGAATGTAAGTTGGTGCAGTCACTATGGAAAAAGTATGGATGTTCCTCAAAAAACTAAAAATAGAGTTGCACAAATGGACTTATCTACAAAACAGAAACGGATTCACAGACATAGAGAACAGGCCTGTGGTTGCCAAGCGTGGAGGTGGGAGAGGGATGAAGTGGGAGTTTGGGGTTAACGGATGCAAACTCTTATATATAGAATGAATAACAACAAGGTCCTACAGTATAGCACTACATAGGGAACTATATTCAATATGCTGTGATAAACCATAATGGAAAAGGATACGTATAAAAAAAGAATGTTTACATATGTATAAATGAATCACTTTGCTGTACAGCAGAAATTAACACAACATTGTAATTTGTAATGTCAATAAAATTGTAATTTATATGTCAATAAAAAATAAATTTCATAAATGCTCCCATTAAGCATTGAGAACATTGTTAAGGAATGATGGTACCCCTGAATGAGACTGACCTCAATATCCAAACAAACCAAGGAAAAACTCGTAGTTGATTAAACGTTTTCATCAACAATGAAGACCTGTTTCTAATAAGAATCTCTTCATGTAATTGCACACACTGGGGAGAAAGAACAGTGTGTGACATTTGCCAATAACTTTAGAATGCTCTGGGAAGGATGGCAGCCTGAGGACTATAGCTTCATCAGCCTTGTTACACAACATGTCAAACTCAAATAAGTATATTCTGGAGGCTTTGTCTGTGGGGATTTTACTTCAGAGCCTTGGAGAGTAAGAAACTTCTTTAACTCTTAATGCTAACAGACTTTGGAGACCAATGTTTAGGCTGGGTGACCTAACAACCTATTGATCACAGTCAAGGAACTCTTTCAAAGTTCTTGGGGTAGGGCATATTTTCCTAGCATATTGGACATATTTAAGGGAGGGGGGTAATATCAGACTTATGTAGGATATTTATCCAAATACAGAGTGAGAAAAATCTGGAACACTGAGATTGATTGAAAAGATGATGATTACACATACACTCAAAAATTAACCTAAGAGTATGAAGCAAATATGATAGTAGATGCTTTTGAGGAGTCTCAGAGTTTTATATTCCAAAGTGGACTTTAGGAAGTATAAATATATGCTGGGGTTAAATGTGAAATAACAGGTCACGGGTGTGAAATTGGAAACAACAGCAGCATATAGATTATTCTGGAGCGCAAGTTTTCAGAAACAGAGTGGCTCTTTTTAGACAAATTGATAATAAGCCCTTGAGATACAAAGGGAAGGGAAGAGCCCCATACAATAGGGTTGGCAAACAGCAGTTTCCCAGGACATCAGTCTTGCTAGTGCAGTTCTCAAAACAAAGAATTGCTATCATGTAGCCATACTTTTAAGTCATCTCAGAGTAACGTTCAACAAGTAATATTGCAACATTTTCAGGATTACATGTGTAAACTAATGTGTGAGTATTTAATATATTAAAGTGGATTGGTAGATGATTGAGATACATTGTTTTAATTTAAATTATTTGCATGTTATGCTTTGGGGAAGGCAGATTACTAAAGCTTAAAAAACTCCTAGACTGGGCTACCCTGGTGGCACAGTGGTTGAGAGTCCACCTGCTGATGCAGGGGACACGGGTTCGTGCCCCAGTCCGGGAAGATCCCACATGCCGCGGAGCGGCTAGGCCCGTGAGCCATGGCCGCTGAGCCTGCGCGTCCGGAGCCTGTGCTCCACAGCGGGAGAGGCCACGGCAGTGAGAGGCCCACGTACCACCAAAAAAAAAAAAAAAACTCCCAGACTTAAGACCATCATTCTATATTAATGCATCCCTGATGTGCTAATTACTGAAACACTCTGAGCAGTTGTTTACAATGTAAGAGCAATTTAGAGAGTTAAATACAGAACAACAACATCAAACTATGCATTTTCTTGCTATTATGTTATGAGTCTCACATTCAACTTTGCCTTTATGTCATTATCTTCACTTCTCATCCATTCACTAACCCAGGAGTCATATGAAAAATACTTCACAGTGTTGTTTTTAATTATCTTTCTTTGAAAACCAAGGCATGGTTCAGCTTTGTGTTAATTAATGTATTGTGCCTTATTTATGTCTGCACCCCATATTTCTCAATTATAATGACGTTCTGAAATATCTCTCTGAATTTGATTCAATTTGCTTTTAAAAATTCATTTAAAAAACTTCTTTGAGAACATTTAAAGTCTGTGGTATCCTTAGAATTTACATAATTTAAGAACACTGAAAATTAAAATTTTCTTTACAGAAGTAGAAAATATGCCATATTTAAACCTACTGCAGAAACAAAATAAATAAAGAATATAGCATTAGGACTTCCCTGGTGGTGCAGTGGTTAAGAATCTGCCTGCCACCTGGGGTAGCTATGCCACCTGCTGGGGCTGAGCTGTGGAGCACCAATCCCAAGCCAGCCACCACTGAAGGGCCAGAAACCAGATTACTTTCCGACTTGCCCATCCTCCACCTGTGTGGCTGACCGGGTCTTGGTGCTCCAGCCAGGTATCAGGCCTGAGCCTCTGAGATGGGAGAGCTGATTCAGGACATTGGACCAACAGTGACCTACCAGCCCCATGGAATATCAATGGGCAAAAGCTCTCCCACAGCTCCCCATCTCAACGCTAAGACCCAGCTCCACACAACAACCAGCAAGCTACAGTGCTGGACGCCCCAGGCCAAATAACTAGCAAGACAGGAACACAACCCCACCCATTAGCAGAGAGGCTGCCTAAAATCATTATAAGGTCACAGACACCTCAGAACACACCACCAGACACTGTCCTACCCACCAGAAAGACAACATCCAGCCTCATCCACCAGAACACAGGCACAAGTCCCCTCCACCAGGAAGCCGACACAACCCACTGAGCCAACCTTACCCACTGGGGGCAGACAACAAAAACAACGGGAACTATGAACCAACAGCCTGTGAAAAGGAGACCCCAAACACAGTAAGTTAAGCAAAGTGAGAAGACAGGGAAATAGGCAGCAGACTAAAGAGCAAGGTAAAAACCAACCAGACCAAACAACTGAAGAGGAAATAGGCAGTCTACCAGAAAAAGAATTCAGAGTAAGGATAGTAAAGATGATCCAAAATCTTGGAAATAGAATGGAGAAAATGCAAGAAACATTTAACAAGGACCTAGAAGAACTAAAGAGCAAACATACAATGATGAACAACACAATAAATGAAATTAAAAATTCTCTAGAAGGAATCAATAGCAGAATAACTAAGGCAGAAGAATGGATAAGTGACCTGGAAGATAAAATAGTGGAAATAACTCCTGCAGAGGACAATAAAGAAAAAAGAAAGAAAATAATTGAGGACAGCCTCAGAGACCTCTGGGACAACATTAAACACACCAACATTCGAATTATAGGGGTCCCAGAAGAAGAAGAGAAAAAGAAAGGGACTGAGAAAACATTTGAAGAGATTATAGTTGAAAACTTCCCTAATATGGAAAAGGAAATAGTCAATCAAGTCCAGGAAGTGCAGAGAGTCCCATACAGGATAAATCCAAGGAGAAACATGTCAAGACACATATTAATCAAACTTTCAAAAATTAAATACTAAGAAAAAATATTAAAAGCAGCAAGGGAAAAACAACAGATAACATACAAGGGAATACCCATAAGGTTAACAGCTGCTCTTTCGGCAGAAACTCTGCAAGCCAGAAGCGAGTGGCAGGACAGATTTAAAGTGATGAAAGGGAAAAACCTACAACCAAGATTACTCTACCCAGCAAGGACCTCATTCAGATTCGGCAGAGAAATTAAAGCCTTTACAGACAAGCAAAAACTAAGAGAATTCAGCACCACCAAACCAGCTTTACAACAAATGCTAAATAAACTTCTCTAGGCAAGAAACACAAAAGAAGGAAAAGGCCTACAATAGCACACACGAAACAATTAAGAAAATGGTAATAGGAACATACATATCGATAATTACCTTAAATGTAAATGGATTAAATGCTCCAAACAAAAGACGTAGACTGGCTGAATGGATACAAAAAAAAGACCCATACATATGCTGTCTGCAAGAGACCCACTTCAGACCTAGGGAGACCTATGGACTGAAAGTGAGGGGATGGAAAAGGACATTCCATGCAAATGGAAACTGAAAGAAAGCTGGAGTAGCAATTCTCATATCAGACAAAAAAAACTTTAAAATAAAGACTATTACAACAGAAAAAGAAGTACACTACATAATGACCAAGGGATCAATCCAAGAAGAAGATGATATAACAATTGTAAATATTTATGCATCCAACATAGGAGCACCACAATACATATGGCAAATGCTAACAGCCATAAAAGGGGGAATCAGCAGTAACACAATCATAGTAGGGGACTTTAAAACCCCACTTTCACCAATGCGCAGATGATACAAAATGAAATTAAATAAGCAAACACAAGCTTTAAATGACACATTAAACAACATGGACTTAATTGATATTTATAGAACATTGCATCCAAAAATAACAGAATACACTTTCTTCTCAAGTGCTCATGGAACATTCTCCAGGATAGATCATACCCTGGGTCACAAATCAAGCCTTCATAGATTTAAGAAAATTGAAATCATATCAACTATCTTTTCCGACCACAATGCTGTAAGACTAGATATCAATTAAAGGAAAAAAAAACTGTAAAAAATACAAACACATGGAGGCTAAACAATACACTACTAAATAACCAAGAGATCACTGAAGAAATCAAAGAGGAAATCAAAAAATACCTAGAAACAAACGACAATGAAAACACGACGACCCAAAGCCTATGAGAAACAGCAAAAGTAGTTCTAAGAGGGAAGTTTATAGCAACACAATCCTACCTCAAGAAACAAGAAAAATTTCAAATGAACAACCTAACCTTATACCCAACGCAATTAGAGAAAGAAGAACAAAAAACCCCACAAAGTTAGCAGAAGGAAAGAAATCATAAAGATCAGATCAGAAATAAATGAAAAAGAAATGAGCTAAATGATAACAAAGATCAGTAAAACTAAAAGCTGGTTCTATGAGAAGATAAAATTGATAAACCATTAGCCAGACTCATCAAGAAAAAAAGGGAAAAGACTCAAATCAACAGAATTAGAAATGAAAAAGGAGAAGTAACAACTGACACTGCAGAAATACAAAGGATCATAAGAGATTACTGCAAGCAACTAAATGCCAATAAAATGGACAACCTGGAAGAAATGGACAAATTCTTAGAATAGCAAGACCTTCCAAGACTGAACCAGGAAGAAACAGAAAATATAAACAAACAAATCACAAGCACTGAAATTGATACTGTGAAACAAACAAAAGCCCAGGACCAGATGGCTTCACAGACAAATTCTATCAAAAATTTAGAGAAGAGCTAACACCTATCCTTCTCAAACTCTTCCAAAATATAGAAGAGGGAGGAACACTCTCAAACTCATTTTACAAGGCCACCATCACTCTGATACCAAAAGTAGACAAAGATGTCACAAAGAAAGAAAACTACAGGCCAATATCACTAATGAACATAGATGCAAAAATCCTCAACAAAATACTAGCAAACAGAATCCAACAGCACATTAAAAGGATCATACACCTAGATCAAGTGGGGTTTATCCCAGGAATTCAAGGATTCTTCAATATATGCAAATCAATCCATGTGATACACCATATTAACAAACTGAAGGATAAAAACTATAGGATCATCTCAATAGATGCAGAAAAAGCTTTTGACAAAATTCAGCACACATTTATGACAAAAACCCTCCAGAAAGTAGGCATAGAGGGAACTTATCTCAACATAATAAACACCATATATGACAACCCCCTAGCCAGTATCATTCTCAATGGTGAAAAACTGAACCTATTTCCACTAAGACCAGGAACAAGACAAGGTTGTCCACTCTCACCAATATTATTCAACATAGTTTTGGAAGTTTTAGCCACAGCAATCAGAGAAGAAAAAGAAATAAAAGGAATTCAAATCAGAAAAAGAAGAAGTAAAATTCTCACTGTTTGCAGATGACATGATACTATACATAGAGAATCCTAAGGACACTACCAGAAAACTACTAGAGCTAATCTATGAATTTGGTAAAGTAGCAGGATACAAAAGTAATGCACAGAAATCTCTTTCATTCCTATACACTAATGAAGAAAAATATGAAAGAGAAATTAAGGAAACACTCCCATTTACCATTGCAACAAAAAGAATAAAATGCCTAGGAACAAACCTACCCAAGGAGAAAAAAGAACTGTATGCAGAAGACTATAAGACACTGATGAAAGAAATTAAAGATGATACAAACAGATGGAGAGATATACCATGTTCTTGGGTTGGAAGAATCAACGTTGTGAAAATGACTATACTACCCAAAGCAATCTACAGATTCAATGCAATCCTTCTCAAACTACCAATGGCATTTTTCACAGAACTAGAACAGAAAATTTCACAGTTTGTATGGAAACACAAAATACCCTGAATAGCCAAAGCAATCCTGAGAAAGAGAAACAGAGCTGGAGGAATCAGGCTCCCTGACTTCAGACTATACTACAAAGCTACAGTAATCAAGACAGTATGGTACTGGCACAAAAACAGAAATATATGTCAATGGAACAGGATAGAAATCCCAGAGATAAACCCACACACCTATGGTCACCTTATCTTTGATAAAGGAGGCAAGAATATACATTGGAGAAAAGACATCCTCGTCAATAAGTGGTGCTGGGAAAACTGGACAGCTACATGTAAAAGAATAAAATTAGAACACTCCCTAACAACATACACAAAAATAAACCAAAATGGATTAAAGACCTAAATGTAAGGCCAGACACTATAAAACTCTTAGAGGAAACACAGGCAGAACACTCTGACATAATCACAGCAAGATCCTTTTTGACCCACCTCCTAGAGAAATGGAAATAAAAACAGAAATAAACATATGGGATCTAATGAAACTTCAAAGCTTCTGCACAGGAAAGAAAACCATAAACAAGACGAAAAGACAACCCTCAGAATGGGACAAAATATTTCAAATGAAGCAACTGACAAAGGATTAATCTCTTAATATACAAGCAGCTCATGCAGTTCAATATCAAAAAAACAAATAACCCAATCCAAAAATGGGCAGAAGACCTAAATAGACATTTCTCCAAAGAAGATATACAGATTGCCAACAAATACATGAGAAGATGCTCAACATCACTAATCATTAGAGAAATGCAAATCCAAACTACAATGAGGTATCACCCCTCCGGTCAGAATAGCCATCATCAAAAAATCAAACAATAAATGCCGGAGAGGGTGTGGAGAAAAGGGATCCCTCTTGCACTGTTGGTGGGAATGTAAATTGATACAGCCACTATGGAGAACAGTATGGAGTTTCTTAAAAAACTAAAAATAGGGGCTTCCCTGGTGGTTCAGTGGTTGGGAGTCCGCCTGCCGATGTTGGGACGTGGTTTCGTGCCCCGGTCTGGGAGGATCCCACATGACGCGGAGCGGCTGTGCCCGTGAGCCATGGCCACTAAGCCTGCGCATCCGGAGCCTGTGCTCCGCAACAGGAGAGGCCACAATGGTGAGAGGCCCGCGTACCGCAAAAAAAAAAAACAAAAAAAAACAAAAAAAACTAAAAATAGAACTAACATGCAACCCAGCAATCCCACTACTGGGCATATACCCTGAGAAAACAATAATTCAAAAAGAGTCCTGTACCACAATGTTCACTGCAGCTCTATTTACAATAGTTGGTCATGTAAGCAACCTAAATGTCCATGGACAGATGAATGGATAAAGAAGATGTGGCACATATATACAATGGAATATTACTCAGCCATAAAAAGAAATGAAATTGAGTTATCTGGAGTGAGGTGGATGGACGTAGAGTCTGTCATACAGAGTGAAGTAAATCAGAAAGAGAAAACAAATACCATATGCTAACACATATATATGGAATCTAAAAAAAAAAAAAAGTGATTCTGAAGAATATAGGGGCAGGAGAGGAATAAAGACACAGACGTAGAGAATGGACTTGAAGACACGGGGTGGGGGAAGGATAAGCTGGGATGAAGTGAGAGAGTGGCATTGACATATATGCAGTACCAAATGTAAAATAGCTAGCGGGAAGCAGCTGCATCCCACAGGGAGATCAGCTCGGTGATTTTGACCGAGAAGGGGTGGAATAGGGACTGTGAGAGGGATACGCAAGAGGGAGGAGATATGGGGATATATGTATACATATAGCTGATTCACTTTGTTATACAGCAGAAACTAACACAACATTGTAAAGCAATTATACTCCAATAAAGATGTTAAAAAAAAAGAATTTGCCTGCCATCCTGGGGACACGGGTTTGATCCCTGGTCTGGGAAGATCCCACATGCCACGGAGCAACTAAGCCCGTGAGCCACAACTACTGAAGCCTGCATACCTAGAGCCTGTGCTCCGCAACAAGAGAAGCCACCACAATGAGAAGCCCGCACACCGCAGTGAAGAGTAGCCCTGCTCGCCGTGACGCCCACGCTCAGCAATGAACGCCCAACACAGCCAAAAATAAATAAATTTTAAAAAATATAATAAATAAATAAAAAGAATATAGCATTTTTCTAGATAAATAATGGCAATATATAGCAAACTGACATTCTGCAATTTTAATGGCTTATTGGTATTCGACATTACAGTCTCAGTATTTTGTGCTGATTCACTTTTAAGGATCAAAACTGAAAAGGAAGCAATTTTTCCTAGAACTGTACCAAAATTATTCCCAGAGAAGAGGGGAAGGCAGGGTGGTGATCACATAGTGGGCCACCTCCCTCTAACAATATTTTCATTCATGTAAAAGCAGTCTAGCAGTTTTGAGGAGGAAGAGAAGGCAGAGAGGACATGATGAAAGAAGCAACTTACAATCAAAGAAATGTGAGAAAACGGAAACAGAAGACACAGTTGCTGTACAGGCTGCTCATTGGTGGAATAAGTAGAACTTGGGGAGGAATGCAAGGAGTTAGATTTACACAGGGTCTATGTATACAATGTGGGAGAAACAAGTCTTTTCTATTTTTTCCATACACCAGCTGGATGTCTATGAAATTGGTAAACACATAAATAAATATTCAGCCTCCACTCCATCCACCCATCCATTCAGTAGATATATAGCGGCATACCTTGGAGACATGGAGGGTTTAGTTCCATACCACTACAATAAAGTGGATGTCACAATAAAGTGAGTCATACAATTTTCTTGATTTCCCAGTGCAAATATTGAATAAGTTATGTTTACACTATACTGTAGTTTATTAAGTGTGCAATAACATTATGTCTAAAAAATGTACACCCCTTAATTAAAAAATACCTTATTGTTAAAAAATGCTACCCATCATCTGAGCCTTCAACAAGTCATAATGTTTTTTGCTGGTGGAGCATCTTGCCTCCATGTTGATGGCTGCTAACTGATCAGGGGGATGGTTGCTGAAGGTTAGGGTGACTGGGGCAATTTCATAAAATAAGACAGTGAATTTAGCTTATTTTATTAATTTTATTAATGGACTCTTCCTTTCACAGAGGATTTTTCTGTAGCATGGAATGCTGTTTGATAGCATTTTACCCACAGTGGAACTTTTAAAATTGTAGTCAGTCCTCTCAAAACCTGCCACTGCCTTATCAACTAAGTTTGTATAATATTCTAAATGTTTTGTTGTCATTTCAACAATTTTCACAGCATCATCACCCGGAGTAGTTTCCATTTCAAGAAACCACTTTCTTTGCTCATCCATAAGAAGCAACTCCTCATTCATTAAAGTTTCATTATGAGATTGTAGCAATACAGTCACATCTTCAGGCTCCACTTCCAGTTCTACTTCTCTTGCTATTTCCACCACAACTGCAGTCACTTCCTCCACTGAAGCCTTGAACCCCTCCAAGTCATCCATGACATTTGGAGTCAACTTCTTCCCAACATGTTCTTAATGGCATCTAGAATGATAAATCCTTTCCAGAAGGTTTTCAATTTACTTTGCCCAGATCCATCAGAGGAATCATCATCTATGATAGCCAGAGTCTTATGAAATGTATTTCCTAAATAATAAGACATGAAAGTCAAAACCATTCCTTGATCCATGGGCTGCAAAATGCATGCTGTGTTAGCAGGCATGAAAACAACATGAATCTCATACATCTCCACAGTGGTCTTGGGTGACCAGGTGCTTTGTCAATGAACAGTAAGATTTTGAAAGAATCTTTTTTTCAGAGCAGTAGGGTCTCAACTATAGGCTTAAAATAATCAGTAACCCACATTATAAACAGATGTGCTATCATTCAGGCTTTGTTGTTCCATTCATAGATCACAGGCAGAGTAGGTTTAGCATAATTCTTAAAGGCCCTAGGATTTTCAGGATGGTAAATGTGCATTGGCTTCAATTTCAAGTTATCAGCTGCATTAGCCCCTAACAAGAGAGTCAGCCTGTCTTTTGAAGCTTTGAAGCCAGGCATTGACTTCTCTTCTCTAGCTATGAAAGTCCTAGATGGCATCTTCTTCCAATAGAAGGCTGTTTCGTCTAAGGCTGTTTCTTCTGAAAATCTGTTGTTTAGCATAGCCACCTTCATTCATTATTTTATCTAGATCTTCTAGATAATTTGCTGCAACTTCTACATCAGCACTTGCTGATTCACCTTGCACTTTTTGTTATGGAGACGGCTTCTTTCCTTCAACCTCATGAACCAACTTTTGCTAGCTTCAGACTTTACTTTTGTAGCATCCTCACCTCGTTCAGCCTTCACAGAATTGAAGAGAGCTAGCCTTGTTCTGGATAAGGCTTTGGCTTAAGGAAATGTTGTGGCTGGTTTGATCATCTGTCCAGACCACTAAAATGTTCTCCATATCAGCGATAAGGGGCTTTTGCTTTCTTATCATTCGTGTGTTCACTGAAGTAGCACTTTTAATTTCCTTCAAGAACTTTTCCTTTGCATTCACAACTTGGCTAACCATTGGGTGCAAGAGGCCTAGCTTTCAGCCTATCTCAGTTTTCAACATGCCTTCCTCACTAAGCTTGATCATTTTTATCTTTTGATTTAAAGTGAGAGATGTGCAACCCTTCCTTTCACTTGAGCACTTAGGGGCCATTGTAGGGTTATTAACTGAGCTAATTTCAATATTGTGGTATCACAAGGAAGAAGGAGGCCCAAAGAGAGGGAGAGAGATGGGGAATGTGGTTGGCGGAGCAGTCAGAACACACAATATCCATTAAGTTCTCTGACTTATAAGGGTATGCTTCATGGCACCCCAAAACAATTACAGGAGTGACATCAAAGTTCACTGATTGCAGATCACAATAATAAATATAATAATAATGAAAAAGTTTGAAATATTGGGAGAATTACCAAAATGTGACACAGAGACATGAATTGAGCAAATGTTGTTGGAAAAATGGTACCTATAGACTTGCTCCACACAGGGTTGCTACAGACTTTCAATTTGTAAAAAAAAATGCAATATCTGCAAAGTGCAAAGAGCTAAGCACAATTAAATGAGGTGTGCCTGTATTAAGCTTCAGTAATTACTGAATTACTGGGGATTACAATGATGTATAAGATACATATGTGTTCTACCTTCACGGAGCTTACAAGACAGCGGGAGAATGCCAATATGTGAATAGGCTACAAATAATTATGTAATTATAGTCATGATCCTTCCATAAAGGTGAAGTTCTAGGTGCCATGACAGCATTTATCAGATCTCAAATCTGGTATGGGAGTCCAGGAAAAACAGTGTGGAATAGTGGCTAAGAACTTGAACTCTGGAATCAAGAGTCCTCGGTTTGGTTCACTTACTGGCTATGTGGATCTTGGTTTTTCAACGTTCTAACCCTTCATGTACTCACTTTTAAATGACTATAGTACTAGTAGCTACTTTACAGAATTTCTGTAAAAAGTAAAGAGGCAACACTCTGAAGAAGGGGAGATGGGAGATGCGATTGGCCCATGGAAATTTCGGTTGGTAATGCTATGTTTCCTAGGTTGCTAATAGATCACACCTCATGGCTATCATGCTGATATATCACATATATTCTTTTGTGTTTATCAAATTCTTTACATATGATCTTTAAAAACAATTTCTAGAAAAGCTAAAGAAAGTAAGATATCTGAAGTCTTTTACATGTTATCGCTGTAGTGTAGGATTCTGGGGACTTTTACCTTATTATTCATTTCTGGATAGTTTTAATTTCTAAAAATAAAACTAAAATATCCGTTTAAAACATGACACAGAGATGAAAGAAAAATAAATAAGAGGATACTAAGTGTAAAATGCTCATCTCCAGGTAGTCAAATGAAGAGCCTAAGCAAGGGGGCTTGGACCATGTAGGAAATTCGAAAGGTTAGGGTGTAGCTGAAGATTAGGAACACAAGAAAAGTGGCCAACCCTGGGGCTACAAAGTGGAGAAGGAAGGTCATGATGGCTTTGGCCAAGTCAAGTTCAGATGAGGTAGTGTCTCAAGAAGAGAACAGATAGATGTGAATAAGTGCTAAATTGATTAGAATTAACTGGCTGATAAGTACTGTCCAGAGAAGAGGTTCAGATCTATTAAAATTTGTATAAACTCAATGGTTCTTTAAGTTTTTTTGATGAAAGAACCCACTGGACATCACTTTTTAAAACTTTTAAACACCATGCTTTTTGAGTAAACTATGACGTCTTCATGTACTTAAAATGAACAAACTCTAGGAATAATTTTGCCAAAGGGAGGAAGAAAAACAAACTTACTTTAAATCAATATAAAGGTAACAACAAAGAGGAAATCTGAGTGCTACTTTATGGGGTGACCCTAGCACCATCACATCATGTGATGCTCTGGGGAGCATCTTAGGGTTCTCTCCCCACACATCCATCATTTCACCTCTAAAAGCATACATGAGAACCACAGCGGTTAGCCAAAGGACAGAGCTCAAATTGATCCAGGGAGAGGGGGCTGTGAGAACCCAGCTGAAGATACCAATAGGGACAGAGGCAGAGACTGGATGAGTTAGTAATTTTCATTAAAAAGAGGAGCAGATTGTGCTTCTCAAAATACCTATTCGGGTCTACTTTGCATTTCTCAGTGACTTTCTAAGGTCACTCATTGAAACTTTGCTCATTCGTAATACATTATAGAAGCAATCTTTGTAAAGCATAGATCATGTTTGACAAAAGAAATAGCCAATAATACTTGAAATTCACTTTATGTCCAGTAGGTACAGCATGTCTAATATCATTCAACAATTATAAAATAATATTGAGTGATAACAGGCAGTATCTGTCTTTAGTTGCTCATTTCTTTTACTGATAGTTGGTGAGTCTCTCTGTAGTGGGCAAGGTATAGAGATGATTATTCTATGTGATTATGCTCTGGTCAATTGCCATTTATAAGAAAAGATTTGTTTCTCATTCCTTATACTCAGTTTTTCTTGGACAGGAGTCACACACATTTGTTTAGATATAGGGGAGGAAGAGCTTCCAAAATTTCTGTATGAGAAATCCTAAAACTGACTTTAAATTTCCGTGATAATCTAAAAAATTAAAACAGTTCTATATTTGCTCATGTGGATTACTACCTTATAACTGGTACTGCCGGGTGATGCCCATGTCTCTGTGTATTTTTGAGTTTTTCGTGAAGCTGGTGCCACATGATACTTTTGAAAATGTTTAAATTTAAAAATTTTAAGGGCTTCCATGGTGGCACAGTGGTTGAGAGTCCGCCTGCCGATGCGGGGGACACGGGTTCGTGCCCCGGTCTGGGAAGATCCCGCATGCCGCAGAGCGGCTGGGCCCGTGAGCCATGGCCGCTGAGCCTGCGCGTCCGGAGCCTGTGCTCTGCAACGGGAGAGGCCACAACAGTGAGAGGCCCGTATACCGCAAAAAAAAAAAAAAAAAAATTTTAAGAGGGCATTGCAGGGTAGGTAATTAAAGGCATAGAAACGAGCTGAACCATTTGGGCTTGAATCTTGGAACACTAACATATATGCTGTATGACCTTGGGCAGGTTATTTACCCTCTCTGTGCCTCAGTTTCCTCATCTGTAAAATGAGAATAATAATAATATCTGCTTTGTAGTCTTATCTGAAGATTAAACAAGTTCATTCCATGTTAAGCATTTAGTGTCCAGCACATAGTAAGCACACAATAAATGCTAGCTATCATTCCTAGTGGGAAAAATGTGGACCTAACACATAAATAATGAATTTGTGTCAAAATAAAAAGGCAAATGGTATCAGTGAGTGCTACAAAAACAAAGGCTTCATAATAGTTTAGGAAGAGAAGAGAGTAGAAGTGGAGTAGTTCGAAGAATGCAGTAGTGGAAACATGTCACACACACAAACTAGTGCTGGGTGGTCTTTAGGAAGGAGAGTGGACGTAGAGACTGGATGGGACACAAGCGAGGTGTGTGAGTTGATGGTAATATTCTACTTCTTGATCTGGGCTATTATGTGGGTATGTTCATTTTGTGATCATTCAGAAACTCTATGTTTATGATTTGTGCACTTTTATTTATGTCTATTTTAATAAATAATTTAAGTGAAAATAAAGAAGAAGGTGTGGACTTCTCCCTCTTGTCCTCCCCCAAAACGGATGCCTTGGTAGTCAGCCCCATATTAATGCTCTTCATGCTATGAAAATGGTTTAGTTTGTACAAAAAAAATCACCCCATCAGTGTTGCTGATCGAAATGTTACTAGTTTTGTAATTTTGTTTGGAGTTAATATAAATTTAGATTTCGTAATTATAGGTGTGCTAAAAGCATAACAGGAGTTTGCAACTAGTTTTAAGTGTATACACCTTTAAGTGTAACATAAAGATAGTTCAGTTCAAGACTGTGATTTTTTTCCCTTTAAAAGGAGTCCCGATTTATTTAATTTGCTTTGGTGCATTTGGGAGAATAAAGGTTTAAAAACAAAATGCAAAAGAGATAAAGAAAGTTCTGGAAGTCTTAACTCTTTAGCACTTGTCACTTGCTTCCTGTTACTGAAAATTGTTTTCCTTCTCCTCCTTTTTTCTTTTTTTTCAAAACTAACTTTATTCTTTTTTTTTTTTTTTTTTTTTCCGGTACACGGTCCTCTCACTGTTGCCTCTCCCATTGAGGAGCGCAGGCTCAGCGGCCATGGCTCACGGGCCCAGCCGCTCCGCGGCATGTGGGATCCTCCCGGACCGGGGCACGAACCCATGTCCCCTGCATCGGCAGGCGGACCCTCAACCACTGCGCCACCAGGGAAGCCCCTAACTGTATTCTTATAGGTGCCAGGTACTAGTCCAAGCAATGGAGACTCAGGAATGGTAATACATGTATGTAGTATACATAGCAATAGAAAGAAATCTGTTACTCAGGAACCATTTTTAGAAACATAAAGCCTGCTGTTGCTATTACCCACTTCCTGCCAATTCTAAGAACTGATTTATTAACAAGTCAAGTTGTTCTGAGAGGGAGAGAAGGGCTATAAGAATTTGGGAAAATTTATAACAAAATACTTAGATCTAATATACCATGGTCACAGTTCAGTCAATCTGTATTTCAGGGTTTGTAGAAACATCTATAGGTTGATAAAGTGACATCTATTTATTTTTCAAAAGACACAGATATTATAAAAAAATACTGGAAGAATATTCAACAAAATGTTATCCATGGTTAATTCTGTGTGGTGGGGTTATATATGATTTTACTTTCTTCTTTGTTCTTTCTGTAATTTACAATTTTAAATAAAGAGACATTGTTTTTGTAATCAGAGAGAAGTAGTAAATTTTAAATTGTAGACCTTGAAACTAAGTTTAAAAATGTACTAATAGACCTGCTTGTGTCTATAGTGATCAATATCACAACATTCAGACAGAACCACAGAGAACCATCATTTCCTGATGGTTCATTCTGGAAAAACCCAGACAATAAGTAATTTGTCAATCAATGCATTTCAGTTGAAGAAAACCTTTCTTACGTAGTGCCTTGCACAAATTTGCCTTGCTTAATATATGAAAGTATAGATTTTTTTCACATTCCTCTTCTCAAGGACATGGATCAAAAAATAGGCACAGAAGAAAGATGATATTGAAATAGGAAGTGTTGAAGCACACAGTTAAAACTTTAAGCATTGTGGGTAGGAGAACGTGTGATACAGAAATGGTTTTCCTGCTGAATGAACCAGAACTCTCTATTGAAGGGCATGACAAGGTGATGGTGTCTTTATTTACAGAGAGACACATTATTTTAGTATTTAGACATTTACATCCCTCTAGGAAGTAAATCAGAATGTCAGGTTTCTTAAATGTACATCTATCACTCGATATTCAAACAAAGCATATAATTCCTTATTCAGATCATGCAGATATTGAAAGAATTAATTTAATATCTTTAGATCTCCAAGTCAAAAGTTCCTCATTTATAAAAATTTCTCACTTAGAAATTAGGGTATATTAGAGCTGAAAATAGTCTTTGGATTCATCAACTATAATTTCCTCATTTTTGAGATGAAGGCATTGATGATAGAGAAATTAGATGGTTCATTCAAAGTCATCTAAATGGTAAAAAAGCAGAACCCACTTTTGAACCTTGTTCTTCTATTTCTCACCTGGTATCTTTCTGTTAATCTTGTCTAAAATGATTCTTACTTATTCAACCAACCTCTTCTAATATACCATTTCGACAGCTTACTCTTTGCAAGTATTTTTTCCCCTTTGATTTTCTGTTTATTTATTTATACATCTAAAGTCATCCTTAACACGACCTCATTTGATTCACTAAAAGCAACTCAAGATAAGATTTCAAGTAAACTACCCCAGTAAGTATCTTAGAATTCACAAATGCGAGACACAGTGAAGACATTTCTAATCTGAGACATGAGGTCACATTAGGAAACTGCCTAATTCCCTAGTATAAAAGGATCTTTCCTGCTCATCTAAATTTATTTAGATATAATATTTCTCTAACTAAATCAGAATACTTTCTGGTATCAACAAGCAATTTTTTAGTACCAGTTGGGTACCTCAAAAATGATTAGTCATTAAGAGCAATATAAAAATATTTTTGGATCATACCTTCAGGGAAACTAGCATGTTATTAAGAGATAAAATGTGCAATTAGAAAATAAGTATAGTACAAGACAATATAAAACAAAAGGCCACATGAATGTGTTCTAGTGACAGAATGTACAGTAAGAAGACGCCTTGTTATGGATGGTCAGAAGGAAATGCTGGAATTATTGAGAATGCCTCTATGATTAAGCTGGAACTGAGATGGTGCAGAGAGACTGGAAGATATTCAAGGTGGAAATATATTAGCAAGAAAACAGAAGCAACGTCTGGGGGGCAGTGACAGAAATGCCTGGTGACAGGGGCTATTTCAGATGTATTAGGACCAGTAAAATGAGGCCAGAGTGGGAAGTTAGAGATGTGTATGAGAGGCTCATTGAAGTCATGTGGGGAGGACTGTGCCAGGGCCTGGCCCACAGAACTGAAAAGAAAGGGACAACACTAAAAATCAGGAGAAAGGGAAATCAAGAGAGGAAATAAAAACAGATGGATTTACTCAAACCTTAATAATGATTTATTGTCACTCATCCAGTCAGGGAAAATAAAACAAAGCAGAACAAAGCAATAAAACAGATGTCTCACGCTAAAACAAGAATCAGCTCACTGAATCTTAGCGCTTTCTTTTCCTAATCAGGTGACTGATAATCTAACTACAGAGGAACAAAAAACAGTTTAGCCGTTGTTCTCTGACGTTACTGCCCACATTAGAAACTAGTTGTTTTTTGTTACATCTTTATTGGAGTATAATTGCTTTACAATGGTGTGTTAGTTTCTGCTTTATAACAAAGTGAATCAGTTATACATATACATATGTTCCCATATCTCTTCCCTCTTGCGTCTCCCTTCCTCCCACCCTCCCTATCCCACCCCTCTAGGTGGTCACAAAGCACCAAGCTGATCTCCCTGTGCTATGCGGCTGCCAACCAGGTCAAGGAGACTGAGACAGAAAACAGGAAAGTGCATTCATCTGGATAGCAGGAAAAGTTTAGTGTATGATGGGGCAATGCCTTTGCCTTCCGATGGGCGTAAAAATGATCTTAAAGGATTTTCTGTCATTCTATATACTCCTCTTTTATAGCAGAGGAGTTAAGCACTAAAATGATAAAAGCAATCTCCAAATGTCAAAACCTAAACTGAAACACATGTTGGCTTTCTTCTTTAGCTTGGGGTTAAAAAGCCAAACAATCCAAGGAGGTTAACTTCTCTGCCAATCAGAGGAGCGAATATACCAGTCAATTTTTAATCCTGAGTTTTTGCTAATATCACCAAAATAATAAATTTTATTAGCCAGGATTAGCGAGTGCAAACTATCCTCTATTTCAGTGCCAGAGATAATATTATCAACCTTGGCTAGTCATGTTATAAATGTGTGTCATGGTTTGGTCATAAAAGACCAAATCATGTACTCAGAGAGACATTGTGGATCACATTTTTCAAACCTCACTCTACAAGAGATGCACATCAGTTTAGGCCTTAGGAGAGGTCTGGAAGGGGTTCATCTAAAAATCTGAACAGTTTCACGTCTTAAAAGAATGATCTCTACTTTTCTCCCTTGAAATATCTCCTGAAGTCCCTTCCGCAATTCTATATTTTCTTCCGTATTCCAACCTTTCTTAAATGTGCCGGTCCCTTATAGGTCCAAATCAGTTTCACAGACTGCCTAGGTCAGTACAAATTCTCGAAGGTCATCAGCCTGCCTGGCATACAGACTATCTCAGATGAAGTTTCAACCCCTGCTTCACTAGAGATGAACAATTTTCTATTCATCAGAATCTCCAGATCTCCAGTAAAGCCCATTTTCAGTATGGGAAAGTTTGTTTTTTCAGAAGAAAGTATTTTTATCAGAGTAGTTTGGCTATTAGCTGACTCCAGAATTCCTTGACTAGATTTATCAAGGTCATCATGAGCAGGGAGAAACCAAAAAATGTAGTGTCCAGCTATCTTTCCCCCAAAATCAAAATGCCCATTAGGAAGAATATGGATGATAACAACCTCAGCCTTGAAATTCACCCTGATTGCTTAACTTTGGACCATTTTCCAGTCAGTACTGCCTTCATGCCCTACTCCCTCATTTTCAAAACCTTGATGCTTCGCACTGCTATGTAGTTACGGAGGAAAAAGATGTGCTTAGTACCAGCTGGGGCTGCTCATACTGCCCATTCTAGTTCACAATGACTCCCAAGAAGGGATTGGTACATTTTCAGGATGATTGTGAGACAGCAGCTAAACATAGCTATTACTAAAATTAAATTACATAAATTTACAATTGAATAAACTATATTAAAAGCAAAGGTAACAATTATGCAGAACACTCACTTCCTAATTATTTTATAACATTTTATTATTATCTACTCTTGAGGTTAGTTATGTTACTGTATCTATATAGTAGAAATATTCCATAAGGTGTATTACTGTGCATTTCTTCACAACTCTGAGTTCAGTGATGTCACATTGGTAGATTGAGATCAGCCACGTTGAAAGTATTTACCACAAAAACTGGCAAACACTACAAATCAGAGCTCCCTTCCTCGCCAGAAAACCAGTTGTTAAACATTTACTATCATACTAATAGTAAGAATCCACTATTTTGAGGGCTGAGCAATGGGGCAGAATAAAGACTATGTTATTTAAAATTCACCTTTCTCATGCATAATAATCACCAGCCTGATTTTCTCTTAGAAGTGTACATTTAAAAGATGGGTTTCTGAGTAAAATGGCCCAAGGGCCTTTCAAGTAAATAAAAACTACATGTGTGCAATCTGAGTTACTTTTATCAAGCGTTTCATCAAGAAATTTTCTTTGCTTTTTTGATTATCTGTGAAAACTGGAATAAACAAGCAACTTAATAATATAAATAAAAGTTTAGGGAAATCATTAATAAACAGTAAAAGACAAGATTGTTTCCAAATATTTTGGCATATATTAATGTATCATTAATTTATGGGATTAGAAATCAGTTTCAATTTATTGTTAAAACACATCCTTCATCAAGAAATTTTTAATTAAAACATATTTCATTGCACAGGGGAATAATTAAATAGCAAATTTACTAGTGATGGTTTATAATACATAGGACTAATATTTAAATCTTGAAAATGAAATAAAAACTCATTAAGCAATTAGGAGTTTCACAGCTCCTACTAAGCTATTTCATTGCATTAGGTAGGAGTATAGGGCTAACTCTCTTTAGGACACTCAATTTAAAGTGAACGCACATTTTTTCAATGGAGCTACGACTTATCAAGCAATCCAGTGAGACACATCCTTTTGCTGTTATGAATTTTGAACATGGTACAAGAATTCTTCAGGTAATTCTCTGCTTCTATATCTTTATCTCTCTAAGTACTAACCTCTCCTGCTCCAACTCTTTTCCTTTTTGGTCTCTGCTTTCTACATTGCAATTTAATAACATGTTGTGTTTCATTGTTATTCAACAGGTATGTGTAGGTGCCTTATTTCCCAGAGTTTTATAAACTGCTATAGTGCAAAGAGCCCACAGGTAGAGTAAGAAAGATCTGGAATGAATTCATTCTCTGCCACTTAATAGCCGTGTAACTTTTGAGTCTCAATTTTCATGTCTATAAAATAGGCATATCACCCGCTATCTTGCCAGAGGTGTTGTAAACCTGAGTAATAATGCAATAATGGTCACCAATTTCCCAAGTCAATAGCTGGCACATAGTTCATTTTACATAAAGAGCATCTATTACTATAGTCCTGTGATACTAAATACTGAAGACAATACTTAATTATTGTATTAGCTTTAATAATTATGGTTATTTAGGCTTTTCTCTTATTCAGTAGCACAGAAATCTTAAAAAAAAAAATTGCTCTGAAAAGACAAACCTGATGCCTAGTATAAGTAAATTCAATTCAAGAACTACAATATTTAGGGCTTCCCTGGTGGTGCAGTGGTTGAGAGTCCGCCTGCCGATGCAGGGGACACGGGTTCGTGTCCTGGTCTGGGAAGATCCCACATGCCGCGGAGCGGCTGGGCCCGTGAGCCATGGCCACTGAGCCTGTGCGTCCAGAGCCTGTGCTCCGCAACAGGAGAGGCCACAACAGTGAGAGGCCCGCATACCGCAAAAAAAAAAAAAAACCTACAATATTCAAGGTTCAGTTAAATCTGCTTGTACTGTTTCCAATTAAAATGTATTTAGTGCCTTTTAGAACCTTATTGACTCAAGGAAACAGTGGTGCTTATCTATCATGTGCTTCTCTAGGATTGTGGCATGAACTATTTAATCTAAAACTAAGTAGTTTCTAGAGCTTCTATATTATAGAGGAAATGTATGAACATTTCAATATGCCTTTCAGATAAAAATATCTGAGGAGGATGAGAATGGCTACCTTATTTTATTTTTTTTGCGGTACGCGGGCCTCCCACTGCTGCGGCCTCTCCCGTTGGCACAGGCTCCAGATGCGCAGGCTCAGTGGCCATGGCTCACGGGCCCAGCCGCTCCGCGGCATGTGGGATCCTCCCGGACCGGGGCACGAACCCGCGCCCCCTGCATCGGCAGGCGGACTCTCAACCACTGTGCCACCAGGGAAGCCCTGACTACCTTATTTATAGGCAGTGGCTCTAAGAACAATCTGCCATCTATGGGCATGCTAGGACTCATTTTTACACAATCCAGTAGGGGTAAGTGCAGGAAAGAGAAATGTCTGTCTTTAAACAGTAGAATTTGGTCTATTGGGTCGCCCAAAAAGTTCGTTCGAGCTTTTCCGTAAGATGTTATGGAAAAACCCAAATGAACTTTTTGGCCAACCCCATATATTACTGTCTCGAATAATTGACATTTTAATCACGCTTTTATTTAGGGAGAGGAAACTTTCACAGGAAAAGTTCACTTTTTATTTCTGCAGAGGAAGTCGACTGCCTATCCCATTTTCAGCACTACTCATTTGCTGGAATTTCGTGGTTGGTTGTCTGCGCTCCTTACTTAGGCAGATATCAGGTCAATTTCAATTATTGCTTCTCCTGATTCTCATTGTTAATGGAGATATAGAGGGATCTGCCGGCTTCCTGGCCCCAGATTTCACTCAGTAATGTTATTTCCATCCATGAATGATAGAGATGGACTACTAAATCAAAACAACAGATTCTAAATCTCTCTAAATATCAAACTTGAGATTAAATGAAAATACATCTTAACTATGATAGAAATCGTGCTGATATGTCAAAATCCATAGAGAAAGTGAAGTGGAGGTTTCCTCTGGATTATTTTGAATTATTTTCTTTTCCTAGGACCATTGTTAGCAATTGCTTTTCTACACCATTGTTGTTTATTTTTTAAGTTTTATATGCTGTCTGTTGTCACTCTAGGCCAGTAGTTAATTTTTTTCTAACCTATGAAGACCTTAGTTTGAATGAATTTTTACCTCTAATCTTATTTTGGAAACAGGCCCCATCTCTGTTGAGATTTTATATGCATGGCTCTCAATAACTCAGTTATTCTCCCATGAAAATTTTTCAGTAGCAAACTATTAAAAATTATGTTATGCAGAAAATAATAAATATTTTATACGTAACTCTTTATAACTCAAGTAAGTCCACTATAGCAAGTTTGGGAATAATCTGATTGGTTAGATCATAGTTACATGTGGAAACAACAGACTAGGAGGTTATATTTTCCACATATGTACGAGGTCCATTCTAAAATTCCACTGTAATAAGGCTGAAAACCATACCTTGGTCCTACATTTTCTTCACCCACCTTCAGTTAAATAGCAAACCAAGACTACTGGTAAAATTTGACAATTGCCTCCAAAAAATACCTTTTATTTTAACAGATAACCTCACATTATTTTTTCAAGTCAAATATTACTATTCTATGACTTTTAAAAAACCAATTAATTAAAAATTGATACCAGTTATTTGAAAGCATGTGAAACAATTCTATCCTTTGAGGAAGACATCAAACACCAATGTTCCTGAGATTGTTAGGATTGGATAATAATCTCTTGACAGCTTCAAAGCAAAACCTTACCTTTTCCCCCCTGTGATTTCTACTTCTGCTGATCTATTAGAATCATGGCAATTGTGTTTAGTTTTGAAAATATGATAGCTTGCATCTACTTATTATTAACACCATGACATTGGTATTATCTAAGGGAAGTTAATCTTGATGTGAATAACATTAGATTTCATAATCAAAGTTACATCATGACCACAATGAATCGTGGATCTCCGAATCCATGTAAGACTTCTCTAAACAAAATCCCCTAGTGAACACATACACACTCACGTGTACACCCAACACACACACACATTTTTGTATCTGAAACATCAGTTAAAGTGTTTGAGCACTTTAATAAAAATATAGTATACCAAATTTTGAAAAAGACTATGTGACAGCAGGGAACAAGACCGTTTACTACTTCATTGTTTTACTGAAAAATCCAATAGGTACAAGGGAATCTCCAGATAATTTGATGTTTTCCTCTATTGATGTTTTAGAGTATATGCTGGCACAACACTGTTAAGGATAAAAGCAGTACTTGAAGTGAGCTGGTAAATGTTGAGAGAAGTTCATATTTGTGCTTTATTTTCAATCATGGGAAAAGAAAACAAACATTGGTGTTCAAGAATTAGGGGCCACATGGGAGAATTTGGAAGCCACTTCAAAAATAAATGTAATCCAATAAAAGTGAATATTGTAAAGCCCTCAGCATGCTGCAAGTAATCCAGCAAAAGAAAGTGTGAAAGAGAAAGAGAGAGATTGATAAGGAAGAGAGTGCTAAAGTTCCACAGAAAACTTTTAAATCATCCAGAGAGAAGAACAAAAGAAGTAAATGAAAGAAAAACTGCATGGTCTTTTATTTTGTTTAATTTGTAAAAAGGTAAATGGTCAGATTTAAATTACGGCTACATGGGTAAGAATGTCAAATAGTTCGCATACAAGTGTGCTGAGTAAGTGAGGAAAAGATGTTTTTGGAGGAAGGGACTCTAAATAGTTTATCTACGTGGACTATTTGATAAGGACTTTTTACTCATTAAAAATTGTCCGTTGAAAACCACATCCCAGAGCCCCTTAGCTTAACTTGATTCTTCATTTCAAAGGAGCTCTTGAGCACACTGAACACCAACAAATGACCACATTCAGCACATATGCATCTGTAACACCAAGAAATAACTTAAAGATAAAAAGTTATAAAGGAAAGAAGTGGCTACATTTTCAAGGGGGATATGGTGAGTAAGGTTAAATCGGTAATTTTCAACTCTAGCATGAGATTTGTGTTTTCTCCAGATCAGTTCTAACCAGACTTCAGCAGAATGCTATATATTCAGGAAGTATTAAAAATGAGTAAGGTAACACTGAAGAATTATTCCATGTCTAAACAGCATCAGGTCAGTGGAAGGTCATTTTCAATGTTCAATGTGTTATGACATGAGAACATACAACCAACTGCAAATTAGAACAGTTAAGGAAGAGAAAAAAAACCACTGATGGCAAGAGACAGAAGGCTGCACGATGCTGGGGACGTACTGGCGATATGATGCCTCTTAGGAAAAAAGCTGGCTGAGGGACGAGACACTGCTGATCAGGTGGGTGAGAAAATGACACAAAGACCTTATAAAAAAAAGATGACATTTCTGATTTAATGAGTGAAAAGAATAAGGACAATTTCCAAATCTATGAAACATATGTGGCAATAAAAGCTGAACACGAACATTAAACCTTTCTCATGTTAACAAATATAGAAAGAAGAAAAGACTAGCTGTTATCTTAGAGGAGATTACAGATAATAAGGAGTCAATTAAGATATTATGGGTAGAAACTGTACCCTATAGAAACTGTATTCTATTGTTGCCAATTTTGAATGGTGCAGTGATTTCATAATTTAATAAATAAAGCTTGTGAGGATTAATGAGCTGTTTTCAAAGTCCCTTAGAGAAAGGTGTTATACAAGCATAAAGTCTAGCTATTAAAAGTATCTACATATTTTAATAATACCTACTCTCATTGAAAACATTTGAGGAACTATAGTTAATCACCTCCACTTTAACGCACAGATCTTTCAGGATACATAGTGTATTATTAAGAATTCTCATCAACACATCTGAACTCGAGAAATAGTGAACAGACTTCTACTATAGTTTGGAGGCTGGGCTTTTACAACAAATATAAAAAAAGGCATCTGATATCATTAAGGAAGATAACTACAATAGGTCATTGTTATATTAACTCAGAACTCAGATTTCTTACTCCACCCTAGCAATTCAACTTTTAATAGGATCATTTCACCCTGGCAGAGAGGCAGTGAGCATTCACAGATCTTTAGCATATTGAGCACTCAGACAATCATATGGGGTGTGTGTGTGTGTGTGTGTGTGTGTGTGTGTGTGTGTACATGATACTCACATGAGGAGTCTGAACTCTTATGATTCTTGAAGCCTCTCACTCAGGAATCTGGTGTTATAGTCTCTGGGAATGAGTACGCATCATCAGAGGCTATACTGTGGGTTCTTGTTCTTTCAAGGCATTTGCTTCCCAGGAATGGAGGACAGGTTATGACAAAATAACTAAGAAGAGGTAGGGAAGTAGGAGCACACTTCTCAGAGTCAAGAGATTGCCTGGAACACAATCGTCTAGCTTAGAATTAAAAAACAAAACAAAACTGAAGTCCTTCAAGTTATTTTCTCAATTAGTGGAGATTTTTACTAAATCTAGATATCCTTACTTTGCAGTGTTTTTGGATATTAATGATATTAAGGGAATAAAATTCCATGTTTTTCCTAAGGGAGAAACTTGTCATCCCATTGTTTGTGTTATTTATGTGGAGTATTTTTATCTCTATTCAATAATAACCAGTTATTGGATTTTGGAAGGATGGCAATGTCATCAGTACAGAATAGTTTTCAGTACAAAAATAGATAGATTAATCACATAGCAAAACCAAAAACTTATGGACAACAATTATAAGAAAACTGGGTGACAAGATATTCCCATGAACCCCAAAGTACAAGTTTCTGAGGACAAACCACGGCCAGACACAGGCTACTTGAGCCTTTGTGGAATAAGCAGAGGGAAGTAATGGGGCATCTGGTGGTCCTGAGAATCCAGAAACAGTCAAGAGGTTTTCACTGGATAGCACAATGGGCCAACTGGAGAACAGTAGTTGAAACCGGGAGTGGTTTCACCTAGTACAATAGCCAGAGAGTGCAAGAGACCTCAGCTAGGTGGGTCTTCAGAGCACAGAAGGCTATAGCAGTTTAGTCACTGTATCTCTTAAAACTGACATCACAGGGCCCCACTCCAGAAGAAAACTACCGGATGAGAATCAAAACTGGACTGCTTGTTAACAAAAGGAATTAAGGAGAGAGAAGGTCCATGTAAAAGCAGGTGAGGGAAACAGCTCCAGGAAATCTTGGAAAGCAAGCCACCATAGTTTTTGGATCACTACAAGAAAACAACCAAAAGAGAATCTGTGTAATTAGAAAAGATACTTGGTCCCTACCTCTTCCTAAAAATTCAGAAACACAAATTGCATATAAAGGCATATTGTTCACATAAACTCTTCTTGATGAATCTACCAAATAATGATCTTCAAACAAGTCCAATGACTAAAGGAGGCAAAGAAATGAGGATGGAGGTGATCATTAAGTATATGGTTACTTGTAGAACTAAGACTAAGTGACAGTTACAAAGGAGAGAAAAGGCTACATATTTAGGCAATGAAGATATAATATTGCTTAAAAAAGAAGGGGAAAAATAATATGTTAAAACATTTTATAAATGTTTTTAGGAATTATAGTAACAATGTATTTAGGAAGTATATATACATGTAGTACTATTATCTATCATCTATCTATCATCCCCTGAGTCCTTCACTACTAGAATTTTTAATGTGGAAGATACAGAAGAAGTTAAATAATACATCATAATAATAAATCCTAGAGTCCTGATGTGAATGAGAAGTGTCCATAGAAATTCATGAAACATTTTAGTTTTACAGATATATTTTCTAGTACTGTCTATTGAAGAGGTCTGGAAACAATGATCAATGCACCAGCAATAAGCATCTCTTGCACCCAACTTGTGGCCTTGAAATACCCTTTCCAACAAAAAGGAACCAGGACTTCTTGAAGAAGCGGCTGATTCCAGGTCTGAGGCAGGAACTGTATAAATGATCCTGAGAAATCTTGTCATATCAGATATCAAAGAAGTTAGCAACATTTCAAAAAGACAAGGCTCATTTCAAAAGGACTCAGGAGTCAAAGTAAAGATGCTTCCTTTACCAAAAGTGGGACTATTTGAGCTTCCAAAAAGTAATAATTGCAATTGACTGTAATCCTTCAAATATGTTTAAATTCATAGCTGATCACAATATTTGAAAAATCAAATTGGCTTTTGGAAATTGATAGGAAGCCAATCCATTTTATCTTGACAACTGGTAAATAAATGGAAAGGATCAAGCATCTAGTCTTGGTTCTTTCCACTTAGCTAGTCTTTTCTTTATGAACCCCTGCTGACTAAATAAAAGATGGGGCAAGTACCTCTTTATAAAACTATTTCAAGTAATAAATGAAAAAGAAATGCCAAAAGTTTGTAATAGCCAATAAATAAATGGATCTAGGCATTGAACGCCGATGACTGTTAGCATTCCAAAAAGAGAGGCAACCAGATATTATGTGCCACCTGAGAAAAGAATATACCGCTACTCACAGTCTTGCCAAAGTGATGGAAATGAGTCAGATCCAGTCTCTGAATCCATCTGCTAACTTGTAGGAATTAGAGAGGACAGAGAATCATGTTGCACTATACCATGAGTATGCAATCAGCAAAATGCAGATTATGGGAATGCTACAGGTCAAATGACATGGGTGCTAGTAAAAATAAACTAAAAGAAAAATCAATGGCTGGAGGGAGAAACTGTAGCTTGAAACACACTAAGTTGAAAAAGAGTGGGCAACACTAAATAAACTATGTTTTCTATGGCTACACATGGGTGATAAATCTAAAAAGAAATTCTAGGAATTAATGAATATTAAGGGCAGAGTAATGGTTATTTGGGTGGATGAAAAGGAGAGGTTGATACTGGTAAGGAGTAGGAAAGAGCTTCTGGGGTAGGTGATTATAGTTATATTTCTTGACCTAGGTGGGGGTAGAAGAATATCTGTCTTATAATAAGTCATAACGCTATGCATTTGTTTTGTGTGGTTTTCTGTATCTTCACTTTATTTTATAATAAAGTGTTAAAAATAAAAATAATAATAACCAGTTGTCAATCTATTGCTGAGAAGACTTAATGAGTGGACAACTAGCTTTGGTTTACCTCAGCTGCCTCGCCTTATATTCCTGCTGTTTCTACTTTTAATCTCTTACCTCTGATTTTCTATCTAAGAAAAATAAGTTCATATTATTTGAGTCTCAATTTCTGGCCATGAAAACTAAGAATATTAATTTTCCTACAGTAGATTGTTAACAGTTTGAGTGTAAGATTTTAGGCTTCCTAAAATTAACGCCACCCTATTACCCTCCTAGTATTCAATAGCACTTACAAATTAGATTCAAAGCTCAGATACCTGGGATAGGTAAACTGAAAATCAGAGCCTTTAGCTCATTTTGTCTCTAATTCTCTCTCCTCACTGTTAAGCCTGTTACTCTTCTGTTTTTATTTCAGATCCATAAAACATTTAATTCCTACAAGAAGATGGTATTTCACATATATGAATGGAATACTACAGATATCAATGAGAGAAAGAGTGTTTTATCCTGTTAAATTAATGCCTCTGTCTGGAAATGATATGTACTCTAGCACTTAAGATTATGGATAGAAAGCCATGACAACTTGTAAGCAATAAATCTTACTTTTAATTATTCCTCCTGACTGCGATTCTTTTCTCTGGGTCAGTGAAGTTAAGTTTTCATTTCATAGGATAACTGCAATCTACCTCTTTTTTTATTTTCATTGCATAAATTAATCTTTCCAAGTCTTATTAATATGCTATATTTTCTCAGAAAAGCTTTTCTACTTCATATGACTCTCATTCCTTTTTATAACTGTTCAAAATTAGAGGCTCCTAAGAATCAATTGTATGTGAGCAAAACTCAAATAACTGGATGTTAGAAAGAGCACCAGCTTTGAGTTAAACAGACCTGTATTTTATTCTTAGGCTCTGCACTACTTAGAGGGGAAATTATTCCATGAGCTTCAGTTTCTTCATCTACAAAATGGAGACCACAAGACCAACATCACAAGGTTGCTGTTAAGTGAGAAAATGCATCTAAAATATTTGGATTCATAGAACTAATATTGTTAAAGTGACCACACTACCAAAATCAATCTACACATTCAATGCAATCCCTATCAAAATACCAATGGCATTTTTTCACAGAACTTGAAAAAGTAATTTTAAACTTTGTATGGAAACACAAAAGACCCTGAATAGCCAAAACAGTCTTGAGAAAGAAGAACAGAGCTGGACGAGTCATGCTCCCTGACTTCAGACTATACTACAAAGCTACAGTAATCAAAACAGTATGGTACTGGCACAAAAACAGACACATAGATCAATGGAACAGAATAGACAGCCCAGAAATAAACCTATATACTTATGGTCAATTAATCTATAATGAAGGAGGCGAGACTATACAATGGAGAAAGAAAAACAGTCTCTTCAATAACAACTGGGAAAACTGGACAGCTGAGAAAACTGGATAGCTAACATGAAAAGAATGAACTAGAACATTCTCTAACATATAAAAATAAACTAAAAATAGATTAAAGACCTATATGTAAGACCAGAAATCATAAAACTCCTAGAGGAAAGCATAGTCAGAACACTCTTTGACATAAATCATAGCATTTTTTAAAATCTGTCTCCTAAAGCAAAGGAAATAAAAGTGAAAATAAACAAATGGGACCTAATTAAACTTAAAGGCTTTTGCACAGCAAAGGAAACCATTGACAAAACAAAAAGACAACCTACTGAATGGGAGAAAATATTTGCGAATGATATGACCGATAAGTGGTTAATATCTAACATATATAAATAGCTCATACAACTCAACATCAGAAAAAAATAAAATAAAATAAAAAACGGGCAGAACTATATAAATATTTTTCCAAAGAAAAAATCCATATGGCCAACAGCACATGAAAAGATGCTCAACATAGCTAACCATCAGTGAAATGCAAATCAAAACCACTATGAGATATCACCTCATACCTGTCAGAATGGCTATCATCAAAAAGAACATTAACAAGTGTTGGTAAGGATGTGGAGAAAAGAGAATCCTCTACGCTGTTGGTGGGAATGTAGGTTGGTGTAGCCACTGTGGAAAACAGTATGGAGGCTTCTCAAAAAACTGAAAATAGAACTACCATGTGACTCAGCAATTCCACTCCCAGGTATATATCTGAAAAAAACAAAGACACTAATTTGGAAAGATACACGCACCCCGATGTTCATAGCAGCATTATTCACAATTGCCAAGATATGGAAGCAACCTAAGTGTTCATCAATAGAAGAATAAATAAAGAAGATATGGTATATATGTACAATGGAATACTATTCAGCCATAAAATAAATGAAACTTTTCCATTTGCAGCAACATGAACAGACTTGGAGGGCATTATGCTAAGTGAAATAAGTCAGAAGAGAAAGACAAATACTGTATGATGTCACTTATATGTGGAATTAAAAAATACAACAAACTAGTGAATATAACAGAAAAGAAGCAGACTCACAGATATAGAGAACAAACTAGTGGTTATCAGTGATGAGAAGGGCAAAATAGGAGTAGGGGAGTAACAGGTAGAGACTATTATGTACAAACTAAGCTGCAAGGATATATTGTACAACATGGGGAATGTAGCCAATATTTTATAATAACTATAAATAGAGTATAACCTTTAATAACTGTGAATCACTATATTGTACACCTGTAACATATAATATTGTACATCAACTATACTTCAATTAAAATAAATAAATATTTGGTGCATTTCAGATATCCTCTAAATGATAATTATGTTCTGTTACCTGTTAAGTATTATATTCTCAAGTTTGTTTTATGCTAGAGTAGAGTTAATTCTGAAATAGTTACTGATCAGAAAGATATTTTCTTTGGCCAGGCATATTTGTAGTTTTAAACCTCTTCCTACCCTCATTCTCAAATTTTTTGATTAAAAAAGATATAGTAGAACTGTATCAGGTGTGCATTCAGTAGTCAACTGACTTCTCTAAGTGATGGAATCTTTTCTTAGTTCAGATTATATCTTTCTTCAAACATTCATATATTTAAACTTACGACATTTGTGATCTGCTTGAAATTTGATAGCCTCTTTTTTACTTGCTTTTACCTTAGTAAGGGCTGACAAACAGCCAATAATCACTTCTAACAACTTAAAGAAATGGTCTTTCCTGTTTCTGGTGAGCACAGTTTTCTCTCTCATAAATGCTCAAAATAAAAGATTTTCCTTTGTACAGCAGAGAAAGAAACATTCAATTCTACAGCTCTAAGCCTGTGTCCCTCTTTCCACTGCCCTCCACTGCCCATTTTCTGAAGGAGTATGTAAGTGAAAGGGTAAGGAAAGAAACAAACAACATGACCTAGGAAACCAAGAAAAGATAAATATATACACCTACTTCCATTAAAAGCAGCAGTGATACCTTATAGCTTTGACCAGTCTTTCAAGTTGGCATCTGCCTCTGTAGTATGATACTAGGGGTGGTGGAAAAAACCCCAAACTTGATAAATCTTCATGTATTTCCTTTCTTTTTCAAAAAAAATTTTTGAGAGTTCCCAATGAATATGTAAATATATCAAAGGTTGAGACTGACTATCCCCTGGCTTCAGCGAGTGCTATGATGGTGGAGTGGGAAGTGCTGAGTTTTGGGAACAGAGGCATGGTGGGGTACACCATCTCCCAGGGCCTCAGCCAAGAGGAAGAGAAGAGAAAAGACATTTTAAATATCACTCTAGGAAAAGACCAAAAACAAACAGTTTCATCCATTTACAGTTTTGCTGTGGAGCCATGAGATGTTATTCCAAATCCCTGCTTGTGCTGCAAACTGACCACCCTTGTAAGTAGAACGTCAGAGAGAGAGCTCCATGGGTCAGCTTCTCTGCTTTCCTTTCAGGGCGAAAGTTTCTACTCTGTAAGGATCATAATGTGAAATACACACTTTTGGTGTGCATGGGAAAGGAAAAAGGGCTGAATTAAATGTGTCGGAACTGCCAGCCCTTACTCTACTAGACAGCCACTCCAGAAATCTACATGTAAAAATGTAAATGTTTGCAAGAAGACATTGCAAGAATGTTCTCTTCTTTTAAAAAATCCATTACTTTCTGACTGTCAGCATATTTGAAAAATAAAGGTCCTTTCCAACTTCTTTGAAGCTAACATAATCTGTTTCTTAGTGATTGTGTCAGAGGTTTCAAAACTGTTGCTCTCAGTTTTTTCCTTAACATTTAAGAATCTGTTTCTTTTTTGAGTCTGTCAAAGACTTTTTAAGAAATTGGAAGATTGTTGCTCTTTCAGTTAGATTTTTTTTTTTCCTGGATGAACATGATACAACAAATCTGTTTTGGTGTCTTTAAAATCAGAGTTTTGTCTTATTAAAATAGTTAAATATTGGTTGCTCTCTTTAAGGTTTTGGGGTTGTTCTTTTGAAACTGAATTATCTTGTGTTTGCCCTCTGTGCCAGGGCATTGGTTTTATAACTAACTGGACCAACAGTTTTTTCCGTAATCAGATGCTCAATTAGTAAGAAATGACGAGCATATTGCACTTCCAGCTCTTTCAGAACTATCACAATACAGTCAATGTATTGTTACTAAGGACACTGTCAAAATATAATGGTTTTAAGGACTCATCAGGGAACAACAAAAAAAAGAAAGACATTTTGAATATTATCAGGTATAAATAATTAGGACACATTCATTCTTGTGGTTTAGATTTTATTTATAGTTAATCTAGTGTAAACATCTGAAAAATTTTTTTCTATGGAACATGAATAATAAAAATTTTGCTAGTGAGGTTATCATTGATGAGTTACCTGGAGAATTATTATATTTAGCAAATATACAAATATATCTATTTTTCATAATAATCTATTTTATATCCTAGAAATGCTTAATAAATGCTTACAGACCATGTCTAAAAACTTACCCTGATTAAAATCTATTTACATAGTATTTTAATCTCTTCAAAGTAATTTTACTTACTATTTTCAGCACCAAAGTGGCCAGAAAAAGATGACATTGACAGAAGAAGCCAGATATGCTAGTTTCGGATAGAAATAACTATTTTTTGGGCACACATAACATTGTCTTCAAAATTATCATCTCATAACCCCTCAAAATACCTCTAAAAGCCAGTACCTAGACAATTTAAAATGAAGCTTAAGGGTTAGAGTTTAATCTCATAAACACGTAAGATCAAATTAAAGCTTCTATCTAGGTGCTCATCAGCATTGTATAATTCAACCAATTTCAATTTCTAAAGGGCATTACAAGGAGATAAAATATGATTGTTAAAATGTTAAGTTCTTTTAGAAATAAAAGGAATCCAAATCAGGGAAGAAGAAGTAAAACTGTCACTGCTCGCAGATGACATGATACTATACATAGAGAATCCTAAGGATGCTACCAGAAAAATACTAGAGCTAATCTATGAATTTGGTAAAGTAGCAGGATATAGAATTAATGCACAGAAATCTCTTGCATTCCTATACACTAATGATGAAAAATCTGAAAGAGAAATTAAGGAAACACTCCCATTTACCATTGCAACAAAGAGAATAAAATACCTAGGAATAAACCTACCTATGGAGAAAAAAGACCTGTATGCAGAAAACTATAAGATACTGATGAAAGAAATTAAAGCTGATACAAACAGATAGAGAGATATACCATGTTCATGGATTGGAAGAATCAACAATGTGAAAATGACTATACTACCCAAAGCAATCTACAGATTCAATGCAATCCTTCTCAAACTACCAATGGCATTTTCCACAGAACTAGAACAGAAAATTTCACAGTTTGTATGGAAACACAAAATACCCTGAATAGCCAAAGCAATCCTGAGAAAGAAAAACAGAGCTGGAGGAATCAGGCTCCCTGACTTCAGACTATACTACAAAGCTACAGTAATCAAGACAGCATGGTACTGGCACAAAAACAGAAATATATGTCAATGGAAAAGGATAGAAATCCCAGAGATAAACCCACACACCTATGATCACCTTATCTTTGATAAAGGAGGCAAGAATATACAATGGAGAAAAGACAGCCTCTTCAATAAGTGGTGCTGGGAAAACTGGACAGCTACATGTAAAAGAATGAAATTAGAACACTTCCTAACACCATACACAAAAATAAACTCAAAATGGATTAGAGACCTAAGTGTAAGGCCAGACATTATGAAACTCTTAGAGGAAAACATAGGCAGAACACTGTACGACATAAATCACAGCAAGATCCTTTTTGACCCACCTTCTAGAGAAATGGAAATAAAAACAAAAATAAACAAATGGGACCTAATGAAACTTAAACACTTTTACACAGCAAAGGAAACCATAAACTAGATGGAAAAAACAACCCTCAGAATGGGAGGAAATATTTGCAAATGAAGCAACAGACAAAGGATTAATCTCCAAAATTTACAAGCAGCTCATGCAGCTCAATATCAAAAAAACAAACAACCCAATCCAAAAATGGGCAGAAGACCTTCATTTCTCCAAAGAAGATATACAGATTGCCAACAAACACATGAAAGAATGTTCAACATCACTAATCATTAGAGAAATGCCAATCAAAACTACAATGAGGTATCACCTCACACCAGTCAGAATGGCCATCATCAAAAAATCTACAAACAATGAATGCTGGAGAGGGTGTGGAGAAAAGGAAACCCTCTTGCATTGTTGGTGGGAACGTAAATTGATACAGCCACCACGGAGAACAGTATGGAGGTTCCTCAAATAACTAAAAATAGAACTACCATACAACACAGCAATCCCACTACTGGGAAAACCATAATTTCCCACCCTGAGAAAACCATAATTCAAAAAGAGTCATGTACCACAATGTTCATTGCAGCTCTATTTACAGTAGCCAGAACATGGAAGCAACCTAAGTGTCCATCGACAGATGAATGGATAAAGAAGATGTGGCACATATATACAATGGAATATTACTCAACCATAAAAAGAAATGAAAATGAGTTATTTGCAGTGAGGTGGATGGACCTAGAGTCTGTTATACAGAGTGAAGTAAGTCAGAAAGAGAAAAACAAATACCATATGCTAACACATATATATGGAATCTTAAAAAAAAAAAAAAAGTGGTTCTGAAGAGCCTAGTGGCAGGACAGGAATAAAGATGCAGACATAGAAAATGGACTTGAGGACATGGGGAGGGGGAAGGGTAAACTGGGACAAAGTGGGAGAGTGGCATGGATTTATATATGCTACCAAATGTAAAACAGATAGCTAGTGGGAAGCAGCTGCATAGCACAGGTGACCGGCTCGGTGCTTTGTGACCACCTAGAGGGGTGGAATAGGGAGGGTGGGAGGGAGACACAGAGGGAGGAGATATGGGGATATATGTACATGTATAGCTGATTCACTTTGTTATAAAGCTGAAACTAACACATCATTGTAAAGCAATTATACTCTAATAAAGATGTTAAAAAAAAAAAGATGTAATAGCTGAAAACTTCCCAAATTTAGCAAAAGACATAAAGCTACAGAATCAGGAAGCTGTGTGAAATCCAGATAGAATAAGCTCAAAGAAGTCCACAACAAGACACATGATGAAACTTTTGAAAACTAAAGGCAAAGAAAAAAATCTTGAAAATAGCAAAATAACACTTTGCCTATAGGGGAATAATAATTTCAGTGAGGATGAACTTCTTATTAGAAAACATGAAAGTCACAGGAGGTAGCACAAGATTTTCCCAGAATTCTATATCCAGCAAATGTATAATGCAGGGTTTTAGATATATTTGAGAAACATTCAATTATATTGAGGTGAGTCCACTTAATCCTACAATTTAAAGGATTATTCCCAAGATAGACTTTTAAATTGTCAAGCTATATAACACATTTAGTTTAATTCTCAAACTTCTTTGTCTCAGGGTTTGTTTTATGATCTTAAGAAGTATTCAGAATCCCCAAAGTCCTGTGTTTATGTGAGCTATTCCTACCCATATTTCCTGTATTAGAAATTAGAGCTGAGGTATTTTAAAAATATTTATTTATCTTGTTTTAAAGTAACAGTAATAAACTCATTACATGTTAACATAAATATCGTATTTATAAATATAATTTTTCAAAACAAAAATTACTCAAGAGAAGGTTGGCATTGTTACACATTTTGCAAATCACTTCAATGCCTGGCTTAATCTCAAAAAAAAAATGTTGAAATCTCAAAAAAAAAATGTTTAGTCCTCGTAAAGACAAACAAGAAGAGTGAGAAATATCAGCCAGTATGAATCATAAACAGCATTGAATATATTATCATCATCATTGTTATTACTGATTGTGATAAGCACAATATTCACTTTGGAAATCTGACAGAGCAACACCTCTATCCAGTATCTCCCTCCTTCCTGCCAGAGTATTGAATTCTGAGGCCATTACACTATATTATGCATAGATTAGCCACAGTAGTAAAATAAGTTGTATGATATCAATTTGTTCTGTCAAATAAATGACTCACCAGCAGGGAGAGACATCTGGTTCCAACCTTGAATATAATGTGTTACTACTTTAGTGAAATCAATGAAATGCTGTGCCTCAAATGATATTACTCATCATTTACTGGAATTGCTTAAAAATAGTCTAAAATTAATTGCAACAATTACCCCATGATAATCTGTCAAATAGTTAATACTCTGTAGACGTGACAGGAAAGAATGCAAGACGTGTTCTAATATTTGAACAAAAAGAAGTCAAATTCTAAGTTAAATTGTTATTCATACAGCGAAAGCACTGCATTTCTAATTCTTCTTTCTCTTAGCACTCTGTCCCTTAGAACAAGCTGATGTCTTTGTCTGGAGTACCCTCTCTTAACTGTTACTTTTACCAGGTTAGTTTTTTTTTTTTTTAATCCTCTTTAGTCATATTAATTGTAAATCTCTGTCAATTTTTTTTCTTCCTAATCAGCCTGCATACTTCTTGAGGAAGCATGTTTGATTCATTTTTGGAAATCCAGAGTTCCTAAAATACTAGATCTTTGTAGGACCTCAATAAATGTTTGTGTAAAGATGTATATATAGAGAGATAGATATATAGATATATATCTGTATATATGTATATATTGCAGTAGTTCAGGAGGGCATCAAGGACCTAGACTATCATCAGGGTGGTATGAATGATTTAAAAAATGCTGGATTTGATAAATATTACAAAGGATCAGTTTTGATATCTAATTATGTATAGTAGTTGGAGGTAAATAACAATAATAGATAAAAATAGTTGGTAGTAGATATGACTATACACCATGCATTATGCAATATCTCATTTGATCCTCACAACAACCCATGAAGTGGCTAGCATTATCTTTACTTTATATATGAGATACCTCAATTACAGAGAGCTTAAGCATCTATACTTGATAGAATGCGAGTGGCAGAAATATGAAATATCAGAGAATGAAATAGTTTGGATGAATATCTAATATCTCATCATATATGGCAAAATTTCAAAAGACACATCTGTATTTAAACACACATAATGTTAAACTTATATATAACATCTACATGATAGCAATCTCTTTTTAAGGAGCAGGTATTTTTTTAAATGATGAAACAAATAAAGAAACATACAACTTAAATTTAACTACTTCACAATTTGGCCAAAGACTAACATTGACTTTTTCCACACAGACATTACCTGTCACCACAGTCACAATGGCACTAGAAGGGTAACAGAAGTCACTTGAAATGGTGATTCAATTATCTCATAGCTAGAACTTCTAGCACTTCTGAGGTGTCATATATGATCTTAAGAAAGTGACAGAAACAGAAGGTACCCTAATCAAGTAATCAATCTGCCAACTGCTCAAAAATCGTATGTGAATTTCTCAGAAAAGGGCAGAGAAAAGAATAGTAGAATGCTTTTCATTCACATGGAAAATATATAAAGGTGCAAAACATCAGTTTATAGTAATACTATGACTTCTGCTACTCAAATATATTAAAGGGTTACCGTCAAAACTATATTAGCAAATAACTATGTATGTGACCTTTTTGATAATATTTTCCAGAGTAGAAATATCATTTTAGATGTCCTATCTCCCTAGCCACTGAAATTATGTTTGACCTTGACTAAATCACATAATATTTCCTGTACTTTAGTTTCCCCAGAGAAATGTGCCTGTTTGCAGGGTAGGTGGGTGTTGATAGATTTGAAAATTAAAAGGTGCAAAATAATGGCAAAGCATTATTCTTACTTTACTGTGTCCAATGAAAAAAATAAAGTCAATTAGGGAAGCAATCAAATTATTGAAATCTCAGAGAAAGACATTACGGACATTATCTTTTCTCCCATGAGTTTAAACTGATTTGAAATGCAACACTTGGTTGTACAGAAATTATAGCCTATATTTTATGAATTGGTTTGTCTTGGTTTAGGGTGAAAGTAAGGGTCAAATTTTCAGAGCAGCTTTTGTCTTTGGAAGAGTTATTATTTTTATTTTTTTAACATCTTTATTGGGGTATAATTGCTTTACAATGGTGTGTTAGTTTCTGCTTTATAACACAGTGAATCAATTATACATATACATATGTTCCCATATCTCTTCCCTCTTGCGTCTCCCTCCCTCCCACCCTCCCTATCCCACCCCTCCAGGTGGTCACAAAGCACCGAGCTGATCTCCCTGTGCTATGCGGCTGCTTCCCACTAGCTATCTACCTTACGTTTGGTAGTGTATATATGTCCATGCCTCTCTCTTGCTTTGAAGAGTTATTATTTTTAAATACATGATTCAAAGAAAAATCCACAGCCTCATCCAGCTAGAGTTTCCTCTTTCCAGCTCCATAAGACAGGAAAAGAACCCTACTGGGCAATGCGAGAGACAATTTCTTTCCATCCCCCTCCCTGTTTCCCTGCTGTTTTGAGCCTGAGTATTAGCCAGCTGTCTCTGAAATCCCAAACCCCATTTGGCATCTCTAGGTGATTAAAGTCAAAATGACTTTATGGCCAGGCAGAGTATACAAAGATACCAGAAACCTAAATGAGTATTTGTTTTTATCTGCTCTCTTAATTAAAGTCTGATTTGAAGTAGAGTTGAAGGAAAGGAAGAAGAAATTCAAAGAAAAAAACCTTACAGCGAGAAAGATTCTCATATTTTTGAAAATCTGTGTTTTGGCAAAATTAAAATGGGTAAAACTTAAAATAAATGAGTTAATTTCTTAACACTTCTAAATAGTTTGTCATTATGGATTTTTTCTTTTGTAAATCACAATTCATTTCTATTACCATGCATTCTATTCACAAACTCAAAGCTATATGGAACTCATTAAATCATACTAGAATCAAGAGAAAAGCTGATAAAAACTTTTCATAATAGTTAGGAAATTTATCCCAAAATAATCTAATAACTAACAATGGATGTATATCCTATAGAATTTACATGCAAATCACACAGCATATTCAGTAACAGGGTTGTATTGGAACCACAGGCACATGCTCTATGCCTGTTTCTTGACATAGAACTAGAGATAATAGCTATTTAAAGTGAAACAAGGTATTGGGTGGCATATTTTTTAAGTATTTAAAGAACAGAAATTTTGAGTAGCCGAAGGGTGTAGTGGCAATTTTATTATCACTAGGGTCCTGCTCAAACAGATAAGATTTATAAATCTTGAACTACCCTCCTCACTTATGGGAAGACTGTAACATTACATAACATTTGCCTTTTCAGAGCACTGAAACAATAAGGTGGATTCAAGTTGTTTGCCACATGCGTCAAAGGGAAAAATTATGTCTGGACATAACTCTTTTGTGTCTTGCCTGGTAATATTAGTAAAAACAGTGTAAACTGTAAAAATGTTCTACATTGGTGTTTAGAGATTTGCCCAATTAACGATACCCATTGTTATCCTTGGGCTGCTAAAATGGACTATGTTGTATTATAAGTGACCAGGAAGACCCAAGTCAAGTAATTTCAGACTTTAAATTAGCCTTTGCCCATTTAAACCTTGATGTGAGCATCCAGCAAAAAGTTGGTATTTAATAATAAAGCCAGTGAATCTTTTCCTTATCAATGAATTTTGGGGAATGAATTGGAAAAATCCTTAAAATGCATTTAAAATTAAGTTAAAACACTCTAAACCAACTGTCAGCCAGTGCTTCCAGCTGGAGCATTCATAATGCAATAAAATTAGAACGTTGGGAAGAAAACACAGTCTACACAAACATACTTGATTTAAAAGTCAGATTTCACATTTCAAAGTTCCTGATATTTCTGCTGAGCTTCTGCTGTGCATGCCCACAGAGGTACACTTTGAGTCACGGAAGAGTGCCCTGCTAAATGTAAAATCTTTTGTGCTCCATTACCCAAAGACAGAAGTGCTTAGGGAGCTTTGCTGGAGACCATGGTGCTTTGTTGCAGTTAAGATGACTTAGCCAACATGGTAAACCCTGGAAATATTTAAAGTTCACCTTTTAATCTACAATAACATTAAGAAACCAAGAACCTTTCCAAAAATAAAAAACTGGTGGAGGGGTAACTATAATCTCCTAAAAAATGGCTTTAGTAATTTTGTAGATGACCTTGATAATAATATGAATGATGGTGATAATAGGAACATTTCTCGTATACTGAATGTTCGCTACACACTTCATGTCCACTATTCGATCCTTATAAAAGCTCTAGGGAAGGCACCCCTGGTATCTCCATTTTACAGAGGTGAATACTGAAGTACAGAGATGACAGGTAACCTGAAAAGGTCACAGAAAGCATATGGCTGATCCCAGTCAGGAGCTCAGACAGGCCCTCCTACAAAGTTTTTTACCTTTGATCATCCTACCATTTCACATAATCAAGGGTGTTCAGACTCCTTCTAAAAAATATACTATCTGGGGCTTCCCTGGTGGCGCAGCGGTTGAGAGTCCGCCTGCCGATGCAGGGGACACGGGTTCGTGCCCCGGTCCGGGAAGATCCCACAGGCCGTGGAGCGGCTAGGCCCGTGAGCCGTGGCCGCTGAGCCTGCGTGTCCGGAGCCTGTGCTCCGCAACGGGAGAGGCCACAACAGTGAGAGGCCCGCGTACTGCAAAAACAAAACAAAACAAAAACAAAACAAAACAAATATACTATCTGGTACCTCTGCAACATATTTTTATTTCAGAAGCTTGCAGAGCTCTTGATAAACTATTTTCCTCTAATTGCCTCCATACACAGGGAAGTGACTCTGAAATGCAGCTGACTGGAGGAGGGAAGAGGCTTGGAATCATGCTTGTCCACACAGGAAATAAAAACTGCTTTAAACTGTATCTCACACTTAAAAAGGTAATAACCACAGTTAGAGGTTGGTCGGTCATTTAAACCAACACTTTATTCTTTACAATGTTTGTTATGGAGAACTTTAACGAGCACAGTTGGAGTGGGGAAGTTTTACATTTCTGAAAGCCACAGAACATCTCCAGTTTCTTGGTGTTCCCTCACAGCACATTAGAACATGCATCCACTTAAGCCCAAGGACACAACTTATTAACACACCTTTTGACAGTCCATAATTTTTCCCCTAAGAGGTTTCACATTTAGAGAATGTTATTTCTTCTCCTTGCCTTTGGAAATCAAAGGAAGAGAATCCAAATCATGGGACTATAAAACATCTAATGGATTCCATTTCTGTTTAGTTCTTTTTAATCTTGGCTAGAAATTTGAGGTTACATTTGGAAACTCATTCAATACTCCTTTAGATTTAAAAAATCAAGTGCAGAATTCATGAATTCAAAAAAGGTAAAAAGCACTAGGCTCATAAACCTTTAAGGAGAAGGTTTTAACATCAGTAGATAATGGCCAAATTTAGATATCATTCTGCTTAAGGCTGCAGTACATGAATTATACAGTTTTTATTATATACTATGTAGTTAGCACCCAATGTCATCCGAAAAAATTTAAAGAAATAATTTTAAATATGTTTAAAAAGAAATGCTTCATTTTTAAAGTCATAATTTATTTCATTTATTTCCAAGCACATCTATCGTATCGTAAAAACAAAAGTAGGGGCTGTGAGGGATGCAACAACGAACAAGATCACACCCTACTGTAAAGAAAATGATGTTCAATGGAGATGGGGCATGTGTGTAAATAGCTTTGACATAAAGATATAACAAGTACCCAAAACAGGTAAAAGATGGGGTGGGATAGAGCAGAAGCAAAGTGACATCATCTGACATCATCTCTTCCTGCCACTCTCCCTCTCAGTTGGCTCTGGGCAGACTAACCTCCTTCTAGTTTTGTTGAATAACCAGGAACTCTTCAACCTTGAGGCCTTAGCACTTGCTGTCTTCTCTGCCCAGATATCACTTTCATTTAAATGCTCCTCCAATGTTGTTTCTCAGTGACCCCTTCCCTTACTGCCCCATTTTAAATGATAGCCCACCATCACCCTTGCCTACTTATTTAACTTCTTGGCTCTTATTAATGTTAAAACATAGTATAATATTGTCTTATAAAGTATACTGTTGTTTCCTTCCTACTATATAATAGCCACAGGGACAGAGACTTTTATTCCAAGCTCATTCACTAGAGTTTGGAATAGTTTTTAGCATATAGCAGGCACTCAACAGTTATTTGTTGATTAAATAAGTAACGTATTGACTAGCTTTAGGGGGATCCTTAGGAAAAAACAATTAAACAACTACAACTAGGATAGTAGCTAGAGTATTATCAGGGTCCAGAAAGAGTCTGGGTTTACTAAAAGTAAGGTAGGTTTAAACATATTTGTATGCCAAGGAATAGGAGGTAGGGACTAGAGAAAGAAAAAAAAATTAAGAAAAATGAAACTATTGAGAATCAAAATCCTGAAAAAAAAATCAAAGGACACAGGCTTAGAGGCATAAGTAGAGCAATTAGCTTCCTCTCTAGGGGAAGACCTCATCGTTTAAGACAGGATAAAAGTAGGGGAGAGAGATAGGTGAGGATAAAGAGGAACTTGTAAACCTTAAAACAGCGAAGCTAAGGAAGCTCATTTTCTCCATGGCCATTTACTAAGAATGACGAGTGTAGGACAGAAACTGGGAACTTCTGGGAGGGTAAAAGACTGGAATAGCTGTCCAACAAAGTGCAAAAGAGAAATACTAGGAATAAGTAGAATGGCTTTTAAGGGTAGTAAGTATTTGAGTGAAAGTATATGATATGCACCTAAAAGGCGTCAATCAGCCACCTTCTATATACTCCCTATCATCCTGGATAAAGACCAAAGAAAGAATATTGTGGGTGTCATCCAGGCCTAGAGACAGGGAAGATCAGAGTGACAGAATGCCAGATGGGACAGCTATGAAATAGAAAAAGTGAGTATATTTTTAGAATCACCTAGTATTAGTTTCAACATATAGTGTGGAAACACATGGTAGGCACCTAATAAATGATCTTATGTTGTTGTTGCTACATTGAAAGAATCACAGATGAAAGAATCAAGGTTAGATTCAGTGTTATCAGTGGGGCAGTAGAGCTTGTCAGTGTAGTCTTAATCATCCACAAATTTCCAAATATGCCTCAACTTTATCATCTATAAAACTGATCATATAAAACCTATTAAACCTATGAGATGGTTTTAGGTTTATTGTGGTGATTAAATGGAATTCATTCTAATCCTTGAGAAAAAAAATGATTAAAAACTAATATAAGTTTAAGATAAAGTATCTAAAACAGTGTCTGGCTTTAAGTAAGCACTATATAAGTGTTGGCTTTTAAAAAAAAGAAATAACACATGATGGTGAAGTGTTGAGAATCCCTGGACCCAGGTGTTTGCTCCTTGTTGGTGGTGATTGTCTGAGCAAAATCCTGAAAACCAAACCTCTCAATCCAGTGCTATTGGCATTTTCTCCATTCCTTAAAACAACTGAGTGATAAGATGGGCAACCATCTGTAACGTTGGTTCCTTAGAGCAGAGGTTCTTAACTGCTCATGTAGAAGGTGCAGTGGGGATGTCAGAACACTTCAGTATGGCTGAAGACAAGACAGCATGGATGGGTGGGGGTGTGTGTGTGTGTGTGTGTGTGTGTGTGTGTGTGTGTGTGTGTGTGTGTGTGTGTGTGTGTGTGCGCATATATGTATGTGTTTGATGTAGAGCTATAAGTAGCAGCTTTGTATTTTTAATAACACCCTAAATAGTCTTCCTGTGTTTTGCTTGTTTCTTCTATGATTAATTCTACATTTTGATCTCTTCATTCATGTTTGTATTTTTAGCACTTAGAACAGTGTGCGTGGTATATAACACGTACTTAGTACATATTTATTGAATGAAGAAACTCTTTTTCCCCATTAGCTGCATGAAAGCTATGTCATCACCCCCTGGTCTGAGTCTTCTGTGACTATTTCTTATCTATACAGAATACACTTTGAGCTCCTAAGCTTGGAACTGAAGGCCCCCAGTTTCTCTTGCAAACCTTTACTCCACCGACAGATCTGTTCATACTTCTTCCGACATCTCAAGCTCCCTATCTCTAAGCCTTTGTTTTTCTCACTGTATGTGTTTAGAATACCTTTGCCTGGCTTATTAGTCATCATTCCCTCTGCTAATGCTCTACTCAAGCTGTTCCTAAGCACTTCTGTGTTTGCCCCAACCGTTAGAAATACCTTTCCCTGCTGAATGTTTGTTGAACTCAAAATCTGTACCCTTGCAGGCTGCCCAATATATACTCAAAAAATGTGCATTGCCACTAAAATTATGAAGGCTTACAGCTTGGTCATTAAACAGCGGACGTTGAAGGAATGAAACTTGTTCATTTAAGAGTGAATTTTGAAGGGAACTCATCCTTCTGTACATGCATGATTATCCAACAAGAAAGATAATGAGAAAAGAATGAGTAGGAATACACTAGTTTCAAAGAGTGACAGCCAAGGAGTCACCAATCATAGAGCAGAGATGGTCAAATGTTAAATAGCTTAGCTTCATAGTTACATGAAATGAATCTGACATCCAAAATTACCTCCAAGATTCAAAAGGAGCTTTGAAATCCAGTTGCTCAGAATTAGCCCAGTAAATCCTTTATAGACTCTAAAGCACTAAAATGACTATGGGAACCACCACAGTAATTTGAAACAACAATGTTAACCCAGAAAATACAAAAAACATGCATGTATGATAAAGTTAGATTAGTTTATTTCTAGATATTTTTGATCAAGATTCTGGGTTAGTTTAAAACTTTCTGTTTTTGTTTCTTTCTGATTTTCTGATGACCCAGGCCTATTGTCAGTTTTTTGGTACTGATGCTATGGAAAGCTGAGTGCACCAGGCGATAGAATTGCACAAACTCTCATCATAAACCAGTGTTCACGTACACACACTCAGAAAGTGCCAACATGTTAGCTCTATTATCCATTAATATTTGGAAGAAGACACACTCCAGTTTTAATATTTTAGTGGAACAAGGATCACACAAAGTCTGAAGAGCAGGTGACATGCATGAATGCAGTGAGAGGAGTGTAGGTACATAATACATGCACTGTCTAAGGACATGGACTGGAGTCAGGGATTCTGGCAAACACTGGCCAGAGCTGCCATTTAGGAGCTGCTGTTACTTAGCTCAAGGTCAATTTTGTCATTTGAGAATACAGGCCTAGTGTCTTCTACGAAGTCTTCCAAGTTTTCAGGAGAAGCTGGAAACCTCTACTTTTTCAAGTGAAATTTAAAGAATTTAAAAGTTGGCTCAAATTTTTCTAAAATATTATAGATCAAACTGAACTCATCTGTGGTCCAGATATGGCCTGCAAACCCCCATTTTGCAATTTTGCTTTGGATTCCTACGGTGACCCTCTTCAGTGTCACTTCAATAACCACGTAAAAAACTTACCTATCAGATGTTTAAAATAACCATTACACTTTCTGTAATACGTTTCCACACAGCTGAAAAAAAATCCTTATCTAAAAATAACAGGAAAGGCTTTGAAATGATATGTGGAAACCAAGTGGCAAGGGGCAGACATTTTTAAGGGGAAATGTAGATTGCACGATATTCCTGCCCCTGTTTCATTCAGTGTATGCCCTCTGGGATGAATATTTTCCTAAAGCAATATCCAGATATCATTTCTGAGCCTTCTGTATCAGCAGAGATTGTGAAAGGTACCATATTTTTAGAACTCTTTCACTGAGGCTGCTATTGCTACCATTTATCTATTAGTCTCTGCCTTTGCCAGGGACGTACCAAGAAAATAGTCTCTGAAGAGCAATACCTTGATAAAGTTTAAATGGGTAAAACAGGGAAACAGGTTATATGCGTAAAAGGCTTTTGCAAACTGTGTTGCACAGTGAAAGTCACAAAACATTGCCACTCCTCCACCTACATCCTGCATTTTCAGTGAGAGATTTCAGCAGGAATTTAGTTTATATTCTTTTCATTAAAAGAACAACTCTGGAGCTATTGCGTGCCCATACAACCGGGCAGAACGTTTTCCTAGTGAACAAAAGTCCTGTTTCTCTTCAGCAGTTAACATAACTCAAAAATTGGGAAGGGTAAAATATGCTCTCAACTTGGAAGTCGGACCTCCAGAGTAAGTTCTGAATGCTTCACACAGTAAGGGTGCTTTTGTTCCCATAAAAGAAGGAACACTCGGCAGAAGCCTCAGTTCCTGCAGTGAAGCAGCTTTACAGTAGTTATTACCTTCAAAAGGAGAGGGGAAAAAAAGGACCAAAACAAACACCCAAACAAACGCTTGCTATAGGCAATAAATCTGAAAGGGTAAAGAGTGAGAAGAAGACAAAAGGAGAGCAGTTTCCTCACCCTCTCTTCCCATCTGTCTTTGTCCCTTTTTCATTGTTATGTGTTTAGGATGTTGCATTTTCTCTTCAAAGCTTCACAACAGGACCTGAATACTTTGATGCAAGGGCGCTTTGCCCTCTTGTACAAGACTTTTCACTCGGCACTTTAATTGGTTATATTTTTTACTCAAGGCTTTTCCCCTCATATTTTTAGCCAGTGAATTTTTGGCATCTTTCGAATTTAAAAAACAAAGTGAACAATTTTAATGTCAGCTGAACAAAAGTAGATTTTGAGGATCACAGAAAAATGCTTCAATGCTGCACACCCTCCGCAGTTCTCAGCACACGTCGGTGTTCTTTGTGAGAATGTTTCCCGTTTTACTTGATTATCATCTCCAAGTCCCACCTCCACCCCACTCAGTAAAGCAGCTCTCTGGCACTGGCAGAGGGCTATGCAAGAGTCCTTCTCCACAGCCCCTCCGCTATTCTCTCCTCTCGCTTTCCATGAACAAGCAATTGTCTCTTTGCTGCATAAGGGAAAAGTGGTTGAGATAAAATTACTCATCTACACTCCGAGTGGTCTAAAATAACAAGAATTTGAAATAGACAACTATCAGAGTGATTTTCAAACCAAGGAGAATGAAAGATTAAGTGAACAAACCATTCTCCAAACGTTCTTGAAGCAGGTTAATTCATCCTTTTTAAAACATCTATGTTGGTATTTTATGGTACATGAAAGCCTCAATACGACTCTTTTACCTACTTGTTTGCTATGAGTTTTTTGCCAAGCGTCAGGTGGGATCTTTAGTTCCCTGACCAGGGAGCGAACCTGGGCCCCGGCAGTGAAAGCGCTGAGTCCTAACCACCGGACCTCCAGGGAATTCCCTCAACACGTCTGGTAACTTTAGATACCTTTTTAATAACTTTTAGATAACTTTTTAAAATGTATTCGAAGCTAATTTAAACTTTTACATTTTAAACATCACTTATTAGAGCAATTCCCTGAACTTTACTAGGAAGAAGATATTTGCTACATTATTTAAACAAGTAAAGGGGCACCTATTCATTCACATTTGATTGTGAAATGCCAGCTGAATGCCGTTGTTGCAAGATGTAGCTACCTGGCTCTAATCTCCCTCTTCTTCAGTATGTGGAAGGAAAGAGGTGTATGGAGTTCAAATAACTGATTCAGGATGTTGGAACAATTCCTTATAATTGGAGAAACTAGTCATAGATAAGTTATTCACTGTCAAGAGAAGGAATCAGATGGAAAATTCTTGCTTTACCAGTTGAGACAGAGTGACTGGGAAGACAAAGAAATGATAAGAAAACTGCCGTCTGAGCCAGAAAATCTGATAGGCAGAGGACCTGCCTTGTGGCTAGTAGCTATGGGCAAAATTGATGGTATTTTGATCCCCAAATACACTGAACACCTCGAACCTGATGTTAGCATTGAGGGCAGGCTAATTCCAAAGTAAGAAATGGAGGTGAGTTAGAAAGGAACTTTATACAAGGTCGAGGATAAAAACAGAACTATATAAAATTATTCATGCTAGTTTAGTGACTATTCATAACATCAAATATATAGATAAATGAAAGCACTCCAAATTGAAAGTCAGTAAATATAAGCATAATGTTATGCTCGAATGTAGGGTTTTAATTCTGATGTGTAATTATCTAACAAAACGTTATATATTCGATTTCTTGAATAAGGAGGAAGTGGAAAGTGTAAATGTGAGCTAAACATCGAATGAACTATGCCTATACGATGATATAGCACTACTCTCATAAATACAGTCAGAATATCTGAGTTCTGCACCAGGCTATTTCTTTTACTAACTATCCACTTATTTCTGAGTAGTTCTCTACTTGGAGCCTAAGTGGTAGGGCAGAGCCAGCAGGCTACAGCTGGGGGATTATAATTCTTGCTGCCTCTGATAGATGGGGAGTATTGGTGGGGTGCTTCCAGAACTGGACTTCTCCTTGAGATGAACTTCACAGGGAACAACTGGTCACTGAGACTCACCTCAGTCAATTGTCCAAACCTGAGCTGGAAGGACACTGCAGAGGGATAGCCAGCTAGTGTGAAGTTGAAAGACTAAATAAAGCAAAAGAGCACTGAGGGGAAAGAATAAGGTAGGAGTTTAGCTGACAAAGCAGGTACATTATCAGTACTGCTAGTTAAAAGTCATATAACTCCTGACCCTTCCAAATATATTCACTGAAGGATTTTAGAGGAATGACCCATATAACTGTGCTAGACTTATTTAGAAATGTCTGCTTAAAACTCTAAGATCCATATAAGTATTCTACAACAGAGGGTCAGTAAACGTTTTCTGTAAAGAGCCAGATAGTAAATATTTTAGCTGCTGTGGTCCACGTGATTTCTGTGGCTATTATTCAACTCTGCCACTCACCGTAGCATAGAAGTAGCTATACTCAATATGTAAACTATTGAGCATGGCTGTGTCCCAATAAAACCTTCTTTATAGACACTGATATTTGAATCTCATATAATTTTAACATGATACAAAATATTATCATTAAAATTTAATTTTTTCAACCACTGAAAAATGTAAACCCATTATTAGCTTGAAGGCTGTGTAAACAGAAGCAATAGGACAAATGGGGCCCAGGAACCAAAGTTTGATGACCCCTGTTCTAAATTTATGTCAGTCAAGGCAGATTTATTTTAAATGTCATGTTAATAATGAGAATGTCTATAAAAACACAATGGGCAAAATATAATTTACAAAGGGCTTTAAAGTATATTATTTCATCTTCACAATAACCCTATGTAATAAGTTAGTGTGGTTGATTGATCACATAATGGCCCCCGTTCTTCAGCTTTCTCTGTATCCATGCCCACTGCCAGGACTTTGTTACTTTTTACAGCAAAAATTTGTAGTATATTCCACTACCCCTTATTCTGAGTTCAGCCATGCTATTTGCTTTGGCCAATAGTATGTTATCAATTGTGACACAAGCAGAAATTTGAAAAGTGCTTGAATGTTTCCACTTAGTGCTTACCTCTCAGTGTTAGAGAACATGCTGGAGGTAGCCTGCTGAAGGGTAAAAAAAACACATAGAGTTGATGAACAAAATCAAAGAATAACTATATAAATGGAGAGATATTTTATGTTCATGGATAATGGATAGAAAGACTCAGTGTTGTCAAGATGTCAGTTCTTTCAAACTTAATCTATAGGTTAAATGCAATTCCCATCAAAATCCCAGTAAGTTATTTTGTGGACAATGACACACTGATTCTAAAGTTTATATGAAGAAACAAAAGACCCAGAATGGCCAATATAATACTGAAGGAGAAGAACAAAGCTGGAGGACTAACACTACTTGACGTTAAGGCTTACTATAAAGCTACAATAATTCAAGACAGTGCGGTATCAGTGAAAGAATACACAAATAGATCAGTAGAACAGAATAGAGAGCCCAGAAATAAACCCACATACATATAGTCAACTAATCTTTGACAAAAGAGCAAAGACAATACATGGAACAAAACCAGTCTTTTCAATAAATGGTGATAAAACAGCTGGACATCCACATGCAAAAAAATGAATCTAGACACAGACCTTACACCCTTCACAAAAATTAACACAAAATTGATAGCAGACTTATAAGCAAAATGCAAAACTATAATACTCCTAGAAGATGACATAGGAGAAAATCTAGATGACTTTGGATATGGTGATGACTTTTTAGATATGAGTACTACCCAAGAAGTATTGATAAGCTAGACTTCACTAATATGAAAAATTTCTGCTTTGTGAAAGGCAATGTTAAGAGAATAAAAAGACAAGCCACAAACTGGGAGAAAATATTTGCAAAAGACATATCAAATAAAGAACTCTTATCCAAAACATATATAGAGCTCTTAGAAGTCAACAATAAGCTCATTAAAACAACAAACAAGCTCATTAAAAACGGGCTGAAGACCTTAACAGACACCTCACCAAAGAAGATATACGATGGCAAATGGGTTTATGAAAAGATGCTCCACATCATATGTCATCAGGGAAATGCAAATTAAAACAACAATGAGATACTACTACACATCGATTAGAATGGCCAAAATCTGGAATACTGACAACACCAAATGCAGGTGATGATATGGAGCAACAGGAACTCTCATTCATCACTGGTAGGAATGCAAAATGGTTTAGTCACTTTGGAAGACAATTTAGTAGTTTCTTATAAAACTAAACATACTCATATATGATCCAGTGATTGTGCTCCTTGGTATTTACCCTGAGGAGCTGAAAACTTATGTCCCTCAAAATGCTGCAGATAGATGCTTATAGTCAAAGCATGAATTAATTGCCAAAACTTATTATCAACCAAAGTGTCCTTCCATATGTGAATGGATAAATAGTGGTACACCTAGACAATGAAATATTATTCAGTGCTAAAAATAAATGAGCTACCAAGCCATGAAAAAATGTGGAGGAATCTTAAATGCATATTACTAAGTGAAAAAAACCAATCTCAGAGGCTACATACTATATGATTCCAACTGTATGACATTCTAGAAAAGGCAAAACTACCGAGACAGTAAAAATATCAGAGGTTCCCGGCGTGGGGGTGAGGAGAAAGATGAATAAGCAGAGTACAGAGAATTTTTAGGGCAGTGCAAACACTCTGTATAATATAAAGATAGATATATGTCATTACACATTTGTCCAAATTCAGAGAATGTACAACACCAAGAGTGAAACTTTAGGTAAACCATTGTCTTTAGGTGATTATGATGTGTCAATGTGGGTTCATCTTTGGTAAAATCTGTGAGTGAGGTTGATAATAGGGGAGGCTCAGCATGTGGGGGGCAGTAGCCAGTATATGGGAAATCTCTGTACCTTCCTCTTAATTTTGCTGTGAACCTAGAACTGCTCTAAAAATATAAAGTCTCAAAACATGTACACAAAATCAGAACTTTAAAGAGAAGATTTATTTTTGACACTAGATAAGATAATACAGAAAAAAGACTTAACATGTAGAAATCCAGCTTTTTTAGACCTATTTTATCTAGGTCAATATTCTACTTGGAAACTTCTAGAGCAAGAAGCACAGAAGTGGAGGAAAAATGTTAAGGAATAATAAAATCTCTTTAAATCTGTTTTAAAAATTGCTAAGATTTGTTAAAGGAACATACACACACACACACACACTGAGAAAGACACGCCCCTAGATGAAAAGATTTATACTGTAAAAATGTCAGATCACTACAAATTTATTTATTAATTTAACAGAATTTCAATCAAAATTAATTCCAAGAATACATTTTAAAATTTCTTCTCATGTATTTACTTTTATTCTTAAATATTTTTTTTTATTTTGAGATAACTGTAGTTTCAAAGCAGTTGTAAAAAATAATACAGAGAGATCCTATATAGGCTTTACCTAATTTCCCCTAAAGGTAACAACTTGTAAAACTATAGTACATTATCACAGCCAGAATATTGACAGTGACACAGTCAAGACACACACTTCCATCATCACAGGATCACTCATCCTGTCCCTTTTAGCCACATTTACTTACTTCTACCCACACCCCATCCTTAATCCCTAGCAAACACTAATCTGATCTATATTTCTATAATTTTGTCATTTCAAGAATATTATATAAATGGAATCATGTGGTATGTAACCGTTTGGGATAGACTTTTTTCACTCAACATAATTCTCTGGAGCTTCATCCAAGTTGTTGCATGTATCAATAAATAGTTCATTCTTTTCATTGCAGAGTAATGTTCCATGTTATAGGTAAACCTCAATCTGTTTAATCACTCATCTGTTGATGAACAACTGAGGTGTTTCCAGTTTTTAGCTATAATGAATAAAGCTGCTATGAAATTCCTGTACAGGTTTTTGTGTGAACATAAGTTTTCATTTCTCTGGGAAAAAAGCCCAGGAATGCAATTACCAGGTCATATGGTAGTTTCATGTTAGTTTTTAAAAGAAACTAGCAAACTGTTTTCCAGAGTGGCTGTACCATTTTGCATTCGCACCAGCAGTTTATGAGTGATCCAGTTTCTCAGCATCCTTGCCAACATTTCAGAGTGTTACTTTTTGTTTTTTTAATTAGCCTTTCTGATATCAGTATAGTAACAAATCCCTGGGGTTTTAATTTGCATTTTCCTATAATAGCTAATGATACTGAAGTGGAGGAAGAAAGGTGAGGAATAAAGAACTTCTTTTAAATTTGAGATTCAGTAAAACACACACACACACACACACACACACACACACACACACACACACACTCACAGAGAAAGACATGAATATTCCCAGATGAAAAGATTTATCATGTAAAAATGTCAGATCTTCCAAATTCACATATAAATTTAACACAATTCCAATAAAAACCCTCAAAATGCTTTTTTTAGTTTGATAAAATAATGTAAACTTTATCTGGAAATGTAATAGATGATAAGTAGACAAAGTTATGTTGATAAGCGATAATGCATAATAAAATTTCCTACAATATATTTAAAGTTTATAATATTACTATATATTGCATATATTTACTTCTAATGTCAAATCATTAAACTAATGTCATACAGGCTCAGGAAAAGACAGCTGAAGGAAACAACGAAAGACCAAAACATACACAACCAATTTTTATACATTTAGTGTTTGAGAGAGACTGTTCTTCAATTTAGGAATGAACTATATTTTGCCTTTAAAAAAAAAATTAGTTAGGGCCCCTGTGTACCATACAGTAAAATAAAATTGATATGTAAACATAAAGTCATGAAATATGATCAAATATTTACTACAATATTGAATCACTGGAAATGGTTCAATTTACTAATATTTACATGATTTACGGTTATGTGGAAAGATATTCTCTGATTACAACAATGATGGATATTATATTCTTATATTTATATTTCTGTGCTTTGAAAAACTTTTCCTTTAACAAACATGTAATACTTCTGTGTTTATGAAAAAAGGCATAAAAGAGTTATTAAAGTTGTGTTTTTATAAAGATCTTGCATTAAAGGAGCTAAACCGAAAAGCAAATAATGGCAGCTGATGCAGGAGGTGTTGAAAGAAATAACTGCATGGAAACTGCGAATCATTAGCTTGATCTAGAAAGTTAATTTTTTTAAGGTTTTCCCTTTCAATAGGTGAACAGATATTTAACTCTTTTTTGGAAAGACACAACCTCATGTCTCTACTCTCTCTTCCTTCATTGGATACTTCATCACTGATGGTGCTATGTGTCCAATGCTGTGTTCTCTTCTTTAATTGCCACGCCTATGAGATGGTGCTGCTGTTATTTGTATTTGGAGCAGCTGGGGATTTGAGACCTGGAAAGGTAAACTGCACACAGATAATGATTGATGGAGCTAATACGTAGGCCCAGGGCATTAACTGCTTTCCTATATACCACTCTGAGATTGGGGCTCTTACTACCAGCCCCTCCTCACTCCTCTTCAGCCTCACTGGCACCTGATTGTTCTTCAAGGTCCTCAGGACCTTTGCACTTGTTCTCTCTGGTAGGAAAACATTCCAACTGTGAGTATTCAGATAGGTGATCATTTGTCAACCACTCAAAGAGGACTTTCTGATCACACTGCCTGAAATCGTGTCCCCAGTACACCCTTACCTTTCTTAATTTTTCCTCATAGCTATTCTCACCACCTGACCTTGTATTATACATTTGGGTGTTTATTGCCAGCTTCTTCCACTAGAAGGTAAGCACCTGTTTTCTTTCAGCTATATTCCTAGCATCTAAATGAATAGATGAATGAGATAGTAGCTGTTTGTGGAAAATGAATTCAGCAGTACCTGAAAAGGACAACAATTTTAAAGATGATCCCTAAAGAATGAAATTCCTTAACTTACATCTAAAAGAAGCTCTAGAAACTCCGGACGCCGCTATTTGATTTTAAAACCCTATGTCACATTTAATTTAACAAAATCTACCGTGTTCCTGAGAAGCAATGTGACTTGTTAAATGAAACATACCAGGTCATACACTTCTAAGTAATGCTTTCACCTCAAAATCATCCCCTTGGTAGGCAGTGCCCTGACCCCAGTGATTCTAGCATTGTTCAGACATGTTTCTTAACAACTCTTAGCCAGTACCTTCAGAACTTGTGAAAATTTAGCTTTAATATACTCAATAATGGATATTCGTATCCACTGAGAGTAGGTATGGTCTCAGAAATAGCCAGAAGTCATTTAAAGCCCACTGTGGGAAACATGATATGGACAAAGCAGGTCTTATGAATTTTTCATCAAAAAAGTGATGTGACTAGAACATAACGAGACTCCGTTTTTCACTGATTGCTCATAAGGTGGCTCTGGAAGAACTTGCAAAATTGGATTGTGAGACTCCTTTTGAATGTTGTAGTATAACAGGAACCATGGTACTCGCTCCCCGAATTGCTACTTTCGTTGGAACAATGCTCATTTTGATGTTTTAATTATAATATGTTTGATTTATGTTAAAAAATGGCAGTCTATTTTATAGTTAATATATACAGAGTTTAGAATAAATATTTTTTCCTCCAGTCTATATGTCTCCTTTAATTTCAAATGTCTCTGATTCTGCATATAGATACAGTTTTAGCTACTCTCTATAAAGTCATATTAACTAGGTAGGTGGATAACTTCATTTTGCCCAGTGGATATGTTTCTGGCATGCTGCATAGCAACCCAATTTTAACAGTCAGAATGGCATAAAACTCTAAATACAGAAAAGAAATTGGTTTTGGAAAAGGAAAAACTATGGCGACAAAAAAAAGATTAGTAGTTGCCAGAAGTTGGGGTGGGACTGGGGAAAGGATGAACAGGCGGAGCATGGAGGATTTTTAGGGCAGTGAACTACTCTTCATGATACTATAACGTTGGATACAAGGCATTACACATTTGTACAAACTCATAGAATATACAACACCAAGAGTGAACCCTAATGTAAACTATGGACTTTGGGTGATTATGACATGTCAGTGTAGATTCTACAGTTGTAACAAATGTACCACTCTACTAGGGGATGTTGATAACGTGGGTGGCTATACATGTATGGGGGCAGGGGGTACAGGAAAAATCTCTGTACTGTCCCCACAATTGTTCTGTGAACCTAAAACTGCTCTAAAAATATAGTATTAATTTTAAAAATTAACCTAAAGGACACCTAAGAAAATATAGTTATTCTAAAGAGTAGGGCTGGGAGCTGAGATTGTTTAAAGGTCGAATTTCATATTTTAGTGTATTCCTTTCCATGCTGTTCAAATTGTACGTTCATGGTTTTCTCTTATATAAGACCTGTAGGGAATGTCACACACTTGCTAATGTTTAATTTTCTACCAGTTTTATACAGGACAAATTTTAATATTTAAAAATTATATTTATAATGATGTTTTAGAAGGACTGAAATTACTTAAGTGCTTTCTAAATCATTTAAAAAGATTAAATTAAGTTCAGTATAATTTTATGCCAAGAATATTTTATGTTCTAATTCTTTGTAAATGTATTATATATAATAAATATATAATACATATAATAGCTGGTAACTCTCAATTAACCTGAACACTCCCTTCTCCAAATATTTAGAATAAATATAAATATTCAAAATTTTTAAAGAATGAAGAGAATTTGGTCTATCACCTCCCACCTGTCTTCTAACTCAGTGATAATATCACTTTCTCTGAAAAGAAGGGATATCAGGAGACACAAGTTCTTGTGCCAAATTGGAAACAGAGTAGCTGTAGATCTCATAGAAGATACCTAACTGTTCTGGGCCTCAGTTTCTACTGTGTCGATGTGAATGCAGGACTAATCATCACAGTTCCTTCCAGTCCTAGATATTCTTTTATCCAGTGCATTAGTGGGAGCTTGCTATTTCAAAAAACCTTACTGTAAAATATCTTGCAATGTTAATATCTATTCTTACTTTATCCTCTTTAAGAAAATGTAGTAAGTCTGCATGAAACATGGTAAAATAACATAGTTTATTTTCAGTACATACAATTAAATGTGTAAGCTATGGAGATTTTTGTTTTTTCTTGATGAATGAGATATTAAAAATCCAAACATGCATTCTAAAAGGTTGACATGTCAAAATGCTAAATAACCAAGGATACTTATGAGAGGATTTTTTTTTAAGTGAACTGAGTTGTAGACTATTCTTTTCTAATATACAGAAAATATCTCTAATTTCTTAGGAATAAAGGTTTCATCATGTTTTAGCAAGAAGCATTTTATGATATTAAAAAAGAACACCCTGACTATGCAAATACCAGTTTTAAACAGATGGAGTGAAAACCCTAATTTTTGCAACCTTGTTTTTAAATAGGAATATGTGGGCTAGATACTAAATACAGATCCATGCCTTCAACCTACTCACTATCCCAAATTGCTTTCTATTTTCAATCAACATCCTCAAGTCCAAGAGTAAACAAACAAAAAGCTCCCAAGACAGAAAAAGTCTACCTGAATTTGTCATTCAACTTACCATACCCTTTCTCTTGTATTAACAATCTTTGTTTAAATGGTTCAGGTGTACAGCATTATACATCTGCATACGCTATAAAGTGATCACTACCACAAGTCTAGTCGCCATCCATCACCATACAATTGATCCCCTTCACCCCTTCCCTCCCAACCACCTTCCCTTCTGGTAACCACTAATCTGTTCTCTGTATCTATGAGTTTGTTTTTCTTTTGTTTTGTTTTGTTAGTTGGTTTTTTTGTTTGTTTATTTGTTTTTTAGATTTCACGTATGAGTGAAATCATATGGTATTTGTCTTTTTATGTAATTGTAAGGAGGAAACAAACAAAATTCTCTTTACTACATATGCAGGAAGAGACTCTGTACAGATTTAAAAACCCAAACATAAGAGGTAAAAGGTATAATTATGAAGAGATAATGTCCTGTGACCCAGGACTTCTTAAAAGAAGTATAGAGCACATAAGAGAACATTAATATCTTAGTTCTGATGCTAGAAGGCTACAATCATAAGTAAGGACCAATTCACACAGTTCAAATACAAGTCCTTATCAAGTTTTACTGGAAAGATGTTGTATTTGATAAAGATTCGGTTATAAAAAGTTAGAATTAAAAGTTTTCTAGTAACTCTAGTTTAAGTTTGAATTTGGAAAATGAGATAAAACAAATCAACAACTTTGGAGTAATAGGTAATGTTGAAGCATAATAAATTCTGCCTGTCTAATATCTTTCTCGCTGAGAAAAATAGTTAATTTGCTAGATCTATTATTAACATACTTAAATCTACGCCGTGTGTGTGTTTGTGTGAGTGTGTACCACATAGCATTAAAAATCAATATATCGAAATACATATAATGGCAACTGATTGCATCAAAGGAAAGGGTTACTTCTTTCAAATCTCATGCAACATCCCTGGAAAATACTTTTTTTTTTTCATGACTCAGTGAAAGTGTGTTTTATTTTTAGAATGTCTTCTGAAAAGCTAAGGTCACATTAGCCAACAGCTTGCTGATGAACATTTCTGTAATGTGGAAAAGAAAGCTTATAACCCTAATTCTAGCCATATCTGTGGTTTTCTCAATTTAATTACATTTTGATTAAAAGGACATTTCAAATGTTTTTGATAACATGATAAGATTTAGATATGACTTTAATAATGCAAATGCAGATTTGTTATTTGTAATATTAATTTCTATATGTTACATCACACTGATTATTTCTTCCTACTGCAATAGTTTAATATATAGTAAAAGTGAGATCACATTGATATAAAAGTCTACCTTAACATTTTTCCAAATTATCTTTAAATTTAGGAAAAAACACATTTATTACCATCTTGGCTTACATTTTTATAATGAATATTCTTTAGGGCAGGATTTCTCTTTAAAAAATTATTATAAACAAAGATCCTTAATCTTAGGGTAACCACAAGCACTCTGGAAGATACGTTCAGAATGTGTTCATACTGTTCATGCAGTCTTTTTACAAAAGGTACTCAATATTATCTGAGGCTTAATTGCCTTGTCCTACTTCATCTCATGTCACTATACTAAAATAATTGGAGCATTCAGAGGTTATTCGGGAACAAGACCATCAAAAGGAAGAAGGCAAGATTTTCCTTCTTTTCTTTTTCTTTAATCACATTTAGACCTTGTCTCTTTTTTTTTTTTTTTTCCCCACACTGAGTATATAGGGCACAAGTGATTTTATTCCCAGGTGGACATTTTAAAACTTTTTAAAATTTTTTAAATTTCTAATAACATTCACAATTAGAGATAGTGGGGTAAAACCATCTGATGCAATCAATATTCAGCTTACATAATTATCAATTCATGGGTAATGTTTCATTTATATCCATATCCCTGAAGCATCAGATTATTTTGTAGCAAATTTCAGACATCATATCATATCATCTTCACATATTTCCATACCTATTTCTAAAAGAATATTTTCTTTAAAAAATATATAACTACAATGCTATTATGATGCTTTTAAAAACTAGCAATATCCTCTTAATTTTATTAGATATCCCATCAATATACAAATTTTCCTGATTTTTAAAAGTTTGAATTGAGGTACAATAAGGTCTACTCATTACACTTAGTAGGTACAATATATATCTTCTCTCTTTTGATCTATAGGCTTTAAACTATAAATTTTAATTAATAGATTTAGAACCCTCTATTTTTATCCCTTTTTATATGTTTTAAATCTGTATCATTTGTTCTTAGAATTTTCCACAGATTGGGCATGGTCATGTTTTTCGTGCTTCTTTGTCATATATATTTTCTGTTAATTGATGATTAGACCATGAGATTCAGAGATTGATTGGTTTCAGGTTCTAGTTTTTTGTACTTCTACTTCTTAGGTACTGTTGGGTACTTTAATCAGGAGATATAGGATATCTGCTCATCTCCTTTTCTTATGATGTAAGCAACAGTTGATAATCATTGATGGCATCCATCATTTCAACAGAGGTTGCAAAAAGGTGTGATTCTATTTCTATCATTCATTTTTTTATTTATTATCTGAAATGTTTCTTTTAAAAAAATTCCCTCATCAATTACTGGGTCACTGAAGGTAACCAAAGGTATAATTTGTACAGAAAAGCAGGATAAGTGTTCAAGTATTTCCTTTGTCTTCCAGTTTTCAAAACAATGAGTTGGTTTTCTCAAATGGTGATGAGTGAGGGTTTTTTTTTTTAAGTATTATTTTAAACTCATATTTCAACATGTTTCAATCTATGGAGGTTATTATTCTTTTTCTTGTTCAGGTTATACCATCTTTGGCTAGTGGAAGCCTCTTCAACCGGTTCCATTGTCTTTTTGATATGTCCTTAGTGGCTTTAATAGTTTCCTTAGCCTCTGACATGACTTTCTGAGCTCATACATACATTTCCCACTCTAGACCTGAGAGAAGTCAACCATTCCCCAAGGAATGCTGGTTTGTTTTACTAGGAAATTATACTTAGGGGTTATAAATATCAGGGAAGAGGCTTATCACTGCTGGGCCAGTCTTTATTTTTAGGGTTTGCTTTTTAGTGGACAAAGCCTGATATTTTTTTTAAAAAGATAAAAACACAATGAGTTTATGCAGATACTTCAATTCAAATCTAGTACTACCGAGTTTTACTTAAATGTATCTATCTTGTTTGTTTCTCCCAAGAATCCTGGCTTCCAAAGATAACATAATTACTTCTATATTGTATGCTAGAGTTCACCTATATAACTCTTAGAATAATAATACTAACACTACAAACAAAAATATGATGAAAGAGTTTAAGATCTTTTTTGTTAAGGTTTTGTTTTGGTTTGAATTTTTTTGTCTGAGGGCATAGCCTAACAGAGATATATAACAAAATTATTTGGGTTTTTAAGATCTTCTTTTTTAAGTATAATTGGCATGCAATAATATTAACAATTTTAAATGTATAGTTTTGACAAAGGTATGGACTCCACCATAATCAATAAAGGACCACTTCCATCATCACAAAATTTTCCTGTGTTCCTTTATAGTCAATCTCCCCCTTGTCCACCCATGGCCCCAGACATTGATGTAGTTTCTATTATTATAATTTAAACTTTTTAAGAATTTGACATATTGTTTTTGAGATTCATCCATTTGTTAGTATCTCCTTGTAGTAGCTGAATATTATTCCATTTTATGGATATATTACTGTTTGCTTATCCATCCTCTTATTGATAGACATCTGGGCAGTTTCCAAGTTTGAGGCTATTATTAATAAATCCATAACATTCATGTACAAATTTCTGTGAGTACATATGCTTTCATTTCTCTTGTGAAAATACCCAGGAGAGGTACTTCTGGGTTATACAGTAAGTGAATGCTTACTATTATTTAAAAAAAAAAAAAAACTGCTCAAGCTGTTTTCCGTTCACATCAGCAATAAATGAGAGGTCTAGTTGATAAACTTTCTAATACTAAGACTTATCATTTTTTTTAATTTAGACATTTAAAAAAATATGCAGTGGTGGGCTTCCCTGGTGGCACAGTGGTTAAGAATCCACCTGCCAATGCAGGGGACACGGGTTCGAGCCCTGGTCCGTGAAGATCCCACATGCCGTGGAGCAACTAAGCCCATGCACCACAACTACTGAGCCTGTGCTCTAGAGCCTGCAAGCCACAACTACTGAGCCCACGTGCCACAACTGCTTCAGTCCGCATGCCTAGAGCCCGTGCTCTAGAGCCCATGCTCTGCAACTAGAGAAGCCACCACAATGAGAAGCCCGCACACCGCAACAACAACCCAACGCAGACAAAAATAAATAAATAAAAAATATGCAGTGGTATCTCATTGTGGTTTTAAGTTGCATTTGCTTAATGACTAATGATCTTGCTAAATTTTTTATGTGCTGTTTTACCATTTGTATATTATTTGTGGTGAAATGCCTGTACAAAGATTTTGCCTCTTTTGAAATAAATTTGTTTGAGTTGCAAGTATTCTTTATATTTTCTGGGTCAAAATATTTTATCAGAAATACATTTTCTACAGCAGGTGGCTTGCCTCTTTATTTTCCTCACAGTGTCTTTCAAAGAACAAAAATTTAACGTTTTGGTGGAGCTCAATTTATCACATTTCTATTTTATGGTTCATTTTTTTTGTTCCCATCTTAAAATTTTTTGCTTAATCCAAAGTTATGAAGATTTTTATCCTAAGATTTCTTTTAAGAGTTTTTTTGGTTTATCTCTTATATGTAGGTCAGTGATCTATTTTGAGTTAATTTTTTAATATGGTGTGAAGTAAGGTTTAAGGTTTTGCTTTGTTTTTTTCTTTGTTCTCATATGACTACCTAATCATTACAACACTGTTTGTTTAAAAGACTATTCTTCCCCATTGAATTACTTTGGCATATTTGTCCAAAATCAATTGACCATATATACTAAGTGAAGTAAGTCAGAAAGAGAAAGACAAATACCATATGATATCACCTATATGGGGAATCTAAAATATGACACAAATGAACTTAGTTACAAAACAGAAACAGACTCACAGATACACAAAACAAACTTAAGGTTACCAAAGGGGAAAGGGGGTGGGGGAGGGATAAATCAGGAGTTTGGGATTAGCATATACACACTACTATATATAAAATAGATAAACAACAAGGTCTTACTGTATAGCACCGGGAACTATATTTAATATCCTGTAACAAACCATAATAAAAAAGAATATGAAAAAGAATATATATTTCTGAATCATTTTGCTGTACACCAGAAACACAACATTTTAAATTAACTATACTTCAATAAAATAAGTTTTTTAAGATGCCCTAAAATTTGAGAAAATACTATTTTATTGGTAGATTTGTATCCTGGGTGGGTGTTGAATTATTTTGTGAAATGTTTTTCTGCATTTAGTGAGATGATCATATGGTTTTATTTTTAGCAATAAAATCAAGTCTATAAAATAAGTAGATTTAAATGTATTACATATAGAAAAAGGAATTGAAACTATAGAAAAAAGCAAGACAATCTGAACATGAAAAGGCTGATTTAAAAAAAAAATGAAATACAATTTGTGGAAATTGTATTACACTTCCTAAAATAAGAAACTTAAAGTGTGATATAAACATCTTACTAGACACAGCTGAATTAGGAAACTGGAAGATTTTAAATGAAAGGAGATAGAAAATACAAAAAAGAAATTAAGAATCATGGATCCAAATGATTCTAATATTTCTAGAAAGAATAGCGAATGGAGAATGAATCAAGATTGATAATTATTACAGTTGACTTTTCCAGATATTATTCTACAAAATTTTATTCACTAAATAGGGATTAAAGAATGATACATGCACATTAGGAAGTGAGAAAGGAGATAAAAAGAAACAACAATAAAAAACTCAAGATAGTTGAAATTAATCCAAATATGTGAGAAATCATAATACATGTATATAAGATAAGCTTACCTTTATAAACAACACCACAACAAAGCTTATCTTATATCCACACAACTGTATAATTGCTATGTGCTATTTACAAAAGGCACTAAAAATCTCAAGAATATGTAAAAATCAAAAGTAAATGAATAGAAAAATATAGATAGGGCATATACTAATAAAAAGTAACTAGTGGTTTTAGCAACAGTAACATCAGACAAAATTTGTTTTAAAGCAAAAGATAATAGGGTGAAAGAGGGTCAATAATAATGTCAAGAAAATAATTGCCAAAATCATAAGTCTAAATTTAGATACAACTAATATATATTAGAGCCTCAAAAGGTATAAAGCTAACATTGCAGAAAAAAATAGAAATCGGCAACCATTGTTTCTAAAAAGTTATTAATGTGTTAAAAATTATTTATTTGCAAAAAATTGACTAAAACAGCTTATTTGCAAAAAAGTTACTACAGAAAAATCTCATAGCTAAAGAATTGATATCAAACAAGTTGCATTCATTAACTACATGTAATTAAACTGAAAATAATAGTAGAAAATTAACTAGAAAAAATACATTTGGAAATTTTACAAAATAAAACTGCTTCTAAATAGCTCATAGATGAAAACAGAAGTCATATCCGAAGTTAGAAAATTAAAATATATACAAATCTTTAAAAAATTAAATATTATAAAATAAATTGGTGGAATTAAATCTTGTAGAATATACCTGAGGTCGAGAAGAAAATGTGTAGCTATAAATTCTTGCATTAGAAAATCATAAACTGTAAATTAACTATGCTTGCAACTTAAAAACTGGGAAAAACAGAGAAAACCTGATGAAATTTCTAAAAATGAACTAGGCAATTACAGTAAAGAGAATAAAGAACTAGAATGTCAACAAACAATTAATAAAACCAATGGCTGATTCTTTAAAAAAAAAAGTAATAAAATAGACAACTCTGACCATATGTTAAGGAAACCAAAGAAGGCACAAGTAAACAATATTAGAAATGAAACGCTCAAAACTAAAGACATAGTGGTTTAATAAATCATAAGAGAACACTCAATAAATTTCTACATTTACCTCTGAATATGACTGACATGAGAATAAACTAAAAACCTGACTTACTAATGACAATTCAAACAACTGAAGCAATAGTTGAAAACTGTTCATTTCTCCCCAAATAGCCTTCCCTCAAAAGTTGCCAACAATGCTACATGGTTTTACAGGTAATCTCTACCAATCTTACATAAATTATGGCAAAAACTAGAAATAAAGAGAGAAACTCTGTAATTCATTTAACCAGCTAGTAAAAACCTGATATCAAAACCTGACAAAGACAGTAGGAGAAAGGAAAATACATTCCAATATTGTTTGTGAACACAGACACAAAAATTCTAAACAAAATTAAAGGTGTTGGAACAACTGGTTATCAAAATAAGAAAGGAAGGGAAGCTAAACAAAAAAATGTGTTTATTCTTATACTATACACAAAATTAAATTGCAGTAAGTTATTGACCTAATGTGAAAATTAAAGTGCATAATAAAGAATGAGAAAAATCTTTATTTATTCAGAATGAAAGGATTTCTTAAATAAGAAGCAAAATATAAAACAAACAAATGCTAGAAATTCATAGCATTAGAATTAGAAACTTCTCTCTCAGAAAAAGAAAAAAAATTAAAGCCTGACTATTGGTAACTCATATAAACTCTTAAAGAATTTATGTCCTGCATATATAAAGAGCCCCTTGAAATCAATAAAAGAGATTATCTTCCCCAAATTGCACAAAGGTATGAATAAACAATTCACTACAGAGGAAGCCTAAATGGGAAATAAACATAAGATGTTCAAACTCACTAATGGGATATAATTGTGCATCCAACACAGTGAACAAACTAAGAAGTCTGATAATTACTGAGATTGTGAAACACTGTGCTATTTCACACACTGTTGAGAGAAAGTTACAGCATCCATTTGGAGAGTAATTTGGCAATATTTAGTAAAGTTGAAGGTATGTGTATTTTTAATACAGCAATTCTAATTCACGTACATTAGAAAATTCTTGCATATGTGCACAAGAAGCTGCTCCTGTAACTTTTTTTGAAATATGAGCTAAAAGAAGAAAAGGAAAAAAAGAAAAAAAAAAAGGAAAGGGGGAAAAAAAGAAAAGAAAAAAAACCCCTAAATGTCCATAAACAGAATATTGACAAATAGTCTCCTGTATATTCATTCTACTGAATCCTATGCAATGATTTAAAATAAACGTGTGCTATGTGTATCAATATGGATAAACAGTACTGAACAAAAGGTATGCATGTAGAAAATAAACATTTTATAATATTTTATAAAACATGCAGAGCAATGCCTTACTATTTTTATTAATATAAGCTATGAATAAAAGTACATAAATATCTATGGAAATGATCTATACAAAATTCAGGATAGAAGATTACCTCTGGGAAGGTTATGGAGGGGAGTGAAATACAATTTGGGAGAGTTTTTGTTTAGGGGTTCTTTTTTAACTGAAATAATTGTGGCAAAAGTTAAATTTGGTAAAGCTTGATTGTGGGTATAGGAATGTCAAATATATTATTTTTATTTTGTCTATATCTGAAATATTTCTTAATTATAAAAATATAAATATGAAAAGAAGTCTGTTGGTTTAGAAACCTGAATGGCTGACAGCTGGCAAATAAAGTTGGTAGAAGTAAGGCACTTGCATTTCCTGCTAAATGACAGAGTAAGCTAAAGCTAATAGCTACAGACACTACACAGATGCTGAGCGGGATGACCCCTGCTCTCCTCTGCAGCCATGGAAACATCACTGCCACCATGGTGGTGGAGGCAAGATGCCCCGAGAGTGGGCAGATTCTACAGGCATTGAGAGGGACTGTGTGTGAGGAAGACGTAGACTTTCTTTTTCTGTTTCAGTAGGAAGCTGTTCTCCTGAGTTCACGTTGGAAGTTAAAGGGACATTTGACTGACTATGTGACAGTCTCTGAAGCAAGCTATAGCTGGGAATGACAAAAGTGATCCAAGATCTTTGAAACCAATAGGATCTATATAGAAAAAAGGAAACCTGATATATACAGATACTCTATTCGCTTATATCTTTCTTGAAAGGATATACTCCCTTGGAGTTTATATGTTCATGTGGATAAGCAATGCTTCATATTTATTTGGTTACTGGTTAAAGAGTGTATGCTTATAAAATCAAGTATCAGGGATCCAGTAGGTAGAACTAAACTGAATGCAAGCTATAATGGAAGGAAAATAGAAGTAGGGATCTGTTGACCTGCATTTTCAATAAAAAGATATATTTACCTCAGCCAGTGACTTTGTTTCTTTGAACTTTAATATCCCCATTTATAACTGTAAAATTAAAATTGTTAATATCCACCTCAAAGAATTACTATGAGATATGGAAAAGATGATGGGATATGGGAAAAAACTGTATAGGCATCTGTTACTTTTATTATGCCTATTACACATAAGGATACAGACAGACAGGTAGACAGGCAGATAAATAAAATAATAGATAGATAGATGATAGATAGATAGGTAGACCTAAAATCCTTCTCTAAAGGATGTGGCTAAAATCCTTCTCTCTAAGTAATCCAGTCATTCATTCAGGCCAAGTGATTCAAATATAATAATAATAAAGTAAAATAAACTTGCATTCCTGTTCTCCAGGATCTATGTTGCTAAATAATTAGCATATTAAATAGGGGGGGCAATTGTTTTGATAGCAATATCTATATTATCCTGAATATTAATTCATTTAATAGGATACTGAGCACCTGTTTTTGTGTCACATAGTCTGCTAGGTGATGAAGATACAAAGATAGATAGAATGCCGTATCTTCCCTTTACCTAAATGTTCATACGCCTTTAATGTGGCCTTTGGGGTCCTAATTCTAGATGACAGCAAGTACTAGGATATCTAATGGAAAGATATGGAGGAGGGGAGGTCTTGACCTCCATGTGCTTAAGACACAAAATGCAAATTCTTTTTAGATATAAAAGGAAAAATGAAGTTCAATTAGCTGATTTTAATTTACTGTGAGTGATTTCTTATTATGGCTATGAGTCTCTGTTTAATGTCAATTGTCTGATAGCATGAGTTTTACATCCAGTTAATATATCTTTCTGCCATGATTTTTATGGTACATTAAATATAAAATTGCAGTAATAATGATGCCAGCCATCTTTTTAATTTCAAAATTGTAAAGATTTCCATTGTATTATGGCTTTATGAACATTTACAAATTCAAATTTAGAAATAACTTAAAATACCAGTTGATCATTGTTCATTTTTATTAATTTTATCACTTCAAATGTTTTGTGTGGTGAAACAAATCCTTCACTTTCTACCTAAACACTCTAGACATGTCAGTCACACAAAAATGAGGTCCCTAGAAGCTGGCATTCCCAGACAATGGAAAAAGAGAACGGCCTACTCATTTATCATGTAGCAATCTGACACCTTGTTTGATTACCCCCTCTCAGAAGCTGCCGATTCAGGACAGTGGAGGGATCCCAAGCTACAGCACCATCATTATTCAGAAACTGTGGTCAGTGAGCCAGACTTTGCAAAAACCATGTTTTGTGAGTCTGGCATTGTATTTTTAAAATACTTGAATCTACTGATGATAGATAGGATATAAAGCTTTTACATAAAATTCCAGATCCCCAGCCTGTCTTGAAAATTTGGTGTGTTTAGCAACAGTGAGTATCTATTCCTTCCAGCCCTGGCATATACTTATTACACCTGGTATTAGAGCTCTAGGGGGCCTGGACTCGTCCAGGAGCTGGATTTGGCTCAGAGAATTATGAATAGACAAAAGTCCCCAGTCCTCAGCTTTTTTTGGAAAACTATACCTGACAACACTGGGTCCACAATCCTGCATGGCAGCAAATAAACTGGAGCTGAGTAGATAGCTGTCAGTACTGCCCACCGTTCTCTATTGTTTATATCTTGTCTTCTTTACATGCATTTACTTGTGCCCACTTTGTTAGACTGTGTTACTGATCACCATATTTGTTACCTCCCCCTACTGCAGGATTTTTTTCTTCCCAACCCAATGACATCAGGCTTGGCTACGTAACTTACTGTGGCCAATGAATTGGGGCATATGCCACTTCCAAGAAGAAGCTTTAAGAGCCATCATGTAGCTCTGCCTTCTGCATTTTTCCCTCAGCCAAGAGATCAGGATTCCCCAGATGGTGGCTGCTTCTTTGGTCCCAGAAAGAAGATGATAAGAACTGAAGCAAACTCATGATGTGCATGTAGCATGAGCAAAAATAAGAGACTGGGGTGTCATATTCTATCACAGAAGAGCTTAGCCTAAGCTAAACCATACATCCCTCTAGTTCCTCTAGCCATGCTATTCTCTCCAACATCAGCAACTATCTCTTGCTTGCCTAAAAAAGAAGACGTATTTGATCCAGTGATCTAAACCTGAATGTTTTGAGAAAGGGGAGTATATAGAGCATGGTAAAAATGTCCAGTTGTTATATAAAATGACATATATATTTCCTCCATTGGTTTATAATTTAGAGTGAAATGGATGTAAATTAATATTAACTGAAGTTTTACCATGTGCTGGGTGTTTTTCATGCTTTACCTCATTTTAAAAGATCAATATTACTTAAATGTAGAGTTAGTATTCTTCCGAGTTTTCAAACAAGTAAATTGAGGCTCAGAAACTTGGACGAACGCCTGTATTCAAATATGTGTTTATTTTTTAGTCCAAAGCTTATGTTCTTTTTTCCTAAGCCCACTCAATTCTTAAAAGTGCAGATTCTAGGAAGTCTTCTTCAAAAAACTCTACTCAATAATATGGCAGCATTTAAGTTTTACCTGACTTTTGAATAGAGACAGCGATTCCTTCATGGGTCTGTGACATGCCATGATAAAGTTGTATTCCACCCCTCTGGATGTGGATAAATGATATAAATAGGAAAATATGGCACTTTTTTTCTCCCAAAATGTTCCATGTCACCCATAAAGAAAGAACTGTCATTTATTTTTAGTTATGACCTTTCTGTGTTTTTATAACAAAATGTGTTTTTCTGTGAGAAATGATAATGGCCATAGATGTTGATTTTATGGAATGTCTTTATCTGGAAACATGAAGTCACCATGATGTAGTCCTCACTTTCTGTTATTACTGCAATTGTCCTGCCCTTGTGTGCTGGGATGTGTTTTGAAACATGAAAAAACTGTGCTGTTTTTCTCCCCCTGTAATCCTTTTTAACGTGAAAACCCTCCTCACCATGAAAACTAGACATCAGGCACTTTTTGCCTCAGGGGAAGATCATTTAAACAGAAATGAAGTGTTTTGAGTTTTGAAATGGACTTTTAAAACTCACAGCATGGATAATTTAAAAGAAATCTTTTTAACTTCAAAATCTTAGCTTTAAATATTAAACGCTACTGCTCAGTAGAATGCAAGACGTAAAGCTTATGTCATAAGCCATGGTCATAGAAAAATCTATGATTGGTTTGAATCAATTTTTCTCACAATCTTTCTTAAATTAACAAATATGAATAAGGACAGGAGACAGGTATTAAAGAAAAGGAGTCACTGTGGTTGCCAAGGGGGCAGGAGGGTGGGAGAGGGATGAATTGGGAGTTTGGGGTCAGCAGATGCAAACCATTATATATAGCATGGATAAACAACAAGGTCCTCCTGTATAGCACAGGGAAATATATTCAATATGCCGTGAGAAACCATAAAGGAATAGAATTTTTAAAAGAATATATATATATGTATAAGTGAATCACTTTGCTGTACAGCAGAAATTAATACGACATTGTATATTAACTATAGATTAATTTAAAAATTAAACAAAAAAATATAAAGAAAAGGAGTCACAAGCAAAAGTAGGAGATTTAGATGTTGATGTGAGCCTTTGAAAAGGAGCTTTGGATCCTGTTCCTTGTACTACTTTGCCTCCAAGCCTGGTATTTGGGGATCTTAAAGCCAACAGAATCACTGCCTCCATCTCTGGGAGATGCCAAGCCTTACAGTCAGTCTCACGTGGTATGAAATAGCAGGAAACGGCTGTGACGTGTCTAGACAAGCAAGGCTTGGCAGAGCGCCCACCAATCATTTCACAGCCTACAGGACTATCCTTGACCAAAGATTGGAGTTAGTGAGAAAAAGTCTGTAGATCTGAAGGGCCTGTGATCAGGGTAAGGACGCTAAGTGACTTGTATGGGCCAATGACTTAAGCATGGAAAGAATGGACCTTTTGGATGGATGTCTGTTGGGATTGATGCTGATGACAAAACAAACAAACAGAAAGAAAGTGCAAACTCTGTTAACTGATACCAGCCTGGGCTGAGGATGAAGACTCTTGACCGGGTTTCCTGACATGGCCTCGGGAGAAAGGAGGTAACCTCGCACAGACTAAAAATCCTAAGTGGACCAAGGAAACCCTGCTAATTGAGTAAAATGCAGGTCCATAATCAAAATTAATTTCAGTTATTAAAAAAAAAGCAAAGTTACTTTTTGCATGTATCATTGTAAGAAATCCAAACTTTTTGCCCGTTACACATAAACCCCCAACATCTGCAGTCTTACAGCTGTTGATGCCTGTTTCATTGTGGTCCCTATTAGATATGATTTACACCAAAATAGAGGCTTTTATGGGGTAGTGTTCTGTATAATAAATGACACAAGGTGACTGCCCTTATAAAGCAAATGTGAGAGGTTATAGAATGAAAAGGGAGTTGCCAACTGGAAGTTACTCAGAAGGTAAATGACCCATTTATGGTTAAGGGATATTTAAACAGCTCATCCGTCATAGATGATGTGCTGTTCTCCAATAACAGGAAATCACAGAAGGAGCAATGGGTGTGTTGGACAGTGGTGGATAATAAGAGGAAGGTAGGAAGCAACAAGAAGTAGCTTCAGAATTTAAAGAATGACAGCAAGAGGCACTGGGGCTTCCTAAAGAAAAGGGGCACAGGATAAGGGCTATTGCTAAAAGACTTTGTAGGAGTTCTGTTATTTTCTCACATCACTATTTTTATTGTGTTTTCTCACACTGAATGGCAATTAGACACTTTCTTTAAAAGATTCATATTCTCATTCTGAGGATTCAGCAACTAAAGCCCCTTTGCTGGGAAAGTATAGCCTTTTTATGACCCAATTATATTCATAGGTTCAGACAAGTAAAACAAACAAACAAAAAAACAGTGTTATAGTTCTGGAAAGAAGATGCCCCAAACTCTGTAGCTTGGAGAGAAAGAAAGAATCTCACCGAAAACCAGTTGTGGACCTAGAATTTGATCTCTAGTTAACAGTAAGATGACAATGTATACAAATTCCTAGTGAAGCATAAAGCCCATTTCCACCTTCCTATGGATTTATACCTTGACACAGAGTGCAGAGAGATGAAACTTTGAAATCCTTTCAGAGGAAAACTGTCCTTACAGTTTCTAGTGAGAAAAATACAGTGTTTTGGAGAAAATGGGTTTTGTTTGGGGCCACCAAAATTTGAACAGCAAATACCCTTACATTATTTGTGGTATGACTGGTATTTGGTGAAGTGAGCTAAAGACACATACTTCAATCTGGACTCTTATGTCTTTTTTGAATCCATCAAAGGCATCTGGGAAGGAAAAGGTAATCAATCCCAAGCGTGGTTGGGCTAGAGATTGTCTTTCTGTTCTGCAGGAGGTGGCTTTCTCTGTCTGAGAGACATGGGAACCCAGAGCAGTAGGTGAGGGCTTGTGAGCCCCAAGAGAAGCAGCTGCTAACAGATTTGAAGAGGACCCTATTCACGGTCCAGGATCAGAACAGTAGAAGAGCACTGCCTGTGACCAGCACAAGGCAAAGTGCCACCATCGGAGCAGGAAGGAGGCAATGAGACGTGGCCACAAGGGCACTGTGGAAGTCTGAGTACCCAGGGATTCTCTGAAATATCTGACAGAGGTGTCAAGGTTCTGCTGTCACGCAGGTGAGAGAGAAAATATAGACCTTTGGGCTATGTATATTATTTAAGATCCCTCATGGGGAAAATATGTACAGAGACTAAATAGAGTAACACTTGAAAATAATGCTTTGAAAATCACATACAGTATTTAAAGAAAGTGATACTAATGACGGATAGAAACTACAACATCAGAGACAAGAATAATAATACTCAAAGTCAATCACAAACACACTCTGCAACTTTACTGCCTGAGTCTAAAACATTTTGCTGACTTCACCATTACTGCACTTTCCTGCTGTAAAGTCAAGGGGGTTGAACACAGGATTATATTGCTCAGCTTTTGAAAAGAGTTGTAAAAAGTGAATAGCTCTACTTGGTCCCTGCTACTATGTGGTAGACTATTTCTACAATAAGTTCCTTTTTAAAATTATTTTTATTTTATTCATCAGAAGTTTAATATTCTCTTTCTTTTTTTGGATATATACTTTTTTTACATCTTTATTGGAGTATAATTGCTTTACAATGGTGTGTTAGTTTCTGCTTTATTACAAAGTGAATCAGTTACACATATACATATGTTCCCATATCTCCTCCCTCTTGCATCTCCCTCCCACCCTCCCTATCCCACCCCTCTAGGTGGTCACAAAGCACGGAGCTGATCTCCCTGTGCTATGCGGCTGCTTCCCACTAGCTATCTATTTTACATTTGGTAGTGTATATATGTCCATGCCACTCTCTTCATCCCAGCTTACCCTTCCACTCCCCATGTCCTCAAGTCCATTCTCTGCATCTGCATCTTTATTCCTGTCCTGCCCCCTAGGTTCTTCAGAACCATTTTTTATTTTGTTATATTCCATATATCTGTCAGCATATAGTATTTATTTTTCTCTTTCTGACTTACTTCACTCTGTATGACAGACTCTCGGTCCACCTTAAAAGCTAGTAGCCAAGCCATTGGTCAGATCTGTTCATATGTGTTTGTATGTGTGCGTGTGTGTGTGTGTGTATCTATACACATATACACATAAAAATGTGCTGTTGGTCCTCATTTGCAAAGGCCCTCCTCCCTCTGTGCGTGACCACTTGCTGAGTGAGGTCTTAGTGACCCTCCCTTATTGACAACCAAGCGGTCTGTCCCCACAGGGTTCTTCAGCACAGAGAAGCACCCCTTTTATATGTTAAGATGATCAGTGCCCTAATTTGACATTTTTCAAAGGATGACATCGCCCTGGTAGCTTTCATTTAATCAGGGTTCCGCAGAACTTGCGACAAAGGCTTTCTGACTCAGTCAGGAGGCCTCTGAACTCCATAGCTTCATGCAGAATGCTACCTAATTTGACCCAGTTCTTCCTGGCGAACAAGAATCCTTTTAAAGGAAACACTGGAATGGAGTCAGTGCCAACACAGCACACTGGACAGATGTTCAAAAATAAAGCTCGGAGCCCCATTTGCCCTGTTTTCTGATATTTGTCTGGCTGTTAAGGAATTTAGTCTTCCTGAGACTAATCCAGAAAATGAGGGAAACATTTACCTCATGCAGGCTCCAAGGAGGATGAGAGAAATAATAAATATAAAGCAACATCTAATGCATCTTAATTGTCGTCCCTCTCTTGTTGAGATCCGGATAATCAAGTTGTCTACCTGCCTTCACCCCATCTCTGCTGAACTCCATCACAACATAAATTTGGTAAAAGCAGAACACGGCTTTCATCAGGTCTAAGACAGGCCCACCCTAATTCCTGGTCCAAAATCACTTCTCACCAGATTCCAACCCTGAGAGACCTAGTTCTGCCTCTGCTTCTGGATATGAACTCACACCTGCACATGAGCTCAACTTCCCCTGAGCTCCCCATGCCTGCTGGCATCAGGCCCTTCTGAAATACAGATGCCCATCCTCTTTGGGAGCCTGAGACTTTCTCTGCCCTGTGTGCTCCAGTTCTTAGAAATGCACTTCTGCCCTGATGCCTTTTTTCAATTCCTCTTTCCAAACCTCCTCCGTACGCCTGCCCTCTCTTGGCTCTAACTTTCCTTCTCACTACTCTCACCCCACTTCCTGACTCAAAGGCTGTGAACCATGCTTCAAATTCCTGCTAACTGGCTAAGACCCACCTTCCAGCTGATTCATCCCCAAACCAACTGTCTACTGCCTTTTCTGAGTACTCTCACCATAGATCCTCATATGCCTCATCACCATCACACTTTTACTTTGTCTCAAACATCTGGATTGCCAGCCACATGCACCTAGATGCTCTCTATTTTTGCCTTACTACCTGAGGAACCATGTTTATTTTTTTCTAGTTGCTAGTTTAAAATTTTTTTTTAACCATTTATGCCACTGCATCATTGAGGACCATCCTGTGCTATTACGGGTGACTGAGATATTGTATGGTAGATCCTGCATAAGATTTCTCTAAGTAAGTCTTTTCTTTGGAGGCACTGAGGGCACTACAGGCCTAGCTGTGGTCCTACGTAAGGCCTGGGCACTGGGAGCACCTCCTCAATATTTTTCTGTGTAACTTGGTCTGGCTCCAAGGAGTGGCCAGAATTCCAGATTCCAGACTACTTCTTCCTGCCCCATGTTACTACAAGTAATCTGAAGTCAGTATGATCATATATATATCATATATCACATATGATCACTCAAACACAATAAGAATAGACACCGCTGTGAGGTATGGAATATTAGGGTGGCAGTGCATGGGTGAGGAAGGCTGGGGGTTCAGTTGAGTCCTAGAAGTGCCTATTCACTAAAGCACTACACATGCAGAGAACTAACTGGATATCAAAAACTAATCTAGACATTACCTGGGGTGAAAAGTGGGTGATTCCAGTTCAGTAGATGGTGCATAAAAGCAGTGACAACTCAGTGACAGACAATAATATCAAGTCATCATTGCTCATAGAGATCTACCCTTTGTGTCAGGCCCCCAGTCAAAAGCTGGACAGCAGATGTTTGTGACTCAAAGAGAAAGTAAGAGCTAAATACTCAGAGGAGGCAAAGACTTACTACAAAAATCAATTTGGAGCAACATAGCAGTCTTACGTGTGACATTAGGCACCTAACAAAGTAGATGTACAGGAGTTAGAAAGCATTGGGAGTGAAAGGCCAAGGTGATCCCAGGGCTCTTTCCAGCATATCAGGCACTGACAAGGTTAGTAGCACAGCCAGCATCAGATGGAGAGAGTAGGGACACTGACCTTCCTTTCTGACTGGAGGGAAATAAGTTTGGGTCTGCAAGTGAAATTCATGACTACATCCAATTAAAGAGAAAAGCACGGGATACAGGAAAAATTATTATAGTTACACCATTGCTCAATGACTTTGATGATGCCTCAAAAAGGATCGAATTTGAATCCTCAAACTGTTACCTACAGCCTGTCAATCATATGGCAGGTTCCAGTCCTTTCACTTCCTGGCCAGATCTTTAGTAGTGAGCTTCCAGTTCTACATCATGGCATCGAGTACAACTCCTCAAACTTTCTGCTGTTTCTGCCTCTGTGACTTTGCTCTAGTGCCTCATCTGCAATTTGCTTTTCTCTTTCTGTTACCTTCCCAAGGCCTGACAAGTCATCAGAAATGCTCTAGCTCTTGTGGTCACTGTGTATCCATAAAGCACTTTTCTGAGCTTTGAACTGTTAGTTTGCTGTATGTGAGGGTTTGAAATCATCTCAGGGACATGAATTCTTTGGAATTCTTTCTGAATCTTAATTCAAAACCTTGCATATGATAGAGACTTCAGAAATATTTGATGATTGATGAATTAGGCATGCATACCCAGACACAAGTTAACTGAGTATTCTCAAGGTGAAAGTCAAGCAATGTTTCAAAGGAAGGGTGTTGGTATTACCCAATGGCATACTGGTATGCTTGCACTATACATAGTATCTATGTTCATGTTAAGTTAAAAAATAAAAATTAAAAGCAAAATCATTTTGTAATTGTTATGTATTTTATATTATATATTAAATAGGGTTATTATATATATTGTTATATAATGTTATATACCATATGTTCTATGTTATATATTATTTATTAAATGTTATATGTTATATATTTTATCCATATATCACTACTGTTTTACCAATATGCCCGTGACTAATTGTAATTGCATGGTAGTCAACAGTCTTAATGGATTTCAGCTTTTAAGTATGAAAATCTCAACTTTCATCATCTCTATTGTGACCTTCTGGAGAAATATGGATAGCCATCAGTACATACCACAAAAATACTGGTGTTTACATTTATATAAGCTTTACAAAACACTTTACATTTCTCAAGGCGCTTTCATACCTTAGCTCCATTTATAAAATATCCTCCCATTTTTTTGAAGCAATGTGGGATATGTATAAAATTCTAAAACTCAGTCTACAGGTTAAAAAGTCTTGTTTTCTTGCAGTTAAGATAATTTATTTTCTTTGAAGCAATTGTATTGCCTGTGAATAGATTTATGGATGCAGAGAATCGTTGGATTTAACTTTAGGCTTTGTTTTGAAAATATATTTTATCACTTGTGATGGGATAATCAAGGTTCAAAGTGATTCTATGGAGAATTCCAAATGTTGTCTTTAAGACCACGAGGGAACTTCAAAGGTCCAAATTATGACAGAAGCTCTGGGCCTAAAAGCCACATCTCCAGATATTTGTGTTGCCGAGACACAATGTCAAAGAATGAAAGAACCCAGAATGAGGAGTGCTATGAATAATTACGATCAAGGTGACCTGAAAATGGTCCAGAGCAATGTGTGTGATAAGAGTGACAGAGAGAATTGGTTTTTCTTTGAACTTTAATCCTGTATTTGTTAATAGAATAGTAGTAAAATGGGCTTCCTCTCACTTCATTTCTATATTTTTACAGATTATATGTTTTTCCTCTGGTTTCTTTATTGACTATAAAATTTCTTTAAAATCTTTTTCTTGTTTCTAGAAGTTAAATGTTAACTTGAATCTGTCTATTGATTACATCAATATATTTTGCATATTTTATCCTTTTTGTTATCTATACTACTTTGCACACTGTACCTTTCATATTTCATTCCTTGGTAAGAATGAAATGCTTTTACTTTTTTCTTCTTTCCTTTTTCCTCTTGAGAACTAAATTTTTTAAAAATATTTCTTCAGAGAGAACAAAATAACATTTTAAACAAATTATCTGCAATTCAACTAAGTGTATGATTAACACAGTACAGATGTTTTCATTTTAGGCCTCCTTCTTTGCATTACACTTTCCTCTGGCATTAACTTGCTACTACAGAAGAGAAGAACAGAGACTGATAGAACTCCCTGTGGTTGATGGTACACTTGAAACTTTGCAAAGACACATCTCTTGTTTGTGACATATCTTAACAGCTTATGCAACAAAAATTAGAGCTATGTCCAGTTACCTCAGGTAGCCGAAGTTTATTGTCAGGACACAAAACACAGGAGTGAGAAATATCTCAGAAGTAATACATTCAGGTTTTCGGTGAATTGGTATGCTATCCTTCACTTGTGGTAATCTGCCACAGATTCTGTTCTGATGGCCCAGCAGAAATTCTAGTTGTCTGCATGTTGGGGTCTAACTTTTCCTTCTGCGATTTTCTCACTAGTTGCTGCTTCCTCCTGTTTCATTGATTTCTCCTGTCAACTTCTGTGATTTACGTTTCTCCCTCCCCCCTGCCCCCTTTGTTCCTTAGGACATCACTCTATTTGATAGAGTCTATCATCTGCATGTCTCTCTCTTACTGGTCACAGGTGGCAACTTCCGGCAAGTGGAAGTCAACGGTTAGAGACCAGAGGTGAGAGCATTTTTTATAGTTTTTAGCATGCCTTGTGTATTTATTTTTACCGATCTCCTTTTTGACATTCAAGGAGCCAAAGTGTTCGAAGATATTTTATCTCTGGAAGACATTAAAACATTGAAATTTGAGATTATCCCTTGTACAACTCCTTGACTTCGTGTGACCTTGACTAGTAGAGCTTTTAGCCATTTTATAGACAGAGGTGACATATAGGGGTCTTGTCAACGATCATGAAATATGAAGCAATTTGACTTAGTCATTTGTCAGTTCAATCGCAACTCTGTTTTTAAGCTTCTTTTACCTTAATGAGGTTCACCCGCCTCTATTCAACCACTGTATTTGACCTACCTTTTATAACTGGAGCTTGACAAAATGAAAGTGTTACTATCTAAAACCTTTTTTTAAACTAAAGAGCCCATTATGAATGGCCAAGAATATTAGACAAGATATCTAGGAAGTGCTATAGGTTAAACTCCCTAATCGAGCTTTTCCTTTAGTTTGAAAAATAAGAGTCTTACCAGGTTATTTCAATAAAAATTCTCCTTAAACAAGAAATAGTAAGTATATTATTTCTTAAAAGAATATTCCCTGAAAAAGTAACATTTCCCACAGAAGATATTTCCTAAAGGAACTAACTGAATATTAAACATAGTAGAATAAAATCATACATAACAGTATGTCATTTCCTACTTCTAAACTGTGTTTGTTTAATCACAGTTCAAAAAGACCAAAACAAATAGAAAATGGTAATAAATATTTTTATTCTAAGCATGCACTAGATAAAACTTCCTTCCAATTGCCTTTTTCTTAGTTTATTTCCTCTTAAAAAAAAGCTTTCTGCTTTTATGTCAGTGTCTTTATAAAAAAGGTATTAAAGAACACTTAAGTGTATTATAGTTGTTTCCTCGTAAATCAGACTGCTGCCTCCCAGTTAACACATTGATACTTGACGCTGATGTAACTTTATAAAGACTATTGTTTTTATGTGTGTATAATTTGCAAAACAAAACTCATGAGCTTGCTGTATTCTAAGTTAAAGGGCTGTTGTTCTAATTCCTACAACTGCACGTCTTTTAAAACAAGTACATAACTTATTTCCTTTCAATCTCCCTTTCCTATGATATTTCGGTTTTCAGATTTTCGAGCTAGAAGTGCAATATAAATATAGGAATTAATATTGCCAGAAAAATGGGTTTAATAATTGCAAAACTCTCGCTGACTTTGCATTTCAGCCAAATCATTCTCAATAATGCTACAGCAAAATTTATGGTTTTCAAGTAGTAATTTGTCATCTTAGCCTGTAAAAAGATGACTGATTTGGACAGTAATGTTATGAGTGTTAATATCTAAAAAGGAATTTGAGTTAGAGGTCAGAAAGTATTTTTATCTTGAAAATATTTATAGTGAATGTGGCTTCAGTTCCTGTGGGTTCCTATCCCTTGAGGATTTCTTTGAGATCCAGGTTTAAATGAACCAGAAAACTTAAACTCAAAACTCATCTCACACTGCCAAACTACATGGTTTCTGCCTGAAATAATAAATCAAACTTGAAATTCAGCCCAGATTTGTTCAAAACTCCAATTTCATGAAATCACCAAGGTCCTTCAACTTTAATAAAACCTGCTGTAAACCTAAAGCAAGTATGTAAATCAGAAATCAGGTAAAATACTAATAAATCCACACACTCAATATGGATCAATTTAATAGTAAATAATCTTTGCTCATCATGATTTCTGCAGATTATATATGGGGACCCTATAGATAATTAACATAGGAAATTTAAAAGGCAACATATTAAACATTAAAAAATTGAAGTTATCGATGAAGCTTCTCAAAATAGCACAGAAAAAGAAATGAAAACAAGGGAAGACTCTCTTCTTCATCTTTCCTGGATTACCATGAAGTTCCAAATCATCCTGTCCTCAACCATTAATAATAATTCTGCCCATATGGAAGTGATAATGAAGGCAAAGTAGCAAAAAAAGGAAAAGAAATATGAAAATTCTGAATCATCTTACTGGATAAAGATATAAAACTGCCTATAAAGTATTCTTAATGCCTTCATTTTCAGAGTTTTAAACTTTAACTTCACAGTGTCACTGACTTGAGTATTCCATTGCATGGAGGAGGAGAGAGATGAAGTGATAAGAAAAAAGTTTTAAACATAAGGTAGCAAAAAAGCCATCTGGTGGGAACAGCAATTGAATGAGTAAGAAAACTGTGAATCTTCGAAAGAAGTTTTATCTAAATGTGAGTTAGATTCTGAGGGTTTAACAGTGATGAAAGTTTAAAAAAATTTTAATTAAAATAAAAACATTAAGAACTTTGATCTGTTAGCATTGATAAACACAAGAAGCCAGTATCTTAGCTCCTGGGAATTATTCCCAAGAGTTTTCAAAAGCAAGTACATATTCTCTACTTTTCATGGCTGAGAACAAAATGCTTGTGTTTTCATTGCTTTTTGTTGACGTATTTTAAAAGTATTGTTTGTACATTCTAGTTGGGTGTGGGTTGAGCAGCTGGGATTTTGTGGAGTGACAGCAAATATGTGGGCAGAACTGAACTCGATATCCCAACCAATTGGCTACTTCAAGATGGTAGCGTGGCTTGCTAACTGAAGTCACCCTACCAGTTGAACTGAATTTAAAGACTTCTCAGAAAATGGAGCCCACTGAGATGATGGAAAGCTACCCAAACAAACTAACCAGGTTTAATGTTTATAACTGCCAGTGTAGAACTGGATTCTTGATATTCAAATGCACTCACTATTCATATAATCATTTTTTGAAAGGGGCAATGCGTTATATCATAACCTAGTGACTCTTAAGAACTACTTAGAGTACTTCCTACATTGGCTCAATAAAAGGATGGAGTGATTATATTATGAGTCTATCTCCCCTATGAACAAACACTCATTCTGATTTTTCATTCTTACCTTTCTTGAGAGCTTTCTGTAGTTTAGAGAGTGTGGTTGGTGTGGCTGCCTGGGAGTCAAAGCATATAGTAAACCTGGAATTGATAATCTCTGGATACCTATGGCATCATTTTATTGTGAAAAGTCTTCAAAAGACACCAAACACGGTATGTATAGACTTGCACAAAGGAAATGCAAATGCCCGTGTGGCCTTAGTATTTCATGGCCCTCAGGGAAATCCTCTGGGACAACAATGCTCAGAACACATTATAAGGTTCCTCATACCATAGAGTTTTGATATGGCTCCTGTGAAATGTGTCTTAAGTGCCATCAGTGTAGTTTTTAAATTCCATGTGCTACCTAGTGATATCCATATTGGATTTTTCAGCTAGAACAATAATTCTTTTGCTGAGATGAGATATACTACATTTTTATGCCTTTCCCCAGATTCAACTCCTCATTTTTCAGCCTAGTCAAGCTGTTTAATGAACCATTATATTACGTGTATGTGAAATACTGAATACCTATGCCAATGCATTGATGATAAAGGGAAAATTGTAGATTCTTTATGCATGAGGGTTGTCTAAATGTAATACATAGTCCCAGTGACTTAGCTGGTATGGCTGTTAGACAGGCATCCCCTTTCTCTCCCTCTCATAATTCTGTTTTCCTTCCCAAATTTGATCTTGACAGACAAAATAGAATCGCTCTCTGATAGTAGTATACAAGTGGCTATTCGCTTTTTGCAATAACTTTCAAAAAAACTATTAAAAATTATGAAGATGTGACTGTGAACCAAATAAGACACTAACAAAGCAAGACTTAAAGTCAAAAGGCATCACTTTTCTTTTCTTTTCCTTTCTTTCTCCCCGTTCCTATCACCTGCCCCCCTCCTCTTCTCCTCCTCCTTCTGTGACTGTATATCTATCCAATTTAAATTTTGACCACCTTTTTGGAAACACACTGCACTAAGTACTAAGGAGCATGACAACAGGACACAATGCAGAAGACTGATATTATTCATTCATTCAACAACTATTTCTGGAGCACATACTATATATTCAGTACTATTCTAGGTTCATAGAATATACTGGTGAACAAAATAACAAAAATCTCTGTCCTTGTGGGAGTTATCTTCTAGTGATAAAGTCAGACCATAGACAACAACATAATAAATATATAAGCAAACTTTACAATATGTGTTGTGGGATGTGACAAGTCAAGTGTAAAACATTCAGCAGGCCAAGGGGTTCAGGAATGTGGAGGTGACAAGCATGAGAAGAGGGGTGGGTAGCAAATAACATTTGAAATAGTAAGCCTTTTGAAACAGCTGACATTTGAGCAACGATTTGAAGGAGTTAGCCAACCCTCAAGTTAGACAACCTCCAAGACACTCAAAGTTATGGGCAAGAAGTACATAGATAGACTAAACATGACAGAAAACACCAAAAAGCAACATATCTACCAAAGAACAAACTGGTAGAATATAGTGGGTCTCTGTGGGTGCTGAAGAAATGCATAGCACAGAAATGATTAGAATTTACGATGATAATAAGTATTGAATGAAGGAAAGAGAACATTCCTGCTGAGAGCTGAGTAGGGTTTAAAGGTGGAAAGAAAGAAATGCTGTGATATGAATGAGTAAATCTTTTTAATGAGTCAACTTAATTTTATCCTACTGATGACCTGGAAAGACCTTCAAACTGGAGCTTCTCTACTTTCAATCATGAAACTTACACTGGGGATTTATGTGAGCCTAGGAAGGTTAATCAGATTAATTAAAAGGAATGACAAATCTGGATTCAACCTATTAACATAGAGGAGATAAGGATGAAAACTTTAAAATTATTAATGATGGTAAATCAAGCTTTGCAAAGCCAGGGAGTCAACAGAATACCCTGCGGCATGAACTTCGAGGTAATGGTGCCACAGGAAGAGGGTGACAGTGGGATGGGATACAGAGAGAACCACAAGCCTTGCTGTGTTCTGAATGGAAATACAAAGATGGCACAGAGAATGTCTTGGAACTGAACTTTTAATCTCACAAAGGAAAAAAAAAATCATGTGGACTTCCCTGGTGGTGCAGTAGTTAAGAATCCTCCTGCCAAAGCAGGGGACACGGGTTCGAGCCCTGCTCCGGGAAGATCCCACATGCTGCGGAGCAACTAAGCCTGTGTGCCACGGCTGAGACTGCGCTCTAGAGCCCACGAGCCACAACTACTGAGCCCACGTGCCACAACTACTGAAGCCCGTGCGCCTGGCGTCCGTGCTCCGCAACAAGAGAAGCCACCGCAATGAGAAGCCCGTGCACCGCAATGAAGAATGGCCCCCCACAACTAGAGAAAGCCTGCACAGCAACAAAGAACCAACGCAGCCAAAAATAAATAAATAAAAATAAACTTATTTTAAAAAAATCATGTGAGCAAACAAATACTGGAAAAACTTTATGTAGTAAACTAGTAAACTAGTTTAGTTTATGTAGTAAAAGAAATTATAAGACAGCAATTTTAGATAAGCTGAAAATTGAATAAAATGTTACTAGTATTGGATAAACTTTATGCTAAAATGGATAAAATGGTTATAGAATTCAGAGAAGTAATATAACTCAAAGTGTATACAAGATAATTAATATAGTTTATAAAATATTTTCCAAGTTAAGGTTATATTTAATGAATGAATTTGTATGAATATCTGTAACAGAGATAATTTAAAGGTACAAGAAGTACATTAAGCCATTTATAAAAGTTAAAAGGCAAGTTAATAGATATATTTAACATTGTAGAACAGTTTGCTTTATATAATTTTCATCAGCATTTACATTTTGTTTGACTTAGGTTTTGTGGGTGTATGGAAGAATGTGTCACCTTGGGATTATTTTTGCTCAAGTTCTCACGTATGGGATCAAGAAGGAAAGAAAGTTATGCCTCCCAATATTTTTATGGAAAACGTGCCAAATCTGAAAGAATCTCATGAAAATCTGTACCCCTTTCTATTATACTTAATAAATAAATTTTTTTTTTTGGCGGTACGCGGGCCTCTCACTGTTGTGGCCTCTCCCGTTGTGGAGCACAGGCTCCGGACACGCAGGCTCAGCGGCCATGGCTCACGGGCCCAGCCGCTCCGTGTCATGTGGGATCCTCCCGGACCGGGGCACGAACCCGTGTCCCCTGCATCGGCAGGCGGACTCTCAACCACTGCACCACCAGGGAAGCCCAATAAATACATATTTTTAAATATCCTTTAAAAAAATGTAACTGGCTTAGTTTTTTTTTTTTTCTTTGAATTTGCCAAGACTTAGTTCACTTATATTCAACTTCTAGGACAAATTAAAACAAATTAAAATCAAGACCACAACATCATCAACAACCAGTTATTTCCTGAGCACATGATTCTACCCCCAAGTTTCTTTTACTACCAGCATAATACGGTCTCAGAACAGGAGTCCATTGGTGTGATACTCTGGCCCTTCTGATTTCTCAATGTCTTGGATTTCTTATCCTATGTAACTTTATATTTAACCTTTCTCGTAAGAGGAAAGCATTCATGCTTTCCAAAGAATGAATTAAAATGGAAATGGAAATTCATGATACTCATTATACAGCTAAGCTACTTTTCTCCAAAGTATTATATTTTCATTTAATGTTCTACAAGAAGAATGATGTGTAAAAGAGATAAGCAAAATAAATTAGAGAAGCAATTTAGGTTTTCCTGTTTATATTAAATTCCACGTGAGCATTTCTTCTGTTGTTTCTTTCTTGCCATAATTTATATTTTCTACAGTATAAGTCAATAAAACTTATTGATATAATCATCAGGTAACTGATGATTATATTTACCTAAGATGGAGACCAGTCATGAAATAATCCATTACATAAAGTATTTCCTCAAAAGTATTAAAAAGAAAATACTTTTATAACCAGCTGCATTTTTAGCAGAAACTAATAACGTATTTTAATGCTGAAACAAAACCAAAAAATCTCTCTAAGGACACCAACCAATGTCTAACTACCCAAGACCACGGAGAATACAGAGAAAGATTTTCAAGATGAAAATAAGACACGTTTGTTTTTTCAAGTATGTTTGCTTTCTAGGATATAATTTCCACCTTTTAAAAAGAAAATCATCTAAAGTCCTCCTTATGTTTGTCTAATTATTTCCTCTTGTCAACTTTTTAACAAGTTATTTTCAGCTGAAAACATCAGGTTAGAATAACTAAGCAGAAATCACCTAAGTAACTTCTCTGTGCTCAAGCAGGATCATACTTTGAAGTTATTCGAGGCCAGGGATTTTTACCTGTGATTCAGGAAGTCCATGAAGTTGGAGGGGAAAATTTCACCACAATGCCATTAAAAAGTTTTCAACTTTGTTACCAATAGAAGGTAAAGATAGTTTCATATCAACTATAATGTTGTAAATATCCCAAGCTATGATTTATACTCATTACCTTTGGTCTTCTTACTTAATGGGTTATTGAAGAAACATATATTTATATATTGTAAATTTCATATTTTTAAAGCGATTTAAATGGTTTTATAAGAAGGGATAGGGAGGGTATGAAAAGTAAAAAGAAATTAAGATTGCTAGCAAAAGTGAAATTAATGCACGGACAAGAAAAATGTTGGGGAGAAAATGATGAAAACAATTAGTGTATTTTAAACATCAAGAGAGGTTGAGGTGTGGGTAAGCTTTCCATGTGGAGACATCCAAGAGATCAGGCCTGGGTCTGTAAATTTATAAATTACATAACAGATGTAATTATTGAAATAATAAGACCAGAAGAGTTAGTCCAGGGACAGAATCTTGGGGAATTTATAATTACTTTTAAGAGATTAGGAGATTTAAGAGATAGGTAGAGGAAGAGCAGCTGGAAAAGAAGAAGATACTCAGAAGAGTCAAACCCAGAGAATATAATTCTTTCCTACACAAATAAATAAAATGCAAAGAAAAAAATGAAGCTATGAAGAAACCATTGGATTCAACACACAGCAAACTTTTGGACACTTAAGAAAGCAGCTTTGGTAGAGTACAAAGAACAGGAGTCACTCTGCAAGGACCTCATTTTGGCCCAAATTATACGTATGAATTACCTGGCCACTAAGGTCCACATTGGGTGGGAAATCTACTCCACTCTCCATCCAATGACTGCCACATAGCTGTCTGCACAGAAAGGAGAAGTTTCATACTTTACAGCATTCTTCCTGTTTATCTATGTTTAGTGTTCTCAGTCATTATTTTCTCTAGAAAAATAGCAACAAAAATTAAACTCTTTCCAAAAGAATCAATTTTCTTTTGAACAAAGGATATTTTCTATACAGTTGATGTTTAAATACTACATATTTATTACGTAATAAAGACCCCCAATTTTATCAATCTGCTTCACTTAATGTAATTTAATATAGTTTTCCTCAGGAGTGTTTAGTTAGAATCCTCACATGATACTGTGTGACTGGAGATTTGAATGTTAAGATGATCAGAGTGAACAGTTCCCAGCAAGACACATGTTGGAAGAGGTACAGTATATCTACCTTAAGATGTAATGACAAAAATTTCAATCCACTTGCAGACATATCCAAACAGATATTATCACTTCATTATTGACTTATGAAAATCTTTACCACACTATTTATGTTATGACATGAAATACTAATTATGAGGCATATACTTGGTAAATCTAAACGGCAGTTTTAAAGAAATCGGAAAGTAGTGTGTACTAACCAGAACAGTCCTATTTATAACCGCTTTATTGTTGTTAAGTAGATTGAGATCTTAATCTCAACAAAATACTATGTTAAGAGAAGTAGTCAAGAGAAGCAAGTGACATTTTTAAATTCATTGTTTCATATTTTATTTTAAGGCCTATGTTCTATTCTAATTATGTTAACTAAAAGAATTCTATTTTGAGTTTTCATAAATTAATCATCATAAATGAGTTCTAAAATACACACAAAAATTATTAGTTTGATTATTCAATAGACTTCAAAAGACTGACAGAATTTTATATATCTTCCTTTCAAAATAAATAAAAATTTCAAGAGTATAAACTTAACGGGACACCAGTCTTATTTAACAAAATAGCCACAAGAGGTAGAATGATGTACCAAGTTTCCAATTTTAGTAAAAGTCATAGGTTTGAATGTAAACTATGTGAGAGCAAAGACCTAGCCCATTTGTTTGCTGCTGTACCCAGAATCTAGGACAAATCCCGGCATATATTAGATTCTCAATAAATACTTGTTGTTGAAGCACTTCTCCCACTTCAGGCTCCTTTCTATTACATCTAAGGAAAAAATCTCATCTCTGTTGCTTTCAGTTGAAACTGTTAACTAAACTAAATAAAAACCTTTAGAGGACTTGTTTTAAAGAACAATTTAATTTAATTTGTATATAGGGTGTTTCTAAAGTGGGATTTGATCTTAGATAATGCAAATTCAAAAAAAAAAAAAAAACGGCTTATCCTTTAGCTAAATAATCCTAAAATTTAAATTAATAGGGCCTGAATCTATATCATTTTTTAAAAGAAAGTCCAAGTTAGTCAGCAAAACATACCAGTGGTTAAATTAGGTCCTGTTTACATTTCACTGTGGAATTTATTTTCCACCATTTGGGAGAGTATGAGGGGAAAAAAATCTCTTAGTTTAAGAATATTTTTTATGTTTAATTTTAGTTCTGTATTTTTCATTTTTAGGTTATTATTTTTTATTTGAATCTGTAAAGCTGTTAGAAAATGTGGAATAAATTACTGAGGTAATCATCTGCTGTTTTACCATTTCCTTCTGGTGCCAGTTAAAATTAAAACAGGAATATCAGTGTTCAGAGATTTAAATGTTAGGCAGGATTGAAATAGTATCATTTGAAAGAAAGGCTCCCAGACAAATCTCTCAACATGTATTGAAAAGGCAGCTGATTTTAATGACTACCCTTCAGGTTCCTCAATTAGTCTACTTAATGCATTTTTGCCTTTCTAAAAGTGTGGTCTTGATCAGACTACTGATGAAATTGTATAGCTTTATTTCTAGAGTTTAAATCTGGTAAGGAGTAAAAAATAAAATCGCTCCAAAATGAGAGTTAGCCACCCTTTTCCTCCCAAAATGTATATTTCTAGAAGCTTTTGACCACAAAGGTATCTAAGTTACCAGGTTTCTAAATAAAGGAACTGCAGTGCAGAGATATTATTTCTTCTGAGCTAACAAACATGCTACAAAGACTGAGGTAAAAGGATTATCCTCCCCCCACTCTGCCCCTGTGTTCTGCAATCAGACCCTAGATTTCTCACAAGATGGTAACCAGGAAATCTATTTCTAGTACAAGTAAATAGCAGCTGAAGACCCTGTTTCTTGGGACAAGTGTCAAGTTATACAATTTCTCCAATAATTTTGCACTTATCAGACACACTGCCATTGAGTGCTATATTTTCATGGACTCAACCATGTGAGTTTGTACCATGCACTATTGAGATGTCCTTATTCTCAATGAGCTCACTGTACTTGGGCAGGACCAAAGCCTGAGTCACTACAATGAGAAAGACTACAATGAGAAAGGATATATGCAAATCTTGCCTGTTAACACCAGGAGAAAAGGGACAATAATCTATCCTTTGTCTGTTATTTCCCTGAGACCCATTGTGCCTGAAACATAGTAAGACCTGAGTAAATATTTGTTGAATAAACAAATGGAGCTTTAATGGCTTGTTCTAGGAAACATGGGACATACACCTTGAGATAAGGGAAAGTCAGGAAAATCAGGCAAATTCTTGCCAGATTTGAATTCTAACAATAAAGCAATATCACTTCATCAGTAATCTGATCAAGACTACATTTTTATCCCTGGAGGGTGTGACAGCCTGAGCTCATGGACAGACATTAAAGATTGAGCAGGGGGCTTCCCTGGTGGCGCAGTGGTTGAGAGTCTGCCTGTTGATGCAGGGGACACGGGTTTGTGCCCTGGTCCGGGAAGATCCCACATGCGGAGCGGCTGGGCCCGTGAGCCATGGCCGCTGAGCCTGCGCGTCTGGAGCCTGTGCTCTGCAACGGGAGAGGCCACAACAGTGAGAGGCCCGCGTACAGCAAAAAAAAAAAAGATTGAGCAGGATCTAGTGTAAGCAGCAAGGCTATATTGGCATTGGAGGATATATTGTTTAGTCAAACTGAAACAAACAAACAAAAAATTTATTTTTGATGTAACCAGCAAGCCAAAAAATGTTGAAAAACTTCTTAGCTTTAGGTAGTAACTTAATTTTAGTTGCTTTTAAAATAATGTTTCCATAATTGTGTCAATCATTTAGACACCAAAATGTATGCAAGTGACTTTGATAAAGCATTCAATTCAGAAGGAATTTTTCCTATACTAAAGGCTTTAACATTGAATCCCCTTTTAGACTCATCCTGTATACTTAAATGTGAATCAATTTACAGAACTTTCAACAAAAGCTGAACACAAACAAGCAATAACTCTATTGCCTTTTAGCTAAACTTTGAACTCTCATGATTTGCTATGCACAGGAGGAAACTCAAGGGTACCATATGAATTCATTTTGAGGCCAAAGAAATATAAAGGAAAAATGTAATTATTTAAGGAAGCAAAGGATGACACAAAGCATATTCAAATACTGATCCAATAAAAAGTCCCTGTTGAATGACCTAAGAAATTTTGGTCTCTTCAAGAAAGAAGGACAGGTATTTTGCCACCCTTTCCCAGATCTACAGGTAAGGATTGGGTCTGAGCTTCTTCTACCTCCAGAAGCAGTAGTCCTTTATGTTTGAAAAGGTAGCTCTTTGAAGAGATTATTCAACTGTTTTTGCTTGTGTAAGGAAGTGACTGACTAGAGCCTTGGGGCTCCTGGATAGAAAGGGAAGTTGCCTAAGACAGAGAAGTGAAATAGAGTATCTTTTCTGTTAATGGTGAAGACCTGCAACCCAGTCTCACACACAGGTCCTAGGAAGTGGGACATCCCCTGAGGAGGGGTAGCTGTTGAATGTTGTTAGAATCCGGGGAGAACTGCCCAGCATGGCACTGAGAGAGTGAACATGACAGCAGAAATGCCATCTTTTAAGTAGATCCCCCAGATAAGTCAAGGTGCGTCTTCAGTGGTGACCATAATAGATCAACCAATCAAGTCTTCTCAATCTACTTTCTTGGACTATGTAAACCCTAGGGTCTCTACAACCCAAGAAGAGTGAGGGTGAATTAAAATGATTGCTCTTTCACCTATCTCGGCATGGGCTAGGAAAAAGTTGCAAGCCAGGTTTGATTGGATTAAGGACCAAACATAAGGAAGAAGGAAGAAAGGAAGAAAGGGAGAGAGGGAGAAGGGTCAAAGGAAGGAGGGAAGAGGGAACAAGGGGAGACGAGAAAAGAAAAAAGAAAAAAAGTGGAGAAAAGAAAACTTTTAGAATTCTTAAAACCAGAGACTCAAAATAATTTAAACCTGTTACAGATATATCAGTAATTACTTTCCAGGTGATAATGGGTATTTGTTTCCATTAATTGTTCTCAACTTTGCTACTAACATTGCCAAATTAGGCTTCAGAGGAGGAGTGCCCACTCCGAAACCATTCAAAAGAGGCAAAGCCCTCAAAAGTCAATATGTGGTAACTTTGTGTACAGTGTGTTTACTGAAAACAGGAGATAATCAAGTAGCTTAAGTGGAAAGTGTTTTAGTATTTTCATAGTATTAACTGTGTGGCACGCAGCAGATAATTTCTCAATGCTATAAATTAATATAGCTTATGATGCTAGACAGAATATTTATCTTCAACACAGTTTAGAAATAGAAAATGACCCCAAATCATTGTTCAGTAATTAATTTACATTTTATCAGTCTCAACATCTTCTCCTTATATTAGAAAAAATTCATATGTATGCAAAACGTTTTTTTTTCAATCTTCACATAATGCTCATTTCTCATGGAATTTATGATAATTCTACACCCCTTTAAGGTCTGTGATACACAGGTTGGCAAAGTATAATCACTTTGTTACTTTTAAAAGTGCAAAAGATTGTAAATTTGGCTTTGGGACTAAGTGATATTAATTTAAGATTCCTCCTTTGGTTCCCTAAATGGTATCTTCTGGTCATATACTAATATTCTTAATGTGATCAAAAGTAGTGAATCACTTGTCTTTAAAAACTAATTACAGGGCTTCCCTGGTGGCGCAGTGGTTGAGAGTCCGCCTGCCGATGCACGGGACACGGGATCGTGCCCGGGTCTGGGAAGATCCCACATGCCGCGGAGCGGCTGGGCCCGTGAGCCATGGCCGCTGAGCCTGCGCGTCCGGAGCCTGTGCTCCGCAACGGGAGGGGCCACAGCAGTGAGAGGCCCGCGTACCGCAAAAAAAAAAAAAAAAAAAACAAAAACTAATTACAACAGAGATGTTGTTTCTGGTATGCATACACATAAGCTCAGCTTCAATATTTTATTTCATTGCAGCATTTGTTTACCCATGATTTCCTTTTTAAGTATATACTTTATTGAATGCGTAAACATGGTTTTTTTGAACAGCATGCTCAAAATGTCTTTGGATGTTTGAGCAATAAAACTTCTTGAGAAAGATCAACAGAGTATTATTCCTTCAATTATGAACAATACATTATTTACATGTAGAACAGCAGCTAATTATTATTTAGATATCATTCTAGTTGCCTGGCAGTGACTTCTAAGTTTATGAATGCATTCTAAAAGTTCTCTATATAAGAATCAGATTGATACATTACATTAAAAATACACTTATTTTTTATTCTATAAAAACAGACAAAATGCCTGTCTTTTGACCATGCAATATTTATCTAATCTATGTCTCTGGTTCTCTTCATTTACTTTTATACCTATATTTACATCAGTATCTGTATCAGGCATTCATTTAGAGACCTACTCAAGCAAGCTTAACTGAAGGGAGATTTTGTGTAGACTTAGGATAAATATTGTGGATATTTATCTGTGGTGAGCATCCATTTCTTGATCAGCTCCACGTCCCTCCCATCTCTTTTTCTGGAAATATCCCTCCTCTTCTGACTTCAAACTTGTAGTTCCAAAGTCCCTGTATCCTTACAGCCTGAACATGTGACCATACCTAGGATAGCTGGTGACTTTCTCAAGTTGTTTTCAACCTAGAACCTAGGAAAGAGAGACTCTCTCTCAGGCAACAGCACTGTGAGAAGTGAGTTCCCAAATCCAAAATATCTGTTTCAATAACAACAACAGTTGATATCAAACGCTCTGCTAAACACTTAAAATGTTTTGCGACAACCCTATCATTAGTCACTATATTATACAGGTATGGAAACTATAGGTTAAGAGTTGTTACTCAAGTCTCAGCGCAAATGAGTGGTGGTCTCATGTTTGAAGTCAGGCAGTCTGATCTTAATCTGGCCACTTTTCATAGTACACCCCTCTCCTACCAGCGGGATGAAACCCAGTGAGAATGTGATGCACATCACACAGGAATTAGACAAGACTGCCTGGTTGTATTTGAGTCTGTGATTCCAGTTGCTTCTGAGTTATGGCTATAGCAGCTGTCCAGCCTCTGCCCTTCCTACTGTTTGCTTAAAAACTCCTTTAATTTTGACAGAATCTCAAATTCTTCCAATAAATCTCACTTTTTTTTCCCTTAAGCTAGTTTGAGTTGGGTTGCTCATATTCCAAGGAAAGGAAGCATAGTAAAGGTGAGTCCCTTAGAGATGGATAGAGGATTTGGGAGGCCAGATCCAGTGGTTCTCTGCCCCCTCCAAGGGCAGCAAGGCCTCTTTCTTTCTGCATCCTTCTGTCTTCTTTAGATCTTTCTCTCTCTCTCTCTCCCCCACTGGTTTCCCCCATCTAGACATTCTACTTTCCAGGGCTAAGACCTTCCTCACTTCCTAGGGTCTTTGTTTTTGTTTTCCCCTATATAGTATACAATTTCTGTTAAACAGATCATGAATCAATATATACATGAATGAGTCCTTGTTATAATACCTGGGCAGTAAATTACTTGAGTTAATAAAGATCTTGTTGGAGGAGAAGGAAGCCTAGGATAGGGGGTAGGGCTGGGAGGTGTATGGGGGGACGGGTTATACCTTTTGGAGGAGTGAGGTGAAAGGGAGTGGTTTTTAAGATTCACTCTGGTCTAATCAGCAGAGGAATCAACAAAGCCCATCCCATGGTACAAATTGAAAGATATCCTCTCAATACTAGATGTACTGTACATATAGTTCATTTAGAACTTATTCTGATATCTCAGGTGTTTGTGTTTTTACATCCTTTTGAAAGTTTGGGCTCCTTTCAGGGAGTCGGAAGAAAGCTTGCCAGGGCCATGAGAATTGGATTTTAGTCGTATTATCTCTGTGCCTCACACTCATTGTTTCCACAATAAGTATACTAACTCCTGGACTGTCCACTTTATAAAATTGTGAGATGTAAAATTACATAATTAATATGAATATACTAAGGAAACTGTAAAGAGTTAGGATGGGAGGTATGATTCTTAACCTGTGTTTTATCCAGAATAAGTACTCAATATATTCTATGCATTTAAGAAACTATTATTTCAGCAGTTTTTTCGACTTGACTGAGAGGAAAGAAGGACATTCAGCTACTAAAATAACAGATTTATAATGACACCTTGAAAGCATTTTATTATATGTTGGATAGAATAGAGATGACAAGATCCATCACTGCTACTGTAATTCTTTCTTCTGTCCCATTTTTTATCCACCCTTCTAAGTGTGGTTCAGGAACCATGTCCCAAGATCCCCTTTAATTGACACATTTCTTTAAACTTCTATAACTTTGTCTGAATTATACAAGTTGACTTTTATAAGACAATGCATACGCCTTTAAGACAGCAACCAGAGTTCACTGAGCACCAATCTGAGTACTCAATAGACACTAATATTTTTATTTCTGAGTCATTTTTAAACACTCAATTGGTCACTATTTTTTTAAAAAAAGTCTTGCATCTAAATTTATTCTTATATCAATTATCACTCTGCCAATTTTCCTTCCCATGTATAAGCCAAGTAGATATAATTTGTTCACTGCAAATAGCATCTATACACTACTGAATTTTATTATTTAAAACTGCAAGTTACTCACTGCAATTTACACAGTATGCTTCTTTCTAGTTTCTAACACCATGCTCATATTTTAAATAATCAGAAAAAAATCCAAAATTGGTAGGAAATAGGGTGGTCAGTGCTTGATGACTCAGCAGATAGTAAATGTTCAACTTAATTAGACAGGAGAAAGAAAGGAGGTATTAGGAACTGGTTAAAAGAGATGAATGACCAGGGATATCAGAGGGCTGGTAATTTTGCCTGTGTTAGGTTGATCATCTGGTGGAAAATGAACCTGAAGGAAAGCATTTGCAGCAGGAGTACTGTACACTACTTGTGCTTGCTGGTTCCTTCATTCATTGAATATTTATTCAGTACCTACTGTGTGTCAACTACTATAGTAGTCTCTGGAGATAAAATTTAGCTTTTTTGTCTTTAATCAGACTGATGTGCGGAAAATGTGACAAATACTCTAGTGGATCAAGGAGAGGATAATAAAGATGCCTTAGGGTTTAGGTGTGTATGTGTTATGGGGTAAGGGAGTGTCTCTACCTTAAGGAAAGATTTTATACCAGCAGACAGTCTTTGTAAACTTCTTTCTTTCTAGTGTTTTCCTTCCAGATACTTGTCTTTTCCTATGCTATAGTTTCCATATCAGAAGTGGGTAAATATTATTCAATAATATATTACATGACTATAAAATTCCCGAAAGTTTCATGTAAATCTCAAGTCGGACAACTGTAAGTCAGGTACTGGAAGATCTACAGTCAGTACGGTGTCTCAGAAAGTTTCATTTTATAAAAGAAAAATATCAACATCTACAAGAACCAGTGATCCTTTTATTTTATGGCTGGTGTGACTATAAAAATTTAAGCTACAAGACTAATATTTGATATCAGTATTAAGAAGAAAATCCTTTCCAAGGGAATATTTTTCTCCACTTAGCTTCCTTTATACTCTTACAATTAGACAGCACATTGTATGTTCTTCCCCAAATATCTAAACGTTGATAAAGTTGATTAAATCTAGTACAAACCAGCAAGATTATTCTAAGTTATTATTAGGAACTGCTAAAAATGCAAACTGATACATAAACACTTCTTAAAAAAATGGTCAAAGAGACTGATTGTTCCACTTGAATGATGCCCAGGCATAAATAATCACTCCCTCTACAAATTACTATGAGTACAACAGCTAGAACAAAACTGACAGGGGATAAACAATGTAGGCTTGGATACAGATATTTTAAAAATCAATTTATGAATTACTTTTCAAAAACTAAATGCATTTATCCAATGTAAACATAAGTATCTCTAAGTAGATGCAGTTTCAACTTTAAATATATTTTCCCAAATTCATGATATTTTACCATGTTATGAAGCATCATATGTTTACTCCAGTCAAAATAAATTTAGGCAACATATTTTGGCTAGTTAACATAATTTTTTAAAGCTGTTTTATTTTTTAATGGTTACACATATATAACCATATAAGCATCAAACAGAACCGTAAAAAGAAATTCAAAAAATATTAAAATGTCATGATGCTGACATGAATATTTACACTGACTTTATTTTGTTTGATGTTACTAGGAAAAGGATATAGAAGGAGGAAAATACAGGCGAGCAAAAATTAGAAGACCAGTCTGCTACTAACACCAACATTCAATGATAAACTTACTCTTCAGAAGGCAAGGGGGAAGAAGAGAAAAAAAGCCTAAACAGACCTGAATTCAAGATGCAGGAAGAGAAAAATTAATAGAAGATATGTCAAAATGCCTTTAATATGTGATACTTGAATCCTGGTATGTGTACCAGTCCAAAAACTACATACACATGTAACTTCTTGTCTATCTAAATATTTAAATACCCATCAGCTTACTCCTGACATTATGTTGAAGAATGAGTCCTAAGATTGTAAAGGCTGAGCGTGCATACCTTATACCTCACTCTGTTACAATTTTTCTTAATGGGTTTCAATTTTTTCAATTCTGCAGGGCTTCTAATACATGATAGGTCCTTTGCTATGTACTCAAGTGTCCTCTTCACAGAGCCTGGAGGTGATAGGTCCTACTTTGCTGACACCACACTGTTTTCCTAACAGTTGGTGTTTGTAAGGATAAGGAAAAATGTTTATTGACTATAATGGAAGGTATGCTTAGTACAATTGGGGAGTGGTCACATTACTGTCTTTCATAGAGCTGGTCCAATTGATAATGAAAGTGAATATATAATACAAATGTAATAAATGAATAAATTTCACATAAGTGAAATTCACCTGATGACAAAGTTCTCCGTTTTTTCTTTTACAACAGATGTTCTGCTTTTCACATGATTTTCCTCCTTTCCTCCAGTTTAACTACTTAAAAAATCTTAATATTTCATTTACTTTCCTTTATCCTTCTTTTTCTTTTTAAAGAATGTGTGTGTGTGTGTGTGTGTGTGTGTGTGTGTGTGTGTGTGTGTGTGTGTGTGTGTGTGTGTGTGTGTGTGACACAAAAAGCCATCACTGATGCCCCTTATTGACTGGGAAATTCCACTTCCAGCACCAAAGTTGCTCACATTTTGCACATGTACCTTAACATGAAACAAAAGTTTATGTAAAATTAAACAAAACAAAAATCCAAATAGAAAAAAGGGACCGTAAATTTGTGAAAGTCCTGATTATTAGTAAAAAGGAAGGTCTTGAACAGGGAAACGAAATCCCTTTTGCTAAATTTCCAAATCTGTCTAGCACCTCTTTGTTGTCAAAATATTTTCTCATAAGTCCACATTCCACAATTGATTAAAAAATCAATGAGTTCTTCAACAATAAAACAAAAAAGCTTGGTCAGTAGAGACCTGATTTTCAGCTTGGCTCCTATCTATATATTTTAGTCAGTTTTGTTATTCTTCACATCTATGATATTATAGTTATTTTTGTTTTTAAAAAAATATTACCTGGCTAACTGTGCATATTAATCTCATCTAAGGGAAATAGTTTCCAAAAGTAGGGTTACTTCTAGAAAGCACCAAAAAAATTTCATGACACTTAATGATATACTATGGTTGATCCTGTATCTCGTAACTCTATTTTTTTAAAGCAGTATTTCCTCATTTATTTAATTTACTTTAAATATTAATTCAGGAATACATTAAACTCATTATGCAGTGCTATAAAAAAGAAACCCTTCTGTCTCCATAGAAACTTGTTTATCAGTCAGAATATTATGTAAGAATGTGAAATAATGAATCAAAACTCATATACTATGCTTTCAAATAACTACAATTCTTTTTCGGTCCATATAAGCTGGAATCTAAACATTTAAAAAAAAAATAAGAAATACTACTAAGTAACTGATAATGCAATTAGAATAAATATTGGCAAAACAGATTGAGGTACACCATTTCTGAAAATGCTAAATAATTCTGAAAGTGCCATTTCGTTAAATCAAGACAACTTATGCTTAACTCTACAAAATATTCAATTACTTTTTAAATTTAATGGGTTTGAAGTGTGTATAAATCATGTAGGAAGCTATCACTCCAATTTTTTAAAAAGTCAGATGATTGAGATACATTTATGGAAACTAGAAATTATTTAGTCCAAACATGTTCTAGCAACTCTTGTCAAAGAGATTTTAGAACAGGCATTTGGTACAGCTTCCCATCAAGAAGGTTAATGTTTGAACTTATAAAACAAATGACCAGAGAATCCTACTATGCGATTTCAATTCTACTCTACTTAAAAATAATGTTCATGGCTGTCAAACTTTCTTTTTATTTATTCAGTTTTTCCCATTTTATTGAGATATAATTGACATGCATCACTGTATAAGTTTAAGGTGTACAGCATAATGGTTTAACTTACATATATTGCTAATCTGTTCTGCTTTTTAAAAATACTTTTATTGGAGTATAGTTGATTTACAATGTTGTGTTAGTTCCAGGTGTACAGCAAAGTAAATCAGTTATACATATACATACATCCACTCTTTTTTAGATTCTTTTCCCATATAAAGATTTTAACTTTCACATAAACAAATTTTAACAGAGTTAGCCCCAGTGAGAAGGCCTACTTCAAGGTGTTACTGGGTATTAAGGTCTTTTTATAAAAGGCCATGCTATACATTTAAAAGAAGACTAGTACCCTACAACATTTCCTTGCCAAGACAGAATATTTAAGTGACATGAAGGATAAATAGATCTGTCTTAGCAATACAGCCATGATCTGTGTTAGCAGGATAGTTAACAGATAGTATCCACATCAAAATATGTTCCAAGTTTTAAATTACTGATTTAAAAAACAATTTTAAGTAGCTAAATTATTGATTTCAAAACTAATTTGGGAATACAAGCACTCAGTGAAATGAAGGCTGACCAGCAAAAGAGATACAAAATTAAAGGTATTTTTGATAGGCTAATCAAAACCAAACTTTGTGGGACATTAAAACTGAGATGAAATGACTTGAATTTTAATTATTTGAGACAGGTTTTCTGAAGCTGAGTTCATCTTGATAAACTATGCCTGCATTTTCTACCATTTGGAGAAACACAATGATAACGTTGAGTGTGTGGCACCACCCATTTACCTCTGAAGTCAAAACTGTCCTAACTTTAGCACAATTCAGTAGCAACCGTGGAATCAGCAGTCACAGATTGCTTGCAGCCATGTTGTGTTTGGCTCGTAGGCATGGACATGGACTAGGGAAGAAAACTGAAACAAAAAGCAGAGGTGCAAGAGACATCATTGCTTCATCAAGTGGGAATGAGAGATGCCAGTAGTATTTTTAAGGAGGATAAAGAAAAGTTAGGGAATCAAGCAAGCGGGTGGCCCAGTATGAATTTCTGCAGCCTTTTCATAAGCTTTGGCCAGGAGCAAGTCTTCCAGCTCCTGCAAAGTATAAATGCAAACTGAAGTGTTCACGCTGCCCCACCCCCTCAGGTGCAGTCAAATCACCATCATCGTTTCTGTCCAAGGGCAGTCTACACTGGTGCACAAAAGGAAAAGAGGGAGGGGTGAAACGGAGGAATTGGCTAGTGTTAAAGGAGAGCTTTTTCCACAGAGTTCTCTGGTTGCTATAGTAACAGCTTCTTTTGTTTTTCCATATTCAGAACAGCTGCTTCTTTTGGGCTTCTGGTGGCCGGGATATTATGGAGGTAACTGAGAGGGAAAGAAGCACCACTCTGACCATGGAAAACAGTTTTCCATAGTCAGATCATTCTTGTTTAAATGGGTTTAATTTCATACTAGGGTTAAACATGGGTTTTGAATGTTGGGAACAAGAACTTTTAAAAGATGAATTCCACCAAGGAAAGACCTAGGTGTGCTGTGATCTCAAGATGTCTTCAGCTCACTTGAACAACAGACCTCCACTCCTTTGTGCCCTTAGGACTTGAAACCCTCCATTCTCTTTCTACCCGTTGTATAGGCAAACTGTAGTTCAATCTCCCCAGCGAGGTATTTTTCTCAACAGGAAATAGCAGTCTTTCCAAATGCTCACAAATCCCTGTTCACCTTTCCAAGTCCTAATTAATTCCTTTAATTAGAGCTTTTTCTGGCTGCAACCATTTACAAAGTTGAATGGCTGCTCAAAACAAATTAATGAATATTCATAAACTAATAATGTTCGCTGAATTAACAGTCCTGTTGCCCACCTACTGTCCTTACAACAGGCCTATTAACACCTTCTATAGACCTTAGTAAAGACGGGGCATCCCCAAGGGAAAGGTAGAGACAAATGTGGTTTCATTCTAAGGAACAAAGGCCCTATCCGTCTATCTATGTAAAAGTATGGTTTTAGTTTTTAAGAAACAAGTGCCTCACCAACATATCTCTCTCTATATATATATAGATAGATATACACATATATACATACATACCCATATATACATATATATACACCCATACATATATACATATATCTGTAAGTACATGGCATAATGTAGAAACCCAAGGGGTTAAAAATAATGAAGCAAAACATTAAAAATGGCACCTGCTGGTTGAGTAGTCAAATTCTGTAAATATACAAACTTAAGATGTAAATAAGCAAAGCAGAAGGCACAGATGTCCTCATAAACAAATTGATATTGAACAGGGTGTACTATCGTATTTCTAACCCTTTGGGATTTTGGAAAAGTGCAATATGAAAGCAAAGTGATGCTCTTGTTTTTTCATTAAAATTTATTCACAAACTGCCCAGTGAAGGGTTTTAAACTTTGAATTTTAGTAAAATCCATGAAATATTTGGTTGGTTTAATTTGCCAACTGCAGGTGTTCCCAGGTGCAACATCCTAAGCCTCAGTTCATGGCAACTTGATTACATATTTGCCTGAGAATTCTCACAACAACCCACTCATTTTATCCTGATATCACATTGAATCTGAATGAACTAACTTCGATTGATTCAAATTTGAAGCAAACAGTAAAGATGTTTAGATTATTTCATTAAATATAGAAATTCTGCATTAGTATTGGATCTCATATGTATATATGTTTATTTCACTTATTTAATAATATTTTTGAACCCCAAGATTCTGTATTAACTTCGGTTAATTATAAATTAGTAAAGGTGAAATGCTGAGTCCTAAAATAAGCACAAGTATTCCAATTTCTGTGCCTTCTGACTGCTTGACTTGGGGCAAACTGTCTAAGCTCTTTGGGCATCAGTCTCACAAACTGTAAAACAATGATACTAACACCTTTGGGATACGTTTCTGAGAGAATCAGTTAAGACAAGACATAAATTCATGCAGAAACTGTAAATATCATACGATGCGATTACAATAATATATATTATTAAGAGAAAGTAACCAGTTTTTATTGTTTTTTCATCTCATTAAGTGTTTTGATTTCACTTTTATCCTCTGCTTATATTCTTATTATTATCAATATGGTGATGACATCAAAATCTCTAAACTTAGTCCAATTTTCTCCCAAATTCCAGATCTGGATTTTCCAAATGTTTGCCACTGAAGTCCCTTTTGATAGCTCAAATGCCTTGGCCCCAAATCTGAACAACTCATTTCATCTTCCAAATCTCTTCTCCTTCTACCATATTTCTGTTAAAGGCATTACCTTTCTTCCAGTTCCCAAGGCTTAAAAATCTCAGTTATCTTTTCCTTATGCCCAGACTATTAAGTGTTATACCTTCACAACCTGGAGCTGTCTCATCGATTTGAGCTCTCACTTTCATTCCTATTCAACTCTGGATGAAATAACATGAATTTGCTGGAACTATTGCAGACAGTCTCCAGAGTTCCATGTTCCCCAATGTACTGCAGACCAACTCTTTTTGCCAAACATGTTTGTCTTCCTCAAGTATTCGATGGTTTCTGGCTTCCAACTATACAGCTGAAACTTCTCAGCCTGACCCAGGAAATTCCAGGATCAAAATCCAGCGTAAACGTTATTGCTATTTTCATTGTAAAATAAAATTTCTCATGATCTCCTAACATTATTCATGCCTTTACAACTCTGCACTTTGCAAGTCTTTGCTTTCTCTGTTTCCCTTGCATGTGTAGCCTTCCTCTAGCCCAACTTTTTGAAATCAAGTGCCACTTTATGAAGTTTTTCTTAATTCCCACTCTCGTATTAAGGTAGACTTTGTCGGTCCTTCCTCTGGCACTTATATTTGACTTTGTGTCACTCTTATTTTTGTATATTTCTGATTGCCTTGAGAGATTTTTAGATATATTATTTATTCAATTTAGAGTTCATTATAGCAACTATTATAATACACTTTAATATGAAAGGTATTTTAAATGAATAAATTTCTACATACCTAAACAGTTTACACATGACTCCATAGAAATTACTATCTATCAATAAAGTAAGTCTCAGAGTGAAACTCAGATTTTTTTCCAACCTTTTACCTGATTTCATACTGTTTAATCTTCAGAATATTTCTTTTCGAATACTTCATGAATAGCTTCAAAACTATTAGTATAATGCTATATAGTTTACAAATAAAATTATTGCTGAGATATACCTAATGAGTGGCCACTGCTTTTACAGAGAAATGAGCAAGAAAGACAACTCTTTTTCCTCCTGTAGACAGCTGATGCCTAAGACTGAGGTATCTACCTGGGAACCCTCAAAGTGGCCAGCTTAAGAGGATACGCCTAGAGGCTGAGGTAGAGATACATAAAAATAAGAACAACCTGGGTCCATGACTACATAGCTGAGCTACTGAGTTACCAACTCCGGATATGTTCTACCTCCAAACTCTTTGTTAAATAAATTAACAAATCCTTTGTTGTATAGCCCCCTTGTAAGAAGATTTTGTTACTCCGGGCCCAAAACAAAAAGAATGGCACAGGAATTCAGAGAAATGAGTTGATGATAGACACAAGATCTCAGGGAGAGAAAGGGGCAGATAAAGAGAATAGAGTCATAGTGACTTTCAAATTTTATGAGCTAGGCTATACTTCTTTTGATAAATGGATTAGCCACTAATTTCCTTATCTCTTTTAAAAATATATTTCTATTTTATTTGAGTTAGGAAATGGATTTCAGGTTCTTGAATCCAAATGTGTCCTAAAAAGGAAAACATATATTATCACATTCAATTAATCATGACAATAACTATGTAAGTAAAATATTAGTATTCCCTCCATTTTAGAGATGAGAAAACTGAGGGTTGCAAAGGTCATAGTCAGTAACCCAAGGAAACTTTGAACCTGAACCCAGATTTTGACTAAAAAGCTGTTCTTTTTCACCATACTATGTCCTTCCCATTGCATTCATTTCATTGCCTCATCATAGTCTTTTTTTTTTTTTTTTTGCGGTACGCGGGCCTCTCACTGCTGTGGCCTCTCCCGTTGCAGAGCACAGGCTCCGGACGCGCAGGCTCAGCGGCCATGGCCCACGGGCCCAGCCGCTCTGCGGCATGTGGGATCCTCCTGGACCGGGACACGAACCCGTGTCCCCTGCATCGGCAGGCGGACTCTCAACCACTGAGTCACCAGGGAAGCCCCATCATAGTCTTTTATTTCCAACTTCTCCAGTAATGTCAATTATATCACCTCTTTGGCTTCACAGCAATGAAATTGTTTTCTAGCCCATTATATATTTTGTGTCCCAATTCATTCAGTATAGTATAGTTTTTCATCTTGGAGTATTTATTAAAGCTGCCTTCCTTTTCCCCACTGTTCATCAGCCACAGGTATTGTTAAAGTCAAGCAAGTACAGAGCAGCCAGCTCAGATACAGCTGGAAACACATCACTCTGTTTCAAACTTAAGATCCTCAAAGCCCATAGAATCAATAGTGGAGGCCAATTAGGAGTATGATTAAACTAAATATGATCTTTTTAAAAAATTTTATTTACTTAATTAATTAATTTATTTTTAGCTGGTCTTCATTGTGGTGCGCGGGCTTCTCATTGCGGTGGCTTCTCTTGTTGTGGAGCACGGGCTCTAGGCACGCAGGCTTCAGTAGTTGTGGCTCACAGGCTCAGCTGCTCCACGGCATATGGGTTCTTCCCAGACCAGGGCTCAAACCCATGCCCCCTGCATTGGCAGACGGATTCTTAACCACTGCACCACCAGGGAAGCCCAAACTAAATATGATCTTAACTTTGACATCTCCACACATTTTGCCTCTCCCTACTTTCTCCTACTTCAATAAATTCAATGCATTAACCATTTATTTAGTGTGTGCCAAAGTCAAGGTTACCATCCTTGTCTTTGAGAAGCTTATACAGTGGAGGAAAGAGACACATAGACAACTCAGAGAAGAAAAGCAAAGAGCACCACTTTCCACTATTTCCACAAACAGGAAAAATTGATCCCTACACGTGGCTAGCCTAATCACTCTCCCTGAAGCTTTGAACTATCTTTTTCCAAGTGACTGTTATCAAGTGTCACCTCATATTGGATCAGTTCACCTCAATCATTATAGTGATCTTTTATATACATTTATATACAACTGTACCTGGTTAATTTTCCTCCCATGTCAGAATTTTTCCAAAAGCAAAACATGACTATGTTTTCTTAAATTAAATGATAATTTGTAACAGTCAAATGGTAGAAACTGTCTGTCCTCCAGTATCAAAGTCAAAGGAAGAGAGTCATTGAAAGAAGATAAACAACAGGTCTTGTTAAAAATAAAAATGTATCTCAAATCAATATTTTCCATGTCTTAAACTGGGAATTTCTGAGATTATAATACTCACAAATTTGACAAAAACCCATCAACATGTTTCCCTGGAGTTTCATTAATTTATTCAATATACATTTATTAAATAGGCATTGTGGATATAAAGACAAATAAGAAATGAGTATTAGGCTTCCAGGAATTTATGAACTTGCAGAACAAATAACTCCTTTCATATCAAGTGAAGATTTCTTATTTTTTTTGTGTGTGGTAGGCGGGCCTCTCACTGCTGTGGCCTCTCCCGTTGCGGAGCACAGGCTCTGGATGTGCAGGCTCAGCGGCCATGGCTCACGGGCCCATCCACTCTGCAGCACGTGGGATCTTCCCAGACCGGGGCACGAACCCATGTCCCCTGCATCGGCAGGTGGACTCTCAACCACTGCGCCACCAGGGAAGCCCCTCAAATGAAGATTTCTAAATAAACTCTTTGGTGGACACTTTAGCTACTATTTTCTCTGGGTCTCATTATTAGTAACTGACAAGGGCAAGTTTAATTTGACATAACAGTTTTCAATGGTCAAAAAAGTACATATAATAAAGAAGATTACAGGCTATACTTCAGTTGATATCAAACTAAAAGCCCTTTGAATATTGCAGTCACAAAAAAGTATCACTCTAAATAATTCCATTATGTCTTTATAAGGAGCAACAATATTTTTAAGAACCTGTATCTTGTCAACTTGAACTGAAGGTGTTGGCAATGACAATTCAAAGAAAAAGGAGTAAGAATTGTGTTAATTTATGACTCACAAGTAAAATGAAACAGAAAGCACATTGAGGAACAAAAATAAATAAAAACCTCTTAAAGCAAAAACAAAAAAAAGAGTAGAAGTCAATCTTTTTATACCTATGAAATAACACTTCATTTTGTAGCTAGAATCAAACTTTAGTTTACCAAAATCAGTGTCATCACAAAACAATACTTAAACCAGTTCTGAAGAGTATCCGTATTTTATAAATGTTTAAAATCTGATTATCATCCATTATGTTTTTAATAATAATTAAATGATGTGATAAGCAGTGGACTTTTTAAAAAAAAAAAAACAAATGCAAAAAATGTTTATCACTGCTTTCACAAACGCTAATAATTTATTTTCAAAACAAACTGAAATATTTCTAAGAATTTTTTTATGTTTATAAACATTTTCATTAAAGAAATAATTTGAGGTACTATTTTGATTGAACTTCATAGTTCCTATGTCATGGTTTTAGTGATTTCATTTTTTGAGAGTAAATTCAGGGAATTTATCATGAAACACAAATCTAAGAAAAAAATAATATGTACAGCCTTTCAGATAAAGAGGAGAAACTCCTAACCCTTCTTTTAATTTCCTCATTTTAAATCATTATTTAAAATATTTTCTTATTTCATATTCATTTTGCACTTTAAGCTTAAACTTGTATAAATTTTTGTTCTCTCTTTATTCTCTTATATTGCACTAATTTTATCACTTGCTTTTATAATCATCAGCAAAACAAGGATCAGAAGTGGAGAGATCTCTTGCCCTCAACAGGGAATGGGCAGAGGGAAAGAGTTGGATGAAAACACTTATCTCTATGCTGCTGTGAGATAACAGAAATATATATTGGTCTCTGTCCCCGGTCCCTGACACAGGGCTCCTAAACCCTTATAAATTCCTAAATAAGAGTACTAGGAGCATCTTTTGCTCTAATGAGGCACTACTGGGTAGGCTCCTGGATAACTCCTGGACGGGGCTGGTCCCCAGAAAGACCAAGCCATGATTAAACGATTGGAATTTTCAGCCCAACCTCTCATTCTCCAGAGATAGGGGAGGGGCTAGAAACTGAGTTAATAATTGATCACACTGACATGAGGAAGGCTGCATAAAATCCCAATTGTAAGGGGTTCAAAGAGCTTCCAGTTAGGTGAACACTTCCTGTGGTAAGTGCTAGGAAAACAGCTGATACCTTCTTAATTAGCCTGCTCATATAGCCTCTGGAGGTGGGGCTTAACTTAGATATCACATGAGCACACTCTCAAGTATGCTCAACCTCATACCTAGGAAGGCCAACCCATTGGCTAGTACAAATGATCTGTGCCAAACCTGCTCCTCTTTGGGAAGTGTAGTTACAGTAGTGAAATACCGAGCCAATTATTCTTGGGTGATGAGATAAAAGGATATATTGATTTAAAGACTGCATGTTGAACCAACTACAAGTGGAAAATACTGGGGTGGGAGGGAGGGAGAGAGGAGGAGGAAAGAGAGAGGGAGAGAGAGAGAGAGAAAAGGCAGAGGTGAGATAAAGGAGAGAAAGGGGTTGAGAGAAAAGAAAGAGAAGGGGAGAGAGGGGTTTCAGAGGGTGGTTTGGGAGAGAGAAGAGAAAAGATAAGAAAGGACAGAAGATGGAAACCATGTAGCCTCGGAAAGAGAGAGAGTAGCTCAGTGTAGGACTTAGCAATTCCCGATTTCCTTTTCCATGGGGTATGACTGTACTTCGTAATCTTGCATGACAGTGGCATTTACTCTCATATCCTTATAGTATCTGCTACTATTCCACTCTCATTTTTACTTGAGATGTCAAGGTGTGGTTTTGTTTCTCATTCCTCAGAGAGTTTTAACTAAGGCCATACACAGCAGATGAATATGAAGTAACTTCCTGGCTTGGGTAGAGTATAGGCATGGGGCCAGCTCTTCGACAAGAAGTTTCCTATATAAATCCTCCAGTAACTATTTTCTCTCTCTCTATCCCTGTTCTCAGTCCTCTGTTGTTGGAGTTGGTACTTGGAGCCCAGGGTCCACTCACCATTTCAGGATCCATACATATAGGCTGAGTGATTTATCTTACAATGGGGTCCTGCAATCTTTATTATCATTCGTTGTTCACTAAACAAGTATCACATCTTTTATTGGCATTAAAAATAGGAGAGTAAATATTGAAGTTGAGGAGACTAGTACATGTTGAGCATGTCTTATATAAGTTAAGCACTATACTAAGTACTTTATATATACTAATTATATTACCTCATTTTACTCTCCAGCAACCTTGTCAGCTTTGTACCATCCTCATAAAGAAGAAAACTGACAGTCTGAGTAAAATGAAGCAACTTACCAATGGCCTTAAGGACAGTTGCAGAGCCAAGATTTTAACCAGAATTAAAATACATGGCTCTGAGTAAATTCACAAGAGCATGCCATAGAGAAGACCTACCAGGTACTATATTTGGCCCCTTGTGTGAAACAAGGTAAACTCATGGCATAAATTAACACTGATGCATTATCACACTGAATATAATACTAAGTTGAAACATTTTAAAACACAGGTATCGTTTTTCTAAGATTAGTTACTGTTATTTGTTAAAATTTTTTAAAAATGATTGTAACTTTGGCCTATGTAATGATAAAGAATCATTAAATACAAACCCAATGTGTGCACTAAGAAAGATTTGAAATTAACAGAGTTCAGCAGTAAGCTTAAACTCACTGCCAATTGCTTAAAAAGATGAGCCATCGGAGTACCACCCATCAAGGTGAAATCACACAAAAAGTGAAACCATGATTGCATGAGGGATAAAAGATTAGCAATAAAATAAATACCAATGTCAGTGGTGTGATAAAACATCAGAATCAGGACAACTGAAAATACTTGACGCATAAGAGGATACATGTCAGAGGAGACAGATAAAGGAAGGTTAAAAAAATAAGATTTTTGAGGGAAACTTTACGAAATGGTTTGAGATAAACACTGCAGTTCTGTTGCTTCAGAATAACCTGGGGGCATTTAGCTTTCTACTCCTGTGCTCACACATGTCTAAAGGTAAGAAAGAGTTCTAAGAATAAACTGATATCCTGGGTAAACACTTACTCCCTTACTCTTAATGTTTCCATGCAGAGAAACTTTTGTTAGACTAACACTCTCGGCCTTTCACCTCTCTCTTAAGTGGAAATGCTTAAGGTTCAATTTAACAAGAAGTGTTATAAGGTCTATGTACTTGCATCTAAGCCAAAGCTAGTTTTCATCAGTAATAAAATTGACCCAGCTGTTTGACCACTGCAACTAATTCTCAATTTGTTTCTAAATCAGGTAGGAAAGAAAAGGTATTCTTTTTTTTACTTCTTAAAAGTTTAATAGCTAAGACTGATTATATGGGGGAGGGGTGTGTGTGTATAATACCTTACAAGCCTTTACACTGTACATATGACCATTTATGTATGTATAAGACCTCTTTATTGACATTTACGTTAGAAAGGAGTTGTTTTGCTATACTTAATTTTGATTTCACTACTTGATTCATGGGTAATATTGTAACAAACATAGAATGATCAGTGAGGAGTAGAACGGCAAAGAGAAGAAAAAAATTCATCTGGAGGAATTCTTGGGTGACTAGGCAGGTAGCTATACCAGACTAATTATGCCCCGGGATAGCTGTAGAAAGAAAAATGGTGAGGTTGAAGCATTTATTAAAAATAAAAATAAATGTGAAGTGGGAATACTAAAGTTTCAGAAGAGAATAATCTGATCACATCCTATAATTCCATTAAAATTATACCAATTACAACAAATAATTCTGTAATGCTAATGAATCATTTTAATTTATTCTTCAATGCCAAAGAAATTGACATTATGCTAGAAAGTTTCCTACTTGGGCATGTACATGACAAATTATCTAGCTGTCTATTAAGAAAGAAAGTATAAAGAGAGATGATTGAATAAGAAGAAGAAATAGGCCACAGTCAAGCTAGAGGTTCACTTTTGACACAAATGAAAATGAAATCTCCTTTACTGTAATGTAATACTTGTAATGATGGCCTAATTTGAATAGCATTTTGAAATATAACAACTTGCTTATTATCGCTACAATTAACTAATATGTCCCAAGCACAATGCTAATAAGTACATGGCATCTCATTTTGACCTCCCCAAAAGCCTCCAGAGCAGGCACCGTTATCCTCATGTTACAGATAAGGAAACAGCCTGAAAAGGTTACTTTCCCCATGTCACATGTGTACAAGTGGAAAAGCTGGGACTCGAATGCAGGTCTCAGACCTGAAGTCTATGCTCTTCCCACTCTGCCACATTTAATGCATTACACGTTTCTAAAATAAATGTCTCCGTCTTCCTCTATACTGTTTCCTTTTCTGACTTTCTTATTTCTGCACTCATTCACCCAGGTCCTTTGGATCAGCCTTTGATGTTCCCCCTCAACTCCTGCATTCCATCAGTTCCCAAGGTCACTCCTATCCTTTCCTCCTTAGTCCCACCTAGGCGAGGTTCCCATCACTTCGTTCCTGCAATAGTGGCATAATTCCCTACAAATTCATCCTGCGTGAACAACCATGTTAACTTGCCTATATATATGTGTGTATGTATATATATATATACACACACATATATATAATTTGCCATTTTATATGTTCCACATAATCCTTTTCATTTGCTAACAACTTTCAACAGCTCTATTTTTTCCCTGTAAGATAGGAGTAGGCAAAGTTTTTTCTGGAAAGGACCAGATAGAAACTATTTTAGGCTGTGTGGGGCTCCACGGTCTCTCCATCAATATGGTGCAAAAGTCGCCGTAGATAATATGTAAATGTGAGCCACAGACTCACATGAGGGAATGCGTCATATTCCAATAAAACTTTACTTAAAGAAAACAGAGGGCAGGCTGGATTTGGCCCACAGACCGTAGTTTATCAACGTCTGGTATAGGATAAAATAAAACTAAGAACTTCTACTTGTTCTTCAACACTCTTTATAAATGAATAAATAAAATACAAATATTATTAATGAAACATTTAATTCAGCAAGTCAGGTAACTCATTGCCCCTACTCCCTAGCTTTTCTTTCAGGGTCAAGTTTCAAGAAAGAATTGTGTACACAAAGCATGCATCTTCTCTCTACCCAAATCCCCACTCCTCCACGCCACATTCTGCAATCTTGCTTCCTTCGCTGCCAATCGTGTTGGAGACACTGAGAGTTTCATAGTGAGGCAGATCTGGGTTCTTATACCAGCTTATTTGCTATCTGACCTTGGGTAATATATTTAACATCTCTGCTTCTAGGTCTTTTCATCTGTAAAATGAGTATAGTAATATTATTGCTATTGTGAAGATTAAACAGTTACATAAACTGTAAAATGACATAGCTACAAATACATTGCGAGTGATAATAAATACTAGCTCACCCTCTTCTCTCTTCTTCCTAAATCCACCAATCAATAAATCTAACTGATAGCCTATGGGCTTTTTCAGACTTGATTTATCTGATTCGAGAATTCTGACCACTCTTTCTTTGGACTCTTTCCTTCCTCCTCTTAGACAGCAAAACTGAACTCCTTTCCCTTCTATAACTCTGACTACTCCTTCTCAGTCCTTTTGACCAGCTCTCTTTTCTGCTCGCCCCTATATATCCTTCTGCCCAAAGCAGGTTTTCTCTTGATTTTCTCAGGTCCGGCTTCTTGTTGCCACATAGACATCAGCCATCTTCTCCCAGAGATCACCTAATCCAAGTGATCCCTAAGTTACTCTCTCTCATATCAACCTGTTTCAACCCTCTGCATAATCAGTAACTGATATTTTCTTCTGGTTCTTATGTGCTTCTTTGTTTATTATCTCCCTCCACCAGGATACAAACTTCAAGCATCCATTCACCACTACTTCTCCAGCACTTGGAATAGTACCGGGCACACAGCAGGTAAATGCTCAATAAGCATTTATATAATTAAATTGTATCGGCATCTTGATAGTCCCTTGGCTTCTTCCCTTAGCCCACATCTTCTCTTATTATACAAGATGTCCCTGAGCAAAATTATCTACTCCCAGAACGCTGTCAACAAAAACTATTCTAAGTGTGAGCTGCCAGTCTTTGCCCCCTCCAGAAGCCTAACTTCTTTCCTGCCTCCTTCTTTTCTCCCTAGACTTTAACTGGTGACATAGTTATTTTTCTAAGCCTTAAATCTGAACTCCTAACATCTTAGATTAAACCCCTTCAGTGGTTCCTCACTGCTCATAGAACAGAGTTTAGACTCCTTAGTTTATCAGACAAGTTCTGTCCCTTGTCTAACTTTCCAGTGTTATTTCTTACCACATCTTCAGATAAAAATAATAACAGTTTGACAAACTTTCATTGAGTTCCTATGGTGAACACAAAGACAGGAAAGACAGAGACCCTCCCTTCCCACAGAAGGAGGCTTTGTAGAAAAAAATACCTAAAGGCCCATAAACCAAAGGAGAAGAGAACTGCTCTTTATTGGGAGCCAATTTGTTTCTAGAACTGATCCCAGTACTCTATATTTTTTCATTCAATCTTTATTGCAATGAGATTGTTATTATTATGTTTTTTATCTGATGGAGAAGCTGATATGTAAGCTCCTTAAGGACAAGGATTTTTTATCTGTTTTATTCACTCACTCCCATTTGCCCATCACCTTAAACTGTAGTGGGCACATGGGAGATCCTTCATAAATATTTTTTGAATACATGGAGAATTATTTAGAGAAGCTAATTACTTTGTCAGCATTACAAGGTTAACAAACAACATGTTGGGATATCAGTCAGGTCTAACTCCCAATACTTTACTTTTTCATAATCATACACCATGAGCATTGGGACTGTGTACATTTTTTCATCATCTTTTTTTCAGTGTATGCACAGAGCTTGGCACAGAGTAGGTAACCAGGAATATTCTTGAATAAATAATTTCACAAGATTCCTTTCTACATAAAACAGATATCAAAAATATATTTTAGGACATGGTCTTAAAATTATTAAATCACGTAAATGGAGTTGATAGAAAATAAATGGATACAATTCATATTTATTTACTTCATGTAAAACTGATATTTTAGATATTCATATTTCAAACTAATATGTTTGCTATCAGACATCACTGCCTAAGATGGTATTCTGAAATAGGCATGACCCATGTGTCTACTATACAAAATGTATCCACTGGGTTATGTGCATTTACTACTCAGTCAGTTATTGATCGAATGAGTCTGACACCTTTTTGGAGAGAAGCCCAATATTTTTTTCTTTTTCTGAAGGGTTCAACTTCCTAGGTTATTCAACTCAAATATTAGTGCAACTCAAAACCTCTGTTGCCATCTTCTTTACTTATATCAACTGCTTTAATATAGAAAACAGTTCACTTTGTTTGATTTTTCTGACAAAATTTATGGAGAAAAATATTTTTCAAAGCCATAATATGAATTCTAACATTAAGGAAAATGATAGCTTTTAAGCAAACCTTAAACAGTTTTATACACACACACATAATATGATTTTTTTCATAAGAAGCACTATCCGTGTAAGAACTGAGTTGTTACGTATGTGTTTCTTCTGAATAATTGTTACATATGTATTTCTTCTGAAACATAAGTGTTTCTTCTCATACACTGCTTTCCACTTCCTAATCTGAAAGCCATTTCATTTTTACCCTCCCTCTAACCTGTAATAAGTAACCCATAGCATCCAAACTGTCTTGGGTTGATGATGCCACCTGGTGGCAGAAAACAGTCTGAACCAATTATGTTCCCCCAGGGTTTCTTCTCCCTTCTCAAAGAAATTCTGCACAATCTAGTGTCACTTTTCTTCCTTTCTACATCTGAATTAATGGCACCGTAAATAATTTCTCCTTGTACTCATACGTCCTGTTAAGCCCTCTTCCTCTCAACAGCCTTCATTTCCTCTAGGTGTACACCTGTTTTCTTCTTCCTTCTCTTGCAATTGTGAATTTAAATAAAAACCTTCTTTCTGGTGTATGGCTGATTAGTATAGCAAGAGTGCTACCCATATAAATGTATCCAAGGAGATGGGAAAAAAATTTAAACTGTGTCTTATGAATTCATTTTGATAAGGAGCAGAAAAAATAAGTCTCCCTCTCCACCTTCCTTGTTTCTAGAAAAGCAATTCCCTCCCTTAGAGATAATAACAGTTAGTAATACTCCACAGACATAACCATAGCAATATTTTCTTCAACAAAAGTCATAGCTTATAAGTCAGACCTTTCTGCGCCTTGATTCATTTCCACAATAACATATTTTAGTGATGTTTTCATTTAAGTACACAAAGAGCTGCCTTATCCTTTTTAAGGGCTGCATAGTATTTCACTGTACAGTTGTGCCTTGTTTATGTAACAAATTCTCCACTGAAGGATTTTCAGGGGTTTTTTTCCCCTAATCTTTTGCTACTATAAAAAAATGACGCATTGTGCTACTGCTAGGGTAGTTGTACATTGAACACCTAGAAAGAGTCACTGAGTCTTAAGGGTAAGGGCGGAAAATAGTAACATGTTGAGATGAAATAAAAATAAAACACTAGTACCCTAAGTTTTGTGACAATATCCAAACACAACTTTCAGACTCTGTAAAACCCCTATCCTAATTTTTATCTACACCCTTATCCTAATTGAACGCACTTTTTCCCAAGCATGGAAAACACGGCTTCTTTTCCAAACTTATGCCCTTATAAAAGGTTTTAGAGTTCCAAACTTACAAATTTGAGGACAGAATGTGTTTCTAAGAATGCTATTTCCTGCAGAAGACATTATTTCAACTAGTTATTAAACATAAATACACAATTTGAAAAGTGCACTGCCTTGAATTAATATGATTTGATTCCTTCTCAAGAGAAATAGCTGTTAGAACAGCTAATTGTCATATATAATGACTGTAATAAACTGATGTGATGATTTATATGTTCCATTACCGTCACTGTCTAATTGATTTAAGAGAAATTCAATAGAGATTATGTCATATGTTTATATATCCAAACATGCCCATTTATACACATAATCTATAATTTTGAAATATTGATAATTCAATATTGATAATTTGAACATTGATGGTAACATGGATTTAATGTGTGCTATGTCTTCAGCATTGTGCTAAATGTCTTATGTGTATTCACTCATCTAATCCTCATAAAGATAGAATCTATTATTATCTATTGTTATTTAAACAGATGAGACTCAGAGAAATAAAAAGTTTTCAGAATGTTAAGCTGCAGTAAATGGTAAAGCAAGAAAGTGAATTTGGGTTGTTAATTCTTATTCACATATTATTAAGTCCTTATGTTTATTAACTAAACCCATACGTTAATTGATTAACTCTTAACGTTATTTATGCATATGCTCATGACTAGGAAAATGGAAGCAACTAAATGTGGCAGAAGAGAATGAGGAAGATAAAAATTGGATTGAAAGTAGAAAAAATGAAAGAAGTAGTGGAAGTGATGAGAGCAGTGGCATAATAAGTAAAGGCGTTTCTGGATTTAGTTATATAATTTTTTCAAAAGCTCTCTTTGATCATGGTTTCCCTAACAATTAGTCAAATGTGGGAAATCTAGACAGTTGGTTTTGAATTGTCCTTCCCTTAAGTCTCTAAGCTCAAGTCTTTTAGATTTCAGGGGGATCACTTAGAAAAGTGACTAATTCAGGGATCTGAGAGGAGAGCAAACTTCTTACCAGGGCTGAGAAAATCCTTTTGTGATTTGCTGTCACAAAGGTAGAAATTTAGATAGGTAGGTAAATTCAACAAATATTCCTTCATGTTGCAAGTCTCATCATCAGTGGAATAAAAAGTCAGAATGAAAAACTAACTGGAATTTAGATATTTCCAGTGTAAGTAATTTTGAAATATGGCATTTAAAATTACCCCTTGCATTCAAAACACAAAGCCCCTCACAATCCTTATGAACAGACCAAACAATTTTGTGACTCTAATTATTTCACTGAATATATTCAACAAATACTTGTGGGGTTCCTACCGACTTATCTGCTCATCAAGTGCCAAGCACAGCAGTAAAGAAAACAGACACAAATTTCTGCCCTCATGGAGCTTACATTCTTGTACGGGTGAAAAGATAGCACACGAAATACATACGGAATATAAATAGTCTGTTAAATAATGAAAAGGACAGAGGAAAAAAAGAGACCAGGAAAGATAAATAGGGAGTTAGGGGTACAGTTTTAAATAAAATAGTCATGAAAAGCTTTTCTGAGAAGTTGATATTTGAAGAAAGACCAGAAAGAGGTGATGGAATGAGTCATGTGGCTATTTTGTAGAAAAGCATTTCAGGAACAGCAAGTGCACAGGCACTAAAGCAGGAGAAGGTCTGACATTTTCAAGGAAACATGAGGGGGCCAGGGTGGCTGGAATGAGGGAGGGGACAGAGAAGCCTGGGGGATAAGGTCAGAGAGGACATGGGGAGTCCAAGCTTCAAAAGCTTTTAGGTCATTTTAAGGTCTTTAGATTAACCACTGAGGAAGAAACAGAAAGCCACTGGAGAGGTTAAATGAAGAAAATATCCAAGCAGAAAATCAATGGTTCCAAGGGTTTCTGCTGCATTATTCTGAGAACAGAATGAAGTCAAACAGCTTCAAAAGGAAACTAAACGTCCCTCACCAAAGCCAGCAATGGAATGGGCATCCATAGCGTGGATTCCGGAGCATGTCATGGTTTGTACTGTGTATATCGTTAAGCTAGAAACCGTGTTTCCCAAAGCCCCTCTCTGTATGTGACACCTGGAAGGCAGAAGTGGAGCAGTCCAGCAGTCATTACTCTGTGAGGGTCGTCATCGTCAGATGCCATGATAGACAGGTGCAGAGATACCAGGCAGGTTTCAGCCTGTCCTAACTCTCCTCCACTCCCCATCTAGCATCTTCTTGGTCGCTGATCCTGTTATCCAGCAGTGGTCAGGGCCACCACCGAGCGCTTCACTGTGAAGCCACAGAGGTGGTAACTTACCAGAGGTAAGAAGTGCCTACAAACTCCCTCCCCAGCTTGCCCCTGGCAGTCCAACGTGGTAGCTGGAAGTACATGTTTTCTCAGACTGATTGTTTCTCTGATGATCCAACTATCCTTTCTGACCTTCACTTCCACAGTTCCTTCTACAATTGTGGACGGCCTAATTTTTAAGATAAATTCTTTATCCCATAACAGTCATTAGTGACTCTGCTCCCTTGCCTGGACTTGCCCCAATCCGGTCCATCTACAGAAAACTGTCCATTTGTTTGACATCTCATTAATTTAGCTAATATCAGCAAGTTTGGGAAAATCTGTAAAGTAAACTTAAGTACTTTGCAGGACATGTTTGGCTCAGGCCAACAATGTTTTGAGATGTTTTCAGAAAGGCTTTTCTGCAGCAGACGGAATGCGGTTTTATAGCCTGATCCAAGGTTTAAGAATAACATCTAATCCCAAATTCTGCTTCCGAATGCTGTCAGTTTGGAAAATGAAAGCAGATGTTGACAGAGATGTATTTGCCAATGTGATGCCTCAGCAAACACTCTGAAGGAAAGACAATGTGAGACTAGATTGGATAAATATCCTCTTTTAAATTTATTTTACAAACCCTCTTAGCTGTATCCCCTAAAGGTGACATCTCTAAGATGATGAATACAAAAGGGTGTTGTCATTAAAACTCAGCGAAGTTTTTATACTTTAATACCACAGCTCCGAACATCAGATACCCACATTAACGAGAATCTTTCTGCATGTTTCAGTTTGCAGTGTAAACGAATGTCTGATGTATTCATCAGTGAATCCAGACTTCAGAGTTTCTCCTTTCTAAATGTATTGAGTGCATTCAAGTTGCAGCTCAAAGAGCTAATAACTGGTAAGTCTGAGTAAACGATGTGTAGGTACACTTTGAAAAAAATACAAGCTGTGAGGAATTCCCTTGATTTTTTTTCAAGCAAAATTCCCATTTAATCTGAATTTACATTGTTTCTACAATCCAGTGTTTGGATTTTGAGAAATGCAGAATGTCTGTATAAGAATGGAAGTCTTCAACAAATTAAAGATTAAAAAAAAAAAGACATGTTACTTGATACTATTGATCCAAAGCCAACAATGATTTACTGAGTTAATATATGTCACAGATTCTCTATTACGCTGTTTTCTTAATCCTCCTAATCATCCTGTGGTCTAGCTTTACAGAATATGGACGTTCCGAGAGTAAGTAATTTGCACATATTCTTAGCGCCAGTGAGTGGCAGAACTACTATGTGGGCCCTGGCATATTGACTACAAATTAGCATTCCTTCCTTCAATCTCTGTAATGTTAGGTGTGGAAATAACACTACTGACCCCAATATTTATTTATTTCTCACTTAACCCTTACCAGAGATGTGTTAATTCTCCTCTCATCAATTATATAGACACTGACTGGAGCAGTAAAGAATTGACTTCTAGTTGAGTGGTTTTGTGCTAAATTGTATTTAAGTTTCCTTTCTAATTCCATTAAGGAGTGGAAAGAACTTAAGCCAGAGGACTCCACATCCACCCCTTGGAAACTTGGCAACACTGGGCAAACGACTCTCTGAGCTTCTCTGTCCTCATCCACAAAAACAGCAGCCAGATCACCTTACCCCCAGGACTGCAGTGAGGATCGAACGCAGTCAGACAGTCAATAAGCATTAGTTCACTTCCTTTCCCAAAGGTTTCAGAAAGTAGTACTAGTTGGGATACATTATTGTTTTGGAAAATTTCAGCAAATACTTAAAGAAAAAAAAACATCTTTGATAAAGTTGCTCCATGTAACCCACGGTAATATTTCAGAAGTTTTTCATTTAGAATAAGGTCTGGACCAGTGGGGTATAATGCTTTTTAACTTGTGGTTAATCTCCACAGTGTTAACCAGATCTCAAGGGGAGGAATGGGGCAGGGAGAAAGCTGGTGAGTTTGTTTAAAAGAGAGTCATTGTCTCCTACATCTCTTCCAACTGGTGCTCACGATTTGTAAGAGTTGACATGGGCCCAATAAGGACAGCCCTGCTATGCAAAGAGTCTGTACTATTTCCTGATTTTTTAAATGAGCCTCAAATATTATCATTTATACATATATTTCACTTTTGAAATAAAATATTAGCTTGTCATGAAACAGCATAAACCAAGAAAGTCAGTCTTTTTAACAGCCATGAATCACATTTAGCTGGAGATAAATATACCAGTTGGCAATGTCCATTCTTAAGATTAATGGTCTTAAATGTAATACTTTAATAAAACCCTTTCTTTTCTATTAACTTCTTATTCTATCATGATTGCTCTTGCTTAATATAGTTATTTTTAGTATATCACCACCACTTAGTAATTTATATCAAAAGTTTTTCAACATTTCACTGACTTATTGACTTATGATCATAATATGCTTTAGTTAGATATCCTGACATTCTTCTTTGGAGTTTTTTGCAGTCACTTAAATTTAATTTGCTTTAAAAGGAAACCATCAACAAAACAAAAAGTCTATGGAATGGGAGAAAATGTTTAAGAACGATGTAACTGACAAGGAGTTAATTTCCAAAATGTACAAACAGCTCTTACAACTCAATATCAAAAAAACAAACAACTCAATCAAAAAATGGGCAGAAGACCTAAATAGACATTTCTCCAAAGAAGACATACAGATGGCCAACAGGCACATGGAAAGATGCACAACATCACTAACTATTAGAGAAACACAAATCAAAACCACAATGAGGTATCACCTCACACCAGTCAGAATGGCTATCATCAAAAGTCTACAAATAATAAATGCTGGAGAGGGTGCAGAGAAAAGGGAACCCTCCTACACTGTTGGTGGGAACGTAAATTGGTGAAACCACTATGGAAAACAGTATGGAGGTTCCTTAAAAAACTAAAAACAGAGCTACCATACGATCCAGAAATCCCATTCCAGGATTTATCCAGAAAAGGGCATATAACTGGAAAAGATGAAAACAATAATTCAAAAAGATACATGTACCCCAGTGTTCACTGCAGCACTATTTACAATAGCCAGGACATGGAAACAACTCGAGTGCCCATCAACAGATGATTGGTTTAAAAAGATGTGGTATAGATACAATGGAATATTACTCAGCCATAAAAAAATAGTGAAATATTGCCATTTGCAGCAACATGGATGGACCTAGAGAATACCATACTAAGTGAAGTGAGTCAGACAAAGACAAATATTATACGATATCATTTATATATGGAATGTAAAAAACAGTACAAATGAATCTATATACAAAACAGAAACAGACTCACAGACATAGAAAACGAACTTATGGTTACCAAAGAGGAAAGGGAAGAGGGAGCAATAAATTAGGAGTATAGGAGTCACAGGTACAAACTACATAAAAGAGATAAGCAACAATGATTTGCTGTATAGCACAGGGAATAATATTCAATATCTTGTAATAACATATAATGGAAAATAATCTGAAAAAAACATATATATAACTGAATCACTTTGCTGTACACCTGAAACTAACACAATATTGTAAATCAACTAACTACACTTCAACTAAAAAAAGTAAAACCGATCTAACTTGCTTTAGACATTCAAGCGAGTGGGGTAAAAAGGAAACCTTTTCTGCATTTTGGATTTTCATTTCTTCTGATTTTTATTACTACTCTCTACTGAGGGTGTATGGGGAGTTTTCTGTTTTTGTTTTTGTTTTGTGGGAGTTGGGGAGTAGGTAGGACTTCTGTTTTCATTGTTGCTTTTGCTTGTTCATTGTTTGGGTTGTTCTGGTTTTTTGGGACCACTTTTTCAGGAAAGAATCTGAAACCAGTGCTGCTTAGAACCCCCTGAGAGTGGGCACTGAATTGTGACTGCACCACACTTATTGGGCTATTAATTTTCCAATTATTTAATGAACTTCCATTTTTAATGGTTCTGAAAACCTCTGTTGAGACAAGTAATATGAGCCAACACTCACAGAGTATATTATTTGCCAGGCACTGTGTTTTGATCTTGACACATATCAACTCTTCCTTACTATACAACGCCAGCAGGTAGGTACTATTACCCCATTCTATACACAAGGAAATAGGCACAGAGCTAAGTAACCTGCCCAGGGGCACATGAGGAAGAAGCCACAGAGTCAGGATTTGAACCCTAGGAGTGTGGCTTCAGAGCTCTCATGCGTCTATTAAAAACAAAACAAGTTCAAAAACCTACATGGTTTTATAGATTATTTGAATAAATAAATATTATATGACGTCTTTGAAAATACGTTCAAAAATTTAAGTATATTTAAAATAAAGTATTTTTGAACAATGTTTTCATTTTAAGCAAACATTCTGAATATAAGCTACTGTCCAACATAAGTGCACTTGAATTTACCAAGCATGAACTGTAACTTTGAGTATTATCTAGATGTTCAACTTTTTAAGCTGAATTATTAAAACAAAATTTACTTGCTTCTCATCTCAGAATTTTTCAGGCATACTTTTGGAAATTTAAAAATTTTTAGTTTTCATATCGGATGGAAATTCTATGGTAAAATAAAGAAGTAAAGATAGATGGATGGATAGCTATCTAGCTAGCTAGTAGAAAGAAGGAAAGGAAGAAAGAGAGAGAGAAAGGAAGGAAAGAAGGAAGAATTTGACCACCTATGCACCAGCGACTAACTCAGATGAATCATGTACCTGGTGTCAGTGCATGTAAAATCACTCCCTGTTCTTGCCCATAAAGAACAGGTACACTGCAGATAGTATCACATTTCCCCTCCTCAAACACAACTCCACTCAGTGCCGGGCTGGAAAAAGATCTGAGAGACACTGGAGAAAAGATTAGAGCTGTGGTTCTATACACTCACTGTGGTACTCATATCTTAACTGCCAGAGTAATCTCCACAAGTATTTAACAACCACCGTCCTGTTATGTTTACTGTCTTTTTCTCTCATACATATGTTCTTTAGTACACATGTACTCTTAAGCCTCCTTCTATTGCCCATATGGGAAAACAGAGTCTCAGAGAGATTTCACTGGAGTGAATTGCCCAAAGTCACCCTACTAATTAGGCTTAGCAAACCAATTTTTATTGTACCATTTATATGTTCCTATTATTAATACATAATAATGCCTTCCAAAAAGGAAGCCTAACTTCAAACTATAATATGGTTTAGGTCCTAGAAGAATTTGACATTGAAAAAATGACCTTATTAATATGTATAAAACACATTAATTTTATTTCTTGATATCCTGCAGTTCTAATAGTTTTAAAAGTTCTGATTCATGACCTTGAGTAAAAAACATATCAGAGTTAGTGAAATTACACTGTTTTTTTTTTCTTTTTAAGCTATTCATCATACTCAACTATTTTGCCCAGTTAGTTAAGAACGTGCTTTAGTTTGTTTTGGTTTTTTTACCTTTAGTTTTTGTTTTTGTTTTTAAACGCACACCGTGAGAGCTGTGAGTTTCGGGGGGGGGGGGTTGTTTGTTTTGTTCTTTTAATTTACTCATTTATTTATTTTTGGCTGTGTTGGGTCTTCGTTTCTGTGCGAGGGCTTTCTCCAGTTGCAGCGAGCGGGGGTCACTCTTCATCGCGGTGCGCGGGCCTCTCACTGTCGCGGCCTCTCTTGTTGCGGAGCACAGGCTCCAGACGTGCAGGCTCAGTAATTGCGGCTTACAGGCCCAGTTGCTCCGCGGCACGTGGGATCCTCCCAGACCAGGGCTCGAACCCATGTCCCCTGCATTGGCAGGCAGATTCTCAACCACTGAGCCACCAGGGAAGCCCTAGTTTTTGTTTTTAATTATTTATTTATTTTTGGCTGCCTTGCCTCTTCATTGATGCGTGCGGGCTTTCTCTAGTTGCGGTGAGCGGCGGCTACTCTTAGTTGTGGTGCATGGGCTTCTCATTGCAGTGGCTTCTCTTGTGGCAGAGCAGAGGGCTCTAGGCGGGTGGGCTTCAGTAGTTGTGGCACGTGGGCTCAGTAGTTGTGGTACACGGGCTTAGTTGCTCCACAGCATGTGGGATCTTCCCGGACCAGGGCTTGAACCCATGTCCCCTGCATTGGCAGGTGGATTCCTAACCACTGGGCCACCAGGGAAGCCCCGTGCTTTAGTTTTTAATATCATTAAAGTGAATAAGTAACCACAAAATCTATATTCTCAGTTAACTCATTTCATAGATATAAAGTGACTCATTAATTAGTTGTAGATTAAGGTTTGCCTTGCATATTGTCAATGATTTAATGTTATATGATTCAGTAATTCAATAACATAATCACATTCTATTAAAATCTTTTTCATCATTACAGAATTTAGTGGGTAAATTGGAAGGAAAGTGGTTAAAACTTTATACTTGTGGGAGAGTCTGGTGGTGAAGGGGGAGAGAGAAGATAGAGAAAGAGGAGGCAGCAACAATTATGAGGAATCTAGACTACACCAGTGCGGTTCAGATTTCTTTTTTTTGTTCCAGGGACACTCTTGTTTTCAAAGGACATTGCCCTCAGATGGAGCTCCTCTGGTTAAAGCAGGGTGAAGTCTGTCCTGAGGACAAGCCCTCACTACTGGCTCCTTACAGCCCTTGAGTTCTGTCTTCAGGACCCACACTTTGATATCCACTGACTATTAGCTCTGAAAATTTACGAGTGCAAATCTAGTACATGAGAAGAACAGCAAGGAAGCAGTGAAGGAGGTCCTTGTCTCCATTAAGATTCTGACACTGAGGGCTCTTCTAGTCATACTGAGAAACATCACGAAACCTCCTCTGTAGAACAGGGACCATTTCTCTTTATCTTATCTTGAGACATGCCCAGAATAGGAGTGTACGTCTGTGGGATTCATAAACAATTTATGACAATAATTGTGGACACCTTGCTCTGACCGCTTCCATTTTTACAGTGAGAGAGGAAAGCATCCTGGGTCCCTCCTATGAGCAAGTCTAAGAGCACAGGGTCATGCACGTGCTCTGTGCACAGAATCACAGGCAGATATTGGCTGTTCTACTTCTGTGAAGTGAAAGGAAGACTGAGTAAAAAGAAGAAACAACGAAGAGCACAGAGTAAGAATGCTGCCTCAGAAAATAAATCTGAAGACAAGCACAGTCAGGCCCAAGGAACAAACAAACAGGAAATTTGAAATTCTACAATAAGTTTGTTCATACCAATAGCATCTATGTGTTGCTTAAATGAAAAGTTGTTTATGTACACCACGAATGACAACAAAGAAAGCGCATGGGCACTGGAATCAGAGAAGCCTGAGTCTGAATCTCATAACTCCACTGATCAGCTTCATGACACTGGGAAAATTATTTAATCTTTCGAAACCTTAGTTTTCTCATCTGTAATATGGGTATAACAACATGAATCTGAAAGCGTTCTTGAGAGGACTGAATGTGATAACGTACATAGGGTGCCAGGAAGGAGCGCAGCACATAATAGGCTGCAAGCCAACACTGACAAGAATTGCCCACTGATACGGAGTGAACCAGAGCCCATTGGAATGCCAACAGTTTGTCCAATGAGATGCTCAAACATCTACCCCAGTGAGCTAAGTGGGCTCAAGACTTCCTAATGATAGCAAATTTAGAGGTCTTCTCCTCATGTAATCCAGGTAATACAACTGATCTATGGTCATACACTACCCAGCTTGTCTTAGATAATGTAAAATACGTGATAGTATTTCACATCTCTTATTATCAGAAAAATGTTTCCGAGGACAGGTACTACTTGTGGTTCCTAGGCAGTGGCAGCTACATATACCATATTCTGTATTGTGCTTAGTATAATGCATATGTGAACATTTAACAAGCCATAGTTCCTATGCACTAGCAACTGCAGGGCATCTGGAAGAGAGCTGTAGCTTCAATAAAATAAACTGTGTTCATGTTTGATAGTCAATACTCAGAATTTTTTTAAGAATGTTTTTTGCTTAATACTGTTTTATTTTTAAATTTGGAATCCCTTTGTAGGTAAAGTTGCAGCAGGAGATAGAGGGTCAAGAAACATCTCCTCCTCTGACCTAGCTTAATTTCATTCCAATTATATAGGTAGCTTTCCATGCGTAAAGCTCTAAGATGGGTGCCACAAGGATACTTAGATAATCTGGTTGCATACACACCTAGTGGGTTACAATCTCGTTGAAGAATGGTGGGGCAATATGGTAAGTACATAATTATAAAGCATAATAAGGTAAATTCTCATCTACTGGAACTAGAAAAGTTGATAAACCCTAATCTCCAACAGTCTGTGGCCACCAATAACTATAGTCTCTCACTACACTTGGATTTGGTCTCAGAAATCTTGCCACCACGATGCTCTGTCAAGCCAACAACCTTGATCAGGGTAAATAATCGATTTAGTATCCCTAGATTATGACATTGGTGATACCTGCTGGAAACACACAAACTACCTAAGAGAACTGATCCATTCATTAGTAGTTACTGGAATATTTACATTTCTTATTTGGACAGAGAAGTCTAACTTTACTCAGGAGAAAACAAGAGCTTTCACAGGGATGAAGAGCTAACATATCTTCAGGGTCCAAATGATTATTATCAATGTGTGTAATGGGTTGGAACTGAAAACAGAAACTGGTTGGACTGAGGTTATAGCAAAATAGACACAAAGGCATTCAAACAAAACAGCATCAAGAACAGAAGGAAAGCAAACTGAGGGATTCTTACACATGGGCCGTTGTTTGCAAACCCCTGATCTGTGACCTAAATGTTGAAGGTATAGGAACGAAATTGTCAATGCAGATCTTTAAATGTGATAGCACAGTTGGCAGCTCTGACCCCCAGGAAGTCCTTAGCAGAGTCCTGAGCACAAGAAGTAAGTTCGCCATTTTGCCTGAGGCAGGGCCTAACTACACTAAGGCTAGTAACTAGATGTACAGGCCAAGTTATAGCTCTGGAAATCCAGCAAAGGTTAGAGGGAGATAATATGAGCATATGCAAATTAATCAAGTGTATAACATTATGGAACTGGAAGTTTCAATTGTCTCAGTAGCTGTCTATAGCAAGCCATTTCTGAATTAAATAGGAGACTAATTTTGATCTTTTTTCCTACTTGATAGAATAAAGAATAGTGTGAATAGTGACAAGAATAATAATACTATTTATAATGTGCCTTCAAGCAAACTTTAAAAATATATAAATTTACCTTCCTTCAGTAAATGAAAAAGGTAAAAAGCTTTGTTCCCTTGTGCCCCTACATACACTATATATAGATATAGGTATAGTTTATAGCACTTTTCCATTTTCCTTACTAGAAACTTCCTTTCTAGAAACAGTATTTTAACTGGAAAATGAAAGTGGTTGGCCCTATGGCTTTTTAAATTTTACTTTTTATTCCCCTGCAGATTTGCTATCCCAGAGAATTGCTGGAGTATTGTAGAGCTAACACCTTCGAAAAAAAATATTCGAACAAGCTAATTTTTGCCAAAGCTTTCATTTGCATTGTAATTGGTATTAGTACGGTAAGATTCTCAAAGAGACACATGAATTTTAGAAAATTATACATGGATATTTCCAAGGCTTCATTGCACATTCTACATGTTGTGTGATAAAATCTTGAATAAACTTCTAGGATTTATTTTCTAAGAATTTTTTGTTTCTCTGGTATAGGAATATAATGACAGATCTACTCCAAATGCATAATAGTTGAAATCTGGGCTCAAATCAAAATAATCAACAATATACATTGAACCCCTCATGTCCATATTTAATTCTGTCACGTCCTTAAAAAATAGGCAATATGAATAAATCCTTCTTTTTTTTTAAATGTTGTCTTAATATAATTTTTAAGATTCAAAAATAGAAAAATGTCCCATAGAATGTGCTGATGGAAGAGCTATAACAATCTCCGTATTCTTTTTTTTCTTATCAAGTGCTTAATATGTGCTAGGCACTGCACTGTGAATGAAAAGTGGTTTCCACCCATAAGGAGCTCGAGATTCAACAACGGAGATAGAAATGTAAACAGTAATTACAGAGTTGCTGTGGGAGAACAGACATCATGTTTCATCTAACAGGCCATGTGTCTTGGATCTGCTACTCAATGGTGCAACACTTGTAGACAAACTCTGAATGGTTATTTAGGATTAATACTGATACACTCTTTACTTTTTTAATTGTAGTAAAAACATTTAATATGAAATCTATCCTCAAAAATGTTAAGTGCAGTACAGCAGAAACTAACACAACACTGTAAAGTAACTATACTCCAATTTAAAAAAGAAGAAAAATCCGTGAGATAAAAAAAAAAAAAGTTAAGTGCACAACTACTGCTAGCTATAGGCGCAATGCTGTACAGTGGATCTCTAGAACTTACTCATCTTGCATAACTGAAACTTTACACCCCTCAAATAGCAACTCCCCGTTTCCCTCTCCCTGCCCAGCCCTTGGTAACCACCATTCTACTCTCTGTTTCTATGAGTTTGACTATTTAAGACATCTAGGTGGAATCACACAGTATTTGTCTTTCTCTGACTGGCTTATTTCACTTAGCATTATTTCCTCAAGCTCAGTTCATGTTGTTACATAATGCAGGATTTCCTTCTTTTTAAAGGCTGAATAATAGCCCATTGTATATATATACTACATTTTTCTTTATCCATTCGTCTGTTGATGGACATTTAGGGTTTTACATATCTTGGCTATAGTGAATGATGCTGCAATGAACATGGGAATGTGAATGTCTTTTCGAGTTCTTGATTTCAATGATTTTAGATGAATACCTAGAAGTGGGATTACTGGATCACATGTAGTTATATTTTTAGTTTTTTGAGGAACCTCCATACTGTTTTCCATAGGGGCTGCACCATTTTATATTCCCACCAACAGTGCACAAGGGTTCCAATTTCTCCACGTCATTGAAAACACTTGTAATCTTTTAGTTTTTCAATAATAGTCGATATTCTTCATTTGCTTTTCTTATCTAAAAAAAAAATCTGATTCCTACACGACAGAGGATTCGGTATCTCAAATTACGGCAGATAAAAGAATTTTAGGGCTTTCCTGGTGGCACAGTGGCTGAGAGTCTGCCTGCCGATGCAGGGGACACGGGTTCGTGCCCCGGTCCGGGAGGATCCCACATGCCGCGGAGCGGCTGGGCCCGTGAGCCATGGCCGCTGAGCCTGCGCGTCCGGAGCCTGTGCTCCGCAACGGGAGAGGCCACAACAGTGAGAGGCCCGCATACAGCAAAAAAAAAAAAAAAAAAAAAAAAAAAAAAGAATTTTAAATCGACTCTAATTCAGCAAAAATAAAATGGAAAGAAATGGGAATAACAGAAGATTCTGAAAGATATTCTTGCTAGAAATTCTCAGTTTTGTCCTTGAAATAAAACAAGTTGACTGTTAATGCACTGTTGATGATTTTCATCCATGGACCTTAAAAGAAATGACCTCTTTCACCAGGTTTGCTGTTGGGTGGTATCTGAGCAAAGTTAGTTATATATCTATTACCAAAGACCCTCTGGGTGAAAACCCACTGAGGAAATATCTTTTATTTTTTAAGTAATAGAGAGAGCTTTGCTTCCCTGAGAAACAGATGTTTTCTCCTTTTTAACTGGCCCTTTCTACATTTTCCTTAAGCCGTCAAGAAATTCAGTGCCAAAATCTGTGCTCAAATATAGCAGTTGAGGGGTCTGAATGGTCTATATATTATTTTTTTCTCCATAAATTTTCCATTTAATTTTTGGAAAAAAGTGAGTTCCTGTTTTCATTTTTGGAAAAAAATATTTTATTATTGAACTACATTCATTTTTGCTAAAGTGGTTATATATTCCTTGTGGAATGACATGCAGCATGTCATAATCAATGAATTAGTATTTTTTTAAAGATTAGGTAAACACCAATATCATCAATCATTATAACCCAGATCTTAAATATTTAGAAGACTGGTTTTTGTTTTTTTTTTTTTGGCGGTACGCGGGCCTCTCACTGTTGTGGCCTCTCCCGTTGCGGAGCACAGGCTCCGGACGCGCAGGCTCAGCGGCCATGGCTCACGAGCCCAGCCACTCTGCGGCATGTAGGATCTTCCCGGACCGGGGCACGAGCCTGTGTCCCCTGCATCAGCAGGCGGACTCTCAACCACTGCGCCACCAGGGAAGCCCCTAGAAGACTGTTTTGTGTGTCATTGTAAATAGTTTTAAGTAATCTTTATTTTATCAAATAGTCCTATTCAAAAAAAATTATATTCATAAAATTAAAATTCATCTCAAATCAGATGTAAGAGTACATAAATGGGCAAGTCCCTTATTTTCCCTAGAATACTTATACATTTTGAGGCTAAAAGTATGCCAAGAGCCAAATTTCAACCAATTTGTGAATCACAGCAAAGCACAGATGCAGCTGGAACAAACTGCCGCCATACAAGAGGATATTTTCATTTTTGGTAAAACAATTTTGCGTGTCTGGTTTTCATTTCAAAGCCTTAGAAAGTCTAGGGCATCATCAATTATACATTTGCCTTTTCTGTATTTCTGTACTACCAGTGTTTATCTACATGTAAGAGAAGGGGCTTTGTATTATAAACATAAAATACTTTGTTTCACACATGTGTGTATATACACAGACACATATCTATATGCATGTGTACAAATACACTATAAATAACTACTCAGAATGGAGGGAACAAACTCAAAGCCTTCAAATGCAAGAAAATATAAATCTACATATTTTATCTTTTATGAGAGAAACAGATCTCTTACCCACCCATCACCATAACGTACAATGGCAAGAGCCTGGGGCCATACACTGAACCCTCTGAATAGATGAAAGAAGGACTGTTGGTGGAAGAACTTAAACAAGTTTAGAAAAATGACCAGGTGCAGCACTGTAGAAAATGAAAGTAAACAGCTTGCCTAGGGCTTTGCCAGATCATTTTACTGAAAGTCACGTATAGCATTAGTGTTTTTTAAATTTTTACTGGACATGCTATTATCACCCATGTTAATTAGTTTGTTTGTTTTTACCCATCATCTTCAAAACTCTGATTAAAACAGTTTGACACCAGGATACCTCAAGCCCTGATTCCAAACACTCCATTAAGTGCCCTTTGAAGCATTTAAGCCCACCTGCCATGGTAAAGAACAGTATTTCTCTTTTACCCACTCAAAATGGACTAGAGCATGGACTAGAGCATTGGACTTCTCAAAAATGGACTACATTTTTGAGAAGGCATTAGTCATGCACATGAACAAGAATAGCCCTTGTTAACACTAATGAAGACAAAAGCTCCAACGGCTTTTATTACTGCTATGCTTTAGATTATAAAATACAACAGTCAGCAATGTTGACATGGATGTTGCTTGCCAAAGTGCTAGGCCTTTGATACCTTCACGATGGTTAAAACTCTTTGAAGAATGCCTAGCTTTAGAGTGGTGAAAGTAATCCTGTGTCCTTGTATGCTTGTCCTGTTTATTTAAAAATTTTGTCTTATGTGTTTAGGGTAGTGTTTGGAAAAGGAGGCTTTAGGGTTGACAATAGTTAACAGAGCTTTCTTGCTGGATTTTCTCTCTTTGTAACAAAGGGAAAATGTACTCAAGTAGTACATGCATATATTGACTTTTTATTTTACAATTTAATGTAAAATTCATGTTTTATTTCTTTAAGTCCATATTTAGGTTTATGTGGGGATTGAGAAAAAGGTGGTCCATTTTTAAAAGAAGGAAAAATTCATTTTGATATATTTGGAACTAACTTGAAAGGGGTAGATATGTTTAGAAAACAGGTGCACAATATTCTACAGACTTGAATAAAACCATCCAAAAAAGTAAATGAACAATAAAGGAGAAAGTGCATTATTGGGAATTTAGAATACAAAATAGATAAGCTTTCCCTTCTTAAGTATTTAAATGTAAAAATCGAAAGTGCTAAAATTAACAGCAGGGATGGCAAAAAAAGTAATTCTTTTTAATTTTAATTTACACAAGCAAAACTGGAATAAAAAATTAGTCAGATTCTGAAGTAATTTCTTGAAGCACCCTTTTTTCCTTACCAAGAATGTCACATCCAAAATAATTTAGCACCATAAAAGTTACATAATCATTCTGACATTTTAAAAAAGCAACACAATCGCTTTTCATCAAAATGGAAGCATACTGGAGTGCCTTAGTGCCTTCAAACTAGCCTATTATCCCATTCAGCAATTCTTCTGTGTACACTATAAAAGCAAAACCATTGTGGTCGATTAGACTCACTTACATCACAATAAACCAGGAGTTGTTTGAGAAATGCTAAGCAGTAAAATCCATTAAGGCAACTGATAATTAAATAGTAAACCAGGAAAATCCCTATCCAGGTCTTCCTGAAGACTAATGATTTAATACAAGAAGCTGTTGGAAGAGGGAGACATGATTGTACTTTCATGAGTTCTTTACAGCCTCAGTGCTTAATTACAGCCTTTTAGTTAGTTATTCACTAAATATCTGTTGACTTACTGATATCTCAGCCTACTTTAGTGAATTTTATTCATCAGTTAGCAAGAATATTATATTCCAATACAAGAATATTATATTCCAGGGGTTCACAATCTTAGTGCACCAGAATCATCTGAGGGGCTTACTTCAGAGATTTCTGATCCCCATTCCCAGAGTTTCTGATTCAGTAGATCTGGAGTGGGCCTGGAGAATTTGTATTTGTAGTAAGATTGCCAGCTGACGCTGATGATGTTGGTTCTAGCACTGTGAGAATTACTCTTCTGGTTTAATAAATTTCCAGTTTCTTTTCCAAAGAATGAGAGATACAGTATCATCAAAAGTTTCCCAATACTCAAGTGAATTGGGAAAACCTAAGCTATTACAGGTTAGGTAAAGCTGTCAGTAGCACTCTAGCTAAAAGACAGTTTTATACACTAGCTGCTAAGACAACTCTACAGTGAAGTAGAATCTGTAAGAGCAGACAACTTTTGTTCCCTTCTGCCACAAGCTACCCTTGCTCTCCCAGGTCACATTCTAAGCCTGATTTGACTTATCTGAGGCTTGCATTTACTTCTCAGTGTTGGATTTTTTATTCAGCCATCTCTCTATACCAGCATTGTCTAACAGAAATGGAATGAATGCCATAAGTTTCATTTTAAATTTTCTAGTAGCTACAGAAAACAAAGAAAGAAAAAAGGTGAAATAAATTTTAACAGTATATTTTACTTAACCCAATATATCAAAAACATTATCATTGCAACATGTAATAATATACAAAAATTGTTAATGTGATATTTTACTGTTTGGCATTAAATCTTTGAAAATTTGGTATCCATTTTATACTTAGAGTACATTTCAATTCAGATGCTAAACTTTCAGTGGTTTAAATTAAAATGTAGTTTCACAAAGATAACAGTTTTGCTTAACAGAAAAGTATTTAACTTCAAGTTTACTTAAATCTAATTTAATAAAAAAACAGAAAATAAAAAATTCAGTTTCTCAGTCATACTAATCTGATATTCATTTCAAGTTCCTGCTCACTACATATGGCTAAGTGGCTACCATAAAGGACAACAAAATTTTATATGTTTAACAACCACATACCCCATAAATTCTACTGAATGTAGCAGAGGAAGAACTGAGCAACTTGAAGAGAAGCAAATCTCTGTGATGTGATGTCACCAAGCCAGAAGAAGAAGGACTCTATCCTCATTGAAAATGCCTTTTGTTTAAATAATAAAGCACAGCTGAGAGTATAAAATTCAATGATCCCATACAATTTACTACTCTATTGTATTTATTACTCTTAATTTCTCCCAAATTTTTATTTTGAAAACTAAATACTATTCTAACTTGAATATGAATAATTTTACAATTCAAACATTACTAGTGAGATAGCCAATTTATTTACAACTAAAATTCTAAACTTCTCTATAGACTTCTTCAGAAGGAATAGTTCAACAATTTAAAATATTTCAATTTTAGACCAGTTTCCCTTAGAAATTTACTTCAATTAATATAATTTTAGAAGTAGACAAAAGGGAAGAGTAGGAATTTAAAAATACTTCTGAAATAGCTGCCATTGACAATATGTTTCTAATAAACATAAGGCGTTTTTATTGACATACTTTAATTATAACATTGGACTTAACTTTCCACTCATAGAGGGTTACCATCCCTGTTTTAAGTGATACTTAGAGTATGTGATTTTCAAAAGGACACACAGCTAGTAAATAAAACTTTTCTGCCTATGGAGAAGCTTAAATTCTTTCTACTGTAAGACTCTGGTACCACGAGATAATATACAATTTCACTTTGTGAAGACATTATTCACAGGCCAATAATCTGAGAACTAAAATTATTGACATATATTTCGTTCTAATCAGAGAACTACCTCTGGAATCCTAGTGCCTGAAGAGAACAGTTTTTACTTTGGTATATAATTCACAGAGTAATATTTAGAGCAATAAGAGAACAAAAGAATTTATTGGAATGTGGACCTAAGCTGAAGCTGCACTTCTAATCATGGGTGTTATTTCCTTGTGTTCCCTTGTCTTCATTCCTTAGTTACAGGACCTGTGAGCAATGGCACATTTGGTAGACATATTAAGGTATCTCCAATTATCTCCGAAAAAACAAGGACTGTTCCTCCAAAAATATTTTAGAATCAAAGTAACTTCATTTCATTTTCATCTCCCTTGGCATCAATTATAGTATTTCTGGGAATACCTAAGTTCACAGATATGAAATCTTCTAATATCACTGCCTAAAAAAATTATGCAAATTTATAAAACCACTCTAAACTAACTCTAAGCTTAGGTAACTCAATCCTAGGAATAACAGCTTGTTTCTCCATACTCCATCTTGAATAGAAAGGCTTTTGGATGAAGATAATAAAATGCTATTTATAACTCACAACTTATTGAGTTCTTACTATGTGCTCTGGTCTGTGATACCAGAAAATAGCAAAGTGCCTTTCAGTTGTAACTAACACAAATTGTTACTGTAGTTTACAGATTTCCTTATCTCAGTAATTCATGGGTAGAGAGCAGGCAGTTACCAATAGCTGTCATTACTGTCAATAAAAAGTTCATGATTTGGCTTTCTAGTCCTCAAATGTAGCTCTTCAGTATTACAATTTGCACTGTGCTTAGGGCATTCTCTTAAAGTTATCAATGGAAGAAATATTAGTAATCTGAGATAATATAAGTTGTCCTGATAAATACCTTGTATTCCATTAGGCATTCACACCACTGGCAATACTAGATGTTTGAATGGAATTTGTGGTTTCAGTAAAATTGAAGTTGTTTGTGGGAACAAGGAATATTATTTTTTAATGAGGTCAAAACAGGGAATGAATAAATAATTATTAGTAACAAGATTAACTCTTAAAACAAACTGGAAGTACTCCTTAAACTATCTGATATTGACCATAATATAGATCACTACATCACCTATGTGTTTAAAGATATTATATAGAAAATCACTAAAATAAGAAACTATTATAGCATTAGAAACAGAAATTATAGAATAGAAATAGAGAGTATAATAATAGAATTAGAATTGTAAAGAAATAGAACATAGGAAACTGTAGTAATATAAATGCAATAGGTGAATAATAAACGCTCTCATGGAAGAAAAGTAAAAAACAACAACAAAACAAAAAGCCTGTAAAATATTCATCTCTAAGTGTTAATTTTAATAGTAAGTAGAGATTCGAAAAACAATCTTGGGGTTCATTTGCATGTGTAAAACCTAAAGTCTAACATCCCTCTGCATCCCTCTGCAAGTCGAAAATAAAGAGGACATGAAGTAGAAAAGTTATTTTCAATAGTTTATATACTATAGACCTTGAAACCATTTATATTCTTTGCATTCATTCATTCTTTATCCTCATTTATTTATTTAACTTTATTTTTTAGAGCAACTTTAGGTTCACAGCAAAACTGACGGGAAGATACAGAGATTTCTCATTATTTCCCCTGCTCCCACACATGCATCCCCTACCCCATCATCAATATCACCAACTGACAGACCTACACTGATACATCATTATCACTCAGAGTCCATAGTTTACATTAAGGTTTGCTCTTGGTATTGTACATTCTATGGCTTTGGACAAATGTATGATACGTATCCACCATTATAGTATCATAAAGAGTATTTTCACTGTCCTAAAATTCCTCTATCCCCTGCCTATTTATCCTTCCTTCCCCCCTTAACCTCTGGCAACCACTAATCTTTTTACTGTCTCCATAATTTTGTCTTTTCCAGAATGTCATATAGTTAGAATCACAGAGTATAGTAGCCTTCATAGAGTGGAGTCTTTCACTTAGTAATAAGCAGTTATGGTCCTTCCATGTCTTTTCGTGGTTTGGTAACTCATTTCTTTTTAACACTGAATAATATTCCATTGTATGGATGTACCACAGTATATTTATCATTCATCCAGTGAAAGACATCTTGATTGCTTCTAATTTTTGGTAATTATGAGTAAAGCTGCTATAAACATCCGTGTGTAGGTTTTTCTGTGGACATATGTTTTCAACTCCTTTGGGCAAATACCAAAGAGCATGATTTCTGGATTACGTATAAGAGTACATTTAGATTTGTAAGAAATTGCCAAACTGTCTTCCAAAGTGGCTGTACGATTTTGATTTCCCATCAGCAACAAATGAGAATTCTTGTTGCTCCACATCCTCACCAGCATTTAGTATTGTCTGTGTTCCAGATTTTGGCCATTCTAATAGGTGTGTAGTGGTATTTCAATGTTGTTTTAATTTGCATTTCCCTTATTTGCCATCTGTATATCTTCTTTGGTAAGGTGTTTTTTAAGGTCTTTGGCCATTTTTTTTTATATTGTTTTGTTCATGATCTTATTGCCGAGTTTTAAGAGTTCTTTACATATTTTGGAAAAGAGTCTCTTATCAGATGTGCTTTTTGAAAATGTTTTCTCCCAGTCTGTGGTTTGTTTTTTCATTCTCTTTACTGTGTCTTTCACAGAACAGAAATTTTTTATTTTAATGAAGTCCAGCTTATCAATTCTTTTTTTTCTTGGATCATATGTTTGGTGTTACATAAAAAGTCAATGCCTAATCTAAGGTCATCTAGCTTTTCTCTTATAGTATCTTCTAGAAGTTTTATAGCTTTTTGTTTTACATTTAGGTCTGTGATTCAATTTGCAATAGTTTTTGTGAGGGTGTAAGGTCTGTGTCTAGACGCTTCTTTTTTTTTTTTTCCCGCATGTGGATGTCCAGTTGTTTCAGCACCACTTGTTGAAAAGACTTTGTTCCATTGAATCATCTTTGCTCTTTTGTCAAAGATCCAATAACTATATTTACGTGAGTCTATTTCTGGGCTTTCTATTCTGTCCCATTTATCTATTTGTTTATTCTTTTGCCAATACCACATTGCCTTGATTATGGTAGCTTTATAATAAGTCATGAGGTCACATAGTGTCAGTCCTCCAGCTTTGTTCTTCTCCTTCAAAATTGCATTAGCTATTCTGGGTCTTTTAACTCTCCATATAAACTTTAGAAAAGTTTTTTTGGTATCTACAGAATAACTTGCTGGAATTTTTATTGGGATTACATTAAATCTATAGATCAGGTATGAAAGAATTGACATATTGACAATATTGAGTTTTCTTATCCATGAACATGAAATATCTCTCCATTTATTTTAGTTCTTCTTTAACATCCATTCTATTTTTTTTCAATAAATATTCAGTGAATGCCTAGTATATGCCAGATGCTGTGTGAGGCTCTGGATCCATGGTGATAGTCATTTCAAAGGAAGATAAGTAAGACTCTCACTTTTTACTTTTTACTACATAGTCAGCTTGAACTTCTTTTTTAACTAAATTTTTATTATTAAAAATATTTTTTTGTTTGTTTGTTTGCGGTACGCGGGCCTCTCACTGTTGTGGCCTCTCCCGTTGAGGAGCACAGGCTCCGGAAGCGCAGGCTCAGCAGCCATGGCTCACGGGCCCAGCCGCTCCGCGGCATGTGGGATCTTCCCAGACCGGGGCACGAACCCGTGTCCCCTGCATCGGCAGGCGGACTCTCAACCACTGCGCCACCAGGGAAGCCCTATTAAAAATATTTTTATTTTTTAACTTAGAAACTGTCAATCCCCATGTGAAGATCAGGTCAAGCAGAAATATAACAATGGAGTACAAATGTTAACAGATTTTGAAAATGTGAGCCACTATCTTATAACCTCTTTCTCCAATTTACTTCCATTTTGAAATGTGCCATATGTACGTGCGCACACACATACGTACATGCATAATGTGCATATTTATATGTGTGTATGTATATACATACATAAATAAAATAATCCTAATTATATTTTTCATATAGTAATTTTGGAATTAGTTTCCAGTCCCTAAATACAAGCAGCTGCACAACAGAAAACAACAGGAAGAAGGGTTCTGGGTAGTGAGATAACAGCAGCTGGTAGTTGAATTTTGCTTAAGATAAGCCATCATGCTAGTCCTAATGTAGACAGTCTAGTGTTTGCTCTGCAAGGCTCAGTGCTTGGAGAGTGAGGGCTGTCTGTACACATTAGTGATCAGCCAGAATCTCCAAATAGATTTTTCTAATCCACTAATAATTGAATTCTGCAGACAAATCTGAGTCATGATTTAGATGGAGTCACTTTTGAGATCCATCAGCCAAGACCTAGTTTAACTTAAGGATGATTATTATTGACTATATAGTGATATGAAACTAAATTATTTTATGAAGCCATTGTTACAAAAGAAAATTCAAAGAAAAAATTTACCTGGCTACTGTTTCCACCCTTTTCTTGAGGCAATCTGAATAAGAAATTTTAAAATTTGTATTTTATACTTATAACATTTATGTCATATGTCTTTTGACATTCTTTACCTTCTTGTTTCTTATGATATGAATTTATTAAGAACTAGATTTTTTCAGAAGATGCTATTCCTTTAACTTACAATACTAAAAATTATTGGAATGACATTTTAGAAATTCTTTTTCTGCCTCTTCCTAGAATAAGGTCAATGCTTTTTATTGATATGTAACTCAACCTCATTGAAGGTAAAGCTTTATTCAGTAATTATGACTCCTATAATAACTATCATTGCTCATTTTACTAAGAAACAAATGTCAGACTTGTATATCAGAAGTGAATTTTGCTGAAAATATTTTAGGGAGCATAATAAGACCATTGGATCTTATAAGAATTAAAGCCTTATAAAAGTATCTTTCTTTTAGGATACTCAAGATAACCCAGGTCTAACTAGTCCATGTCACAAAAACATTTCTAGACATCCTTAGATTAGTAAATATATAAGCAAAAGATAATTTTCAAATTGTCCATACTAATTGACAGGAGCAGAGATAATCTGGAACTAGAATAACATTAACTGGTATATTTGAGTCGATAAAAGTTTTTATAATTTTTTGATTGATATACATTCAAATATTTCAGAATTCTTTTGTAGATCATCCATTCTTATTATAATATACATCAACAATCTAATAATAATGTTTATAATAAACCTATATTATAATATTCATATTATAGTTGAATAAACTGAGACCAACAGAGGTTATGCTTTTAACAGGTTGATACAAAATAAGTTTAAAATGTTAAGAACACACCCTTCAAATGGGGAGAAAAGTGAGTAAGGAAAGCAAGATAGGAAGTGGGTGTCAGCAGAAAGTCCGTCAGAAATATGTCATCACACCAAAAGTTACATGTTTAACACATATAATAAAAATCAAATGAAACAGAAAAGAAAAAATATTTTATATTGAATTTAATTTGAGGGTAGAGGTCAACTAATAATAGGAAAGTCATGTTTATATTCATGTTTGCTTATCTCACCCCCATCTTTAGCCTTTATGTCTGCTTTCAGTCTCTACTGCTTATGCCATCTAACTGATTCTAGATAATTTATGCCAGCAAGTTCCATTCTTGGGAGACTTGGTGAGTAAAAAAACTATTTTTTAAATTTAAAATGCTTAACAGACATGATTTTATGTGTGTCACTTTCCTTTTAATCTGCATATATCATTGCACAGAAAGTTGAAAATGAATTTAAATTTAGTTCTAAAATCTGATGCAATATGTGCCTCTAAAACTTAGTGTCCTAGTTTATCTTAAAATACAAAAACCTTCCTTTCACAAATTTAAAATAAAATAGCATCTCATAATTGGTCAAATAACTAGTTATCCTAAAGGCCAAACCACCACCTTTCCAAAAAATAATGGGGAATTAGCTCAAAACATTTGCTTTTTTATTTCAGAAACTTTTAAAATTTTTAAGTAAAACATTTAATTTGGAATAATGAACCTTCAGATTTGGAGGTAGCAAATCTTATGATGAAAGACTCTCCTCCAAAGGACACATGATTTAGAAGTTGGTTGTACCTCTTTAGAGAGTCAGGTATTGCGTACTACATACGGAGACAAGGACCTGAAGACATCCATAATTTTCCCATTTATTGTTTGTTAGACTTTGTCTCGAGCATAAAATTTAGAAAAATATGGCTAGTAGGTAATTGGCATAATCAGAAAAGAGTAACAGGAAAACTAGAGAAAGGATTATATTTGAAAATATTATAAACAAATAGGAAGAAAACCAAGAAGGAAATGTGATAAAATGGTTATGTGCCAGGACAGGATATTTAACAACAAATATTCACTGTGCATCTAGTATACACCAGGGGTTTTCACAAACCTTCTCATTTTATCTTTTTGGCAATTTTCTGAGATGTTAAGAATTTTGCCCAAGATCATGTCTTGCAAATAGTAGAGCTAAGATTTGTATTTAGACTCCTGAAAGTAAGTTCTTTTCACATCATCATATAGATCCAGCAGTTTGAAAAATGAATTAATTACTATCTTATTGTCCTATCAACTTAAAAAGTACTTAATATCTTTGTTTTGACCACTTAGAGTGCTATGGGGAACACGGTGCTATTCAAGGATGGAGAGGGTAGTGTTGAAATGCAGAGAGAAGGTAGGAAGAAGAAATCTAAGAATTCTTAGGTGGAAAGAAAGGGACAAAAATCAGAGAGTAACCAACAGGAAGATAACAGATCTCCTCTACCCGCCTTCTAAAATTTAGGCAATGTCTTTGAATGTTCAGAGTCAGACAAGACAAAACTACAGAAACAGGGGATTGGAAATGTTGAAGTTGAGAAGGTAAATCAGAAAATGTGGCCTGTGTAGCTAACATTAGATACCTTTTCTCCCCAGAACCCAAGCAGGCCCAGGCATTATTGACACATGCTCAACTTCAATTCAAAGAAAGGTAAAATAACCATGGATGAAAATTAAAGCCAAATTTGCACTCTTCTCCTCTGCCAGAACAGTCTCCTCATCAGGGGCATTTTTTGTATACACAATAGTGTCACGAACAGTAGCAAAATATTAGGTTGATTGGTGAGGCTTGCTAAAACCTGGTGAAACTCCTAACACCTTTAAATCAGCACTTCATGTCTATCATTCACTCTTTCTCAATTTTTAGTGGGAAAAGCTATTCAGGCACTGAGAGACTGAATTATTTACAAATATAACAAATATTTGTAATTATTTACAAATACAACAATTCACCTGAATTTCTCTTAAGTCTGCCATTAGGAAAATTTGATTTTAATATTTGCATTCTTTTTCACATTTTTACACACCGAACATGACAGAAACAATTAATAATCCATGCCTTAGCATTATCTAGATCTCTGGAAGAAATCAGACTTACGTGAATTGTCTTATCAGTGATATCATCTATCTCTTTCAAGACAGTTCTTATAACTTCCAAATTTCATTTACTAAGAAACCTCTAAGCAGACATGATAAAGTAATTCACAAAAATTCCTCAGCTTTTTTCTTTGAATAGCTGTTATTGAGACAAATTCAGGTGTGTTATAACAATTCAGCTACAGTAAAAGAAATTGTGAATCATTTCATCAATACATTCTTGATAAAAAAGAATTTTAAATATAAAAACCTATTATTACATACATGAATGGTACAATCTTCCACATTCCCCCCCAATAAGTAACTCCCCTCCTCAATATGACTCTAGTGAATTTTCTATAGTAGAGAAAGAAATTTACCACACCAAGTTTTCCTAATGGATACTTGCATTCAAGAATGAAAATCACTTAACACTATGTAGCCACTAGTAGTCCACATTTCAAGGAATTTTGAAACCCTGGTATAATTAGAATTCTAATGAATATTAAGAGATAATGTTGGACTTAGCTGATAAATAATAGTTTCCTCTCATTCTAGACTTAAACCAAGCAAGCAACCTAGTTACACTGTTTATACTGAGGAAAAAATCCATATGTGTAATAAACAGAATATAATAATAAGGCATAATAAGGAAGGGGGAAGGGCACGATAGGGGTAGGGGATTAACTATTCAGTATAACAGTTTGTACTATTATGTGTGAAATAAATAAGCTATGAGAATATATTGTACAACACAGGGACTACAGCCAATATTTTATAACTATAAATGGAGTATAACCTTTAAAAATTGTGAATCACTATGTTGTATACCTGTAACTTATATAATATTAGACATCAACTATATCTCAATAAAAAATATTAAGGCATAAATAATATATGTATATGATCAATACATATATGATAATTTGGTAATTACACTCAGTATAGCCATTCCTGTTAATACAATTCTGAAGTACTTCTGCATATTTTGGCAAACAGCCACTAATCACGGCCCTTTGAATGTTGCCCACACTACTTTGGTTGCACCAGACCCCATAAATTACCACATGATCCAGTAACTACAGGTTTATTCCTGGCACATCAGAGGCCTCCAGGGACCTGCTCCAGCCTACTCTGGCTGGCTCTCTACCTTTCTGGGAAGTAGTCTTCTGACTGGCGGTCTAAGCCCATGTCTTACAGATTGATTAATATTTCATCTGTCTTCTCACGTAAGTAGAAAAGCCAGCCATATCATTATTATGATTCCCAACTTTAGAATCCTTTATCTTCTTAAATACTATACTGCATTTTAGCGGCAGTTATACTGTTATAATTAGTTTCTAATGAAAGTTAGTAATAAGATTTGTATCAAAAGCTGCTTCGATAATGATCCCCTCCTATGTTTAGACTTCTCAGATACCTTGTACTACAACATAATAGTAAATGAGAAAAAGATACATTATTGCAATATTATATTATAAAAGTTTCTTTCCCTAATTACCATTTAGGAATTAAATTAAAAAATGATTTGTAAAAATAACCAAGCCACAGACACATACATCTTTGAATAAAATAGATAATATGACTCTCACTCAACACTATTATTTTTTTTAAAGATTTGAGGCATAAATACCTTAACAACACACATACACAATAAAATGTCAGGGCAACAAAGACATTATCTACCAAATGAAGGTAGCGGCAAATGGAACTGTATATTTTCAAAACTCTAACCAAACACCCTCTCAAGAGACGGACTTTAAAAAAATTGAATGTTTCATTATTTTCCACAATTGGGCAAATTAAAAGTACAGTCAGCAGGACAGATCATACAGAAGGAAAATATCACTAACTGGGGTTTCTGTAATTGTCCTACCACCAGTGTCCTCTTAGACACAACTGGGAGCCAAAAGGGCACTGGATAAAAATAGTTTGCAGGATGGAGGTACTTCAGATAGGGAGTAATCTTTAAGAATTGTATTCAATTTCTGAAACCGTACTCAGAAAAACACAAAAACTCCAAAAATCTAGCTGTAACTAGAATGTACTGTCCTCCTTTGATTATTTTCCTCCACAGTGAACATGAACTGTCTTCATGACAAAGATAAGCCTGGATGATATTAACATTTCTTATGGACACAAATACTAACATTCTCTAAAACTATCTGCAACAGCTCATTACCCAAAACTACCTGCAGGAGCTCATAAAACAGAATAAATCAGATTCACCAACTCAAACAGATCAGCATTCTGTTTCATTTCTAATGCCCCTGTAGATACTCCGTGACATATAAGCTCCCCTCTTAGGATATTGCAGTATCATTTTTATGGCAAATAGTGATGCCTTACTATTTTAATATACAGTACAAATAGCACCATCCCTTCTCAAGTGGCTTAAATCAATTTATAGATTTGTACACTTCATGTATTATAATTGGGAGGAAAGAAGTGTCATGAAAGGTTGTTTAAAAACACCAAAAGAGCAAATGAAATGCTCACTGAGGAAATAAAAAGCTATACGATTACTCAAACTCAGCAAGAAATGCTGCTTTGAAATTCAGGCAGAGTGTTCCTCATCATCAAGAAAAGGAAACTAAATCTTTATTTATACTTATAAGAATACTGCTTGTTTGCGAGCATGAGCAAGAAGACAAGGCTTTCACCATATAATGGGAAATCCAGCCCTGTTTTAGAAACTGTAACATGTGGGCCCTGGTCCTGCTGCCAAGTGAGCTTGGACTAGTCGCTTGGCCTTGGTTTCTTCATTTGTAAAATAAAGGTCGTTGAAGGAAAGAAGAAAGGGAAGGAGGTCGGGAGGGAGGAAAAAAGAAAGGGAGGAAAAGAGGCAGGGAGGCAGGCAAGCAGGGAGCTGGTTAGTTAGCATTTGGCGGGCAGCTACTCTGCGTCACTTCCCAAGAAAGCATTACAGATGATCCAGTTTTTCACCATCCTAAAATTCTGTGATTCTGCAGCATTTCATCTCTAGATAGCATTGTTCTAAATTGACTCAAGGGCGAAAATGCCACTATCATTACTATCTTGTTTTCCATGAAGCTCAATTTAGTTACTTCACCAATGAGGTGTGGCAGGCAAAATATGCCCCCAAGTATCAGCTTCTACTTCTAGAAAAGTAAATCTCTTGTTTGGAACAAAGACCTGTTATCTATAGAGGGGAAGTTCTTTCATCTGTGTAACTGTCAATATATGGTTCTCACACAATAAGATATAATGAAGTCCAGCCTTTGTTACACAGACAATTAGGGTATCCTGTTATCCATTATTCATCACTCTTGCCTCAGCTCCAAATAGAACAGTAAACAGATCTAAGGAATAAATATTCTTCACACTGAAGAATTCATCCTTCTAGGATCATGGTGTCTAGTCTCAGATAACCCTCTTGAACTTGTGCTTGTCTGAGACTTCACTGGCATGTTTTCTTTTGAGGGAAGGAAGCAGCAGTCTATTTTTTTTTTAATTCTTTCTATTATTCCCTCATTGCCTTGAAGCAGTTTTCCTATCTTATTCACTCTGTACTACAGGCTTATATATTTGTTTTCTTTCCACTTAACAGATTTGTTTTCCTGCATTTGAATCTTCCCTCCTTTTCTTTCTTTCTTTTTTAATTTTTTTTTTTTTTTGCTTTTCCACTTCTGTTTTAGTCCCTTCTAATTTCTAAGTAGCAAATACAAACTTTTATATACTCTGAAAGTAATATTTTATCACAGAAAGTAATCTCCCCAAATATTTCAAGTTTAAAGAACATACATCTCAATTTAATGTTTACTACAATTAAAGAAGAAGTTATATCTCATCCTCCTACTTATTCTAAACATGCTAGTTCAGTTTATAATTAGAGGAACGGTATCAAAATAAAGCCTCTGTTTAAAAAAGTGAAGTTTTAAATATTCCAAACTGATAGAAGTAATCAGAAGAAAGTAAAATGAGACACATGATTTTTCCCTACTACATATAAATATGAATACATATAAATATGTATTTAGTGGCCTATCACATGACAAAAAATTAGAATACAGTTCAACTCTCATTATGATAAATGTGAGAAAATATTCTGCCATTAGAAAACTCTTATGAAGTAATGCAATTGCATATGCACTGGGTTAAGGTGTGGTTTTGAGTTGATTTTAAGCCACTGAACATAAATAAGAATAAAAGAAAATGAGAAATACAAAACTTGGGTCAGAATGCCCTGATGCATTATGTATACTGAAAAGCAAAGTGGGCACCGAGGGATGGCCACTGAGGAAAACTGGTTGCCTTTCATGTTAATGTCAAAGTCAATAAAATGTTAAGTTTGCATCTCTAACTGGTCTATCTCAACTCTGGCAACACAAATAAACTTTCCATTTAAGACATATTTATAAATTCAACCAATATCATCTCTTGGGGGCAGTCATATTAATCCCAATATAACTATACATTTAAACATGATTTCTTTCAGTCTTCAAAGAAAGCTCCGTCGTTCTAGATTTCAGTATTCTGGTGAAGAAGTTATGCATCTGGCCACATGAGTAGCATGCATGTATCTTTTGAATTACACAATTAATTTTCTCATAACTTTTATCCTTCCTACCAGTCTTGCTTCCTTTCTTCACTGACCCATGTTTTGTTTTAGTAGCACTCTTTGGATTGGCATCTAAGAAAAAATGACTCTCATTAAAATGGTCATTTCTGCCCTTTCCCATAATATAATCTTGAAAACTACAAGCAGAAATCAATGGAGAGCACCCTACCCTGAAGGGTTCACAGATTACTGAAGATCCACTTTCCACTTAAAAATAAAAATACTGCCCTTAAATAAAACTAAGATACCATTGACTAATGGAGGAAAGAATTGAACGCCATTGGTTTAGACATAGCTTTAAGAAGATGAAATATTGAATTTAAAATTATAAATTACCACTTTTACAAGGGGGGAAAGTGAATAGAAATAGGTCAACATATAATAAACAACAGATTTAGTTCCTTTGAGGCATTGCTAAAATCTGAGAGGCCACTGGGGAAAACAAACAAAACTAGTTGCTAATCAAATATGTAAACCTTTTTTCCTAAATCATGAAAATAAATCCTGGTTGGTAATCAGGACATTACGAATGTCTTTCAACTTTGAAAAAAAAGAAAATGAGTTATGGACTGTGATTTTTATTTTTATGATGAAAATCCAATCAGTGGAATATTCAATATAATGCTAATTCCCCTATATGTTGAAGTAAATGCCCAGAATTTAAAGAATTTAAAGAATACATGCCTTGATGCATTTATTTAAGTCTTACTGAAGTCTGTGTAAAGATTGTTTGGTTATAGAAAAAATAGTCTGACTCTGAAAGTAAACAGTGACATTATTAAATTAAGGGAAAATTTATGTACAGTGAAATGCAAATTGAGGTATACAATTTGTTGAATTTGGACCAATATAGAGACTCAATACCCCAGTCAAGATAGAGAATATGTCCACCACTCCCAAAAGTTCCCATGAGCCCCCTTCCAGTCAATTCCTACTCCCCCCCACTCCACAGGCAACCTGTTTTGACTTCTATCACCATAGACTAGGTTTTTTCCTAAACTTGAAGTTTATATAAATGGAATTGTGCGGTGTTTATTCTTTTATCTGTGGCTTTTCCCCCCCCAACATGTTTCTGAGAGCCACTCATGGCATTTTTTGTATCAATAGTTTCTTATTGTTTATTACTAACTGGTGTACTGTCGATGGCTATACCACAATTTATTTAGCTGTCTGCCTGCTGATGAACATTTGGGTTGTTTCCCAATTTGGGCTATTATAAATAAAGCTGTTGTAAACAATTTAAACAAATCATTTTATAGACATGTATTTTAATTTCTCTTGGAGAAAGACCTAGAAGAGGAATTGCTAGACCATAAAGTAGGTGTGTGTTTAATTTTATAATGAAACACTAAACAGTTCTTCAGTGTTTACACTATTTTGCAATCCTACTGGCAGTGGATGAGAGGTTCAGTCACTCCACATCCTCACCAACATTTGATGTTGTTGTCAGTCTTTAATTTTATCTATTCTGGTGGGTATGAAATGGTACCTTCCTTTGGTTTTAAATTACATTTCCCTTTTTTTTTTTTTTTTTTGCGTTACGCGGGCCTCTCACTGTTGTGGCCTCTCCCGTTGCGGAGCACAGGCTCCGGACGCACAGGCCCAGCAGCCATGGCTCACAGGCCTAGCCGCTCTGCGGAATGTGGGATCTTCCTGGACCGGGGCACAAACCTGTGTCCCCTGCATCAGCAGGCAGACTCTCAACCACTGTGCCACCAGGGAAGCCCTTACATTTCCCTTTTCAAGTGCTTAATGGTCACTGTGTATCTTTTTTTATGAAATATCTATACAAGTCTTTTGCCCATCACTTTTATTTGGATCATTTATCATTTTATTACTGATTTATAGACACATACATATATTTGTTATACGTTATATCTACACACATATATAGAAAATAATTCCTTAGTCAAATAAATGCATTGATAATATTTTCTCCCAGTCTGTCAATTTTCATGTCCTTTATGGAATTTTTGAAGTACTACATAAGTTTTTAATTTTGATGATTGTCCAATTCGTCATTTTCATTCTTATGGGTAGTGCCTTTTGTATACGTTCTTAGAAATCTTTGCCCAGTGAAAGTTACAAAGATTTGGGGGGAGGGTATTTCTAGAAAATTTATAATTTTAACTTTTATGTTTAGGTCTACAAACCATATCAAATTAATTTTTGTGCAAAGTATAATGTAAGAGTCAAGGTCCACTTATTCCCATATATTTTTGCAGTTAATTTGGCTCATTTGTTGAAATGACTCATCTTTCCCCAACTGAATTGCCTGTGCCTTTATCAAAAATCAGTTAACTATATATGTGAGGATCTATTTATGAACTATTCTGTTCCATCGATCTATTTATCTATATGTATGCCAATTCCCCTTGTCATGATTACTGTAGCTTTAAAGTAATTCCTAAAATCAGGTGGTTAGAGTTCTCCAACTTTGCTCTTTACTGTGATTTTTTTTTTTTTGGCTGTCTATATCCTTTGCATTTTCATATAAATTTCTAAATCAGCCTGTTACTTTACATTAAAAAATCTGCTATAATTTTGGTTAGGATTGCAGGTCAACTTGGGAAGCCTGGACATCTTTACAATATTGAGACTTTCAATTCATGAACATGGAACATCTCTCCATTTACTTATTTGCTCCATAACTTCTCTTAATAATATGTGTGCTTATTTTCCTATAGATGTCTTGAACAATTTTGTTAAATTTATTCTATCGATGCTGATCTTAAGGGTATTTTTAAATTTCATTTTCCAATTTTTGATCAAACCATGTGAAAAAATGGCATGACAACTGATCAAAGTTAACATCACCAATAATAGGACAAACTGACATTAGGTGTTTCTGGCAATTTTGAAGAGGATACAGCATAACTTATGTGTTATATATGACAAAAATCTACAACTTGAATCAAGTTATGAGGATTCAACAAACAAACCCAAACTAAACATTCTGCAAAACAGTGAGCTTGTACCTTTAAAGAATATAAATATCATAAAGACAAGAAAGGCTGAGGAAGTGATTCAAATTAAAGGAGACTAAAGATGGAGTGGGAGGGCTTCCCTGGTGGCTCAGTGGTTGAGAGTTCGCCTGCCGATGCAGGGGACACGGGTTCGTGACCTGGTCCGGGAAGGTCCCACATGCCACGGAGCGGCTGGGCCCGTGAGCCATGGCCGCTGGGCCTGCGCGTCCGGAGCCTGTGCTCCGCAATGGGAGAGGCCGCAGCAGTGACAGGCCCGCGTAAAGCAAAAAAAAAAAAAAAAAAAGATGGAGTGGGAGGTTAGGGTTAGCAGATGTAAGCTATTATATATAGAATGGATAAACAACAACGTCCTACTGTACATCACAGAGAACTATACTCAATATCCTATGATGAACCATAATGGAAAAGGATATTAAAAATGTTTATATATATATGTGTGACTGAATCACTTTGCTGTACAGCAGAAATTAACACAACATTGTAAATCAACTACACTTCAAAAAAGTAATTTTAAAAAAAGGAGACTAAGGAGACCTTACAACAAACTGCAATGTACGATACTGGTCTAAATCCTGAAATGTTAAAAACTAATTAGCTAAAGGACAATACTGGGACAACTGGCAAAATATGAAGATAGGGTGTTTAGATAATAGTACTGGATCAATGTAAAATTTCCTGAATTTGATAATTAAGCTGTAGCTATAATACATAAATGAGTTTCCTTATTATTAATAAAACACTGAAGTACTTAAGGATGAAGGGTCGTGAACTGTGCAAATAATTTTCAAATGGCTTAGCAAAATAAGTAAATAGACGTAAAATAACAATGTGTATATATATTATGCAGAAAATATATACAGAGATAAAGCAAATGTGGCAACTTGTAAAATAGGTTAGTCTATATCAAGGTAGTGTGAGAGTTCATTATAACATTTCTGCGGGCTTCCCTGGTGGCACAGTGGTTAAGAATCTGCCTGCCAATGCAGAGAACACGGGTTCGAGCCCTGGTCCGGGAAGATCCCACATGCTGCAGAGCAACTAAGCCCGTGCGCCACAACTACTGAGCCTGCGCTCTAGAGCCCGTGAGCCACAACTACTGAGCCCGCGTGCCTAGAGCCCATGCTCCGCAACAAGAGAAGCCACCACAATGAGAAGCCTGTGCACCGCAATGAAGAGTAGCCCCCTCTCGCCGCAACCAGAGAAAGCCCGCATGCAGCAACGAAGGCCCAATGCAGCCAAAAATAAATAAATTTATAAAAAAAGAATGAATATTTTTGCAATTCTTCTGTAGGTCTGAATATTTTTCAAAATAAAACTTTTAATTAAAGTGATAATAGTAGACTTAGACATATGGATCAATCTTTCCTGTAAATTTGCAAGAATAATGCTAATTTTGTTGTACTTGAAAGACAGTAGTTAATTTTGAGCTTTTGAACTGCCAAAGATTTCTACCCTGTCTAGTTATTCTTTGTTTGGAGGCAGGGCAATGTTTCTCTAGAATAAGGAGTTGAGGAATAATGCAGGGTAAGGGACTAGAAGAAATCGTTCCTTAACTAAGAGTATCATATGCTGCTCTTTTCTATAACTAACTTTTCATTAAGGTCAAATTGACAATAATACTGATTGACAGCCTGTGTTTTTTTTTTCCATACTAGTTCATTAAAAGGGGAGGGACACATTTTCAGTGAAAAAACATAACCACCCACAATAATACAACTTCTATTTCCACATATCATATAAGTTCTTCAATATGTTTATTCAGGTACTTCTTTATTCTATGAACTTTTATTTAGCAGTTATAAAGTGAATGGGACACCATAAGTCAAAAGGAAAAGAGACAGCTGAGTGTGGAGGGTATAATTTCTCATGCCTCCATATTTTTCCCACACCCTTCTGGTGATGTTTTATCATGGGCAATGATCTCAACAACCAGTGGTAATTTAAAAGGAATAATTAGTTGGATCTAGAAGGGAAGAAGGATTTTTATGATTACTGTTATTCATAGGCTTTTTATTCTTTTCTAATTGTAGCACTGCAAAAGCTAAATTTGTTTACAAACTCAATTTTAACAGACAAAGATGATTTCCTTTATGTTTGTACTGGATCTGGAAAAAATACAAACAATATAAGAATACCAGCTGTACCACTTTCATCTAACTTTCCTCTGAAAAAAAATTTCTCACTCCTTAATTTTGATTTTCTGATACTTGCACTTCCTCCTCAAATTCGGAGAGATCAGTTTTCATTTAAATTCATGAGAATGAATAAGTTCACTTCGTATTGAAAATCTGAATTAACTAATTACCTTTTAAATTGTTTTTATTAGAATGTTGATAACTCTAAGCTTAATGCTGTCTATCCCAACTTTTCTGGAGTTGTCCTTCCTACTTAATCCTCTAGACAATTAATTTTACCCCCAAAGCAAGGCTAATTTTACCACGGGATTACAAATAGACAAACACATATGACTGAAGCCTAACAGAGAAGCTGGAAAAAAAGATGGCTGTGCACACGCCCTGTGCACACACATGCTTTAACAGATTCAAAGATAAAGATTCTTTATAAGATCTTTGAGAGTCAAAGATATCCTATAAAGAACTGTTGGCATTCAACAAGGAACTCAGTCTCTTTACCTTCAGTCCATTCTGCTCTCATGACTCACTGTGGCTCACAAAGTGGTTAAGGTTAATTCCTTTGCTAAGAAACTTCAACATGGTATTTATAGACAGAGTCATTTGTAGTCTTAGTTCAAAGAGGTCAGCAGGTGCAATATATTCTTTAGAAGAATCCTGACTCATTTCTCCAGATTGCAAGATACTGCCTTTGTCTACACAGTAAGCATTTTAGGCATCACAGGAATGAGTGGCTACATTTTTAAACTCACTAGTTTCAGGAACCTAAAAATTGTTAAAGATAAATCTGTACTATAGAATGGATTACGTTTTGAAGACTCTGATACACAGGGCCAAATATAGGTTGTATTTAGAGTATTCATACAGTCAATTTGTCTGGACAGTCCTGGATTTTTCTGTTCTCCTGTTATAATTATTAATAACTTTCTCTTTTATGTTAAAAAGAATCCCTCTTTGGATTACAAATGATATGGTCACTTTAGCTATGGTGCCTATATTTGAATATTTATATCTACATATTTTCTCCAAGTCAATAGGTTTCAATTAATTCCACATCTTTGTTTTAAACAAGATTTATCTTGATTCCCAGTAAATCCTGGGAGGAAGAGGGGTAAACTGAGCTTACACCTCCCTGTGACTTGAGGAACTATTGCTTTCAAAATACACTGGTTTCTGGAATACCATTCTGGAACTGGTGCAGTGTAGCTGAAAGATAGCTGTGCAGAGAAAAACTGTAAAAGCCCAAGTTGCTCAGACTGCTGACATTTTCAGGGCAACCACACCTAAAACAAAACGAGTTTCAGCATTTCAAAATAGGTCTAAAAATAAATTAAATTACACAGAATTTGATTGAGGCCATAATCACCCCCGGAATTTCACATTTTAAATTTTCAAGAAATACTGCTGATACATTCTTTTACCTACTGACGTCAAAATTTGGTCCACATTTTTTACTCAGTCACACATGCAGCTCCAAATTTCCTTTTGAGCACAACACTCAGTAAGAATATCAACTTAATATGTATTTTTAACCCAATTCCTTTTCACATTTTTTAAATGTTCATATCATTTTATTTGTTAACACTTACATTGCACTTACGAGGTACCAAGAGCTTTTGTAAGTGCTTTTACAAATATAGACACTTTTAGTCCTCATAAATCCCTGTAAGATAGGTCCTATTATTATCATAGTCCCCATTTCACTGATGATGAAGTTGAGGACAGGGCAATTAGGTAACTTGCAGATCACACGATGAATATTTCAGGATTTAGACCCAAGCACCTGACTACAGAGTCCATGGCCTTAGCCACTATGCTATGCTCCTTCTTTATCACCTGTTTCAAATAGGCAAGAGACAACTTCCACATTATTGAAGAAGTAACCGACAGATCAAATGTTCAGACAGTTTGCCCCAAGTTTAATTTATTCGTTTATTTATTTAAAGAAATTATTTGTTGAGTAGCTACTTTAGGCAATGGGGAAAGAGAGGTGAATTTAAAGTATATCTGAAACACCAGAAGTGTTTGTCTAAATGCATTTGAGAGAAGATTAGGAGCCTCCAAATTTAAAACATTTAAATGTTTAAAATCCGAAAACAATTTACATTTTTCTATCAAGATGGAAGGTGACTCTATGTCAAATATGGGTGCACTATGTTTTAGAGACCCTACATGGACAGGAGGGGTTTGAGGTGGTACAGTAGAGTTCCGAGGGCTCAGGCTCTGAAAGAAGACAACCTACACTTAAATCACAGCTTTGTTATACGCTACCTGTGTAGCCTTGAGAAAGCTTATTGATTTCAGCTTTTCAATCTGGAAAATGGGAATAATCAAATACCTACTTCATAAGATGTCGTGAGGATTAGGAAAAACAGATTTCAGAAGAGTACTGGCACACTGTAAGTGCTCAGTGAATGATAGTTACTATTAATATCAGTTGAAGTGTTCATACCACACTCTACTACTTCATTCATCCCAGTTATAGAATAACATATAAGTTACCATAGATAATTTTGCAAGCCCAGTCTTTGAACTCATTAGCAAGATACCAGTGTACACAGATATAAATAAACTAAAATCAAGAAAAAGAAAAAATTCCAGATCTGATTTTTCACTCGAGTTATAGATAAACTGGGTATAGGGATAGGGAGGGAGTGATTATTCCAATTCTGGAACAATGCAATTGGGAGCAAGAAGGTCCTGCCTGGTTATATTATAATCTCATTACTTCAGAAAAAGTTTTCTGCTTTTTTTAGTGCATATTTTTTGGAATCTTTAACAGAAGTTAGCACGTATTACTTCTGCTGGAATGAAAAGAAAACGCCTGGAATTTCTTGTTTGTTTTTTCTGGGTATTTCAACATTCAGCTAAAATTAGAAGGTCGGCTTCACCTTCATTTTTTATATTTTAACATTTTAATTCTATAACCTCAGATATTCTAGCTAAAATTTGTAAGCCCTCTCTTCTGAAAAAAAAATTTTTGTTGTTACTAGTGATTTTTCAAATGCCACATAGGAAGTACTTATGAAATTACTCTTACCTATTTGTTTACACTCGAGAGTAATTTTCATTTCTATAGCTGAACTGTAGTTCAACCAGACATTTAGCTCTATTTTCTATTACTGAAGAAAAAGCAAGAGTATTATAAAATTCTTACTTGGTAAAGATTTAGAGAACACAATCACTATCCCTCACATTTTCAAAAAATTTAGATTAATAATAAAAAGTACTAACAGAACTCTTTTAAATTAATTATGCTCCAGAGGGAAATTCATCATTGAAGTTACTGGCATCCTGGAAGGAGCCAATAATTAAAACAAATGTTGTGTAACTTGCACTATACTCACATTGTTCTGAATATATTTAAAATAATGAATGTTAGGGGGTGTGAAATTTCAGTAGGACACCTTCTGCTCAACTCTAGAAACATGAACTGTGCAAAGATACAAGTCCTGCAATTACAGAATGAGAACTGAATAGAAACCAACGCACAGGACAGTTGGGGCTGTGCATGATTAGTGGCATTTTTGTGTAGTGCTTCATTCGGGGAGCAAATTCTGAGAATAGCAGTTTAGGAATCTATATATCCTACTGAGTCTTGGTTAAGTGATGTTCATTACGAAGAACACCTGGAGGGAAGACCCGAGAACTGAGTCACAGGTAGAAAGATGAGATTACCTGAGCTCTGCATGTCTTGATTAAATTCCTCTGCAACCTAGGAAGAGAGCGATCTTTCTCTGCAGTCACTTCGGTAGTATTATACTGGGATAGAGTTAGCAGCTTATCTAATACTATGTTGAGTTTCTGTTGCTTGTATATTTCCTCACACATTATTGTGTAATTTTGAGTAACTGATACCACTTATGATTATAAGTATATTTCATTTCTGTTACATGGTATCCTAGCTGAAAGTTTATTTATTATGGATTTATTACCTTTCATGCCTATCACTTGAATCTAAACAAAACTACAAAAATTTGAATATATTTATGTATATGTGGATATATTCATATGCGAGTTATTGAATAAAAACTTTTCACTAATCAAGCTTTTCATCATAATTTCTACAGATAATAAGCAATACTGAAAATAACTTAAAATCCAACTCATTCTAAATAGAAAGGAGAAAAAATTCAAGGAACACTGTTAAATAGTCAAAAATTGGTATTAGTTTCTGAATCCAAGACTTGGAAAACTGCCAGCAAATTACTGAACTGAAAATATGAATGTGAAAAGCAGTTTTTGGAAGACGGACCCTGGTGTGGGGAGGGGCATCTAGACAGGACAGTCCCATAGCTCCATAGGTTCAGCAATATTGAGCACTGTTAGCTCTAAATATTTTCTACACATTTTTCAATAACGATTTAGGGTTAAATTCAGTGATCAGACAATAAGATACTATTTTTACTGGTGAACAAAAATTAAAAAGAATACCAATTTTATTATACACAGAAAATGTGCAATTAAGTGGAATATAATTTGACAGGAGGTACCAAAGGTTTTTAGGTACACATACTGTTTTACCCAGCAATTATACTTCTAGTAGTATATACTAAGGAAAAATTAGTATGTTTTTACAATTGTGAAGAGTTGGAAATGGTAGTGTTCAATAATAGGGTATTGTTGGTAATATGTTCTTTCCTTCAATGCAATACTTTGTGAATATTAAAATAATTTATGGACTGGACATGTTATAAAGATTATACAATCATTAAAATATGTACACATTCAGGATAAAGTTTTCAGTGAGGAAAACAGGCTAGAGTTTGGTATATATAATGCTCTCCTGATCATATAAAACAAAAGTGGGTGTGTGTGCATATGTGAGTATATGTGTCTTTGGTAGAAAAATTATAGACAATACATGCCATCATTTTAACAGTGGCTATCTCTTAGGTTCAAGATTATACGTGTTTTTTTTTCCTATCTATTCTCTTATTTTCTAATTTTTTGACAGTCAAGTTACACCACATTGACAGAGAGTAGACGTGAAGTCCTTGCTGAGGTGGTGAAATCCTGTATCAGGATGTGACTGATGAAGTGTCTGCTGATACCATACAGGCCTTACGATCTCAATCCATGACTCAGAGTTGGGGCAAAAGAATTAAATGTGTTTGGAGACACATGGAAGTTCGAGACTGTATTCAGTGGGTGGAGAAACACAGCAGAAAAAGACATCAGAATAATTGCAAAGTTTTATGAGTATTTGATCACGCGTATTCAACTAAGAAGATCCAGGGACAGCTAGGATGGCTTGCAAATTTGCATACATTATTATAAGAACATGTAGACATATTCTCCCTTTTATTGACCTGTGTTTGCCCCACCAGAATCAGCTGACTGTGTAGACATTAAGGATCTATCTGGACTGGCCTAACCATTCACGTCTCTCCTTCTAGGTGAACTGAAGAAGGCTGATTAGTTGTTATGTCTTTTTAGAAAAAGCTACAGGTTATTGAGTACTAGAACAAATTGCTTCATAAGATACAAGCCACATGGCAGCAAGTTAAATTACTCAACTAATAAACAACATAAGTTGTTAATTTTTACAACTCCCATATCTAGGCACAGGATGTTGAATGAGTGAGACTTCTCTAGAACGTGCTACCTGACATTTTCATCAGTCAACAGGTGTATTCCTGGGTTCTTTTAAATTAATTTTTTGCTCTCCTTCCATTTCCTCCCTTTGCAAAATAAGTGCGTTGATGAGTCCCTTCAGAGAGTTTAACTTTGAGTGGAAGAGACAGACATAGAAACAAATTATTACAAGAAAATTTCATAGGTGTTCTTGTAGAGACAAGGGGAAAAAATGTTAGGAACTGTGGACAAGGTTGCCTGAGAAATTTAGATATCATGTAAAGGAGAGAATAGCAGGCTCTGGAAGGAGCTGGAAGGCACAAGATCGTAGGGTGTGTAGCAGGAACTGAGTCTGACATTTGGCCCAAGATGAAAAAAGCTGGAGATGTTTTAAATAAACCAAACCCTCTTCATACCAGTAAATTAGATTTCCCTTTTAAATACTTTGGTGACTGTTGTTAAATCACATAATTTTGCCAGGAAATAAAACCTTGTTGTAGGAAGGAGAGAGGATAAGAATGCATTAGGGCTTCTGCTCCTGAATCACACTACCCCATGCATTTTCTTCTGGATTTCCTGGATAAGGAAACAGACACATAGTAGCTGAGGGGGCCTTAAGTAAAAATGTCCCCCAAACCTAAGCTGACAGTCCAAAACAGAGACACATTTAAGAATAAAAAAGAGTGCCATTAATAATAATGCAAACATTACAGGCACACACCAGCTATAATCAACCTACTGAAATCGAACATCCTGCCAAACAGAGATTCATTTTGAATGATCGTCCTGTTTAAAATACAAAATACCTAGGATAAAGCTTGCTTCATTCATTCACCCTTTGGTGCAAATTAAATTAATCAGATTCACACCTCAAACAATCAATAAGAATCTATGATTAATAACTAGAATTGGGACATATAGGATGGGGTAGAGTAAGGTTTAAAAAGTGTATCATTTGGAGGCAACAAAGTTTGTAAGCATAGACAAATCTAGATTTTAAACCTCATCTCCACTTTGCCCTGTGATCATCAGCACTTTACTCTGAGCTTCATGTTAATCTGTAAAGTGGGATAATGTCTACTCCCAAAGCTGTCATGAAAATCAGATAAAGTAATTTATATAAAGAGCCTGTACAGAATTGAAACTCAATTAACATTAATTCTTTGGGAAAAGATCTATATTGGGTGGAGGACTATGGTCCATGAACTACAACCAGAAGAATTAAAACCCAGAGTGCACAACCATGTATATAAAAGACCTAAATAAATGTGTAGCTAAACATTAACTGATTAACACGATTAAAGAAAATGGATGGTGTACATGGAAATTTTTAGCAAAACTGGAAGAAAATTTAACTAATTTAGCTAAGAGAAGTAAATGGGAACGTGTTTAAAAATTAGTCACACAACATATAATGTTGCATGTTGCATTTACTGAATTTTTTTTTGATTGTTGTTGTACGCAGGCCTCTCACTGTTGTGGCCTCTCCCGTTGCGAGGCACAGGCTCCGGATGCGCAGGCTCAGCGGGCATGGCTCACGGGCCTAGCCGCTCCGCGGCATGTGGGATCTTCCCGGACCGGGGCACAAACCTGTGTCCCCTGCCTCGGCAGGCGGACTCTCAACCACTGCACCACCAGGGAAGCCCGCATTTACTGAATTAATGCAGTCTTAATTAGTATATTCGAAGCCCTTAGGGCTGTGATTTCAATAGGTGATTTTTTCTAACACAAATAGTTTTTTTTTTTTACATATAAATACCTTATTTAGTTTTTCCTAGATTTTGTTCTTTACTTGATCTTTGAGAAATTGATTATGAAACCACCACCAATTTTGTACTTTAATTTTTGTCATCACATCCATCGTCTCGAGTAATTAATACAGATTTCACTGAATAGAATTAAGAAGGGTGTTTGGAACACAGAGGTCAGTATGAGAAGAGACAGTCATTTTAAGTTGTCTTGAACCCATGCAGTTATTACATGTTTCTCAAAACCGATATTTCAAACAACATGCAAGAATTAATGTCCTATCAAAACAGTGAACGACAATAGAAACACTCCTAATGATTCTCAGGAAAGAAAGAAAAAAGGAGACAACAAAACCAGTAATGGTGAGATTTCACCTGCTGTAACAATGTCTTCCGACTGGTTGTCCTGGAGGAAAAAGCAGGTGAACCAAAGCAGCATGGCTCCGACAGCCCTGCCCACCAGTGCAGTCCAGTTTGAGGTTATTTTAGAAACTGAGCGGGACTAAGGTCCAAAATACACCCCAGTCCTCTCTCACTCCTTCTCCCCAATTCTTATCCACCAAGCACCAGCTAAGGCTATTTTACCCTTTTTAGAAGTAAAAAGTAGTGCGAGACACTCCACAAAACAGTGGAAACCACAAAAAGGAGCGCTTGTACACACACAGATCCACTTAACTGAGCAAAGGGCGTGGGACTGCCTCAACAACAATTTAACTGTCTACAGAAAGAGTACTTTGATTTTCTTAATTAGATATTTCATACAAATTGAAGAAGCAAGAGGAAGATATGAAATGTTCAGTCATGGTGATAGAAGCCTGGTGCTCGGTTTTCTTGTAACGCATCTGTGACAAGTGGTAATTTGACCTTCCTGATCGTTCAGTTAATAGGACAAATTTCCTCACTATGGTGATTAATGCCTTACTACTGCCTGATTCCATTGCTTCTTGGTAGTTCTATAATTTTGCTAAATGTAGACAGCACAGTAAAGAGAGAGAAAACGTTCATTTGACAATAATAATTATTATTATTTGTATTGTTTTTAATAAGCTAACTTTATTATTGTAGATTTAACACTCATTATTGAGTGACCCTAAGATCAAGCTTCACTACCAATTAAGAATTCTCAAGGGAAACAGAGAGAGATGAGATGTTCTACAAGATATAAAATGCCAATACTGCGTAACTTGCATAGTCGGTGGGGTAACTGTGTCAAACATAGCAATGAATTCAAGTCACAAGAGAACTTTGTGTCTGGCTATTACACAGAGATTACTGGAGACACTAGTGAGAGACATTTTGATTTGGTGGCAAGTGAATACGGGTAACGGCTTAATAGTTCCTAGTTACCAACTCTTCTCTTTATTAAATATTTTTCTAGTTATCTACATAGTTATAGGCTATGAAGATTATTTAATACCTTAGTTTATTAAGCAAAGAAATAGGTCCGTTAATAAAATTAAGGTGAAAATTGTTTCTAAGAACAGGCCAATATCATTGATGAACACTGATGCAAAAATCCTCAACAAAATACTAGCAAACAGAATCCAACAGCACATTAAAAGGATCATACACCATGATCAAGTGGGGTTTATCCCAGGAATGCAAGGATTCTTCAATATACATAAATCAATCAATGTGATACACCATATTAACAAAGAGGGATAAAAACCATATGATAATCTCAATAGATGCAGAAAAAGCTTTCAACAAAATTCAACACCCATTTATGATAAAAACTCTCCAGAAAATAGGCATAGAGGGAACATACCTCAACATAATAAAGGCCATATATGACAAACCCACAGCCAACATCATTCTCAATGGTGAAAAACTGAAACCATTTCCTCTAAGATCAGGAACAAGGCAAGGTGTCCCACTCTCACCACTATTATTCAACATAGTTTTGGAAATTTTAGCCACAGCAAACAGAGAAGAAAAAGAAATAAAAGGAATCCAAATTGGAAAAGAAGTAAAACTGTCACTGTTTGCAGATGACATGATACTATACATAGAGAATCCTCAAGATGCTACCAGAAAACTACTAGAGGTAATCAATGAATGTGGTAGAGTAGCAGGATACAAAATTAATGCATAGAAATCTCTTGCATTCCTATACACTAATGATGAAAAATCTGAAAGAGAAATGAAGGAAGCACTCCCATTTACGGTTGCAACAAAAAGAATAAAATACCTAGGAATAAACCTACCTAAGGAGACAAAAGACCTGTATGCAGAAAACTATAAGACACTGACGAAAGAAATTAAACACGATACAAATAGATGGAGAGATATACCATGTTCTTGGATTGGAAGAATTAACATTGTGAAAATGCTATACTACCAAAGCAATATACAGATTCAATGCAATCCCTATCAAACTACCAATGGCATTTTTCACAGAACTAGAACAAAAGATTGCACAATTTGTATGGAAACACAAAAGATCCTGAATAGCCAAAGTAATCTTGAGAAAGAAAAACGGAGCTGGAGGAATCAGGCTCCCTGACTTCAGACTATACTACAAAGCTACAGTAATCAAAACAGTACGGTACTGGCACAAAAACAGAAATACAGATCAGTGGAACAGGATAGAAAGCCCAGAGATAAACCCACGCACCTATGGTCACCTTATCTTTGATAAAGGAGGCAAGAATATACAATGGAGAAAAGACAGTCTCTTCAATAAGTGGTGCTGGGAAAACTGGACAGCTACATGTAAAAGAATGAAATTAGAACACTCCCTAACACCATACACAAAAATAAACTCCAAATGGATTAAAGACCTAAATGTAAGGCCAGATGCTATAAAACTCTTAGAGGAAAACATAGGCAGAACACTGTATGACATAAGTCACAGCAAGATCCTTTTTGAACCACCTCCTAGAGAACTGGAAATAAAAACAAAAATAAACAAATGGGACCTAATGAAACTTAAAAGCTTTTGTACAGCAAAGGAAACCATAAACAAGACAAAAAGACAACCCTCAGAATGGGAGAAAATATTGCAAATGAAGCAACTGACAAAGGATTAATCTCCAAAATATATAAGCAGCTCATGCAGCTCAATATCAAAAAAACAAACAACCTAATCCAAAAATGGGCAGAAGACCTAAATAGACATTTCTCCAAAGAAGATATACAGATTGCCAGCAATCATATGAAAGGATGCTCAACATCACTAATCATTAGAGAAATGCAAATCAAAACTACAATGAGGTATCTCATCACACCAGTCAGAATGGCCATCATCAAAAAATCTACAAATAATAAATGCTGGAGAGGATGTGGAGAAAATGGAACCCTCTTGCACTGTTGGTGGGAATGTAAATTGATACAGCCACCCTGGAGAACAGTATGGAGGTTCCTTAAAAACTAAAAATAGAACTAACATACAACCCAGCAATCCCACTCCTGGGCATATACCCTGAGAAAACCATAATTCAAAAAGAGTCATGTACCACAATGTTCCCTGCAGCATTATTTACAATAGCCAGGACATGGAAGCAACCTAAGTGTCCATCGACAGATGAATGGATAAAGAAGATGTGGCACATATATACAATGGTATATTACTCAGCCACAGAAAGAAACGAAATTGAGTTTTTTGTAGTGAGGCAGATGGACCTAGAGTCTGTCATACAGAGTGAAGTAAGTCAGAAAGAGAAAAACAAATACCGTATGCTAACACATATATATGGAATCTAAAAAAAAAAAAAAAAAAAAAAAGTGGTTCTGAAGAACCTAGGGGAAGGACAGGAATAAAGACACAGACTTAGAGAATGGACTTGAGGACACGGTGAGGAGTAAGAGTAAGCTGGGACGAAGTGAGAGAGTGGCGTGGACATATATACACTACCAAATGTAAAACAGATAGCTCTTAGGAAGCAGCTGCCTAGCACAGGGAGATCAGCTCAGTGCTTTGTGACCACCTAGAGGGGTGGGATAGGGAGTGTGGGAGGCAGACACAAGAAGGTGGGGATATGGGGATATACGTATACGTATAGCTGATTCACTTTGTTATACAGCAGAAACTAACACACCATTGTAAAGCAACTATACTCCAATAAAGATGTTAAAAAAAAAAGAAGAAGAAAAATCAAAACATCACACTTTCCCTATAACACACTTTGCACATCTCCTGATGTTAATCTGTTTTTTGTTTCCCCAGCTCTATGGTTCCATTTCTTATCTTCTCTGTGTTCTTTGTGTGAATGCTAATTGAGCCCGTAGTTCATACCAGGCAGTCTTCCATACATTCTGGACACAGAAATTAATAAGACTTGGTATTTCCTTTGGATGAGCTCAAAATTAACTACAATAACATATAATGACACGTAGCACACCTCAGGGGTGCTACTCTGGAGTCGAGAACCAAGGGTTGTAGAGATACAGAGGAATGTTAACGTTCAGGAACAGGCAGTGGGGGCATCAGGAAGAACATCACAGAGATTTGTTTTGATCTGTCTTTGGAAGGATGATAATGCTTTCTTTAGGGTGAGAAGCTGAGGGAAATGCAATCCCGTCACAGAGACTTTGCGGTGTTTATCATAGGTAAAGGAAGACTTCTGAAGGGTGAACAAAGCCTTGGTGAAATAAAAGCGCATGGCTTCTTTGAGAAACTCTGAGCAGTCCAGTATTATGGGAACATAAGATTTTTAGGAGAAATGGAGTTGCAAGATATTCAACTAATTGATATTTATCAAACACTTATTATAGGCAAGAAACCATACTATAAATAATGCTATGTACTTTGTTCTATATAAAACATTCAATCAGCCTGACAAAGTAGATGTTATTCTCCAAATATATATCAGAAAAGGAAACTGAGGCACCAAGAAGGTGAACTTGATCAAGTTCACCTAGTTACTGTCAGAGCTGGGGGTCCAGCTAGTTCCTCTAAACACATCCTACTTAAAAACCCAAGTGAATTCAACTCTGAAGGCACCAAGTATCATACTAAAGAGTCCAGAACTTTATCAGTGAGAGTTTTAAGGAGTTAAGATAGCTTTTTAAGCCAAGGCATGACCTAAGTACTTTGAGCAGAAAATATGGAAAAGTTTTTAAGGGCTTGGGCATCACCACTTAAGTGTGATTTGGCGAGTTCATCTCTCTCAGGTGCAGGGTTCTCCTCATAAAATAAGGATAAGAAGAGCATGTATCTTATGGGATTGTTGTACTCATTATTTAGTACATGAAATTCATTTACAATGACTTTTGGCTCTGATAAGTCATCCGTGGTATGCGATTTTTATTTCAGAAATAGCTCTCTGATGGTATTGTAGAGAATGAATTGTAAAGGGAGGGAAGCTTCAGTCCTCAATCCTCCAGAAGTAGGATGAAGAGGGCTTCAACAGAGCACTTGGCAATGCTGGAAACGTGGGGTTGGCATTAGGAGATATTTCAGATGTAAATATTGAAAGGAATTGGTGACCAACTGGGTTTAGGGAGAACAGAGAGCAAACAACAGAAAATGACCCTGAGGTTTCTAGACTAGATGGCCAGATGAATGTTGATGTCTTAACATTTTATACTCCAACTGCTACTTCCCTGCGAATGAATTATCCTAGGACTCTCTCTGCCGCCACCAGTAATTGATTTAGTGACTATTTATAGCCAAAAAATAAAAATAAAAACAACATTGGAAGCCAGTAGAAGCCAGAGAAGTCGGTTCCTCCCACTAAGTCTAGCCTATGCCTATAGCCCTAAGCTGACCGTGTTCTCAAGCCCCTTGGGTGAGAAAGTAACTGAGTAGTTATTCCACAAGCTGGCAGACAAGACAGCTTCTTTTCAGCACCAACCCTGTTTAGAGATATGGTGCTGGTGGTGGGGAAAAGGGCTGATGAACAGAGCCCACCCACAGTTTTAGGACATTTTGTTTTCACTTGGGACAATACTGAAATAAAATTTTCAAACTGTGAGGAGGAGTGTTTCTTGAGAATTCTTATTTTATCAACAAATACCATTGATCAAATCTGAATTCTATACAATAACTAGAGTCCATGAAATGTTATGAAGTTTAGGTATGTAAAATGTAGTTTATGTTACTGTTGTTACTATATACTACTGGACGGAGCATGAAAATGCATAAACTGAAAGTTTAAATGAACACCGAAACACATTCTAGGCAAGCTCCTCCCTGGAAAACTTTCTTGTTGCTTGAATTACACGCACACAAAATATATTTCTAGTTTTCTCTAAAGACTACCATCTTTATCTCTACTTATACAATTCAGGAATTGAGAGGGCTGAATATTTGCATGCCATATAACATATAAAGCTATTATAAAATTTATTTTGGAGCTATTAAAATTTTAACTAAACTACACTGCCTCTTTAATAAGTTTGTATTATGTATAGTGACAAAAGGTGAGAGGAAATAAGTTTATTTTAGATTTGGGGAACAAAGGAAGAGTGGTAATTAACCCGAAATTCTGGTCTCCATTTATATAAAAGCTTCTTCAATTCATAGTCTATATAGTGTTTTTCTTTAAAAATAATTTCAAGAAAACATCTTGGGGTTTAGAAGATGGAAATGCACATTAGTCACTCTATGATTCAAACATCCTGAAAGCAGAGATAAGGTTGGATACTCCTTTGCATCTCCTCCTACTGTTTCTCTAGTGCCTAAGACCTTACCTGAGAGAGACGTGGCACTCGGTATGCATCTTCACCTATACTCCTAACAACACAGCATTTTCTATAAGGCCTTTCCTCATAATTCTTAGAGATGGTAGACTCAATCTTACCAAACCAAAACCTCTTTTGAGTTGAGTTGAATCAAACAATACCTCTGGAACTTTGTACTGGTCTCAGCATGACTGGTGCCCTGTCTGGATCTGGTCTCTGACTGGATCAGAAAAGGACTTCCCTCAGTCCCTTCTCATCCTTTAGTTCTTTAAAAGCAACACAAAGATAGGGACATTTCTGATTTGCTAAAAAAAAAAAAAAAAAGTTGCCATTGCACTATGTCTGAAAGCATAGTGGCAAAAATACAGAAACACTCTGACCTCTAAAAATAATGCATTTTAAGTCCTGTTTTCCTACTGAGTTAAGACCTTTATTTCTCTTGGAGAAATTTACTTTGATTTTTCCAAATGTTTAGAGTGGCTTGATAATTTAAGGTAAAAGTCACATATCTAGATGTGATAGAAGCAGTTTAGCCCTTCAACTAGCTAGCTCTGTTGCACGACACACCCCAAACCAGATGAGCAATAAATTAAAGGATGACCAACTAAATGGTTCTTCTGTTACCTTACTATTAACATCATCTCCAAACTATGAGCTAGTTAATAGCTGAAGTGTTTGCTATTTCTCAATCACTATTGCTTAAAAAAGGTGTTTTTAAAGTACATGTATTATGCTATTAAAATACATGCCCATCCTTATATAAGCTTCAGCGTAATTATAGTTTTGTATAATTAGAGTTTTATGTCAAAAGATTTACAGCTTTATCACCTCAAGCAATATTTCACAGCTGCCAAGAATGATTTATGCAATAATGACTTAAGCCGTAAAATAGAATCCTCAAAGGAAGGGCTGTCAAATATTCCTACTGCAAATAACTAGGTTTTAAAAAATTGATTTTCTGGTAAACAGCAAGCCCAACTGGACCTGGTAAAATCACATAAAGGAATATTGTAGGAAGCATTGCTTCACAGTGGTGATCATGCAGCTCACCATACACCACGTCAATGTGAACTCCTTGCATAGATCAAAAGTTTAAACTGTTTATAAAGCCTCTGGGTCACTTTGGAAAACAAGCTTTCAGAAATAATGCCATGGGCATGGTTTTGTTACTCCAGTGGGAGTGAATGGAAAAAGTGGAAACAGTATATCTCAACTTTTTGTTAATTTGCTCATTGTGCTTATTGCATCACGATTCATATTACAATGAAATGCTAAATAAAGCATAAATAAAGGAAGCATTTACTGCATATACTTACGAAACCAAGAACCTCTCAAAAGTAAATGACCTCAATTATAAAGGATTAAGGAAACTTTGGGAAACAAACCAATGAAAATGTTGGCGATCTTGTCCTTTCCTGCTTTTATAAATGTAGAGTGGCTGGCAGGGAAGACTTTCAAAGCATTTGAACTTCACAAGCTCTGACTGATTTTGCAGTTGCCATGTGAATAAAACTAATACACTCAGAAGATTCTATTCAAGGTATCTGAACTAGTAGCAAAAACACAAGTTTATTACATTCAGAGCAAATAAGTCTAACTGTGTCTTCTCAATCTACAAAGGTCATTCAAATTAATATTTTTCTCTGGAAAAAAAGAAAAAGCTGGCCCATCACCTCATTTTCCCCATTATCAATAAAAGCAAAATAGGCAGCATTTGTCATTGACTCTGAGGATACTCAAGCCCTTGTAGATTGAGTCACAACTGAAAATGAAGGCAACAGAATCAAAATTATCACCAAAGGTTGATATTTATATACCTAAACAAGCTCCCAAATAAAGATTCCTTGTCTAAAACAAGGAGGTTTTAATTCATATAACCAAGCAAATCACTGATGGTATGATTTGCATTAGTCAATGTACCAGCACTTTTACTGTAGAAATTTTCATATCCATGTTTGTGACTCCACATTAAATTGGTTTTTAAAGGTGTTTTGAGATCATTTTACACAGTCACATTGTACAAGTTAAACTAGGCTTCCAAACATCACCATTTTACTTGCAGTTTAATAAATAACACTCTTTTCTATCTGAAAATATGGTCTGAAAAATATAGTTAGTATCTAAGTGATCCACACAGTCCAGATTCATTTTATACCTAAATTCTACAAGTTGAAAAAATTCTTAAATGTACCAGAAAACATTAGGACCAACACACCCTACAGTAACCACAATACAGACTATGGGACATCGTGATAGATACTCATATGGGAAAAAATGTCAGACATTCAACTGTTGGCATCAGATACACACACAAAAAAGATGAACTGCATTTGAGTAGTGAGAGCCTCTGTCCAAGAAATGCTTTCAAGACAACAGAGCAATTAAGCTATTTCTAGCATGCCAACCCTACTGATTGAAAAGTAGGGGGAAAATGAGAACTTTAAACCCTATCTCTATTTTGACTGGTAATGATATAACTGATTTCATTCCAGATTAATCCAAAGTTATACAAACCTGTTCCAGTCACTTTGTTATTCATACCCACTTAAGATGATGTTAAGGAAAATCCAGTAATTAAGAGTTGTACATTTTCTATCATGAAATATTTAATTATAAGAAAATAAGAAGAAGAGCTAAAGCTTTTCCCTGTTAGAATGTATTTTACCAAATGATGAGTCATTATATGAGATAAGCTATAACATATCACTCATTTACTCGTTTATAAATCTTAAGAGTTACCTAAAAATCTGACCAGATACCCCTCTGCCTCACTGATTTCTATCAATGGAATTTAAAAAATGATAAGCAATATCAACAAAACAAACTATAACATGCATTTTTAATTGATTTATCTTTAAGTTCTAAATTGTCAGATATCATTAAGCGTTCACATTTGAGAATGTATATACTTTAAAATGGGTATATCTGAATATTCGTACATGTGAGTTAATATACATACATTATGTATATAATGAATGCATGCCCATTTCTTTGAGAACTATTACAGGTCTAACATGCTTATGCTCCCATAGCAAGACTAAAAGGAGGAGGAGTGCCCTTGAAGTTGAGGTATGACCTTAAGTTTCAGATGCCAGTTTTGCTGCAGCTATAAAAATGAATACTAATAATTCTACATATCATAGTTCCTTTTCTCCATTTCTTACTTTAGGAAAAATCTTGAATACATGAACAGGCTTTATTACTTGAATAGACATAGGTTTACTAGACCAATTTTATAAGTTCCTATATATCATCCTTAATCTTATATAAAACGGATCAAAAGAAACAAGAGGCACTGCCTACCAAATAAAGCCGAAGAGCCAAGAGACATCTATAACAGTAACAGTCCTAGTTCCAGATATACATTTTTCTACAAGACTGTGAAATCTTTTCAAGTTCAAGCAAATAAAACCTTATTTCTCTCCTACTAAATGCGTATCAACGCAACCAGGAAATTATTGGCTTTTAAGTTATTCCTTAGGGAAGACAGTGAGATTGATTTGTGGCATTTTGTCCTCAGTGACATTAAGTTACTGGACTTTTGAAGAGTACAGGGTACCCTTATTCAAAAGAAATTGTCCCTACTAGTCCACTAATGAGAGTCTCCACATTTCTTGAATCCTGCAACACCACAAGCAAATCATATATCTCCAATTGAATATTAGGGGCTTCTCTCACTATGAACTTTCAGTAATCAATTGTCAAAATTTCATTTTAATGGAATAAAACATAAGGAATCCTAAATGGATAAACTTTACCATTTTTGTGATAGTAGGTGACCTCCACTTTCCTCTCCTCTGACCCCAGCAACGCCTGGGCAATTTGGGCAATATCATGCCTCTTGGTCTCGGGCCCATGGAGGAAGTCGCAGGTGCATGGCTTTTGCATGACATCTGGCCTGGAGAAACCAGTCATCTCGCAGAACCCATCGTTGCAGTAGATGATGGCACAGTTCTGCACTCTGGCATTTGCAATGATAAATTTTTTATCTGTAAAAAAAGATAGTAAGGCACCTTTTAAAAAGCGTCCTCAAGATTCTCATAAACACTGGAACAATTTGTTGCATAATAGGAGATCTGAAATGCAGGTGCTTCCCAAATTGCTAACTGCCCAGATTTTAAAAGGAAAAAAGAACTCTAAATAAGAAATTAATGGTCCTAAGTAGTTTTAACAAAAAGTATTAAGAAGCTTTTCTTCAAATTTTGAGAATATCATTTCCCAAATAGTCTAGTTCTCAAGCCCTGTAACTCTCAAGGGTCCTAATGCACACTCAGATAAGCAGCTGGCCCATTGATAGTTCCAGAATGCCATTTAATTGTAAGGTATTTTCGATGCCAAAACAGTGAAGCATCCTGTAGCTGTCAGGTTCCTCATTTCAACCTTGGCCCTTAGAGTACAACTTTCTTAAAGTAGTTATTATTCCTGGATTTGGCTTTTCTCTATCTCTCTAAGGCATACTACACACATCATGTTAAAAAAAAAAAAAACCTGAAACTATTAGCAATGAAATTATTTCACGTTAATTAGTAGTTTAATAATGCAAAGGTTCACCTTTTCATAATATATATTATCCAGAAGACAAAAATATTTACACACACACACACAGTAAATATCATGTTATCACCTTTTCACATTTACTTTGGGGAACACTGCATTTTTGTATGGTAGTAGGGATTTTAGTACAAAGGGCTTATTAATTCTGATCACAAATTATATTTACTATTCCCAAATAAAATATGAAACAGGATACACAAGTTTATTTTGAACACAAAGTACTATATCCTCCCATCACTAGATGCAGTGCCAAAATAACTGCATAATGCACAAAATAAATGTGTTAATGTAGTTTTAAGGAAATGTCAAATATAAATGAACAAGTATAGGATCTAAAATTAATGTATTTATATAACAATTATTTATTCCTCATAATTAGTGCATATGAGAACATTACATTTCTCTGCATTCAGTCTTTGTGCGATTTACTTATTACACTTCAATTTTTAAATTTCTAGTGGAAATTTAAGGGGATAATGAAGGGACAAAAATATTCTTTAAATAATGAACTGTTTGCCTTGGGAATCAACACGGATCAGATATTACTTTTCCCAAATTATCCAGCTTGGGATTTGCATTGATTCAATGCAAAGTTTAGCTTCTATAAACTAGCAAAAGCAAGCATCCCTGTCATACCACAGCCTTGCAGTTTAACCAAGGTAATAAAATACAGTTTGCATAGCCATTTACATCGCTGCTACCATTAACATTCTCTTGTTCCAATAATATGCTCTGCCCTGCTCCCGACTTTCTGGAAGTCTACAATAAAACGGCCACAAAATATAAACCCATGTTACACTAGTTCGTTCCCTGTAAGATAGTAGAAGAGTAGGGCATTAAGTAGCAAGGCACATAATGGAGCAGTGGGAGAGGAGGATCAAATTGCCTCCTATAATGGAGACCATAATCTAAAATGTAAATCAAAATTAATATCACAGGCAGAACACTCGAGCTGCCATTCGAACCTGACTCGGTTTCACAGCCTCTGAACTTGACAGAGCCCCGGAGTTGCCGTCTCCTCAGCTTGGAAGCGGCGGACGCCAAGTGCACTATCAAAGCAGAAAGCGAGGGAGAGAGAAGAGAACAAATGAACTTACTTTGCCCTTCAAATTTCCGTATGATTGTCCCCAAAAATGTGTTTTGTGGTGCCACATGCCCCCTGCGAACAGGCATGTTGACCCCGGTCTTCCGAGGAGCGCTCCCCGCGAGCTCCGGAGTTCTCCCGGGATCTCTCCTCGGCTAGAGCCCAGGCCAGCGCGCGAGCCGCTCTTTGTGGCAGAGCATCCTCTTTTGAAACCAGAAATCTCTTCCCATTAGCACCACTTCTAGACACCCGCTTTCCCCACCGGAGTCCAATCCATTCCCCTCACCTTCCGGAGGGGGCCTCGCACCGGACTGCCGCGGCGGAGAGGCTTTGGGGGTGGGGAGCGGGAAGGAGGCGGGGTGAGGGGAGCTGGCGGGGGACGGAAGGAGGGAGGGAGCGGTGGGGGGCGGGGGGCGGTGGGGAGGGGGCGGGGAGTCACAAGGGCAATCGATCTGTTTCTCTTCTCCCAAACAGCGTCGATTTCCCAGCGCAAATGGGCTTAACCTAGCGGTGGCCCAGAGCTGTGAGGATGGCTAAGGGGGGGGGGGGGGGGCGGCGGCGGGACGGAAGACTTGGGCGGCTTTTGCAGGAAAGGGAGAAAGAATAGGAGGCTGGGGGGTGGGGGGTGGTTGACGTTTCTATCCCCGCCCTCTCCCTCTACACACACACACACACACACACACACACACACGCACGCGCGCGCTGCCTTTATCCCGGGAGCTTGGGCGCCGCCACAGCTCGGATTACTCAAGCGTGCTTTAGCGGAAGCCAGCCAAGAAATCTCCAAAACTCAGTGACAAACAGCTACTCTGGGAAGGTGATCTCCATGGCCACCAGCTCCAGGGCCCCATTCCTGAGCTCCTCACGCCGCGGTAGCTAAAACACCCTTAGCTGCAAAGAAAAGACAGGTGGGAAAACGGTCCCTCAGTGAAGACTATTTCTAAGCCCTGGTGGCTCAGGAGGTTGAAGATTGAGGATGAACCACTGAAGGCTGCAGGTTGCGCCTCGGGGCGCAGCTCGGAAGCCTGGGCTCAGCGGAGGTGGGTGCTGAAGCCTGGGCTCAATTGGCACTATGTCCCAGCCCGGTGCTGAGCCGCGCCTCCCAAAGACCGGAGGCTGCTGGCGCCGCGCTGAGCATGCCCGGTTTCACTGCTTGAACCCCTGAGGAGTTGCAAGGTTGGGGGTGATAAGGTCTGCGAGAAAGATAAGAAGGCCAAAGACTGTGTAAGCAACTGGTACAAAACAAGGAAGGAGTTTGAAATGGGCGAGGCTGGGCAAGAGGGGGCAGGAACAAAAGGTGGGTGGGGCTAAGAGTTACCAGCCTTGGTGTGACCTCCCATGCCACTCATCTCCTGAACACACTAGGGACACCATTCTGCTTTCTTCTACCATTTCTAAGAAATCACCTCGTATATGATAGGAAAGGGTTCAAGGGAGAGAATAGTCCTCTCTGCTCTTGCTTCTCAGAGCCTGCCAACACGGCAATCTCATGGTATACATACACTTCTGCCCAAATAGTCCTCCTGGAGACTTAGGAAATCATATGTGACAAGCCATGCCAGGGGAGGGTGTTTTCTAAGTTGTTTCTCTAGTTTTTCATGCTTCTTTCCCTTCATTTATGTCATCTCCTCCCTTAACCAAGTAGTCAGCCCTTTCCACGCCCCTTTCTCTAAATGGAATTTGCCACCACTACAACCTACAGAACAAGAAGACAGACAAATCTCTTATTTCTGCTGGCGATAAGGGTCCTATCAAAACACCTACTTACATGATGGAGTTTTGGGTGTTCTCGCAGCCCATTAACCTGCTTTGCCTGTGCCTTGAGTAACTCGGGTTCATAATTTTTCAGTTACAACCTCGAAGTCTGAAGTGAAAAAAATGAGAATGGAACTGCAAAGGGCTAAGAAGAAGTGAGTCATGTGGATTGTAATAAATAACGAGGAAATAAACATAACTTTTATTTATGCTCCAGAAAACTCAAGCCAAGGGGAAAAAAAGAAAAAAAAAAAACAAGAACCTAAGCAATTCTCAATCTTTCCTATCAGAAAAACGAAAATAAATCAGGAACATTGCCTGGGAATGTTGAATTTTCCGGTTAGATTTACTTAAAAAGAAGAAATCTATGACAACCCTTAGGCTCTTATGGTAGCTTCAGCTTTCCTGAATCCGTGAAGTTCCCTCTCTCGGAATATAAAAAGGCACGCTCCTCCAATGTACGGCTTTATTTTCTCCCCGTTTTCAGTAAAAGTAGATCTTTCTGTTTGCTGACTGCAGCTGGGCTTGTGAAACGACAAGAGTTCGTCTCCCAGGTACTCAACGTGTGGAGCTATCCATGGTGCTGACTCTGACTATGCCGTTAGCAACTGCTCTCTGTCTACATCCAGCCACAGACAATAGAACTGCAAACTCAGGCAAGTGTCCCTGATATGTTCACATAGACTACTTGTCTTCACTGGATGTCCGAAGAAACACAGAACTCTACTTGCATCCCATTTCTAAAATGCCTTCTTTTTCTACTTAGCTTCTCAGCTGAACCCAAGCTCAAATGTATTCCTCCCAAAATGCATCAAGGACTCCAGAAAAAAAATGAAAAACCACACATTGTGTATTGCATTGCATTGTAATTAAGGTTTCATGTACACTATAAAGGCATAATAACACAACACTAAGCTATGGAAAGGTTGTATGGCAAAATTTTGTTTTCAAATCACATGTAAATTCAGTGAATGAATATTGCTTTAAAGAGAAACGGGCATTTCCAAATGCACACGTTGGAAACACAGTTATCTGTCATATGACAAGATGTATTGGCATGCAGAAGGTAACAGTGCATAATGTCTCTAGTTATGAGTCTGATACAAACTTTCACTGATTATTGAGTCTGGAAACCCTTGAAATTCCACCGTAAAGGAGGGAAAGTTGCTTCTTCAAAAGGAAAAGCGACTTTTTGTTCCCCAAAGTATTCTTTCTTTCCGTACCACCTTCAGTGTGGTCTCTGTTCATTGGTTCTGGGTAATTACACAATATAATGGTTAAAGTTCCATTGTCTGTGTTCATATGAGCAATCACTGTGGGCTTCACATTTTTTCCAAGTTCATTTAGCTCTAAGATTAGTTCTATTAAGGATTCAGTGTAAGATCATAGGACATTCTATAACCTATATATCGTAATTGATTGATCTGAGCAGAAGATTAAAGGCATCCTGTTTCTAAATTACCCCAGTAATCGTGTTCATGCATTATACAGTGGTACAGTGGAGACAAGTACATCAATCCATATTCAGCCAATAATAGAATCAAACGAGAAGATGGCAATCATGGCTGCTTGCTGGCTGGAAAATCACCCCTCCCTTCAGTCCCACCTTCTATAAAAATGAACTTTAGATTTTGTGTTGAAGCCAGGTTTCATAAGTTTTTAGCAATTTGGGACTTTTTTTTGGAAGTCCCAATACTGAACAAAGCACATAAGTTCCACTGCTGAAATCCTATCAAGTGTACAGATTAACACTGAACACAGGACACTTATGGGTGAGGATAGAGAATAGATTCAGATGTATTCTTAAAATTACTTGTCTCTGTTACTTTAAAATTAAGTAGTTTAGGATTTACAGTATGTTAAAACTTTTTAACAATGCCTACCACATAGTAAGTACTCCATAAATTTCATACACACAAAATTATGTTTTGCAAATATGCAAGCCCACAGAATTAATGGAGCCCTGCTTAAGAATCCTACGTTAGAAATTATTTAAGTATCATACATTAATGCTTGAATCTTTAAGGAAACAGTAGCAACCATTATGGGACATTTAAGTGGCATTCTTATACTGACAGAGAATGAAAACTTTTTGGATCAAATAAACAATATAATTTGTTTCATATTTTTCAATAGCATAGAATAGAAATCAATGAAATTAATGTGAAGTTTTATCAATTTGGCAAAAATAGTTTAATGATCTAATGACCACAATGCAGCATTACAAATGCTGTTTTAATGTGGCCTTCTATGGTAATCCTGGGTATTATCGTAGTAACTGGGTCACATTAAACCTAAGAAACATCTGACTTTACAAGTTAGGCAAATTTTGGCCTGTATTATCATATGTAGCTCTACAATATCTTAAGAGGCAGAAATGTTGAGGGCATCCATTAAAATAATAATATTTCTCTGCAGCATGGATTAGTGAAAAAGGCAGGGAAAAAACTGGGCTCTAACCGGAAATTGCCATTTACAGCAGAAACCAATAAAAATAGTTAAGCCCTCTTGTTCAGAGCTTCATTTCTAAAATCAGTATTATCCCAATTTTCAGTTTTGTGTAAAGAATAACCAGGAAACAGATATAAAATGCTTAGTATAAACTCTGACAGGTAGTGAACATTTAAATAACAGCTGTTCTACAATCTAAAATTAGTAAACTAACAATATTAACATTAACATATAGGACTTAACTAATTTATATTAAGGCCATGCTAGTTGTGCATGGTGGGGTGAGGGGTATGAAAAGTAAGAATGGGTAGGTGAATTGTACACATACTCATTAGTCTAAGTGATTGGGACTGATACCAGTGACTGTTCCTAACATATTAAAGTAACATATTTCGTTAGAAACTTGAATATTCCTTCAGAAAATTTAGATGCTTTTCTGATAATGTGTTTTATATATTAGTTTTAATCCAAATGGCTATTGTTCATTTCACCTGAGATACTTTTGTGATAACATACTCCACATTATAGTTTTTATCCAAATGGCTAATATTTGGCTTATCTCATTGATTACATGTAAGTCTTACCGTATGTTTAGACGTCTCCTCTGTGAGGAATAAGGTGTTGGTAGACACTTCCCTAAAACATGACACCTATTTCTGCAAAAGAGAATCTTTTCATATGTGTAGTGTTAATACATTCGTCAATAACTGACATTTAAAATAGCTAGTGACCAAACTGAGCTCTTACAATTTATGAAAAAATAAACCTAGAAATTTAAGTTTGTTGAAAAATATATATATATATACATATATATGTACATATAGAGATTTGACTGGGTACCTGGGTAAGGTGGTTTTAGAGAATAATTTCTTGACACAATTTAATAAATAATTTAGCACATTGGTGTAAAAATGAGCCAGCTGTTACACATTACAGTTTTTTGAAGACTAAGATAGTGTATGAAATTTCTTTTATATCAGTAGATCTTTAAATTGTTTCTTAGTTGACAAATGCACTTGTATCATTACCCAGATTATTTCTTATATTCATTAAGCCTAATTTTAATTGATCCTTGAACTTTGTGGAAATATTTTTTTCCTAGAATTACACTAGGTTGGATTGCTTCTTTTCTGGAAGAAGTTTGCTTTAGTTATTTTTAAAAAGTGTCTCTATATCTGTGGACATATTTATTCTACTACAGAAATTCTATAATATTTTAGCAAATCTGTATACTATGAACCAGCTTTTTCCTAAACTTAAATAGTGTGAAAGCTATCACTTGGGCTTTCACATCTATTCATGATAGAGTAATGGGGTAAGGATTAACTTCTCACTTTTAACAACTATATAATTGCACAAAATATAGAAAACAACAGTGTTCAGACATTGGACAACAAGGAGTGCAGGAGACTGTTCTCCAAAAGAAGAGCCAAAACAAGGTGAGCTCTGTTATCGCCCTGGCTTACCAGCTAAGAATTTCCAGATCACAATGCATGAAGTGGGAACGCCATCAGAGCCCAATGGATTAAACTGAAGAAACAAAGTTTGGAGTCCAGGGAAATCAAGGCAGCTTGAATTTACAAAGCAGAATCATGGAGAGGAGGAAGTTGCACAGAAAGAGAAGTCCACATATCTGCATAGGTGTCAACTCAAGTTTTTGTCTGCCTACTGATTTTCACAAGTGTGTAAGGAAACTACCCAAGACCAAAGGGAGAAACTAAGGAAAGTATTGCACAGAACAATTACCAAAGCTTATACGGGAATGGGAATAGTTGCTATGCTACCATCTAAAGTGAAAAACCTACCATTGCATGGAACACTGGTCAGTCTTCATAAATTTATTGTGTTTATAAAGGGGTGAAATTAAACCTTAAGGAGAGACTGATCTACTAAGCTCAGAAGCAAGTCTCAAAGGGATTATATTGATATACTAATTATTTCCCAGAATAAAACCCAGATATATTTAAATGACTACAACAAAATCCAATACCACAAGACACAAAATTAACAATGTCCAGCATCCAAGCAAATACTATCAGGCATGTAAAAAAGCAGGAGAGAAATCAATCACTAGACGCAACCAGAAAGGAAATGGATGATTGAATTGGCATACAGAGACATTACACAGTTATTGTAAATATACCACCTATGTTCAAAAAGGTAGAGGAAAACAGGAACTTGATGAAGAAAGAAATGGAAGATATAAAAAAGATCCAAATCAAACTGTAGATATGTAAATATAACATCTAAAATTTTTTTAAAATACACTAGATGAGATTAAAAGCAATTCAACGTTACCAAAAAAAAAAAAAAATCAGTGAAATTGAGGACACAGCAATGGAAACACTCCAAAAATCAAGTGATCTAATGTACATATAACTACATATAATTAGAGTCAGCAGGGGAGAGGAGTCAGGATAAGACAATTATTTCAAAAGTAATGGCTAAATATTACTTAAAATTTTGAATCCAGAGATACACAAACTTCAATAAAGTCCAACAGAAGAAAAATAAAGAAAACCACACCAAGACACACATTGTAATCAAATTAATAATAACATTTGATACAGATTTTTTTTTACTCTTAGAAACAGTGGTAAGAAAAAATGTATTTCATACAAGGGAGAATTTTCATCAGAATCTATGCTAGTAGATATATAATATAGCAATATTCATCAACTACTTAAAAAATAGCAACAAAATAAAACCCCCCAAAAACGCTGTCAATTTAAGATTCACTATACAGTAAAAGTTTAATAAGTTAAGGCAAAATAGAGACTTTTCAGGCACAGCCAAGAGAATTCATTACCAGCAGACTTGTAGTAAGATTAGTGTTAAAAGAATATCTTCCAGAAGGAGAAATCCTATCAGAAGAAAAATTGCATTGGTACAAAATAATGAACATCACAAGAAATGGTAAAACTATGGGCAAAATAACTTTCCCCACAATTTTTAAAAACTTTTTTTAAAAAGATAACTGAATGTTTATTTGGGGTGTTTTGTGTTTCCATACAAATTTTAAACTTTTTTGTTCTAGTTCTTTGAAAAATGCCATTGGTAATTTGATAGGAATTGCACTCAACCTGTAGATTGTAAATAAGAAATGCTGGAGAAGGAGTGGAGAAAAAGGAACCCTCCTACACTGTTGGTAGGAATGTAGATTGGTCTAGCCACTATGAAGAACAGTATGGAGGTTCCTTAAAAAACTAAAAAGAGAGTTACCATATGATCTTTCAATCCCACTCCTGGGCATGTATCCAGAGAAAACTATAATTCGAAAAGATACATGCACCCCAATGCTCATTGCAGCACTATTTACAATAGCCAACACGTGGAAGCAACCTGAATGTGCACTGACAGATGAAAGGATAAAGAAGATACACCATATATATATATGTGTGTATATATATATATATATATACACACACACACACATACAATGGAATATCACTCAGCCATAAAAAAGAATGGAACAATGCCATTTGCAGCAACTTGGATAGACCTAGAGATTATCATATTAACTGAAGTAAACCAGACAGAGAAAGGCAAATATCATATGATATCGCTTACATGTCGAATCTAAAAAAGAAAAAAAGATGCAAATGAACTTATTTACAAAACAGAAATAGACTCACAGACATAGAAAACAAACTTACAGTTACCAAAGGGGGAAGGATATATTAGGAGTTTGGGATTTACATATACACACTACTATACGTAAAATAGATAACCAACAAGGACCTACTGTATAGCACAGGGAACTATACTCAATATTTTATAAAAACCTATAAGGGAAAAGAATCTGAAAAAGAATAGATATATGTATGCATGACTGAATCACTATGCTGTACACCTGAAACTAACACAACACTGCAAATCAACTATACTTCAATAAAAAAAGAAATAAATAAAATAACCCCCCCATCAACCAGGTAATCTTTAAAATAAAGATAATCATAGGATTAACATGAAAAAAAAGATAACTGAATATTTAAAGTAAGACCAATAACAATCAATTTTGAGGTTTATAACAATATAGAATTAAATATTACAAATAACAAAACAAAGGACAAGGGGGGAATGAAAACATATTTTTTAAAGTTTCTTATAATATTTGTGAGACTGTATATTATTTTAACTTAGATTGTAATAAACTAAAAGTATATATTGCAAACCCTAGAGCAACCAGTATAAAAACAATAAAGATGTATAGTTAATCATTCAAGAACAAAGATAAAGTAGAATCATAAAAAAATATTCCAAACAAATACAAAAGAAGAGGAGAAAAGAAATCAAGAACAGATAGGACCAAAAAAATAGATATGTAATAGACTTAACCCAGTCATGCCAATAATTATTTAAATGTAACTCATCTAAACATTCCATTTAGAAGGCAGAGTTTGTCAACCTGCCTTTGACAAACTATTGTTGGCTACAACAAATCCACTTTAAATATAAAGATGCAAATAGATGCAAAATCAAAGAATAGCAAAATATAGAGCATACAAACTAGTTTCAAAAGGTGGAATTACTATACAGTAAGTCCCCTACATAGGAACCTTCAAGTTGCCAACTTTCAAAGATGCAAACGTGTGTTTCATCAACGTCAGGTGTGAGTGAAATTTCAGGTTGCCCTCCATCCCCTATTGCTGACAATCATTCAGCTCTATCATCTCCCACCTCCTCTCCCTCTTCCGGTCAGTAACTCTTCTTGCCTGTTCACTCGATTGCCAGACCCTGTATGCCAGCTGTTGTACTGCACCACTGTACCTTTCAAGGTACTGTAGTATAAGATTAAAAATGTTTTCTTTTTTGTGTGTTTGTTTGCTTTTATGTATTATTTGTGTGAAAAGCATTATAAACCTAATACTGTAGAGTACTATATAGTCGATTGTGTTAGTTGGGTACCTAGGCTAGCTTTGTTAGACTTAACGAACAAATTGGATGTACAAACACGCTCTCAGAATGGAACTCGTTTGTATGTAGGGGACTTGTTGTATTACCAGACAAAGTGAATTTCAGAACAAGAACTATTACCAGAGATAATGAAGGACACTTCATAATGATAGACATTAATTCATTGAGAGAATATAACAATCTTATTCACTTATAACAAGTTTTAACATATATGAATCAATAATGAATAGAAGTGATATATTCATACAACGGATACTAGTAGGCCATAAAAAGAATGAAATACTGATATATATACTACAATGTGAATGAACATTGAAACTATTATGGTGAGTGCAAGAAGCCAGGCACATAAAGCTACTTAGTGTATGATTCCATTTAGGTGATATGTCCAGAATAGACAAGTCGCTAGAGTTATGAATTAGACTTGTGGTTGCCAGGGACTAGTGGAGGGAGGAATGGAGAGTAATCTCCAATGAGTATAAGGTTTATTTTTGGAGTGATAAAAATGTTCTAAAATTAGATTTGGTGATTGTTGCACAACTCTGTGAATATAATAATAAAAAACACTGAATTGTACACCTTAAAAGGATAAATCTTATGGTGTATGAATTATATCTCATTAAAACTGTTATTACAAAATTTTTAATCAAATAAATTGATAGAAGGAAAAGAAGAAATAGACTAGTCTGTTATTATAGTTAGAAATGTCAACATTCTTCTTATAATAAAAGATAGAAAAAGTATACAAAAATTCAGTAAGGATATAGAAGACTTGAACAAACTTATCAACAAATTTAGCTATTTGACATTTGTTGAACACTCCACCGGAGAGTAAGAGAAATCACACTTGTTTCAAGCACTCAAGGAAAACTCACCGAGATAAACAATCGCCAAGATAAGCTCTATAAATGTAAAAATATTTAAACCATACAAAGTATGTTCTCTGACTAAATGGAGTTAAACTACAGTGCAAAAAGAAAGATATATAAACAGTCCCCAAATATTTAGAAATTTAAAAGTTTACTTCCATACAATTATTGGGTCAATGTGATGGTCAGCTTATGTGTCAACCTGGCTACACTACAGTTCCCAATTATTCAATAAAACACTAATTGAGGGTTGCTGTGGAGGCATTTTATAGACGTAATTAAAGTTTATAATCAGTACTTACTTTAAGTAAGGAAGATTACACTATACAACAAGAGTGAGCCTGATTCAATCAGTTAAAAGGCTCTAAAACCAGAACTTAGGTTTCCCTAAAGATGACTGAATTCTGCCTGTGGACTGCTGCTTTAGGGCATGCCCAAGAGTTCCAGCTTGCCCTTCCTTGATGGCCTGCCCTACAAATGTAGGAACTGCCTAGCCAGTCACACAATCACTAAGCCAATTATTTTCCCTTGCACTAAATCTGCTTTATATCCATCTATCTATCTATCTATCTATCCATATGCTTATCTGGTGGAACCCACACTGATACAGTCAAGAAGAAATCACAAGTAAAATTAGAATATAATTCAAACTGATTGAAAAAAGAAAAATGACATATCAATCTTTGTGAGATTCAACTAATGCAGAGCTGAAAGGGAAATTTATAGAATTAAATGCTCATTAACCATTATCAAATCAAAAATCTAAGCTTCTCACCTAAGAAATGAAAAAATCAAAACAACAGCTAAAAACTGTACCAAACAAAACCCCTACGAAATGTGCATAAAGGAGGAAAATAAAAAATAAAAGCAGAAATAATAAAACAGAAAATGGAAAACCATAGAGAAAATCAATGAAAATAATAACTGACTCATTGAAAACAGCAATAAAATTGGTAAACTTTTAGCCAGATAGGTTAGGAATAAAGAAAAAGAAACACAAACTACCAATATCATGAATTAAAGAGGAATCAATGCTTCAGATCCTATAGACATTTAATTTTTTAAATTATTAAAAAAACTTTATGCCAACAAATTTACCAAATGAGCTGAAATACACACAACCTTGAATGACATAAATTAAGAAAACTCGCTCAAAAAGAAATAGAAAACCTGAATAGCTCCTTAAAACTTTCCTAAAAAAAGTTTATTTCAGTTGGCTTCATTGGTGAATTCTACCAAACATTTAAGGAAGGGATAATAGCAATTCTAAAGAAACTTTTACAGAAAGAAGAGGGAACGTCCCCAGATCATGAAAACAGCAATCAGGTACTGCAACCAGATAAAGAAATTACAAGAAATCTTAGAGAAATATCTCTCATGAACACAGATGCAAACCTTCCCTCACCCAAATTTTAGAGAACTGATTAGAGTTTCTCTTAAGAATTTAAAGTTAAAAAAAAAAAGAATTTAAAGTTGGTTTGATATTTAAAAATCAATCAGTATAATTTACTATATTGACATTAAAAAGAGAAAATGGTGTTCTTAATAGATGTAGAAAATTGACAAGATCAAATATCAACTTGTCATTAAAAAAAAAAAACTCTCATTAAGTTAGAAATACCAGGGAATTTCCTCAACATGACAAAAGGCATCTGTGAAAAGCCTCTTTCAAATATTATACTTAATGGTGACAAACTAAATTATTTTCCCCACTAAGATCAGGAACCAGGGAAAAGTGTTCACTCAGAACTTTTACTCAACATTCCATTGAAGGTTGTGGTCACTGAAGAAAAGGCAGAAAAAATAAATAAAAATCATACAGCCTGCAAAGGAAAAAGTAAAACTATATTCATTCACAGACTAAATGATTGTTTTGTCAGGAAATCCTAAGTAATTTACCAAAAAAGCTTTGTAACTAATCATTGAGTATATCAAGCTTGCAATTTACAGGCAGAGTTTTAAAAATCAGTTGCATTTTTATGATAGCAATGAATATTTAGAAATTCAAATTAAAATATAACACAACTTAAAATAGCTTAAAGATTACAGAATACATAGGGACATATTTAAAAATTATAAATAAAGCTTATCCACCAAAAACTACTGAACATCACTGAGAGAAATTAAAGAAGACATAAATAAATGCTAAGATATACAATGTTTATAGCCCGAAACACTTAGAATTGTTAAAATGTTAATTCTCCTTAATCTCTAGATTCAATAAAATCAAAATAAAACTCCCAAAAGAATTTTATGGAAATTAACAAGTCAATTCTAAAATTTATATGAAACTCCCAATGCCTAAAATAGTCAAAACAATTTTAAAAGTGAAGAACTCAGTGGGAGGATTTACATTATCTGATTTCACTATTCACATTATCTGATTTCAGTCATACATTAATGAAGACAGAGTGGCATTGTGTAAAAATAGACACAGATAAATGGAACCAAAGGGAGAATTCAGCAATTGACTCAAACGTATATGACTAATTGGTTTTCACCAAATGGGTCTAGATAATTCAAGGGAGTAAGGATAGTCTTTTCAATAATTGGAAGCCATATGGAAAAAACAAAAAAAATACTTGAACCCTTCCATCACACCTTACACATAAATTAGCTCAAAATAGATCATAGGTCTAACTATAAAAGCTAAATCCATAAAATTTATAGAAGAAAACAGTAAAAAAATCCTAGTGATTTTGGCTTAGGCAAAGATTTCTTAAACAGGACACACACAAAAAAGGCTACATTATAAAAGAAAAAATGATAAATTGGAATTCAACAAAATTATAAACTTTTGTTCTTCTAAAAAATGAAAAGGAAATTCAAAGATTGGGGAAAACTGTAAGGCACATATCCAATAAAGTACCAGTATCCAGAATATATAAAGTCTTCTTAAAAGTCAGTAATGAAAGGACAAAAATCAATTAAAAAATGGGCAATTGTTAGTGAGTAATGAGCAAACACTATAATAAAGAAGATACAAAGATAGCAATAAATACTTGAAAATATGGTCAACAATTTTTTTTGTGTGTGTGTGGTACGCAGGCCTCTCACTGCCGTGGCCTCTCCCGTTGCGGAGCACAGGCTCCGGACGTGCAGGCTCAGTGGCCATGGCTCACGGGCCCAGCCGCTCCGCGGCACGTGGGATCCTCCCAGACTGGGGCAAGAACCCCCGTCCCCTGCATCGGCAGGCAGACTCTCAACCACTGCGCCACCAGGGAAGCCCATGGTCAACATTTTTAATCATTAACAAAACATAGATCAAAACCCAAAACTACTACTACTTCACCCCCAATAAAATGGCTAAAATTTAAAAAGAAATGTTTGACAATACCAAGTATTGATGAGGATGTTGAACAGCTGAAATTCTCTTTGATGGTAGCAATAAAACATGGTATAACCACTACTGAAATGTTTCTTACAAGTTATAAAGTTTCTTATAAAGACTTTCCTATAAAATTAAGCATATATACATTTTATCATGTGACCGAACGTAAGTCCAAACAAGGTCTTGCATGTAAATATTTACAAGCAGCTTTATTCATAACAGACCCAAATTGGAAATTACCCAAATGTCCAATAACTAGTGAATGGATAAAAGAATTGTGGTTGTGGTTTCTTCACACAACTGAACTCAGGAAAAAATGTAATACTCTATACTGATACACTAAACAATATGTATGCATTTCTAAAGCATTATGCTAAATGAAAGAAGCCAGTCACAAAAGCATACAAACTGTGTGATTCCATTTAAATAAAATTCCTCTAAAAAGGCAAGACTATACTCATAGAAATAGGTGAGTGGTTGTCAAAAGCTAGAAGTGAAGAGGAGGATTGAATGCAGAGGGACCAGAGGAAAATTTGGGGGATGATGGAAGTGTTTTATGTCAGGAATGTGGTGGTTATAATTATTCAGTTGCGGAAATTAAAATGAAAATAGGAGACTCATACTTTACAACTCTCAAAATATTATCTTATAAATAAAAGAGTATATCTTAACCATACCTCATACAGAATGTAGTGGATAGACCCAATTATTTGTTGAATGAACGAGTAGTCTGAAGATCATTGTGCAATAAATTTGGTAAAAAATTAACAGTGTATATTTGATGCATTGTTACTGATGAGTCATTCATTCATCTACTGAGAAGAAAACCCTAAATTCCCATTGAAAGGAAATTATGATATGTGTAATAGTTATGGACTATTTTTCAATTTATTTATTTATTTATTTATATTTTTGGCTGCATTGGGTCTTCTTTGCTGTGCACGGGCTTTCTCTAGTTGCAGTGAGCGGGGGCTACTCTTCGTTGTGGCGCACGGGCTTCTCATTGTGGTGGCTTCTCTTGTTGCAGAGCATGGGCTTCAGTAGTTGTGGCTCACGGGCTCTAGAGCACAGGCTCAGTAGTTGTGGCGCACGGGCTTAGCTGCTCTGCCGCATGTGGGATCTTCCCAGACCAGGGCTCGAACCCGTGTCCCCTGCATTGGCAGGCGGATTCTTAACCACTGTGCCACCAGGGAAGTCCCAGTTACAGACTATTAATTAACCATTAAGCCAACATATATTCTCTTTATTAAAGCCAACATATATCCTTACACAGATCACATTGTTACCATTCATTAATGCATTAGATTAAATTATCATAATATAATAAAATGGTATATTTAGTTTATTTTCCTTCATTCTATTTCTTGGCTCCAAATTTTAAGATTTCAGATTTTTATCACTTTATTTCTAGATCATAAAGTAATCTCCTAAATTGTTTCCTTGCTCTCAGACTATTATAATTTCAAACCATTCTACTAATTAATATCACATTCATATTCTTTGAAACATCGAATTTTTATTGTGCCCATACTACAGGTTTTAATAGCCTTATATTACTTCTTGGATAAAAAAATCTAAGTTCTATTTACTATGTAAAGTTCTCTACAATTGTACACTTTTATCTATCTATCCTCATCTTCTACCATAGCCCTATAGATTCACTATCATTTCTAGTCCAATGACAAACATCCTCCCTTGCATCTAGTGTTTAATGTTTCCTTCACTATCTCCACCTAATTTCTCTACAGGTTACTCAACTCCCACCATAGTTATAATTCCCTGACCACTTGAATCATTGTTTTACTCTTCTTTTCTGATGCCCAAGATGTATTTACCCCTTGCTACCCATTGGGGCACTTTCTTTGCATTGTTATATAATATTTTGAAACTCAATTCTTATAACTTATGAGGTAAATACTCTTACTTTCACCATTTTACAGTTGAGAAAACTAAATTTCAAAGACATTAAGAAACATACCAAGATCACATAGGTAGCAAGTAGCAGAGCTATGATAATGCCCATGAAGATATGGATCTTTTTAATGTGTTAGCTTCAGCAACTCCTGACACAACATTAGCCTCAAATAAGAATTCAATAAATATATTTGAATTGATTGAGTAGGGTTATTAAATTTGTCTTTATTCTGAAGGAGGGATTTCAGTTTGCGTCTAACTGGTTTTATAGCATGTTCGAGTACCTCTGGAAGAAAGATGGAGCTGTCCTACAAAAGCTTATTTGTGAGAGGGATTGAGGAGCCTCTTGGGAAAACATTCAACCTAAGTGAAAAAGCATGAATAGTTGATCTAGTAATAGCAACCAACGTCAAGAGAATGCATCAGCATTTCTGGCTACTATAATATAGGAAGGACAAGAAATAGAACTTTGTAATAAAGCAATTTAGAACTTTTTTTTTCTATCTGAACCCCTTACTGATAGAAGTAGCCTGTGTTTCTAGTTCTTAGAATATTTGTGTCAGTATCCAGAAATTTTAAAATCTACTTTTTTGAGATATAATTCATGGAAAATAAAATGCATCATTCTGAACTCTGCATGGAATTCTGAGGGGTTTTTTTTAAGTTTCATTTTGAGATCATTGTATATGCAGATTCACATATGGTTATAAGAAACAAAACACAGTGATCCCATATACCTTCACCCAGTTGCTCCCAATGGTATCATATTACCTAACTATAGCACAATGTGTGGTCTGTAGAGAGTGCAGAATGGAGCAGGTACCTCTTGCCATGTTAGGGATCCCCAAGACCACCTTCAGGCTTAATGACTGACTAGAAGGACTCAGGATTCAAAGAAGTTGTTATACTCATTGTTATAGTTTATTACAGTGAAAGGATACAGATGAAAATTAGCAAAGGAAAAAGGTACATGGGGTGAAATCCAGAAGAACCAGGTGCAAGATCCCAGGTGTCCCCTCCCAGTGGAAAACCCATGTGAGGACATGTGAAGTGCTGCCAACCAGACAAGTTCACCCAAGACTTGGTATCCAAGGTTTTTATTGAAGATTTGTCACACAGGCATGCAGTGCTCATGCAGCTGACCTCAGCTACTCAGTCTCCAGTCCACCACCACCACAGATGTCAAACCACAGCATGGCCCAAGCCCTCAAGCATACAAGCACAATTCTTATCAGGCAGGATATTTCAAGAACTCAGAGGTCAACTTCCCAGGAGTCTAACCAAGGGCAAGTCCTGAAGACAGGCCATTCTTAGGAATGTGCAGGATTGGAGAAGCCCAGGTGGGCTGTCTTTGGTGCTTGACTAACCCAAGGTCTCTTCAGAATGAACTTATGATAATATAACGGGCTACTGAAAGAAAGAACTGAGATCTGAAGAGAGGGCAATTCCTAACTGTGATAACGACTAACACAGTGTATCATAGCAGGGATGGGATGCTTACTGGCTACACCAGATATCTTCAAGTGGTCTCTGAAAGTAGAGATGGATGATAGAAATGGAGCATCGTGCACAAGCCTCATTGTTCCAACCCATACCACTTTCTCCATAGTTTTTTATATTATTTTACTAATAAGCTTTAAATTTTTCGTTCCTCCTTGTGGACACACATTCATCACCTTGAAGACCATGTGCTATTTATTTCAGGATTCCTAATATTTGGCATATCATCTGGCACATAGTAAGTACCCAATGTATGTTTGTCATAAGAGAGAAAAAAGGAAAGCATATAGTATAAATGGATGAATGGATGGATGGATGGAAGGGAGGCAGGACGCATGAAAGGAAGGAAAAGAAGTAAGCAGGATCAATGGTTGGAACTGAGTCAGGACAGATAGGAAAGACAGGAGGAAATGAGGATAGGAAGGAGAGAATATTAAAAGGTAACAGGAAGACAGAAAGAGGAGGAAGGGATAGGGGAAGCAAGGAAAGGATAAAGAAACAGATGAAGGAAGAGAAGTAGGTTATATACAAGGAAAGAGAAAGAAAAATTGAAGGAAGGGTAAAAGGAAGGAAGCAGGGGTGGAAGGAAATTTAAAAAAAAGAAAGAAAAGAAGAATGAAGGAATTAAGGTAATCATGAGCCCACCATACCCTTCTGGAAGATGGCCATCCCTGTTACTACACAATCCAACAACCATTTAAAACAGCACCTCCAAAACCCCACACCAACTGTTTCACCCCAATAACATGAAAGAACAGTCTTATTTCCTAAGTATCAATAAGATTCTATTTCTAAACAAATATAGACGTGTTTCATTCAGGTTGACATACAATTGTACCATATGCTTGGTATTATAAAGGTACCTAGAAATAATTTACTGCAAACCTGACATCCATTTTAATGACATTATAAGGAAGAATAAGCATGTGCATACAATAAAGTAAACTAATTATTGGCAATATAAAATCCATCCCACCTTGAAACTGCTAAATGGAAATATATATTTGCAATTAATAGCTGTGCTTGACTATAAATCAAAGATAATCATAGTTGCAAGTGGCTGTTACTATAGCAGTAAAATCTAGGGTTTATACAAACAACTTCATGTACATTCATGTTTGGTCTGAGTCCCCTTTTCCTCTTCAACCTTCTCTACACTGACTCTGAAGGGAACTTCCTGCCCATGGAATGAGGCAGGTGAGGGAACAAGGACTGTCATCTCTCTCAGCTCACTTTTACCCCTAAGAAAATTGAGATGGAGAGATCTGCTTTAGGTCACAAAATGAGTTCAGCTCAGTTCATTTCCCAGCTTTGTAACTAATATGTGAATCTCATGCCCTTACTAACTGCTAAAACAGCCTCCCTCTTCCAAATCTGTTAAATTTCTAAATTTGATAACTAATTTGAATGTTTCTTTTTAACCAACACCGCATATCCAAGCCATACTGCACATTCATGCACAGTTTAGTAAGATTTTACAGAACTTTGGATCTGGAAATTCTCTGAGATGCTTTTACCCAATGTGAACATATTTAATCTTTTCAAAGACAAATTTTCATTTCTCTTTCTCTAAGTTGTCCTAAATGAATATTCTGTCTCTTTTTGAGCAAAATATAATTATGAAACTTATGACACTAATATTTTATTTCAAGCCTTCTACATTAAGTTCTTTTGCTGAATACTGTTAATGCATTATATACAGGGAGTTAATCTAAACAGCAAAACTGGCGTTCCATTGAATTAGTCATGAACATTGTTAGCCCTGGATAAAATTAAGCATTGGAAATAATTCTCATCTACTACTTACATTCTTCCTAGTGTACTTTTAAAGATTTACTTTCTTACCATTTTTTAATCTGAATTATTATTTCATAGCATAATACAACATAGTAGCAAATAATACTGGATCATTTTCTCTGGCAGATCATTTTTCACTGTCGTTTCTCATTATGCTATCAACCATAATCTAAAGAATACATTCAGGTCAAGAAATCCCTGCTTCAATTCTTCTTACTTTTGTTTCATGATATTTTGTCATGTACCATTGTGGAGCAAAACAAAGTTTCTTATACCTTATTCTGGCAGGCACTACATTACAAAACACGCTAAAAATAAAACTAGGGGAAAAAAGACATCAAAATGGGAATTTTTCGCTCTAAATGATTGCTTAAATAGTCCATGAAAGAAACCACATTGGGTATTATTTTGTTCATGTGTAGTATTTTCTGTGTTGAATATGTTTTCATAATAACACTTCAGGATAGTCCTAGAATCGTTCACCTTTACAAAGACTTTCTAACATTAGTGTCGATATTAAGCGATGTGACATTGGCATTCTCCTGGGGGATTTCAGGATATCTCATCAACTTTGGCATTGCAACAAGACTAGCATAGCAAGTGATGGAGGGGGCAGTTCTCTGCATTGTGTGATTGAGAGTGTATCTGTTAGAATTGCAGTTGGCTGCAAGCAACAGAAAACTCTAAACTAATGTGCTTGACTCAGAAGTCTGTCAGTGTTAGGCCATAAAAAGCCCTTTTTAGGAAGTCCTGGGCAGGACAGCTCAAGTCTATGCCATTAAAGGTACAGCATTATCACATCTTATACTTTTCTATTTTTCTCATGTTTGTTTCTTTATGGTTGCAAAATAGCCTCTAATTAGTATTCCAGGCACAATGAGTTAGGGAAAAAAGAAGAAAAGAGGCAAAAAGGGCATAAAAGGGCACACCCACCTGAATTTGCCCTCTCTTTAAAAAAACGAAAGTCTTAGAGATTCCACCTAGCAAACTATCCATTATCAGAACTATGCATCATGGCCACCCTCAACTGGAAGGTGACTAGAAAGATTGTTAAACAAGTTGTGCTTGATGTCTGAAATTTTTACCACAGTTTCATTCCTCTCCATCAAATGCAAAGGCCCCAGGAAAAAATACACATGCTCAGGCTATGCAACACCTATACTCTTCTTTACCTAATTCCCAAAAGAAGATGTTCTGGCAAACACATTTTTCTAAGATGCTTAGTGACCCAATACATTTCAGAAGCCCTTAGAATTTCAATATTTAAATCAAAAACTCAATTGCTAGCAGCAAAGTCTAAAAAATATACTGCGAAATCATTTGGAGAAAATCCTATTTTTCAAATGTCCCACAAATCTTGTTACCTTAAGGCTCATCAAATCACATTAATAAGACATAAACACACACACAAAACTACTCTTACCTAGATTATGATTTCCAAACAGTTTCACTTTCTTTCATTCTGTCTGTTATACCAGGGTAGCATAATGATTTCTTACTATTCTCACCAAAACTCAATATCAAAAATTAATCAGCCACAAGGATCAACCACATGGTAACTCAACTGATATGACCAGTATTTTTTACTGCTTTGTCAACCTTGCTACGAACTGAACATGGTTGTAGATAGCCCATTATTTGCTAACCAGGAGACAATAACTATAACTTGGGAAATGCAGAATACAATATATCTGCTGATGCAAATGTTTTGATTATCTGTAATTGTTCATAAACCTCTTTGGTTGTTAAGCTGTATCACTTTAAGAGCCATTACTTTTGCAGTGAATGAAAATTCAATTAAGGTCATAAAACATGTTTGTAAGTCCCTACAGAAAGTTTCTGGGAGAGAATAAATGGGTTAATTTAAGTTATAATTTTTGCAAAACTGTATGTTCTAACAAATAGTTTTCACTACTTCTGCCTCTTTGTTTTTATAATTAATTTAGTAGAGTCATTAACTGTCAACTTCCTCTTAACTCTGTTACTTGAAAGAGTAGTTCATAAATGTGCAAAACTTATTCATGGGAGACATTCTTGCACTTAGGACATTTGACATGAACCAGTAGATTTCAAAATATAAATAAAATTTTAACTAATTTATCATTTATATTTTCTCAAGTGTTTGAGAAAGGCTACATTAAAAATAGAGTAATGGTGTTAAAGTATGTAGTACATACAAGTACATATCTTAACATCAGCTTACAAATATACACTTAAATAAAAAGAAAAACAAATACACCCAATTATTTACTTAATGTAGTTCCTATGATTGAATAACAAAGTTAGCTTTTTGCTTTTAGTCATTAAAGGGGAAAAGGCAAATGGGACCTGTTATGCAATTTTTATTGATTGATAAATAATTCAATATTTCAAGGCAAACCAATATTAATTGGGTATAAATTCTAAAATTAATATATGTTGCAGAAAGTCATTGAGACAACGTGACTGCCGTTGACCATCGAGCTGGATCGGGCAATCAGAGACTCCTTATTCCCTTCCCTGTCCCTGGAATGTTGGTTCTGCCTGTTGTCGCCATACTAGGAGCTGCTTCAAGGATGCAGTTTCTTGAGAGTAACGTTGTTGAGATCATCTGCACTGTGTATGTGTCTAGACCCCATTAAGGCCTCTATATAAACTCTTAAAATTCTGGAGGGCAGATGTAGAGACCTACTCATCTTGTGGCCCCCCAAGAGGAGCCTCATATGTAAGTTCCTTTGCTTGTTAAAACCTCTTACCTACCCATCTGGAGCGGCCTGCCTCTTTCTTTGGTCTTTCCTTGCCCTCCTGGTAGGGAGGTCAATTTCAAGTTTCACCTCAGGAACTCTCGAGGTTGCTAACCAACGATATATCATATGGTTATTTGTCTCGGAAACTCATACAAATGGATATAGAGACACAAAATGAGAGAGAAATTCTGGTCTGAGGATAGAGAAATAAGTCCTTAAAGGAATTACAGAATTTTTGATGAATAGAAGGGGGGGGAGGTTTTTACAATTGATTAAATAGCTAACTGACATTTCATATATCAGCAGATTCTTTAGCAATTATATTTACTTGTTTCAAATCACTGATCTTGTAATGTATGATCTCCTTTTAAGAAGAAGCAACAGAATGCAATTATTCTGACTGCAAATAATATAAACACTTCCAGTTGCAGTGAGAATAAAGTGGTCTTGGAAATGGTCTTCTTCATAGTTGGACAAAACCGAACAGATTTATTTGTCCAACCAAAACACTTGGGTGAGCAAAAGCTCCCATACTTTCTAATATCTGCTCTTCTGTTATGTCATTTTCTCTTCCTGAAATGTTATCTTCTCCCATCTTAGACAACACAAACAAAGTAAACAACCAAACAAAACTTCATTCTGCAGGAATTAGATCAAATGTTTGTTTTTCCCCTGAAGCTTTACTTGCTTATGTACAGTTGGTATCTTCTTAAATTCCAATGTGTAGGGACTTTGAGTAATAGTTCTCTTTTCCCCCATATTTCCTCTAGAACTAGGTCAGAAACTTCTTAAGGATGTTGTCTAGTCCCTACATACCTCTTTCCCCCAGAGTATTTAACATAGTGTTTTTCCGTACTTGGTATACAATAATATAATAATTAGGTTGACTGTCTGAAAATAATTGATGATGAATGTGTCTAAGACCCTGTCCATGAAGATTCATTCTAAGTTCTTCAGTCTTTTTGTTCTGAATGTTGGACATTTTGATTAATAAATATCTACTGACCTTGAATATTTTAATAAAGAGGCTTTTGGGAAACTTACAGGGAAATGGTGAGCTAACTGGGCTTGATAAAAGGGGCCAACAGACATTCATAAGCGCACCAAAAATCAATGCTTTGAAATGGTAACTAAATTAGTGCAATTCTCATATTAACATTTGAATAAATTTTACAACTCCTCTTGGATTCATTGGTTTTTCATGGAACAACATAAGGAGACTATGTTGAGCATTAAAATTAAGGGATTTAATGCCTAATTTTCCCAGCAAAAGTATCTTCATCGGGCTTCCCTGGTGGCGCAGTGGTTGAGAGTCCGCCTGCCAATGCAGGGGACGCGGGTTCGTGCCCCGGTCTGGCAGGACCCCATGTGCTGTGGAGTGGCTGGGAGGCCCACATACCGCCAAAAAAAAAAAAAAAAGTATCTTCACCAAAGAGGTAATGTATGGAGCTAAACTAAGCTGGAGTTTGGCTGGAGTTTAGCTGAAAGCTGAAGCACTCTGCATCAGTAGAATTTATTTGTATCAAAGTACACTCATGTGCACTTGAGTTTTAAGGTTGAGGCTCTAATCTACAGATACAAATCTGTACATGCTCATCTAGTATTAAGCAAACACTATGGGGATTTATATAAAATTAGTGACATTTTTAAAATAAACAATATTCTATTATTTTTATCATTAAATTAAAAAATTTTCCACATATACATTTTTAATAAATCTATCTACTATGTCGTACTTTGTCGCATAGGTGACCTTTTGTAAATCAATAAACTATTTAAATGAAGGTTTTGGTTATGAAATTTGAAATCTATTTGAGTGCATCTTTGGCATATACCAAAGTATTTTATAGCTCTGTCATACACACTCTGTATATGACATGTGTAATCTCCAGTAAGCAAGGGTTTTTTTGGCTTTCTGTTATGGTTACCACTATATCCTCAAGACTTGAGGAAGTGTGCCTATCACATGGCAAGTATTTCACAAATATTTATTTCATGAAACAACAATCACATAATACATACTATATTAAACACATAATTGTTTTAAACTAATTACAATTAACAAGTACTTATAAAGTATATATGTATGTAATAGTCCTATAGTTCTGCCAGGACCTATGAAGGCTTTGGATGATACTGAAGTCCTTATTCTACTTGCCTCCACTAATCTATTCTCTAATATTTTCCACCCTGTTCTTTGCCCCTTGGGGTAGAACTACATGGACTACGTTAACAGGACTCCTGTCAATAAGAGCACCAACCAGAGTGAGACCAAGGTATTTATTCCCTCGCAAGGTCTCTTGCAAGGCTGACTGTCTCTCTCAAACAACAATCACCGCTCCTCTCAAGACAGCTGACTACAAAATATTGTCTTTCCTTCTGAGCTCTGGTATCTACTCTTTCCCTTTTATGTCTTCTTGCCTAGGGATGGTATTAACTTGCTAACAGTATCCCCAGGTTGCTTATGCTTCATCCTCACACACACATCTTATGCTTCATCTTCACACACACATCTTTGTAAATTACACTTTTTGTAAACAAACTCACTCAACTTATCCTACTATGTGTGTGCCATCTGTTTCTGGTTGAGACTGAGTGTATAGCTTAAAATCTACTTGAGAAAACAAGCTTATTAGCATATAGTAATCAACAGTATATAATGTAAAAACTATATGAATGTATCAGAATATTGATATAGACTAGTAATATTACATTTCATTTGAGAAGGGGACATTTGATCAGGACTAACGTGACCAGGAAAGGCTTTTTTGAAAGAGGATGGATTTGAACTACGTTTGAAGAAAGGGTAAAATTTGGATAGGGAAACTATCCAAGCTCCAGGCAAAAAGACCAACAGGAGCAAAGGTATAGGAGGGATTTAAGTATACAATTATTTTACATGGGGCAATGAAAAAAAATCACTGGGCTAAAATCACTAGGTGTTGGCAGGGCTGGTTTCCTCCTCACAGCTCTGAAGGAGAGTCCTTTTCTCTGCCTTTTCCAGCTTCTAGAGGCCACCTGCATTTTTTGACTCATAGTTCCATTCCTTCATCTCCAAAGCCATCACAGTAAGGCAGATTCCTTCTCATGCTACAATTTTCTGGTTCTCTTTCTTCTGCCACCCTCTTCCAAATTTAAGGATCCCTGTGATGATATTGGGCTCTACTGGATAACCCAGAATGATCTCCCTATCTCAAGATCAGCTAAGTAGCAACCTTGATTCCATCTACAATTTTAATTCTTCTTGGCTATGTATATTAATTTTCTATGGCTACCATAACAAATTACCATAAACTGAGTAGCTTAAACCACAGAAATATGTCTTCTTATAGTTTAGGAGGCCAGAGGCCTGAAATCAAGGTGTTTGCAGGGTTAAGTCCTTCTGAAGGCTCTGGGAGAGAAAGCATTGCAGGTTTCCCTCCTAGCTTCTGGTGGTTGTTGGCAATCCTTGGTGTTCTTTGGCTTGAGATGTATCATCCCAATCTCTGTCTCCATCTTGATATCACCTTCTTCTCTGCGTGACTTCTGTCTCTTATAAGGACACTTTCATTGGACTTAGGGCCCACCCTAAGCCAATATTATCTCATCTCAATCCTTAAGTACCTAAGCAAGGATTTTATTTCCATATAAGGTCACAGTTTGAGGTTCCTGGTAGACATGAATTTTTTTAGGGGATACTATGCAACCCACTCTATCACATAACATAATATATTCAACCTAATATATTTCTGAGGATTAAAATGACAATATCTTTGGGGCTCCATTACTCCATCTACCACACTCATCATCTCTCCTTTTGGAGACCATGGATGTGAGCTAAGAGGCAGATTCTGGTGCAACAGTGATGTATGGCATGACAGTCTAGATTACCTGGCCATGAAACATGTGTGCTCTGCCCTGCTTCTTTCTGATTCAAAGTGAACCACTTTCATCTTATGATGGATTGCTAATGGGTCCACCTGATTTTATGGCTTGATGGGTCTGATGGAACTCAGCTCAAGATGAGCTGCATGGTTGTCTGATGGCCCCTAATCAGGCACTCCGTCTCTACCAAGGCCCAGAATCACTCCAGAGACTATTTTTCAATTGGTATTTACTTTTCTGCTTTGTCCAGAATCCCAGGAGCATGTGTTGTAATTCTTTTACCGGGGCTTGCCATAAACTCTACACAGCATCTTTTCTCATCACAGGTAACTCCCATATCGGAGAGTCTGCTGGGTCATATGTCCACAGTGGCAGAAGTTCATATGTTGTACCATAGTCTCCAATGTATTTGTCACTTCTTATTCATTTGATCTGATTAATTTATGTCATTAATATGGTGGATCAAATATCATGTGGAATGTCCAATTGTTTCAGGGCCCTTTGGACTATATTATGACAGAGATTGAGGGAATTAACATAGCACTTGTGCAAGATAATAAATATATACTTTATCCATCCAGAGAAATGTGAACTATTTTTGGTTCCCCTTCCCCATGGACTTGAAAAAGCATGCATTTGCCAGATCATTGGCTGTATTCCTGAGATTATTTTAATCTACTCCAGCTAAGCTGTTACATATGGCACCTCAGGTATAAATAAGCTTTTAATTGGTCAAGTTTGAGGTAATCTATTGTATCACCCTGGATCAGTCGGGCTCCTGTAGGAGTAAGACAGGTACATTAAATGGGTATGTGATGGGGATATTAAGCTTGCATACTTTAGATATTTAAAGATGACACTAATCTCTATCATCCTCTCTGAGATGGAAAATGTTTTTATTCACTATTTTGGCAGAGGAGGGAGTTGGCAGTTTTAGCAGCTTCCAGTTTGAATTCCCCACAGATGATAGGTCTTACCTCATAGGCCAAGGAACCAATGTTATGGTTTTGCCAACTAACATGTGATGTGCTTTACAATTATACACCAAGAAACACAGAAATGATCACCAGTTCAGTCTATGGACCCAGATGAACCACTGTGAATGGAGTCTGGGTCAGGACACAATTTATTACCTGCTCCCACATAAACCTCTACATAATCAGCAGGCCATGGTGATGCTTCAGGTCCCTGGGTAAAAATGTCAACTTCTACGTGTGTCCCTAAGTCCTCAAAATGTTTGGGCATGCCTCTTTTTTGCCTGAGTAAATTTATATGTCACTTTGAAAAAGGTCTCAGAGAATTATTACTGTATACACTTGCCATGGTATTATTGTGTCCTATCTCATGAGAACACAGATGTTTCGCCAGTCAATGATTTGGGGTCTGTGGTGCAGAAACTGGGCAAGAAATTGTAACTTCTTATTGGTAGGTGATAGAGTTTTTCTCAGTCTTGTGGACATTCATCCTTCTATATATTAAGCAATACTCTTGTTAGCTGCCTATCGGTTAATCATCTACAGAGCTCCCTGCATAAGCTTCTCAACTGTGACACTAATCCCTGTTGGATGCTCTAAAAGACACATACAAGAATGTTCATAGGAGTCTTACTTATCATATCCTCAAAGTGAACACAATCTAATGTATATTAAAGGTAAAATGGATAAATAAATTGTGGCATACTAACGCAATGGGGTAACACATGGCATTAATATTAACTGAACTACAACATAGGAAATCATATGAATGAATCTCACAAACATAATGCAGATGGAAAGAGGATGCACCCAAAAGAAAAACATGTTTTATAGTTTTACTTATATAAAATTTACATACATTTATATAAATTATAAATGCATATATGAATTTATAAGTCAGACAGACCTAATTCTAGTGTTTATGGATACATATTTAATTAGTAAATCTATAAAGAAAAGTAAAGAAAGATTTGCCATAAAATTCAGAACAGTGGTTACCTTTTGCAGGTGGGAAGGGTAAGGATTGAGAAGTGACAGGAGGGGGCTCTGAATGCTGACAATGTTCTATTTTCTCGACCTGTGAAGGTGTTAACATGGATGTTTCTCTGTTATAAATAACCTCTTTTAATGCACTTTCTATGACTATTCCCCCAAAAAAGGTAAAAATGTATTTACAACCGAGTCAAAGGAATACCACCTTAGACCTCTTCAAATGAAAATGTTTGTGTTCAATTTCCAAATTCCATTTTCTATTATCAAAGCTGAACCATTCCAAAACCTGTTTGACATCAGCAATTGAGTATGCACAATGCTTTCTTTTAAACCCTAGATCATAATATCCACTTAGTGCAAGAGATAATATGCTTTCTGTGTATTTTAAAACCAACCTCCAGGCATAAGAATTGGATTTTTACTTGTTACAAGCTGTAATTTTTTAGCAGGTTCAATTTTGAAGGAGATGGAGCAGTGGTTTGATACATGATTTTCTCATAGAAAATGGATATTAAGAAATATAAAGTGGTTTTAAAAAGCAGAATATCATCCCTTCATTTTGTATGGTTTTATTTCATCTTGTAACTTGTTAAAAGGCAGTTTCCAGTGTGCAAAGAAAAAAGTAATTTATTTTTTTTCTTTGTTCCCCTATCTGCCCTTCAGTTTAGGGTGAAAAAAACATAGAGAGCTTAATTCTAGAGGTAAGAAAAGCAGTAGTCTGGGAGTCAAGGCAATCTGGGCTAAAAAATGCCAAAGAAATCCATTCTGACACCAAGCCATTCGACGATCTCCTCTTTTCAACTGTTACTGATGGTTCATATCCAGTTTTTTTTAATTAAGTAACAAATCCCTCTTTTATTTTAGAATGACCAATGATTGACAGAGAGAGAAGAATATCAGAAGAGAAGAATATGATGTAAAAATAAAGAAATCTTGTGATGACTTTGATTAACATCCAGACAACCCAGAGAGCTACATTTGCTCACTCCCTCCACTGGGAGCCAGGCTCCCAGTTTCTGACAACTAGCAAATCGTAGGGAAAGTGCCTGTCCTGACTACTGGTTAAAGCAGTGGTTCTCAAACCTTGCTGTGAAATGTAATCAACTATAATGTTTAGGCTGCCCCTCACAATAATTAAATCAGAATCTCTCGAAATGATACCCAAGCATCTATAGGTTTTAAAATACCATTAGTGATGCCAGATTTCACATCTAGTGGTTGAAAGAAAGTAACTGTATTTGGATTTAAAAGACTAAATTTTGGACTTCCCTGGTGGCGCAGTGGTTGAGGGTCCGCCTGCCAATGCAGGGGACGCGGGTTCGTGCCCCGGTCCGGGAAGATCCCACATGCCGCGGAGCGGCTGGGCCCGTGAGCCATGGCCGCTGAGCCTGCGCGTCTGGAGCCTGTGCTCTGCAACAGGAGAGGCCACAACAGTGAGAGGCCCATGTACCGCAAAAAAAAAAAAAAAAAAAAGACTAAATTTTATAACATTTTGGTGCCAGAGGAAACCATTTTTTAAATATTAATTTGTGTGTTTAATATTGTATTTAATACAACACACACAAAAAATAATCAAATATATATTTCACTTAGCCAGGTATCCTAGCCTCTCAAAGAGGAGAGTTTAAAGATCATTAGAATAATTTCCTTGCATAATAGGAGTGCTAATTGAAGACACCCTCAGATCTAATAATAATAATAATCACAAAGATTATAACTGTCCTCATGATTACAGCAACGTATCCATCATACAGGCAGTGTGTATGGTGATTTACATGCATTACCTCTGATTCAAAACACAATCTCACAAGGTGTATATTATTGTTACCATATTACAAAAAACGCCTTGACAATTTTTGAACTTTAAAAAGAGCTAAGTATGAGTGAATACTGAAACAGCGCAAATTATTATCAAATAAACTTTGGGAGAGCATCTCGGAATTAAAATGGGCCATGTATTAACTAGAAATGTGGCAGAAAACCTGAGATAAGAGTGGAGTCGACAAGATAAAATTTTATTTTTCTCTCCTGAATTGAAGTTCTACTGAAGGCAGTCTGAAATTATGTGACAGCTCCTCTGTTTCAGGGACCGAGACTTCCACAGGAAGGTCCCCAACTCACGATGGTTCCACTTAGGAGTTTTCAACTTTATGTTGGTGTGCAAGCAATATGCATTCAGTAGAAACTATACTTTAAATTGTGAATTTTGATCTTTTCTCGAGCTGGCGATATGCAGCACATCACCCTCTCCTGATGCTGGGCAGCGGCAGTGAGCCGAGCTCCCAGTCAGGAGGATAACTACCAATTCACTTACAGCTATTCTGTTTTTTACTTTCAGTACAGTATTCAATAAATTACACGAGATGCTCAACACTTTAGTATAAAATAGGCTTTGTGTTAGATTATTTTGTCCAACTGTAGACTAATGTAAGTATCCTGAGTACATTTAAGGTAGGCCAGGCTAAGCTATGATGCTCGTTAAGTTAGGGGTATTAAATGCATTTTTCACTTATATTTTCAACTTAGGATGGGTTTAGTGGGATGTGATTCCATAGTAAGTTGAGGAAGATCTGTGGTTTGTTTCTTCCTCTATTTTTAGTGAATTGCCTCAGGTTGGCTGCCAGACCTCCAACCATTACGGCCAAACTTCAGGCAGCAGGAAGCAAAAAAAGTACTGAATAAGAGTAAGGCCTTTCTTTAATGGCACTTTTTGAAAATTTTACATAGCACTCCCACTCATATCTTATTGGCCAACATCTATTCACATATTCTCACTGGCCACACTCAGAATTTTTTTATCTGTATAGCAACGTGCCCAAATAAATATCAGTAGTTAATATTAATATATAAATAACATCAGTGTTCTTATTAAGGTGGCATAGCCAAAGGGATACTGGGAAGCAATTAACACTCTTTGTCACAGACTAAGAAAAGAGAATTCTTACAGCAAGACATACAGAAGGTGACAAGACAGAAGTGTGCTGGCATCATCGAGCCATGTGAATTATTTTCAGAGACATTTTAAGTTGAAACATTTGTTATAGTGTGCTACTATGTTTATTTTTATGAGACTGGATAAGAAAAATAGCCTAGGAAAGTGGTTCCCAGTGAGGGAGATTTCCTCATTCCTCCTCCTTCTGCCCCCCTCCCCAGATCCCTAAAATAGTTGATAATGTCTAGAGTCATTTTTGGTTGTCACAACTACAGGGGTTGCTCCTGGTATCTAGTGAGTAGAGGCCTGAGAGGCCAATATGTATCTTTTAAAGCACAGGACTACCAGCCAAATAAAGAATTATCCAGCACAAAATATCAATATGTAGGTGAAGGCCTAGATATTTTTTTCTTTTTTTGTCAAGAAGAAGGCAATATCCAAAATGTCATCAATTACACCAAGAACAGCAGTAGCAGCAGCAACAAAACAATACTGTTGAGAGTTGTATTAAAGAAAATATACAATTTGAAATAAAGTAAGGTGTCACAAACTCAAAGCCTTACAGGGACCAAAGATGTAATATGAATAAGAGAAACAGGCTAAGTGTAAGATGATAAATGGCAATTGACACTTAGCTTTGGTGACCCATAAACTATAGGGGGTGACAGGGACTATCCTTAACTCCTTCAACGGAAGATCACAAGCCCCATCTAAAGGGGGCAACCTTTGTTCATTCCTAGCCCACTGCTGCTGTATTAGTATGCTAGGGCTGCATAAGGAAGTACCACAAGCTGGGTGGCTTAAAACAATAGAAATTTGTTGTCTCACCATTCTGGAGTTTACAAGTCTGAATAAAGGTATTGGAAAGGCCATGTTTTCTCTGAAGCTCTATGGGAAGAAGACCTTTGTTGTCCCCTCCTAGCCAGCAATCTTTGGCATTCCTTGGTTGTAGATGCATCAGTCCAACTCTGCCACAGTGATGTTCTCCCTGTGTCTGTGTATGTTCATATGGTATTCTCCTCTTCGTGTTTCTGTGTCTGTGTCCAAATTTGTCTCTTTTAAAAAGGACACCAGTCATTGGATTAAGGCCCACCTTGATCCAGTATTACCTCATCTTAATTTGCTTACATCTGCGAAGTCTGTTTCCAAGTAAGATACATTCATAAGTACCAGGAATTAGGACTTCAATCCACCTTTTGGGGAGATGCAATTCAAACTGCAACAGTTACCATGCAAGAACTTGGGCTCTAGGTTTGTCGGAAATTATTTTTCAAGAGAAGTTCGAAACTTAGCTTTTACGTTAAATCCTCAAATTGTCATAATTTGGCTTTTGAAAAATATTGTCTGTGGGCGGGATACAGTTTTTGGCTTTGTTAACTTGCCACCTCTGTGTTGGTGCGTAAAGAGAGTATGGAGTATAAATTGCTTTTCTCCAGGAGCTGGTACCACAGAAAACTAAGAAAGGTAATGGTGGGAATAACCACTGTGGAGATGGAAATATGGAATTCCCAGGATATCTCAGAGGAAGAATTTTATGACTGATTAAAAGAAAAAAAGAGTCAAAAATAGCTGTCATGAACAACAAAAGAATATCAACATATAAGTTAAACATAAAGATGTTCTAGGCAAAAGTTCAGTAAGTTTTACAAACAGTGTATAAACTTGCATCCAAGGACTCCTTTACATGGATAATTGACTTTATACATCATTGAAAGTAATGAGCTCATTCACAGATTAGACTTTTGGGAATAACACCTGCTGGATGTTTAGCAGACATCTTAGCTTTGTTGATATGTATGCTAAAGGTATATACAATTTCACTTTCAGTCTGACCTATTTTTGGAAAACATACACCAAATCTTTTCTATTTCTGAAATATTTGAGATTTCAAAGCTTCTACATTCAGAATTGGCAGACAAAGTTAATACTTAACATTTTCAAAATCCATATGTCCACCCTTGAAGCCAAGTATGGAATTAACTCCCCCGAATCACCTGGATGAGGAATAGAAGAGGGTGATTTCTAAGGAAACTACTACCAGAAAGATGGCTGAATGGATGAATGAATGCTCAGCTGGCATAATAACACATCTCTCCCTCCATTCCTCCCTCTCTTTTTCTCTTCCTTCCTTCCTGCCTGCCTTTCTGCCTTCCTTCCTTTCTCCTTCTTCCCTTCCTTTCCTCCTCTCTTATGTCTTTGCATTCTTATAACTATCAAGTGACTAGTATCTGGCTCTATTCTAAATACTAGGAATACATCAATTTAAAAAACAGTAAAACAAACAAACAAAAAAAACAGTCCATTACTAGAAGGAGACGAGTCTACTAGCAGGAGACAGCCCATTACAAAACAGGATAATAAGTAACTACAGAGGCATGTACCAGTTGCAAAGGAAGCAATGAAGAAGGATACTGGGCTGTTTGCATATGGTGTCTGGGTTGATTTCCCAGGGAGATATGATTTGCAATATGTCATGAAATATGGGTAGGAGTTAGCCAGGTGAAAAAGTGGAATAAGGACTTTACTAAAAGAATGAATAGAATGTTTAAGCTATGATGAGGAGAATGAAGCAGTCAGGTCACTTGCAAACAATTTGATATGGTTTCCTGTTTATACATGAGTGTCCAGTGAAGCTGGGAAGCAGTTACCAGAACATATGCAGGACATGATAAGAAGTTTGGGTTTGAACCTAATAACCGGTGCAGGATTTTAATAAGGCAAGGGATAAGAAATGAGTGCTGTTACAAGACTATAGGAGAGGCAGCAAGAAGAAAGAAGGACTGAAAATTCAGCAAACCAGTGCAAGGATACTAACTGGGAGAGTTTTGAAGTCATATTGATTAAAAAAGATAAGGTGCTACACTGAGGTCACAACAGTAGGGATGAAAAAAGAGAATGGATTTGATGCAGTAAGAGGAGATCACAGAGGCTGAAGAATATTAATGAGGCAGCAAATATGGCTAGAATTTAAATAAGAAAGGAGTATAAAATGTTAGTGGTTCAGAGAGTTAGAGTAATGACAAATATGTGCATCGAAGGAGAGATGTTTCCATTTAACGGAATGCTGGGGATAAATGAGAAAAGCTGCAGTGAACTGAGAGGCACGGATGGGAAGTGAGCGAGTGATTTTCAAAGCCACAGTAATAAACGTAAGAAGAGACATAACACAATAGCAGAACGGGGGCTTGAGGTGACCTAAGGACTTTTTTTTTTTTTAAGAGAGAAGGAATTATAGCATGTAAATGTACCTAGGGAAAAGAGGCGATATACTGAGAGGTTAAAAAACAATAAGCCCGATGAATAGGAACAAGGAAGAAAGGAGTCTTGATTTTAAGCTCTTTCACGGTTTACACGCTCCGCCCCCTTCCCCCATCCCCTACCCCCACCCCGCACTCCTCTCATTGCACTTGAAACCACAGCCTTGTAGCTAAAAAAGAAATTCTCTGGATATTTTCAGGGACGTGCTATTAAGAAAAGCAATTTCTTCCCAGTTTTATTCTTCATCCACTGCATGAACTTTTGCTTCAGAAGGGAAACACTTGTCACAGGACTCCCAACTTGCAATTAGTTTCCTTTCTTTTCTTTCTTCCCGTTTTAAGAAAAACTCTTCTGTACTCCAGAATGAGGAGAAATGGCTCACTGAAACTACGGCCCCCTGTTCCTAAGGTAACTGATAAGACATTAACATAATATGTGGAGGTGGCATTATGGGCATAAGGTTATATTTTGGTAGTGGAGTCATCCAGGTATAACTTAGTAGTAGAGCCGGTCACAAATATCCTTTCTTGTCTAACAGTCACCATGGCAAAGGCAAATGTAAGTAACACCGGGAGATGGAACTACATATTTTGTGTGATTCGATTTTTCTTTAATTTCTTTACGGGAAATGTAATTTGATAGCAACTGGTGCTATGAAGGTGCAGATGGTGAACGTCAGGCAGATCTTATTACCTGCAACGACGGAGTCCAGCTTGCCTTCGACAGCTGTAATTGGCCTCCTCCACTTCTTTGGAGTTGGGGTAAAAACATTACCTCTGAGTCTCTGGGGTTTTTAGCAAGAAGAATGGAATGGTCTATTTTTCATTTATTACTTGTGACAGGAAACTAAAAGAGGAAGAGCTGGCCTGAATTCAGGAGAGACAGTAATTCTGGATGAAAGCCTTAACTCGCAGGAGAACAAACAGCCATAAAGGTGTGCATAATTCAGAGATCATTTTGTAGTTATGTCAACCATTTGGCAGGAGTCAAATGACAGAATTCTTTTAATTGGTCAGTTAAATATCCACACCAGCTGCAATTATTTCAAATGGTTCCGTGAATATAGAGCAACTCCCTGAACACATGGCACCCCCAAAGCCTGCCTGCCCCCAAAGCCTTCTTTCCTGGCATGGGGACTTAATTAAAATTGAATGCACGGCCGGTTCATTGCCTATTAAGGCTTGTGGGCAGTCCTTGCTATCTGATCTGAAAGTTCCTTCTGACAGCTTTTCACTGATGATGCTAGATGCTCAAATAAGATGTGCACAAGTAAGAATGTCTCAGGTTAATTTTTTCCCTTCACTCACACATTGCTAAATAAAACCCTGAAACAGTCATTTTTATGCAAATATAAAAGGTTAAGTTTCATTTTCAGGTTCCTCCCCCCCACCTGGATTTTACGGAAGAATACATGAAAAGTACTGGTTCATGAAGGAGATATTATTCTTTTTCAGTTTTTGTCTGGTTGGAGAGAATCCCTCACTGACAGTCCTTGACAGAACTCAAAATTCAGCACTTAAATCCCAAGAGTTAGTGCACATTTCTGTGGGGAAACATTTGTGTTCTTACATCAGAGAATTTACTACAGCTTTTTCTCTTTCAAAGTTAAAAGCTTTAATTGCCCAAAGTCTTTCCTGTAATTGTATGTATAAGCTTTAAAGTATAAAACCTCAGCCACCAAATGACGACTTTGATCATTTTAATTTTCTGGAATCAGTTTAATGTTTAATTCCTTTAATATCTGCTTAATATTTAATGAAGGACTCAGTAGGGTACATGGCACTTTTATAAACCTCCCACCCCAGTGAATACACAAATATGGATCAAATCATGAGAATAAATAGATCTCAGCAGAAGACACAAAACAGATTCATTATTTATTTAAACAAGGCCTCTCCCATGCCCTCACCTACCCATCTAGCACCATTAGTAGAAATCTGGAGTGGAAGGTTTAAGCCTGTGAAAAGAATAAGAAACGTAAAACTATGAATCCTTCAATAACTCAGGCATCTTGAGGTGTTATTCCAATTTAATTTGGTTTACTTAGATTAAATAAAGTTATTCAATATCTATCATATATTAGGTAGGAACTGTGCTACGGTGCTGTAGATCTAAATGCTAGCAAGTATATCCAACTGAGATGGGTACCAAATACACCTCTCTGGAGGGGCAGTTTAACTCATTAAAACCCAACTATATATTACTTACTAGTCAGCCAACAACCTACCAAAGCTTTAGATTTACAAAGTCCAAGTAGAGAATGCTGCACAAGTACCAGCTTAAAATGCCTTTCTATGGCGCTGAAAAAACTCCTACCTGAAGAGCTGCTAAAGACAGATAGGAAAAATACACCTAAGCAGCATAGGGACACCAGTAGTCACAGCTGCTCTCTAGGCATAAAAGCTAGGAAGATCCTAGGAATGAATGCCCCAAGGGTATGGGTCATGTCCTGTTTATCCATATTTCCAAATTCTAATACGTAATATGCATTTCAAACATGATTGCTGAATAAATGAATGAGTGAAAAAATAATTGCATGAATGTGCAGATTTGGTAATAGTAGATTGTAACCTGCTGAAATCAATTAATCATTTTTTTTCTCCTTTCCAATCCCTATACTTGAGCAAGTTATTTAACTTCTTTCAAGCATCAGTTTGCTCATGTAAGTGGGAATAAAAACCATACCAATCCCATAGCATTTTTGTGAGGATTAATAAGAGAATATTAATCAGTTACCTGACACAGTACCTGAGGCATATAGACTGAATTAGTGTTAATTATTGTGGATGTTGGTAATTGTTAGCCAGGACTACACCATATTGTCAACTGGAGAACTTTTTTAAAATGCCCAGGTTCCACCTCCAGAGATTCAATTTAATTATTTTAGAGTGAGGCACAAGCATGTCTCTTTTTTAAAAGCTTTACAGTTTATCCAGACTATATGTGAAGCCAGCGTAGAAAACTGCAGTTGGAGGAGAAACATACACCTACCCACATACCCTCAGCACACACACATATTTTCTTCTTAAAAAATAAGCCATTCATTAAAGCCAGACATACATTTTATGAGTTAATTTTCACTTGTACATCCATCATTCTCCACATATTTCTGGGTTGAGTTACAATTTGGTGCCCTTTTCTCTCACAGATTTGTTCACTTCTTGTTCGAGTTTTTTGTTCACTATAACTAGACAATAGAGATCTCCATTCAATCTTCTGGTGGTTTATTTTTCTCTAAAGATCAATTTTGAGTAAGAACTGAGTACTCCTGTCTCTGTATTACGGAATTAGAGAAGAATCATGGTTCAACAATTCAACATTTGATGACTCAGGTTCCTAAAGACTGAATCTTTTAACTTTTTTCATTCTTCTATCAGCCTAGAGATATACGATAGTCTCTTTTTAGTAAGGCAGTTTCCTTGTCTAACTTGTAGACCATCTATTAAAATGGTTGAATTTCTATGATACCACGATCTGAGTATGCAGTTTTATTTTATTATACTTCTCATGCCTGAGACTATGGCAGACTTTTCAACCACAGTTGTTTATAAATCACTGTCTTTTGAAAATTAAACTTGAATTCACAAGTGGAACTTACTTTGTAAAGAAAATGTTCAATGTTTGTTTTATTAAAAAATCAATTCTCTTCAAATTTATTTTTTGTAATTTCTATATTATATAATATAGTCAATTAAAGACAGTTACACCTGTTTATGAGTAGAGTTATAAATAAATATACTGAATAAAATATGCACCACTTCAGTATTTGCATAGAAGTATGAAGTTTGTTTTCATTACATTAACCATTTCCTGGACTTTCAAAATTGCTTTTTTCCATTTTATCAGATTCTCTCACATCTATTACATAAATGCTCCCTTTTTACTCTGAATTTCTTCTTCTAAAACATTAGCTCCTAGCATAGATTTTTTTTCCCACAGGTCCCTTTTCTATATTTTTTGCATGTCCCTGCTATTTTGAGAATGTTTTAGCCTCTGCAGGCTACTGTAAAGTGGTTACTAGGTGACACTTTCTGTTTTTCTCCCCAGGCCATTTATTGCCCTCTCTAACTTTCTTTTCTTAGATACTGAGTTGGTTAGACTCTCTTGGCACCTGGCAATGTCTTCTCAGTTCTGAGTCCTGGCCAAAACCCACTCACTTTTCTTGCCTACAAGCAATATGTGTTACATAGCTTGATTTTGCTTATGTGATCAGGCATGAATACTGTTTCATGAAAACACATACACATGCATGCATACACACACACACACACACATGCAACATATACAGGAAAGATCATATATTTATAAGACTGAGCTTTTATTTGTTGTTTTCTGCAATTCCTTCTCTCCTATAATAGCTGGATATATTCAGTTTGGTACTGTTCTGAGTTTTGTTTGCTTTTATTTTATTAAAACTCTCATGCAGAGTGCTAGGAATAAGATAGGCCCTCATGTACTGGTTGGATGGAACGAAACTAACTGTAACTATATGTAGCTTTAAATTAGGGAATTAGATTTACAAACATTAGTAACACATATTCTTCCCAATCAGTGTTAATATTGCAGCAATAAAGTCATTGCTAGGCACCAAATAGGAAATGGGGTAGCTATGAAATTCAGAAGTAATATCTGGCAGTACATGTTAGGTAATCCACTGTCAATTCAGTTTATCTTAGAGGACCTACCTTCTGTACAAGTCTGATGATCTGCAAGAATCTTGTGAGCTTCATGTTTTTTTCTTAATAATAGCTGTTTGTAATAACTACTATCTGACAGCATTGTGCTAGGAGCTTTGCATAAATTAACACTAATCCTCTTATGAAACAAGAGGAATGTGTTTTATTTCTAATTTTTCATCTGAGGCCATGCCATACACCTAGCAAAACTCAATGCAATATTCTTTCCCTCTTTCACACTTCTTCTGGGTGTCTACAGGAGCATGCCAAATTCCCTGAGCCATGTTAGATTTCAGTGGACATTCAAAAAGCAAGGAAGAATTGTCCCATCATTTGTTGTGATGTATTGAAACAAGTTCTGGAGTTGGAACTAGAATTCCTAGGTTCAATAATTTCCCAATCGGCCAATTATGTTTCTATTTTCTTATTTATGAAATAGGGTTAATTAGTCCTATTTCCCCCCTTCTTTCCCTCCCATGAGTTTTTTGAGAACCAGATGCAGCAGAACATATACAGAAAATTGGTAAAAGTAGGAAAGTTGCTGTGAGAGTACAGTTTTAATGTTCTTACCGTAACAACCATAACAAAATGGTAATTATGTGACGTGAAGAATGTGTTAACTAGTCTTATTGTGGGAAACATTTTGCAATGATTTGTAGCAAATCATTACTTTGTACACCTTAAACTTACACAATGTTATATGTCAATTATATCTCAATAAAGCTATAAAAATATAAAGCACTAATTTGATGTTGAATGTACACACACGTGGACTCAATTAACTCCAATATAGAAATACGTTATTGTACATATGATAACTTAAATAGGATATCTATGTTACGTAGACACATAAAAAATAATTACGACAAATGTTGAAGCCTGAACCGAAAAATTCCTCAAACAGAAAGAGTAGGCCATAGAAGTCAATCCTCATAATCTGTAAGATTTCATTAAAAGCATAATGAATTAGAAAAATTTGAACAGCAAGAGTCAAAATGACATTCAGCATGATTATTTTCTTAAATACATATTATTTCAAAGGATATAATGAAATTCCTAGACACTGAGAAATACCATCAACACTTGGCTCCATCATGATGTAAAGAATAAAATTAGAGTAGCTAGCAATGAAGACTAGACACTAAAGCTAAAAGCAGTGATTTAAGTCATGAGGATTTCAGTTTGAAAATGACTTAAGCCACAAAGGGAAGTCAGGAACTATATCTACTTGATTGCAAAAATTTATTTATTACTGTATATTTTCAAATATTAGGATACTTGATTTCCTTTATTTACAAAGAGTGAAGGCATGCAAAATTAAAAACTTTCAACAAAGTTAATCCTTGAAATTTAAACATTACTTAAAGAAAGCATTCCGAAGTTGTATGTTAATAATTAAAGTAGATTTTTAACATCTTAGCATTTTCAATTTTTTTTTCAATAAAGATAATCATAGACAATTTCATTCCTTGTGACTTCTTAGGGCTATGTGTACAGTTCATTAAAAGAACCAAGTATTGGATATGGAAAATGCTTCTACTAGGAGTCTTTGAAAAAAGTTGGAGAACATGTGATTTTTATGCTATGGGAAATGACTTTCCATCTGGTCAGTCATCCATCTTTCTTTTGCTGTCTTTTCTATACTCTTGCCACCAGGTGGCAGTGAGAAAACACATAAGGCTACCATGCAATTTCTCACATTTTAGTATGAAATGGTGGGGAAAAAAAAATAGGATGGAGGATAACACTGAGTTACTTAATCACCAAGGACCAGGTTGTTCATATAAGGATACTCAGAAGATACAGGTAATGCCAATTAATAGGTTATCCATACAATGACACATGCAGAAACATACAGAATAATTTACTTCTATTTAGACAGTAGAACCATTGTCAATGAATATAAATGCAATGATTACAGATACAGTATACAAGAGAATAAACTAATCTTGAAATTACAAGGAAACAGATATAGCCAGAAATCCATGGCTATCAAAACTATTGCAACAGTACTCATAGCTAAAAAGAGCCTCAAAGATCAAATATCCAGACTCGTAAAGGTCCCCAGATACTCAGAAGAAGAGATGCAGATGCCCATTCCATTCATTGTCTAAACATGGACACTTCTGAGAATGAAAGGGACACTATTAATTACATATTACAACTATAACCAAGACTACTCTGAGCAAATGAGAACAATGCCAACCTACAGACACAGTATTAACCCAAGGTTTATTAACTGCTTCTTGACACTTATATATATGTAGAAAGGAATAAGAATACTACGTGAAAGATTTCAATTTCAAAATCCTTCCAACCATGGAACATTCATATAAGAATTTGCTTCTGGTGAAATATGTTCCCTCTCTCCTTTACCTGTGTAACTCCCCCTGCTCCCTGCCCTGCTCTTTTTTTTTTTCTATATCTCAGCCTGATTACTACTTTCTTTTTAAAAGAAAGACTTCCCTACCTTCTTAGATTAGGTCAAATCTTGTTATAAGCTCTCCTCAAAGCACCACTGAATAACTCCTTAAATCCAGTTATTATTTTAATGAGCTTTTGATTAATATCTATCTCTATCATTACATTTCAAACTCCATGTGACAGCAAGTATTTCTGGTTTTGATCAGCATTTATTCCCCAGCATATCTAGTTTGGCTTCAGCGTCGGCATGTATACACACACAGACACACAAAAACACAGGCACACACACTCGTATGTATCTATTTAATAAATGAATGAACATTCCAACCTGCAAATACAAATAAGTGTTTTTTTGTTTGTTTGTTTGCAATAAATGTATCTGACTAAAGTAACTGGTTTTCCCAGTTACAGGATTGCAGTGAAAAACTGCAATTTCCTCTTCATTTCTATTTGCTGGAATTTTACAGAATTTCTTTGTAAAAGTAAAAATATTTTAACAGAAAACCAAATCTGTCTTTAAACGTAAACTATTCTATATAATTTCTACAGGAAAGCATTTGGCTTCAGTTATGACCTTGTATGCAGAGAAATTCACACCCTACACAGCAGCAGTTTCATTTCTATGTGGTCTTAATTTCAAGGTAGATTCTTAACCCAGAGTCCAAGGGTGGATTTCAGTGCTTTGCTGCTCACTCTGAAATTATAAGAGAGTTCCACGTATGTTTATGTGTACATGTGTAGATGTGTGCTTTTTTACTAAGTGTAATTTTCACTAATTATTAAATAACTTGGCTATAGAAGCATACATTAGGATCATAATTAAAGGAGAAAATGTTACCCTATGTCCCTATTTAATTAAACCACCCTAAAGTAAAACTGATGTTTCTGTGAGCAGTATATATGGCTGTACAGCTCATTCTGTTGTGAATGTTATTTTTTAAAGTATCTATCTGGTGAAAGACTGGAGATAACACAGGAAAAGTAATACATTTTTCAAATATCAAGGTAATTTGAAATATTTTATGGCCATAATAAAGCTCTTACACTCTGGCAAACTTCATCTATGAAGGGAAGAAAATTTACCTTAGTTTTAGAACCAAATGCAAAAACACATTTATAGAGACTTTAATAACTTTGAAACTTTGATAAGTTTTTAAAAGACTCAGATGATATTCAGTGGACTTTTTTTCCAAATGTAGTTATTTCATAATTTATTTTGATTTATCTATGGTATTATATTTAAAACACATCTCTTATAGATTATACATAGTTTTAATCTTCCTTTTTTCCTCCCTAGTCTTATAATCTCTACCTTTTACTTAGAGTGCATGGTTCATTTACATTTAATGTAATTATTGATATTATTATGTTTGTCTACCATATTGCTGAGGTTGAAGATGCCCCTTCTATTCCTAGTTGACTGTGGGTTTCTTTGTATATGTGTGTGTGTGTGTGTGTGTGTGTGTGTGTGTGTATGTTTTTAATATCATGAGTAGCTTTTGAACTTTGTCAAATGCTTTTCCTGTATCTGTTGATAAAATCATATGGTTTTTGTCCTTTATTCTATTGATATAGTGTATTGCATTAATTGATTTTCACATATTTAACCAGCTTGCACTATTGGGATGCCACTTAGCCACAGTGTAAAACTATTTTTTTGTATATTGCTAGATTCAATTTACTAGTATATTTTTTTGAGGATTTTTACATTTCTATGCATAAAAGATATTGGCCTGTAGGGTTTCTTTGTTTGTTTTTGTTTTGTTGTGATGTCTTCATCCAGTTTTGAAATCAGGATAATACTGGCCTCAAAATGATACTGGCCCAACTAGAATGTGTTATTATATCAGGGAAATTCTCTCTTCATAGAAAGTAAATGTTTTCTCCTCTTCTATATTTTGGATGAGTGTGTGAAGAATTTGCTTTTATTCCTCTTTAAAAGTCTGCTTGAATTCACCAGTGGAGCCCTCTAGATTTAGGCTTTTCTTTGTGCATAGTTTGCTTGTTTGTTTTTAATTACTCGTTCATCCTCTGTGTTTGATATGGAGCTATTCAAATTTTCTACTTCTTCTAAGTCAGTTGTGACAGTTTGTGTCTTTCTAGGAATTTGTCCATTTAATCCAAGTTATCTAATTTATCGGCATGCAGACATTTATAGTATTCCTTTATAATCCTTTTAATTTCTGTAATATCAGTAGTAATTCTCCCTCTATCATTCCCAATTTTAGTATTTTGGGTCTCCTTTCTTTTATCTTAGTCAGTCTAGCTAAAGTTTGGTCAATTTGATGATCTTTCCAAAGAACCAATTTTTGATTTTATTGATTTTCTCTACTATTTATCTATTCTACTTTTCATTAATTTACACTCTAATCTTTATTATTTTCTTTTCTTCTGCTTGTTTCCAGTTAGTTTGCTTTTTTTTTAGTCTTAAGGTGAGATATTAAGTGGTTGAGATTTTCTTTTTTTTTAATATAGGCTTTTACAGCTATAAATTTCCCTCTACAAAATGCATTAGCTACATCCTATACATTTGTTATTTTGTATTTTAATTTTCATTCATTTCAAAGTGTTTCATAATCTCCACTGTGATTTCTTCTTAGACCCTCTGTTTATTTAGCTGTGTGTTGTTTAATGTCCACATATTTCTGAAATTTCCAAATTTCTCTTATTGATTTCTAATTTTATTCCATTGTCCGCAAATACATACTTTGTATGATTTCAATCTTTCAAAAATTTTGAGGCTTCTTTTATGGTCTAGTATATGATCTATCCTGAAGAATTATCCATGTGTACTTAATAAGACTGTATATGCCGCGATTGTTAGGTGGAGTGTTCTATAGATACCTGTTAGGTCTTATTGGTTTATAATCCCTTTAAAATCTTCTGTTTCCTTGTTCATCATATGTTTAGTTGTTCTATCCATTTTTGAAAGTGGAGTATTGAAGTTTCCAACTATCATTGCTGAATTGTCTATTTTTTCCTTTAACTCTGTTGGGTTTTGTTTTATGTATTTGGGGGCTCAGTTGTAAGGTGCAAAATGTAATTGTTATATATTCCTAATGGGTTGACCATTTATATTTATTTTATTTCCAGTAACATTTTTTTGTGTGTTTTAAAATCTATTTTGTCTTGATGTTCATATAGCCACTCCAGCTATCTTATGGTTATTGTTTGATGTAACTTTTTGCATCCTTTTACTTTCCACCTTTTGTATCTTTGAATCTAAGATGTGTTTCTGGAAGATATCATTTTATTTTTTATCATTCAAAATATGATGTTATTTTTTAATATAGGCTGTCAGTGTCTACATTTTGGTTGTATTATTTAATCCTCTTATATTTAATATTATTTTTCATATATTTGGATCTGTGTTTGTAATTTCACTTGTGTTTTATATGTGTCTCATGTCTGTTTGTTCCCATTCTTCCTTTACTGCTATCTTTATATTAAGTGAATATTTTCTGGTGTTAACATTTTAATTCCTTTCATTATTTTTTGCTATATTTAAAAATTAGCTTCTTAGAGCTTACCATATACATCTTAACTGATTAGAATCTATCTCAGATTTATAATAATTTATATCCAGCAAGATATAGAAATGTTACTCCTATATTTCTCTATTTCCTTCATCCATATTACATCATACATATTACATCTATATATGATATAACCCTTACAATGCATTGTTATGATCATTACTTTATATAATTATATATCTCTTAAAGAAGTTGAGATAGAAAAAGAAACCTGTATATATTTTAAAGTTTGTTACAGTTTACATTCTTATTTAACATTTCTGATTTTCCTACTTTGTTTCTATTGATTCAAGTTACCATCTGATGTCATTTCTTCACTCTAATACAGCTTTGCCCCCTACCTCCTCCTTCATGCATGTATTATCAAATGTATTTCATTTCTATATTTTATAGGGACAACAATTCAATTATATGTATATAGTTTTATACAATTGCTTTTAAAATTAGTTAAGAGAATACAGGAAAAGAAATCTATATTTTTATTGTGCAGTCATCATGGGATGACAGTGGTTTTAGTTGGCTATCTCTGAGTATCTTTTTTTCTGATTTCTCTGTTAAACTGTCTGCTTCTGTTGGTATCACACTAGTCATTAGGCTCCACTAATTTCCAGCTGATTGTCCTATTGTTTTCAGTAATGCCCTGGAACACAAATTGCTCCATAGTTTGATCGAATTAAACCCAGGCTGCTTTGCAGAAGTAGGTTCTAGGCTAGCCAATGAGGCTTTTTTCTTACCCTAGTAGGGCTCTTCCTAACTGTCTTTTTTCCAGATTCTCTCTGGTAAACTAGCTAGCCTACAGTTTAGCTCTTATGGAGCTACTAGCCTCTTCTTAATTGCTTACCACCAAAATCTTCATTATTTTTAGGAGTGCCCTTAGGTTTGAACTTTCCCACACTCTGTTTCAAATGCAGTAGGTTTCTTTGGGGAGTACTTTGGATCACTCTGTTCTTATGGCCTGCCTCTCCCCCTGGGAAAAATCTCTGCAGTGGGTGTGGACACAGTGATCTGCTTCTCTAGGAGTGACACCCTTAGGTTATAAGCAGTATATTGTGTTAGGGTAGCTGGTTTTATTGGCTTGCCTTTCCCAACAGGGAACCTCCACCCTATGAGAAAGCTTGGGTAAGGGTAATTAGGGCACCAGTATCCCCAGCCTGGCATCCATCCTATGAGTGGAGACAGGTTGGAAAAAAAGGAATCACCAGCCTTTTGGCTACATTTACCAGGAAGTTAGCCTTTGCAACTCAAGGCTGGCAGTGGGGTATGAGAAATGCTGGAGACATATTTCTCTTCCTGATGAGATACAATATCCCTTGACTAGGAGCTGGGAGAAGAAAGGGATCCCTTGCTCCCATCTTCTTGGCCACATTCAAACATAGGAGAGCTTCAGTCACACTGACATGGGATCAGGTAGGGAGCAAGTTGTGGTTCAAGTTCCAAAGACTCTGACTGTTATTCCCAAGATTTAGTAGATTCTCTTGAAAGAAAAAAAGTATCTTCATTTTCTGTGTACCCTTGGGAGAATTTCCAGAGATTTTAAATGGTTGGTTTTCTTAAAAATTTATTTTTCACTTGTTGTTTAGCTACAGAGTGAGTCCATGGAGTTCCACAGAAGCCATTCCAGAGGTAAAATTATCTTTCTCTGTGTTTTTCATTTTAAACAATTTCCATGATTTGTTTTCAAGTTCACTGATCATTGTTTTTTGTTTGTAGTACCTAATTTTTTCATGAGTCCATCCACTGGATTTTTCTTTTCCAAAATTGTGGTTTTTAACTATAAAATTTTCTTTTTAAAATAATAATTTCCACTTCTCTTCTAAGAGTACTTATCTTTTCACTAGATCTGGCTTTTTTCCTTTACATCCTTGAACATGTATAAATAACTATTATGAAGTTCTTGTCTGGATTCTAACATATGGGTCATCCCTCAGTCTCAATTGCCTTTCTTAAAAAAAAATTGAAGTGTAGTTAATTTACAATGTTTCAGGTATACAGCAAAGAGATCATTTTATATATATATGTATATATGCATATATATGTATATATGCACACACAAGATATTGAATATAGTTCCCTGTCCTATACAGGAGGTCCTTGTTGTTTGTCTATTTTATATATAGTAGTGTGTATCTGTTAATACCAAACCCCTACTAATTTATCCCCCCCTTCCCCTTTGGTAACCATAAGTTTGTTTTCTATGTCTGAGAGTCTATTTCTGTTTTATAAATAAGTTTCTTTGTATCATTTTTTAGATTCCACGTATAAGTGACATCATATGATATTTGTATTTCTCTGCCTGACTTACTTCACTTAGTATGATAATCTCTAGGTCCATCCAGGTTGCTGAAAATGGCATTATTTCATTTTTTTTATGGCTGAGTATATTACATTGTATCTATGTACCACATCTTTATCCATTCATCTGTCAATGGACATTTAGCTGTTTCTATGTCTTGGCTATTGTAAACAGTGCTGCTATGAACACTGGGGTGCATTTATCTTTTTGGAGTTTTCATCTCTTCTGGATATATGCCCAGGATATATGTCTATTGCCTTCTTAAAATTATTTGTTACATTATCTTGCTTCTTCACACATTTAGTAATTTTTTTAATTTATTGCTGGAGATTGTAGGTGATGCATTAATGGGCAGTCCGAGTACTGTATTCTTCCTAGAAAAGGCATTGTGTTTTGTTCTAACATGTAGATAAATTATGCGAGATGCTCTTGAAACTGCCAGTTTTCCTTTTGTTTGGGGGCCATTTCAGTTTTGTCCTCAGTCCTAAGGTATCACTTTTACTCTAGGGTGGGGTCTTTAATCCTAAAGTCTAATCTTTCTAGGGTCTCATTTGAATGCCCAATGTACTTAGTGAGGTTTCTCCACTTTGGATGAGCCAGCATTTCAGCAGCTTCAGCAATGTGAGATCTCTGATATTTACATTCAAGTTTCAGTTGTACAGCATCTACTCTCTGTTAAGCCTCAATGAGTTTTGTCCTGCTCTTGCACAACCCAACAACTCATCTAGGACCATGCGAAAACCATAGTGTGTTTCTACACTCATCCCTGCACTGCTTCCTTCTCTCCATTGTCCTGTTGCACAAAGTCTAGACACTTCAGTGAGTCCAAACTCAGATCTCTAACTACTCAACTTACTAGTACTTCTGTTCTCTCCTTGGACACAACTTCCCTGTCCAGAAAATTCTCCCAGGCAGAACATTGGAAACAGTTGCAGCTCATTTTGTATTTCTCCTCTCTGAAGGGTCACAGAACCACACTGCTTGATATTCAATGGCTCAAAAGTATTGTAGGTTCTTACATGTAGGTTCTTACATTTTGTCCAATTTTGTATTATTTATGGCAGGAAGGTAAGTCTGGTACCTATTACTCCATCACCATACGAAGCAGAAGTCTCAGCAATTAGATATTTTAAAAGATTATGTTTGAATTCTTAGAAGATACCTGCATATAGTTAATACTAAGTCATAGTTTTTAAATAAATGTCCTCTCTTTTTACTACTTTTTATATTGGAGAAATAAGCCTAGGAAACAAAGTGGGATTGAGATTTAGAATTATAACAAAACCCAGAAGCTCCAAATTGTAGCTCTGTGAGCTTAGAAAAATGTATTGGGTGCTCTAAGCTTCACTTTCTTTATCAGGAAAAAAAAAAAAAAAAGGAATTACAATACCTTCCTTCAAGAGTAGCTATGATTCTTAATTAAGGTTGCGTGTGTGTGTGTGTGTGTGTGTGTGTGCACGCACCTGTGTGGGTGTGCTTCTGTGTAAATACACAAATATACGTTATATAAAATGGAAGACTTTTAGGTATTTATTAGGAAAGTATCAACAAGGAAAAACTATTTCATGTGGGGGATAAGAATGTAAAATATGAAGCATGACAAGCCTGTGTTTGATTGCAGATCCACTCTTCCTCATTCTGTGACCTTGAGTTACTTAACCTCCCTGAATAGTGGTGTTGCATATAGCAAATGAGCTAAAGGTACTATATACCTTAGATAAAAAGCAGGTATAAACCACTTAGTTCAGTGGTTGGCATAGAATAAGATCTCGATAAATTGTAACTATTATTCTAATAGTTAATTCCTCTCAGAGAGCATATTTGACTACTACTTTTAAAATCTGTCTTGTCAGTCCACTTTTTATCCAAATAATAGCATTTCTAAAGCCAAGTCCCAGGGAAAAGGAAACCTGCTAGTATATCATATCCCTCAGTAGGAGAAATGCCATAGCTACTGGAGGTAAAGAGTAACCACGGCATAGGGGCTGCATATGGGCTCTGGCTGTCATATTGTCAGGGATGCCTGAAGGGATTAAGCTGAGTTGTGTGGAACCCACACTTGATAAAATGTTCTGAAGTTTCACCAAGATGCTGAAGAAAGCGATGAGAGACTCCCACATTCCCTGAGTAATAAATATGAAATCCAAATATTCCCAGACTAGTTTTGGTCAATCTTTGTTTGAGAGTCCATCTTCCTGGTTGATTATCAAGAGTCAATAGGGACTATATCTTCCTCTCCAATTTTCCCCATTAAAAAAAAAAAAAAAGTCTCTGCTATTCAGCCAATGGCTTAAAGCAAAACCATGAGTCATTCCTGATTTTTTTCCTTTACTGACTTCCTGCTCCAAACCACCAGTTCATGCTGCTAACTCCACCTCCAAATGTATCCTAAATCCATCTATGCTTTCTGTATCTATTGTTATTTCCCAATACACCATCATCTTACATGGATGACTGACTACATGATTTCCTAGTGGCCCTTGGCACTTCCGCTCTTGTTTCCTACAATCCACTTACCACACGGCAGTCAGACTAATGCTTTTAAAAATATAAATCGTATCATGTCATACTCTGATTTAAAGGCTTCCGGTGTCTTTGAATTTCATTTAGAACAAACCCAAGCTCTCTACCAAGATCAATAAAGCCCTTGAGTCCTGTCCCGTCTACCTCCCTGATTTTGTCTCCTGTTACTCTCCCCCTCATTCATTACTCTTCAGTTATACTGAACTTTTGATTGTTTGGGTTTTTTCTCTAATTATAGTTCCTACTCTGGGACCTCTACATTTGCTGTTCGCTCTAACTAGAATGCTCTTCTCTCAAATTTAACTTTATTTTTTTACAAAGCAAGTTGCTATGGTCTGAACGTTTGCATCCCCCCAAATTCATATGTTGAAAACAGATCCTCAGTGTGATGGTATTAGGAGGTGGGGCTTTAGGGGTGCTTAGGCAATGAGGGTGGAGCCATCTTGAATGAGATTAGTGCTTTTACCAAACAGACCTGACCAAGCTCCCTAACCCTGTCCACCTGTGAAGATAGAGGAAGAAGTCAGTAGTTTGTGACGCAGAAATAGGACACTCGCTCAAACACACTGACAGCCTGATCTGACTTCCAGCCTCTAGACTGTGAAAACTAAATTTCTGTTGTCTATAACTACCTAGTCTGTAGTATTCTGTTATAGCAACCTGAATGGACAAAGGCACTAGATGTGTGTTTTCTATCATTGCCACAACAAATTAACACAGACTAAGTACTTTAAAACAACACAAACTTATTAGCTTACAGCTCCATAGGTCAGAAGTCTGGTATAGGTTTCACTGGAATAAAATCAAAGATATCAGCAGGCTGCATTTCTTTCTGGAGGTTCCAAGGTAGAATCTGTTTCCTGGTCATTTGGGTTGTTGACAAAATTCAGTTCTCTACATCTGTATAACTGAGGTCCCCATTTTCTTGCAGCCTGTGAGCTGAGGGCTGTTCTCAGCTTCTAGGGGCTGCTGCATTGCTCGGCTCCCACCCTCTTTCTCCATCTTCGTCAGCAAGAGCAGATCAACTCCTTGTCTGGTCTCATCTCTCTGACCCACACTCCTGCCTTCCTCTTCTGTTTTTAGGACTCACATGATTAGATTGGGTCCTTCCAGGATAATCTCCCTATCTCAGAGTCCTTCAATTTAATCACATCTGCAAATTCTATTTTACCACGTACAGTAACATATTCACAGGTTTTGAGGATTGAGCTATGGACACCGCCTACCACACTGGTTTATTCCCATTAGTTGGATCTCAGCAAAATGTGACCTCCATAATGAAATCATCTCACCCACATCAACATTCTCTACTACATCCCCGTAGTATATTTCTTTCAAATCATGTCTTTCTCTGAAAGATCTTGCATCATTTACCTGCTCACTTATTGTTATCTCACCCCACTGGGATGTAATTTTTATGAGGACAGATATGTTTTCTACTTGTTCACTTTCTTATCCCCAGCAACCAAAAGAGTACTAGGCATACAGAAGATCTCAGCAACTCATTCTGAGTTGACTGAGTGAATGAATGAATGAATGAATGAATGGTTTTAATTGTTATTGTTCAAAACTCCATGGTTACTTTGGTGGAAACAGTTCTGTTAACTCTTGATGGGGTATATTATTAAACTCACTACCCAGTTATTTCCTGATCTATTCAAAGCCATTTTTAATTCCTTCTAACTGAATTTCTGCATTTCTCCTATTTGACTCCTACTACCCAAAACAGAACTGGAAAATGTTACATTTTCAATTTGCTTACTGAAACAGTAAGATATAATGCCTTTCTTATCAAACCATTTAAAATCTGCTTTCCTGGTCATAACTTTCCATTAAGTTTCTAAAATGATTTCAAGTTCTTGGATGTAAAAGTCACTGAGTCAATGCAAAATATTATTTTTAACTTCTTTGCCTAAAAGTAACCTCAAAACTGCTGTAACAGCTCATGTAACTGTAAAGGTATATGAAATCTCTCTGGGAATTATCAGTCCATGTTTAGCATAAAGGTTGACATTATTTCCCTTAATACCTTAAATATCTATTCTGTCTCAGCATAAGAATAATTCTGTATCCTTAACTTTTTTATTTGAAAGCATGTTCTTTTTGCAAATGAGAAAAACTAGGCCTCATGGAGGTTAAGTTACCAGCTTGTATTTATGTAGCAAGTTACTGGCAGAACAAGCATCATAATCCAGGAATGCCAGCTTCCAGTCCAGTGTTCATCCCACTACACTCCACCGCCTCAATGCAAATGGGAAGCCACGCAATGAATTGCAAAGACTCATTTATAAATAATTTAAGATGAAAAGCAATAAAAAAGTCCAGATTTAATTTGTAAAGTGGCAAGGTGGTAGGAAGATTACTGAATGGCCTTTGTCCTTAACGTGTAATAATGCTGGCCTTCTAAATGTCACTCAGTAAAAGAACAAAGCCCAGATACTTCTAGGTTGTAACTGCAATCTTAAGACTAGTTAGCAACTTCAATTATAATTGCAGGACCAACTCATTTCATGTATAATCATTCTCGGCTCTGTTTTTCTGACATGATCTGCAAGCATTCATTGCTGCAGGTGAGCCCACAGAACAGGTGGAGGCAACAGCCAGTTTGCCCACGTCCAGGCTTGGCCAGGTTGTTGCTGAGATATCACACAGCAGCCCACACATTCACAAATACACACAAACACAGGTGGCCTCATTATTTGCATTCTGATCACCTTATATTGAACAATCAAGGGAACAAGTCTGGTGATGGTAAGATTAGAAATTTACTCAATACAATGTTGAATTAATGTCTGCATACGGCTTCAAGCTATGTGAAATGTCATTTCATTGTTAGTTTTCTTTAATTAAATACATATCTATTTATGACCTATTATATGTTTGGAACAAAACTGTTTTGAGTGTTAAGATCTCCTTTCCAGGTCGAACCATCAACTCAGCACAACTGATAACTCTCCTTTTTGAAATTCCATTTTCCTTTAATTCATTACACCTGTTCCTAATTTTCTCCAAAGATTCTGTCCACTCTTGGTCACCTTTTTTTTTTTCCTATCTCTTCTTACTCATTGAAATGCTGTTGACCCACAGGGTACTGAGAGCCTACGTGGCTTCCTCAGGCAAGCACAAATGATAGCACTGAAAATACCACCCATAAACTGTTTAGTTCCCAGCTTTCTCTCATCCGCAGCCCACCTTCTTTTTATAGGGTCAGTTTCATTGGTGGCCTTACTAGCATGCCGATAGTCCCAGATGGATATCTTAAAGCTACCTTGAGCTCTTTGTTATGGGTTGAAATGCATCCCCCCCCCAAAAGATATGTTGAAATCCCAATTCCCGGTACCTCAGAATATGGCCTAATTTGGAAAGAGTCTTTGAAGATGTATCAAGTTAAGATGAGGTCATTATGGTGTGCTCTAATTCAATATGTTTGGTGTCCTTATAAGAAGGCAGGGAATATGGATAGAGACACATGGTGGCGGGGGTGGGGGGATGCCATGTGATGACAGAGGCAGAGACAGGAGTGCTGCAGCCAGCCGAGGAGGGCCAAAGATCAACGGCAACCACCAGAAGCTAGGAAGAAGCAAGAAAGGATTCTAGCCAGAGTCTTAGAGGGAGCATGGCCCTACTGACAGCCTAATTTCAGATCTGTAGATTCCAGAACTGTGAGAGGATAAAGTTCTGTTGTTCCTAAGCCACCAGGTTTGTGGTTCTTTGTTACGGCAGCCCAGGAAACTAATACATTCTTCTCTCCTATCCGGCAGCTTCTCTTTCCTATGTTTAATTGCTCCCCAAATCTCACGAAGCTTACACCTATCTCACTGTGAAAAAAATCAGGAAACACTTTTCTGATGCTTCTATTAATTTCAAACTAATTTTTTAATCCATTAGATCAAGTAAGTGTTTCACACATAATCAAAGTGGAAGGGGAAGAATTGGAGAGATTTTACATGTAGGATTAATAGTAAAATTATGGTTTATAAACATCCCTCCCCCATTTTTACCAAAGTTTAACAATATACAGGGGGAGAAGTTGAACCATAGTAATGTTTTAAAATCACATCCCAGGGCTTCCCTGGTGGCGCAGTGGTTGAGAGTCCACCTGCTGATGCAGGGGACACAGGTTCGTGCCCCAGTCCGGGAAGATCCCACATGCCGCGGAGCGGCTGGGCCCGTGAGCCATGGCCGCTGAGCCTGCGCGTCCGGAGCTTGTGCTCCGCAACGGGAGAGGCCACAATGGTGAGAGGCCCGTGTACCGCAAAAAAAAAAAAAAAAATCACATCCTAAATTAATCATGCTGTTTGGAAGCAAGAATTGCTAAATTCTTAAAGACTTTTCAGACCCAAATTCTGGGCTTTTACTTGTGAGTGAAATATCTTAAGTGTTCAAGGAAGTGTAAATAGTTTATATGTCTTAATACTGCTATTTGAAAAGCTTAATAATATAGTAAGACTGCCAGGCTACCCATAGAAATACAAAAATTGATAGATCTGGAAAAGTAAGAAAGATGAAAACACACACCCTGGTTCTAGTTTGTTGATAGTAAATGCCATGAAAATGCGAAACTGTTTGGCAAAAAGGTAAGCAAACCTGGAAATGCTACATTAATTCCTCTGTAGAATTCAGGCAATGCCTTAGCTGACTCTCATCCAGAGATGATTCTGACATAGATTCTCTCCTTGGCCAAACTCTACTCAGGCTCCTTGGAGGTCTTTTTCAATAAGGCCTTAACTTTTGGACTTCTGTGTTCACCTCTGCCTTGTCCAATTTTAGCAAGAATCCTGCTAAGTCACTTTATCCAGAATTTCCCATCCTCCATATCTGACCACCTTCAATATCTAATCAGGTTCCTCATCTTCTTCCATCCCTCATGTGACGTCTGATCACCTGACCTGCCTCCAGCAAGAATCCTGTTAGGTCAGTTTAGCCAGAATCCCTCCTTATCCTTCATGCTTCGTCTTAGTAATTTTTCATCCACTGACCTCTACCCTGCTCTTTGGCTATAAATTTCCACTTTTCTTTGTTGTATTCAGAGTTGAGCCCAATCTCTCTCCCCTACTGCAAAACCCCATTACAGTGGTCTTTACAACTATTGTCATAGTTCTTTCTTGAATAAAGTCTTCCTTACTCTCTTTAACAAGTGTCATGAATCAATTTCTTTAACATCTTAAGGAAATGAAGTTGCCTTTATGGTCAAGTTGCAGATGTTGCTGAAAATGAGATAAATCAGCAGTGTTTATTCTAATGACTAGCTCAAATCAGTTGCAATGGATGAATCATTATTGATATATTATAAAAATGTATTGATCTACTAATAGATACCAGACTGAAGATAAAATTGTAAGCAAGACAAATTCCCTGCTTTCCTGGAAACTACATTCTGATGGGGATCTAAATTAAAAGGCACTGGTCCATTAGAAAGGGGTTGGGTGGGAGAGAGAAAAGAGGATGTTATGAGGGGTTAAACTTAGATTGATGGGATCTTTAGGGATTCAGCAAGCAGAATTTGGGGAGTGTGTAACAGATGATCTAGGAAATATGCTGATAAGGAAGGGAAAATCCTGCAGGTAAATTTGACTTCTGCAAAATTCTACCCAAGGTCTGCTTTATAGCTTCCTTCTTCTAGTAAGCTACTTATGAGACTAATGTAAGCAATGAATTAAATGTAAGACATGATCCCTAGTCAAAAGGGCTTTACTAAAAAACAAAACAAACCAAATCCCTCAAAACTGAATGTGAATTTTTCTTAAAAGTCAGATTTGGAGAGTTATACATTTTGATTAGTTGGCCTCCTGTCTTTTCTTATTTTGTTGTATCCTCAGTTTCATTCAAATGAGTTTAATATTTGAATACAGAATTCAAAAAGACCAAGAAATCAGAGCAGTAATACATAAGAATGTAACACTACCTATGAAAAGACATCACTGCCAGACTACCATCAGCTGGTACTGTTTTGACTTACTTTCCCAGCAGTGATCATGTATTACACAGATGCACCCTTTCCCTGCTTTATAGATTTTTGGAAATTCGCTGGGGTCAGGGGAGTTAGGGGCTGGCCAGGGAACAGCCAGCTTAGTTAATCCTCAACTTGGTTAAGGAGTGGCAATTTGTTGACTACAGATCTTACGTGCAACATAGCCTGTTTTCTGTTTCTTTTTTAATTAGAAAAAAGGAGCTGAAACAAATGGATTTTGTATCTACACATAAAATATATTTTGTCATGCATGCCTCAGCCATTAGAACATGGATCCGTAGTTCCACTCTCTAGGTTTGAAAATAATCTGCTGGTCATGCCTCTAAGGTCTATAGAGGTTGTGCATATTTACACAGTATTGGTTCCCTAAACTGGGAGAACTTTTAAATTAAGTATGGGTAAAATTCAACAAAATAAATTCATGAAATGTGCAATTCAGTGTACAGTGACTACCCTGGAAAGTAAGGAAAGAAAACAAAAGTCACCAAAGCTTTGTTAATTAGTGGCTGTGAATATTTGTTTTTCTATTCATCTCACCTGTCAATGGGATTATTTCTCTAATTAAGTCAGCATAATAAAATAAAACTCTCAATTTATAGCACAGTATAAAAGTAGGCTCTCACATTGAGTCAAATTAAGGCTTCAGCAAAAGCAGGTTGATAATTCAGCAAGCTTTCTCCATTGTCTGTTCAGAATGCCATAATTCAAACATGTCCAGCTATTTATCATCATGCATTTATGTCTGACCCAGATTTACTGCTCTTTACTGTCACTTTTCCATGGTTTCTTGGCTTGAATTGATAAAGAAAAATACCGAATGAAGACAGCCTTCAGCTCCCCTTCCCCTACCTTGTCAAATATTCATTTGGGAATGAACATTGCTGGAAAAATAAGCAAGCAAGGTCTGAAAATGTGAAATCGTTCTACAAATCCTCTGACATCTTGCACTGTTCTTTTAGGAACTGCTTTTAATAGTTATAGGGTTAATGGGACTATTTGGTTCTGACACATGCCTTCCAAATTCAAAACCTGCTTGACTTGCTACTAAAATCCCACTCGGACCATTTTTTCCTTTCTTTTTTTTTTCCAAAAGATTGTTTGGGGGGACTGATTCTTCTTAAGTGGGTCTGAGGGAAGAGAGTATTCAAGTGTTTTTCAAGGTCTGAAAAATCTAAGTCTCCCAGCCACAGGGTCCTTATGATACCTTTAAGATACCCCAGGGACAACTAAAGACTCCTTGCCTAAATCTATTTTAGCCTCCTTATTTCTGGATGCTTCTTCTGAGTCCCCCTGGAATGGCTCTGTGATCTGTCTGTAGTTCTCTACACTAATGGTACCTCCTAGTCAAGGCTCAGCAGTGATGACATAACAGACCTCTCACTTCCCTCAGCTCCATCTCTGCTGACTAGTTCTGTCAGAGTGAGTTCAAAAGACAGAGCTGGTGATGAAATTACATATCATTCTCAAAAGAAACTTTGAGAATGAAACATAAAAAGAAAGAACATATATTCTAAGACTCTTAAAACTGATTTGAAAACAAGATAAATGCCACTGTTACTATGAAAATAATACATAAATTTTAAAAGCTTTATGCACATGTTTTATTCTGGCTGGGGCTTATATCATATGCTGGCGCATAACATCAGGGCTAATCGATTTCTTTGTTAAATTCCAGGCAGCTAATTCAAATATTCAAGATTCAACACATAGGACTCAATATATAGGTACATATAAACTCACTAAATGTAAACCTTAAAAACAAATATAAAATACATTTTGGGTAATTAAATCTCTTTCTAATCTACTTGAGAAATTTGCTATTCAAATTATTCCCAGGATGACTATTTCCATAAAAATAATAAACATTAGAAAATCTGTCACAATTTTAATCTATTAATTATGCATCAGGAAGAGTACTTTTTAGTCAAAAACAAATCTATTTTAAAATATTTCCTTGTTGACACCAAAACTTTTCAGAGTTATCACGGGTGACATTAAATAAAGCTGATTTATTTTAAAGTTGCTTTTTCATTACAGATTGTGTACTAATATTAGTAAAGAAAAATGTGCTTACCTAGAAATGCTTACCTAATGCTAAGTTTCAAGGCACATATTCCTCTATCCCTTTTTTTTTTAGAGAGAGATTGTATCGTGGAAAGCAAGTTGTTTTTATTTTCAACCAAATATTTAAAACTGAAGAAAGTAATTTTCTTCCAAATTTAAAAATACTTGTATTTGTCTTTGCAGTATAAGATTTTCAATAGGGCAAGTCTGGTCCAAATCAGTTTATCATATTTCTTCATGGGTAATGTAAAAGACATTTCACAATCATATTTCTTGGTTATTAAACTCAACATGCAGAGATGGGTGTTTGACAGTTTCTCAGCCTTGGAAGTTCATCTGTAAATTCCTTCATGCTTCTGTGTCTTTTTTCTTAGAAACAGGATTTTTAAAATGATTTCCACAAGTATTTCTACAAGTGTAGGTAAATGAGAGAAGCCCAGTTCTAATCTTTGTTATACCACGCTGTTTATTTTCTTTCATGGAACACTAAAACTTGGTTCTTGTTTAAAGTTTAAATAAGATTCTTTCCTTCAAACTCAAATGCCATATTGTATACTGAAAATAGCACAAATAAAGGAATTATAAAAAAAAACATTTATGTGAGAAGGGAATTATCTCTTTCTAGAAGAGACTCAAGAAATTGCTACTATTTTCTTTTTCTTTTTTTTTTTTTGCGGTACGCGGGCCTCTCCCTGTTGTGGCCTCTCCCGTTGCGGAGCGCAGGCTCAGCGGCCATGGCTCACGGGCCCAGCCGCTCCGCGGCACGTGGGATCTTCCCGGACCGGGGCACGAACCCGTGTCCCCTGCATCGGCAGGCGGACTCTCAACCACTGCGCCACCAGGGAAGCCCGCTACTATTTTCATAGTGTATGATACATATTCATATGTAGGATATCTATTATAATATCTATTATCATTTCTTAAAATCATAGAAGTTCAGAACTTTAAAGAACCTTAGAGCCATCTTGTATAACTAACTCCCTGCATACCCTAGATGGAACAGCAAAAGGCTAGACCTTGCCAGCATTTGAACTCAGAACTTCTGACTCTAACCAATTATCCTTTCCTGACAGTACAAATTTGTGCTACATAGGAATAATCAGTATTAGAACTGACATTCAATGAGCATCAGTCCCATGTCAGTGACTAGACCAGACCCACATTATCATTTATCAAATGAGATATTTATCTTATTTAAGTTTCTCTGAATCCTTCAGAATAATAACTGTCAGCTTTCATGAAAATAAAAGTGAATGAAAACATATGAAGTATTATTTCTGTAATCTCTCCTACGTCCATCTACCTCTTCTACTTTCACTTGCTTATCTAGGCTGTTGACATCATACCTTGATTATCTCAGTGATCTCTTAACTGAGATCCCGTTTAGAGTATCTCTTCAGTTCAGGCTATCCTATGCACCACACCAGGCTGATGTCCTCAAAACTTTGCCTGTACCAATACTCTCTTTTGGCATAAATCAATATTCCTTGTAGCTTTCAGAATAAAGTTAAAATTCTTAAGTCTGGCATTCAGAGCTCTCCACCACCTGATGCAAACTCTATTTCCAACTTCATTTCTTACTGTTTTCCAATTGGTACATCATAATTGTCTGATCTATTCAATGCATCTTAAACATCTCTTGCTCATTTATTCATCTCAAGGATTCAGTTCCCCCTACTGAAATACATTCTCTCCTCTTCATTGATCTAAATTCCATCCATTTTCATGGTTTGCCTCATGACTCATAGCTCCTGGGTTCTTTATTGCATTCTGACAATTATTTTAACCTCTTATAAGCTGCCACTTTCACAAGTTCCTTTCAAACATAACTGTACATCAGTATGACTTGCAATGCTAATAAAATGCACATTCCCAGGCTCCATTCTAGAAATTGATTCAGTAAATCTGAGATAGGTTCCCAGAATCTGCATTTTTCACAAAAACTGCAGCTGATTTAGACTCTGGTGAACCTGTAACCAGGTTACAGGTTTTATTTTTTTTAATACATTTATTTATTTTTGGCTGTGTTGGGTCTTCATTGCTGTGCGCGGGCTTTCTCTAGTTGTGGAGCGCAGGGGCTACTCTTCGTTGCAGTGTGCGGGCTTCTCATTGCTGTGGCTTCTCTTGTTGCAGAGCATGGGCTCTAGGCACGCAGGCTTCAGTAGTTGCAGCACGCGGGCTCAGTAGTTGTGGATCCTGGGCTCTAGAACACAGGCTCAGTAGTTGTGGCACTCGGGCTTAGTTGCTCCATGGCATGTGGGATCTTCCCGGACCAGGGCTCGAACCCGGGTCCCCTGCATTGGCAGGCGGATTCTCAACCACTGCACCACCAGAGAAGCACAGAAACATCACACTTCTAGAAACATCACACAGTAGTTATTGTCTTGTTCATTTACTTCCATCTTAATCACACTCCTTTGCAGTCTGCAGATTTTCCATAGACATACCTCGTTTTATTGCACTTCACTTTATTGTGCTTCACAGATAAACTGAGTTTTTTATAAACTGAAGGTCTGCAGCAACCCTGCATTGAGCAAGTCTATCAGTGCCACTTTTCCCAGCAGCATTTGCTCACTTTGCGTTTCTGTGTCATATTTTGGTAATTCTTGCAAATTTCAAACTTTTTCATTATTTTTATATTTGTTATGGTGATCTGTGATCAGTCATCTTTGATGTTACTATTTGTAATTGTTTTGAGGCACCATGAATCTGGCCCATATAAGACAGCAAACTTAATAGATAAATGTTGTGTGTGTTCTGACTGCTACCCCATCTCTCTCCTTCTCTCCTCGGGGCTCCCTATTCCCTAAGACACAATACTGAAGTTAGGCCAACTAATGTTTGCATCAACATGGATAGATCCAGAAGGTATTATGGTTAGTGAAATAAGTCAGACAGAGAGAGACAAATAATGTGTGTTTTCACTTATATGTGGACTCTAAAAATTAAAACAAACAATACAACAAAACAGCAACAGACTCAACAGACACAGAGAACACACTAGTGGTTACTAAAGGGGAGAGGGTGTGGGGAGGAGCAAAAGAGGGGAAGGGGATTAAAAGGTACAAACTACTAGGTGTAAAATAAATAAATTACAAGGATGTAATGTAGAGAATGTGGAATATAGTCAATATTTTATAACTTTATATGGAGTATAATCTATATAAATATCAAATTACCACTCAATATACCTGAAAGTAATATAGTAAGTCAACTATATTTCAATTAAAAATTAATAATAATCCTACAATGGCTTTCAAGCATTCAGATGAAAGGAAGAGTAAATGATGCAGCAAACTTCATGGTTGTCTTATTTTAAGAAATTGCCACAGCTACCCTAACTTTCAGGAACCAGACCCTGATCAGTCAGCAGCCATCAGCATCGAGGTAAGACCCTCCATTAGCAAAAAGAGTCCAACTCCCTGAGGGCTCAGATGATGGTTAGTATATTTTAGCAATAAAGTATTTGTGTGCGTGTATGCTCAAAAACATTTTTACAGTCATCCCTCAATTTTCCCTGAAAGATTAATCTCATTACAGTACATTTTTGTATTTAAATTCATAGGCCCTTGGATGTGGACTGTCTTTTTTTAATTGAAGAAATAAAGAGAACAGTAAAATACTTTATTTGTTCAATTAAAAAAAAAGACAGTCCATATCCAAGGGTCTATGAATTTACAAAAATGTACTGTAATGGGATTAATCTTCCAGGGAAAATTGAGGGATGACTGTAAAAATATGTATAGCTGATTCACTTTGTTATAAAGCAGAAACTAACACACCATTGTAAAGCAATTATACTCCAAGAAAGATGTTTAAAAAATATTTTAAAATAAGGTATGCACATTTTTTAGACATACTGATAATGCACATTTAATAGAATACTATGTGTAAACATAACTTTTATAAACACTGGGAAACCAAAATATTCATGTATTTAGTATCTGTACCCTCTCATAAAATATAATCTTCTTGAAAGTAGGACTTTATCTTATTCATATTTGAATTCCAAAAGTGTGTAAAATATAAGAATTTTTTACTCAATAAGTGATGTTTTTAAGCAAATTGGTGAATAACAGATGAGTATCTTTCTTGTTTAAATGATTTTCTCCTAGTCACATTTTGAAAACAAGAATAGGAACTATTAATATTATTTTGTCACAAATTTTTTGTTTCCATCCTCAGTTTGAAAAATGTTCCTTCAGCTATAATGGATTATATCACGTAATAGACGCTATGATGCATCATGTCAATCATATTTTTTTTTTTTTTTTTTTTTGGTCAATCATATTTTTGAGTGAAGGATATTTTCCCTAGCTGCTGGAAGATGCCTTCAAATTCAGTCCTCTTTTAGAATAGCCTTAGTTGATGAAAATTGCTCCATTTAACTTCATAGTTTCTTCCAGGGAAAGACTTATCTACAAAGGGGTAAAAAGCCCCCCTTGTCCCAAGTTGATAGAACTCTGATGGACCATTACACTTCCAGAACTTCCCATCGTGTCAGCTTAGGCTTTTGTTGGAACTTCCTCCCAGCTCCACTTTTCCCTATGTCTAATCACACTTTATTTCCTGAATTTCTCTCTACATATGTCGATCCCAAGTGCACTCCGTATAAACCTGCTTCTGCACATGAATCTTGATCTCAGAGTCAGCTTCCCAAGGCAACCAACCTGCTATACTGGTAGTGGTCAGAGAAACCAGGCACTGACTGGGATTTTGAAGCTGGATCACCTACCCCTATCTGGTGATGGAAATGAGGAGTCTATCATTGGCAGTAGGTGAGCACAGACAGTCCCTGAGCACAGATTAGCAATGCAATTATTAAAACTTTCATCAGCAGAAAACTGGAATGTCACACTGTGAAGAGACTGCATTAGCTTTGGGCAATGCGTTAGACGTTTGAGAATATGGGTGAAATGGTAACCGCAGGACACTGGAATTGGGTTGCTCTTGATAAGCTCTATCAACCTTCTGGAAAAAAAAAAAAAGCTAAGAGTGATTAATAAGCAAATTAAAAGCTAAGTATCGGGGCTTCCCTGGTGACGCAGTGGTTGAGAGTCCGCCTGCCGATGCAGGGGACATGGGTTCGTGACCTGGTCCGGAAGACCCCACATGCCGCGGAGCGGCTAGGCCCGTGAGCCATGGCCGCTGAGCCTGCGCGTCCGGAGCCTGTGCTCCGCAACGGGAGAGGCCACGGCAGTGAGAGGCCCGCGTACCGCAAAAGAAAAAAAAAAAAAAAAATGAGGACCAGGCCCAGAACCGAACTGTAAGAGTACCAAGCTCCAAAATAAGATTAAATTCCCAGTCAAGGTAGATGTGCTATGCCAAGGTTAGGGTCTTTGTCAGGAAAGAATAAGGCAATGACACCTGGAATGGGGATACCTGGGGTGATAGGAAGATCTAAAAATCTTGAATCTCCAGATTTCCCTGAACCCTCTGAACTTGAAGAAATGGCCCATTAACCTTATTAGGATTAAAAATCCCCTTTTTCTACACAAAATCCATGTGTATCTTTCCTAAAAAGCAACATGTCTTCAGGATCTACCTTCTCCCCACCTTCTGGCCACCAAGAAAATAATTTAGGCAAAAAGTTACAACAACCCAGGCAGGGAAATGCTAGGTCTACTAAGGGAGAAAAGATATTAAACTTCAAAGAAACACTTGGACCTGACCAACATGTACCAGTATGAGGTGGAAGAGTATGCTTGAGACTGGATTCTGAGGGCACTGAACCAAGAGGGAGGGTAGAAAATAAATTTGGTTGGTACTCTTCAATAATATAGAATGTATCACCCTGGTGAGGACCCTGGTAAATGATGTGAACACATGGGTAAGATGACACTTACTAGCATGCCCCTTAGATGGCCATTCTAAGTGAGGTGGCGATGTTAGAAACGTCATGGCAGATACGGGACTAAGAGATGAAAGTCTTAGAGATATGGGTGTGTTAGAGGGGACATATTATAGAAGGTTAGAAATCCCATTAGACTATTTTGTTCCATGGAAGGGCCAGTGGGCTCACCATTTACCAAAACATTTAATGAATATGCTGGTCAGACTGCTTCCAACATCACTGAGAAGTTCATCTATTGCTTTCCTCCTAGGCCAGGTGAGTGGAAAATACCATTCCAGAACTGAGATCACCAACAGCACTGGGGATGATAGGATCAAACCCAGTAGAGACCAGGTGGCAGCACATAAGCATCAGAAGGCAGATGAGTACATTTGCCGTAAAGAGCATTAAGACTGCAGTCAAAAAAAAAAGACTGCAGTCAAGTCCTCAAAGACATAGAAAACAAACTTATGGTTACCAAACGGAAAGGGGGCGGATAAATTAGGAGTTTGGGATTAGCAGATACAAACTACTATATATAAAATTAATGAACAGGGAAATATATTCAATATCCTATAATAAACCATAATGGAAAAGAATATTTAAAAGATTATATATATATATATATATAACTGAATCACTTTGCTGTGCACCAGAAACTAACATAACATCGTAAATCAACTACCCCTCAATTAAAAAAAAAATAGATTGGAGTCAAGTCAAAGGTCCAAGGAAGACAAGTCACAGAGAATTATAGAGATGATTAATAGAATACAGCATCCCAAGGGGAATAATAGACAGGTAGCCAAAAAGTACTATATTACTCAATCTATAAAATCAATGATAAAAAATCAGGAAGCTGAGAGTAAGGGTAAATATACTGATAAAAGTTCACAATGTCTTAGCCAGTTTCCACCTCAGAGCCAGGTTTTGAACCTCAAACCTAATGACTGAAAAAGAGACTAGATCACCAGGAGAAAGAGCCCTGCCAAGCCCCAGCAATTGTACATGACTGTAATTCCCAAGTCTTATCTCAAAGGGACCTTCAGGTATTTACTAAGGTAACTGTACACTAAGCAAAGAGGGATACCTAACATTTCAAGAACTGTTGGATACAGGTCTGAGATGATATGATACCCTGAGACCTGAAGTATATTATGGCCCATCTGTTATAGTGGGGTATATGAGGGTAGATAATAAACGGGGTTCTGGCCCAGCCATAGTTCACAGTGGGTCCACTGTATTTGCAGACTCACCCAATGGTAGTTTCTGGAGTCCCCAAATGTATGATGGTTATATTTCCTGCTTGGCACCATCCCATTATACTAGGTTCTTGGCCTGTGATGTAGGAGCTATAAAGGCCAAGTGGGTATCTCTGAAACTGCTCCACCTATACTCCTTGCTAGGACAGTAAATAAATCACAATATCCCATGGCAGGAGAATAGCAGAAATTAGCATCACTCTTAAATACTAAAAGATGCAAGAGTGACAGCTGTCATCTTTTTTCTGTTTAATACATGTATTGTCCCCACACACACAAAAAAAAGCAAAGGCAACAAATATTGAAGAATAAAGTGAATTACTGTAAACTCAAGAAAATAGTAGTCCCAATTATTGCTGTGGAGCCAGATGCAGTAATATTTGCTGGAACAAATTTGCATGACCTTAGGAACTTGGTAAATGGCCATTGATTTGATCTGGTGAATGTTTTCTTTTGTATCTTTGTCAGAAGAAAGGAACAGGTAACAGAATATATTTGCAGTTTTGCTCTAGGGCTATGAAAGCTATTCTTTCCTCTGTCATGACATAGTTTGAAGAAATCCAGGGTGTCTGAATATCACACGGCTCCAGTATTATACAAATGATATTATTCTCATTGGACTGGATGAGCAAGAAATGGCCAGCATGATTAAAGTCTTGGTAAGCCGTATGTACTCCAGAAAGTACAAAATAAATCCTAGGGAGATTCTGAGGCCCACCAGGTTAATAGAAATTTTTGTGGTTTCTGTGTGCTAGGACATTCGCTCCAAAGTAAAGGACAAACTGTTGCATCTTGTGCCTCCCACCATGAAGAATGAAACAGTGGCAGGTAGGCTCAGAGGTAGCGTATTAAACACCTGGGGGTATAGATAGTGCCTGAAAGGCTAGCAGTTATGAATGGATCCCTGAGCAGGAAAGGGCTCTGCAGCAATTCCAGGCTGCAGTACAAGCAACTGTGCTGCCTGGGCTGTGGTCATATGATGTAGAAAACCCTGTGGTGTTAGAGATATTAGTGGTGGGAAAGGTCAAATTGACTTTATGACAAACCCTAGTGGGAGAATATCATGCAGACCTCTAGGGTTCTGGAGCAAGGCCATTGCATCTGTAGTCGAGATTTATGGCCTTTGAGAAACATCTCCTGGTGTGCTCTTGGGACCTGGGGCTAGTAGCTGGGGCTAGTTTATCCCGCTAATCTTTCTCTTTTAAGCTTCCCTTTCACCAACAGAAGGAAGATGCTCCTAGAACCTGTAAGAAGTGAATCCAAGTGGTAGAAAGGGTGGATAACGGTTAATGTATGATGTACTGCCTAGATCTCCTTTTAGAAAAAAAGGACTTATTATTTCCCTGGCTGTTGGGTGTGATGTCAGAGGATAGTAGTCAACTATCAGCCTTTTGGGGGCTATTCTCAGTAGAAGAAAGCTATCTTAGCCAAGTTGCACCTCTTTCCAGGTGTGCCTATATCCAATAGCTGAACAGTCTCAGGATATAAAGCCTCAGCTCCTTCATCCAAATTTGAGACATCTCTGGAAAACCAGATGAGTTCCAGAGCTATATCTGGGGTGGGCTGAGGTCTGGGGCTTACAAACTAGTTCAGCTACATTCTCCGGCTTCCTTTCCATATGTTTTGATCCTAAGAGCACTCTCTGATAAATATCCTGCCGACTTCCATTGCAGAGTCAGCTTCTCAGGGAACCCAACCTGTGAGACTGT